>NC_143386.1:48949116-49583803 GCF_980474605.1 Leiobunum rupestre | reverse complement strand
TTAAATGGAAAGGGCAAACCCCTTTAACCAGTGGTGAGATAACTGGCAAACTCAATGCGGAATGAGTGGTTCCGAGTTTTCATCCAGTGCCACAAGCGGGAATCGAACTCGGCTCCTATATTGTGGCGAGGAGGAATTGCTAACCACCTCGCCACTCCACCTTCTCCCAATGTATAAATAAATACATTCTTTGCTAAGATTGGAAAAATAAAGAGATTAAGCCGGCGCCCGAAAACGTGAACGGGGAAACTTGTAGCTTAGTTTAGACTTAGCTTTAATCTGTACCGGCGGGACCTACTACAAGTTCCTCCGTTCACGTTTTCGAAGAGTGGCTTAATTCATGACTACTGTCTATAGTGTTTTTAAATGAAATAGGGTATTATGGAATTGTTTAATAAAAAAATAAAATATACAATGAAAATTAAATAATTTTTATTGCATATCTCTGTTGATTTTAAAATATGCGTTTTAGAAGAAAAAATAATGTTTATTATAATAACCTAGACATATATTACCACAAGTAACATAATAACATTAAGTATGAGAGCTGTAAAAAATTATTACCTAACTGTTTGCGCAATCAAGGTTTAGTTCTCAGCACAGAGTTCCTTAGTGTCGCGATATCTTTAAATGTCTTTACGCAGGTTATAATTGCAAAGCCATTCGAGAACTCTGTTAAAATTTTAATTTCTGGAAATATAGAAAGTAAATAAATTAATTCATGAGACCATGTTCTTCCTACATTAAAATTCAATGTCATTTTATCCAGAGTAATAACCACGTTTAAACACTCTAGCTTTTATAATGCAGAAAACAGTTTTTTTCTCATCTTCGTTCATATCTAAAAATATCCGGAGATAAACATTTTGAAATTAGAAACAGAGTTCTTCAGCTGGCGCTGGTTAGAAATGATGACCCCGCGACTGGAGAAGGACTGGGACCCCCGCCGTGAAATAATCCCATTAACTTTGGCTCCGGGGCCTTCAGTGGGTGCCCCATGACGTGGGCTCGCAACACGCGTCTAGAGGCGGTGCCGTACCGCTAAAAGCAAAAGGTCACCAGTCGGAATTGACCCCAGATGAAGCGAGATAGAGGGGGTCACTCCGTATTTGCGGACGACCCGCTGAGACAAAATTGAACCCGCTGAAGAATGTTGTCCGAAACCGCAGCAACTTTAACCACAACGGTACGTTCAATCGACGCGATAGTTGAAACTACGCCGAAATCGTTCAGTCGGTCAAACCTAACTGGCCACAATCGGGGGGTCTATTTAGGGTAATAAATGACTTGTCGCGGAGTTAACGTTATATATCATTCGTCTATTCGGTTCTGCGGATGCGGTGGAATACCCGACGAGCCGGCACGCGTTTAAACGGTTTTTATACACAATCCTTAGGGATTTGTGTGTATTACGATCACGTACTGTGTAGCCGCCGCCGCCGCTGCCGTACACACGATTGCTCGCGGTACGTTAGTGCTACAAAGGCGATTGATATCTCAATCGATAGGCACTATTATAGCCTCGACGGGATTTTCGTAATTTTTGGGGTCGGAGCCCGAGAAGTGGGGCATTTGCCCCCTTTAGTGTTTTTGGTCGATTGTCATATTTGAATTTCGTGCCAATTGATACAGGTGTCATCTAACTCGTTCGCGTTTCGCTACCTTATTTCCAAAACCAGGTAACTCGAAAAACTTGGTTTTTATAAAAATTAATTTAAATGAACGTGTTCGCGTTTCGCCACCTTATTTCCAGAACCAGGTAACTCGAAAAACTTGGACCTTATTTCCAAAACCAGGTAACTCCAAAAACTTGGTTTTTATAAAAATTAATTTAAATTAACGTGTTCGCGTTTCGCCACCTTATTTCCAAAACCAGTTAACTCGAAACGCTTGGTT
The DNA here is from genome assembly GCF_980474605.1 of Leiobunum rupestre. NCBI lineage: Eukaryota > Metazoa > Arthropoda > Arachnida > Opiliones > Sclerosomatidae > Leiobunum > Leiobunum rupestre. The sequence goes on along the minus strand of NC_143386.1, from coordinate 49,581,907 downwards.
TTTATAAAAATTAATTTAAATGAACGTGTTCGCGTTTCGCCACCTTATTTCCAGAACCAGGTAACTCGAAAAACTTGGACCTTATTTCCAAAACCAGGTAACTCCAAAAACTTGGTTTTTATAAAAATTAATTTAAATTAACGTGTTCGCGTTTCGCCACCTTATTTCCAAAACCAGTTAACTCGAAACGCTTGGTTTTTATACAAATTAATTTAAATGAACTTGTTCGCGTTCCGCCACCTTATTTCCAAAACCAGGTAACTCGAATAATTCTTTTCCGATAATATTCCTCTTGGGTTTATTAAGTTAATACATCAGTGGGATTGTGTGTACTCAAATGTCCGTGACATCTTGTTTTCTCCATGAGAAAGAAATATACGAAGAGAATTTGCCGAAAATAAGGCCGCTGGAACAGAGTGAAACGAGTCCCCCTCTCTAGAGTTTATGAAAAATGGAGCCGATATAGCTATCTTGGGTGGTACAGACATCGACTCTGATTTGGCTCGTAGGCTTTCCTACTTAGTGTTCGGTCTTTTTGTGGTTATCTTAAGGGTCTAAGGTCAATTCGTAACTTAGTGCAAAGTAAGAGAGTGGGTAAAGTTTGAGCTATCACCCGAAAGGAAGGAAGCCAATCTGTTAAAGTATACGAGACGCCATGGACTGTCGCCAAGCATGTTTGTTACTCAGAACACACACAAGGTTACATTTGTTACCGAAACTTGTATACGTAAAAGAAAACTTAAGGTATATTCACTTGAGGAAATATTATCGCAATCAAGTTGCTCTGTGTAAAATTCTATTTTAACTAATCAATATTTTTGCCGATTTTTGGTCCGCAAAAGACGTTGCGTTTTCATCCTCACGTTCCACCTAAAGATTTCGCGCGATAAACTGACGAGCGAAATTACTAGGGTTGTTAATTTTCCGCAAATCGGAATTAAATTAAACTAATATTACTTTTTAAGGGGTTTTGTTCTAGACTAGTCTAGAGGTTTAGTTATAATTTTTTATTCGATAAAATGTGCAAAAATTCCGATTAATTTAAATTTAATAACAATAATAGACTAATTATGGAAATATTACCTTTTTTTTTTCATTTTTCGAGAAAATCCGGAAAATTTTCCAGAAAAAAAGCCTCTTTAATTTCCGGAAAATTTTCCGACTTACAACTCTAAAAACCAACTCATTATTCTTAAAAAAAAATATCTATTCTACTACGAAATGTAAATTTAAATTAATAAAGGTATTTAACATTAATATTAGCGTTTTGTCTTGTATAATCAAAATTGTAAAATTTAAGTATTTGAAGCTAAGAGTTGGCCAACAAAAGAGTATGTGTTCCCACCAAGTTGTGGAAATATTTTATACATTCACAGAGAGCAAATCGATTTGCGACTATTGTTGACCAACAATGTTGGCTCACGTGAAATGAGTTGAGTTAAATGATACGCTTTTGTTGGCCGAATTTGGTTAACTCCAGTTATAACATTTATAATTTTCACATTTATCATTTCAATGGATAATATTTCTAGTAACACCTATATTTAATGCAAATCGACACATTTATGTAGTAGTTAAGATACGTTTGATAGAAGTAGCCTTTCCGGTTTACTGTTAAGTTAATAAGTTAATAACCTATTGGTACGAGCTATTTGTAAGTATTTTAATTTTTTTTCAAATTTGTTTAGAGTTAGATTTTTTATCCCTTTTCATAATGGACTATTCTACCAATTCGCGTGTTTTAACATTCATTTTAGTTTACTGACCAACACGAGAATTGCATTGGCAGCAGGATTTCGGTCTGCTCAATAAATCACAAAATGTCCTCTTATCAGACGAAAATCCAAACTTAACGCGTTTTAGCACTACGTTGTTCAATGTAAATGGAAAAAGATTAATTACTCGTTTTTAGATTGAAGGGAGTATTTACAAAATCGGAAAATAGTAGGTTAACTCGCTACAACAACTTGCTTTTTACGTAACTAGCGCCAGTTACCTTAAAGGGGAACGGCCAAGATTTTCCAAATTTATATCGCCTTATTTGCATATCAAAAGATAGACAAGACGTTCAATAAACTAACACGAACCTTTTTTTGTCTTGAAAAAATAGCTTTTGGCCCAAAAATTTGAAACGCAAAATAATGCCAACTGTTTGGGTTTGAATTTTCGCCACCATCTTAGGGGCTGCCGCCAGCGCCCCTAACCCCGTATGAGCGATTTGCGAACTAGCGTAACTTTTGAAATCGCTCAATTTAGGCTTAGGTCTCTAATAACTGGAAAGCACCGCGCGTGCAAATTACAGCAGCGTGCACTGGTTTTTTTTATCAATTTTAATGGAGCCGGGAGTGTCTCACCGGTTTCTCACCAGGTGTCGTGACGGACGCGCGCTTTTCGATTTCTCGAAATTTCTTTATTTCATTAAAAATTAACCACTTAATATTTTTTGGTGCGGTTTTCGCCATAAATTTTAATTTTTAATGCGTTATAGGGCTATTTAACTGGTTAAAGCTGGACCGTTCCCCTTTAAGCTTCTTTTATACTGGCGGGCAGGAATGTGAAACTATGTGATCGAGCATAAATATGTATTTTGATACGCCCCTTAAAGCGCGAAATATCGACACGTCATTTAGAAAAAAGATTTAAAACTATATCGATCAACTAACAAGGAGAGTACCCGAGGTGTTTATTGCCGATTTTGTTCAAAGTCGGGTGTAGTCTAGACCTATAGGAGATATGAAATTTCCCAAAAGGAGACGGTGCACTACCCATTCGATTTGCCATGGCAACCTAAAATGTTTTTGACCACTTAAAACCAAAAAATCTCTATTTAAAAAAGCATGGGATTTTCTCGGTTTCGCGGGGTCTTACCTACCAAAATTAAAAAAAAAATCATGAAATGGGTAATTTGGACCATATTTAGTTAAATTTCATCAAGTTTGGGTAACTTGGACCATTTTTGGGTAAAATAAGGAAAAAAATCTTATTTTTGTTTTAATTGGTCAAAATAAATTCGGTTGCCATGGCAAATCGAATGGGTAGTGCAACGTCTCCTTTTGGGAAATTTCAAACCTCATATAGGTCTACATTACGGCCGACTTTGAACAAAATCGGCAATAAACACCTCGGGTACTCTCCTTGTAAGTTATAGGATGAGGAGGGTTTCGTGAATGCTAAAATATTTCGTTCGCAAGGTTGTATATGATGTTACGATTAACAAGAATTAATTTTCATTCTTGTAGGCACGAGGTGTCAATTGGTGGCACGTTGTTTGACGAACCAGTCGGTGGATCGTCGAGAGATTGTATTTTGGGCGAACGCGGATAAAAGCGCCATTAATTTGGCGTCTCTCGAACGATGAAAACGAATCTGATTTATGGTTCGGTGGTGCGTGCTTCGAAGGAGTGCTCCTTCCTCGTCGACTCGTGATTAATCTTCGGTCGAGGAATGCTCTTTCATATTGTTACGTCTGATTATTGTTATTGTTTGGCTGGCGTGCGAATGCTTTCCTTGATCGCCGTGATTAAACGCCATTTGGGATTGTGGCTATCACGGGTCGTCATCCACTACGACTCTGATCGTTTAAATAAGTAAACGCAACCATTTCGCTGATTCTGTAAGCGCGTTATCTCTATGTTTCTCGGTGTACTTTTAGCGTAATGTCGATTTACTCGAATTACTCGCGTAATTTTGACGTAGTAATCGTAGTTTTCGCGTTATCTCGACTTACTAATCGTAGTCTTCGCATGATCTTCGCGTAATCTCGACTTACTAATCGTAGTCTTCGCATGATCTTCGCGTAATCTCGACTTACTAATCGTAGTCTTCGCATGATCTTCGCGTAATCTCGACTTACTAATCGTAGTCTTCGCATGATCTTCGCGTAATCTCGACTTACTAATCGTAGTCTTCGCATGATCTTCGCGTAATCTCGACTTACTAATCGTAGTCTTCGCATGATCTTCGCGTAATCTCGACTTACTAATCGTAGTCTTCGCATGATCTTCGCGTAATCTCGACTTACTAATCGTAGTCTTCGCATGATCTTCGCGTAATCTCGACTTACTAATCGTAGTCTTCGCATGATCTTCGCGTAATCTCGACTTACTAATCGTAGTCTTCGCATGATCTTCGCGAAACCTCAGCGTAATCTTCATATAATCTTCGCCAAATCTAGGTGTACTCGTTGTCATTTTAACCTGGTTACGAAATTGATTTCTCCCAAGATATATTGACCAAAAATTATTTAAAAAATAATTCTTCTACATTTGGTTTTTTAATTTGGCACTGACATGGGCTTTATTTTTCAAAGTTGGCAAACATTGGTTTAGCTGGCGACTTTTTAACTCATAAAGCTTCCACCAGCAGTTAATTTCAAATCTCCCAATAAAACACTCTTCGCTACACACCTGACTGACAAAAGCTGAAATTAAAAAAAAATGCACTTATTGGCAACAATATGTTACCATATTACTCGAGTTTGGTGTTTTGTACATATATGGAATTTCGAAACCTTTTTACTAAATTTAAAAAAAAATAAACGGCGATTGGGAGGAGAAATGACCTTGGGATAATTGGGATTTAATAATTTAGCTTAAGAAATGAAACAGTTATACGAAATAATTAAAAAAAATCTATAAATATTCCATGAATTAAGAGTAAATTTCGCCTTTATCGTTGAGATTATACTATGATCAGTTGAATATTTTGATAGGGAGGGTAGGGCTGTGTTAGTACCCGAACTCGACCTCGAATAAGTGATTGGAGAATATTCTTCCATTATCGAGTACCAAAAAATTGGATATTCGGGTACCCGATTACTAGAATAAACTGCTCTCTAAACTCGTCGAGTATTTGTTTTTTCTATCCTCGTTGCTTCAAAGTTCAAAGAGTGTTTTTTACATTTTATCGGGGAGCAATAAACGGTACCTACAAAGTTGTGGAAACTGTGGTTCATTTAAATTAAAAGAATAATTTTCAGCATTGAAAGTTATTTTATACTCCTTTTAAATTTAATTCCATAATTTCTTGAATAAAACCAGCTCCTAATCAAGTACTCTATAACCAAACTCAGTAGCGGCCCCAGCAAGTTTTTCTGGTGGTGCGAGATCTCATTGTGGCGCCGTCTGGCGGGCAAAAGTTATTGGTCCCGCCGTCCGGATCCCGTTTCGGCGTCCCCACCTATGACGGCGCCTGGTGCGGTCGCACCGTTCGCACCGCCTTAGGGCCGGTGCTAACCAAACTCGACTTCAATATTATTCGACTCGAATAGTCGAAGAAAAATTTTGATACTCGATTGCCTAAAATCACTAATCGCACAGCCCTATAGGGAGGACATCTGGGTGCTCCTGATAGATGATTATTTTGGGCGCATTGTAAATTGACAAGTAGCCTAAATCGAAATCGGCCTAAAATTATAAATGGTTCGCATTCACGCAGACCCAAGTTCTTACCCTCTGACAAGTTTGCTCTTCTCCTTTATTAATTTATGTACGCTGCCAAAAGATGGCGGCAGTGTAGGGATATTTTATTATCGTGGGTTTTCCGTATTCTTGATGAATGTACTTCAATTGATATTTGCTCGATATTTTCCGCCGAAATTATTCTGTATGGCTGCCCTTTCGCCAACGAGATTAATTTCTTATAATATCTGTCATGCACTTCATCCTCGCGCGTCTCCAAGTGTAGACTTTGCGAAGATGTATGATAGAACCTGATTCTATTTAATTTTTTTTTCCAAATTTAATAATTTGTTATTCACGCGATGCTGGGGGGTCCGTGGATCGGATTTTCGAATGTCTTGTTTGTTTTTAAATAGGATTTGTTTCTGATTGAGTTTATTTTCTGGGTGTTTTGTACAGGGTGCAAATACGAAGATTTGCCAAAATGAGTACAAAATGTTTCGAAATGTTATATCATAATTATAATAATCAGCTGGGCTAATACCCAAGGCACCACCTTAGGCCCAAGTCATCAAGCGACCTTTTAAGCCATTAATTCAGGTGGCCGGGTTACAACGCGTAGGAGGGTGGTGGCAAGCCCTTCACGCCACGCGAGCCAACAGCTCCCTACACTAACTATTACCGTTAACCTTATATGAAAAGCTATTCTGTATAAAATCCAAAATGACAAATAAAATTTCGATCCGTCAAAAATGGCATGTGCATGTGGAGAAGGAGTGGATATCGAAAAATCAAACTATCGATTGCGTAAGTTCAATTTTAAGTAATGGCAGTATGATAACCTTTAACCGGTATTTGAGTCAATTTATAAACTAAATGCTTAAGCGGACGACAAATATCTGTTTATTTTACTATTGTTTGGCGACAAATTTTGTGATTAATAGACATCCATTCGAAAACGTGAATGTAGAACTTCTAGCTTCACCTGTTAATTATTTAGTTTATTAGATGTTCTGCTCTTTTATTTAACGTAGTGTCAATAAAATTAAAATATAAAGTTAAAAATTTTCTACAATTGGCCTTAGACGGGTCTGGGTCAATGTCAAAAATATGTCAGGGAAAACAGTGAAAAATTAAGGGAAATATCATGGCAACCCTGTATAACCTTGTTTTTAAAACTTATCCCAAAACATTAGCCGTATAATTAAAAACCTACGAATGGAAAATAATTCGATATGTCCTATTAAGGCAACAGTTATCATTAAACAATTAAATATGCCAAATTGAATTATGACATAGCGTTATGTAATTGAAATTTGTCCCATCAAGGCTAATGTATGTTTTTTTAGTAGTTTTATTCCCTTCTCTATATTTAAAGAGAGCTTGCAAAAAGAAAAAATATCTTGATGATAATTTATTTCTTCGATCCCACTCGTGGAAACCGAGGCCTAACCTTTTTTATTTCATTTCGTGGAAGCTCCATTCATCACTATAAGTCACTCTTAATCACGTGATATTTCGGGCGGGGTTCTCTCTCTCTCTCTCTCTCTCTCTCTCTCTTTATCCCATTTCTAACGGTGCAGCGCTCTCTGGCGAACGAAATTCGAACTTGCATTAAAAAAATCATCAATTTGTACCTAAGTAGCCCCGGGCGGAGAATCAGAGACTGGAGGAAAAAAAGAACTTTTCTTACAAGTGTTAAATAGGTTTCAGCTCTTACATAAAGAGAGAACCTTTTTGATAAGTCCATAATTTGAAAATAAAACGCACCCCGTGTCAGCTACGTTTATGCGCTTCCAGAATTTACGCGATTCATTTCAATTTAACTTTTTCTGCGGGGCTTAATTATTGCCAAGGAAAAAAATTTATTTCAATTAACGCCTCTTTCAAATTAAAAGTGATAGTAAATTACTATTTAATTAAAATTAGCATAAGTTACTTTTACGTTATTATTGGCTTTTCTTACTACTAATTTCAAATTAGTCTAAATTACTCTTACTTTATTACTGGCTTATTTTACTACTAGTTTAAAATTAGTCTCAATTACTCTTACGTTATTACTGGCTTATTTTATTACTAATTTCAAATTAAACCTAAATTACTCTTACGTTATTACTGGCTTATATTATTTCTAATTTAAAATTAGTCTACATTACTCTTTCGTTATTACTGGCTGATATTGCTACCAAGAATTGATCTATTTATATAAATGGATCAATTCTTGTTGCTACTAATATAAAATTAGTTTGAATTACTCTTACGTTATTATTGGCTTATATTATTACTAATTTAAAATTAAGCCTAATTTACTCTTACGTTATTACTGGCTTATATTTATACTATTTTAATATAAGCTTAAAAAATCATCTTAAATTAAAATTTCCTTATAACTGACTTAAATTACTGGTAAAATAAAGTCAGTTGAAATTTCTCTTACATTATAACTGGCTTAAATTACTACCAAATTGAATCAGCTTAAATACCTCTTACATTATAATTGGCTTAAATTACTATGAATTAAATGAAATTTAAATATATCTTACATCACAACAGGCTTAAATAACTATTACATTAAAAACCGTTTAAGTTATTATTTAATAAAAAATAAGTTTCAATTATTGCATTAAAACCAGCTTAAATTATTGCATTAAAACCAGCTTAAATTATTAAATTTAAAACGGCTTAAATTATTAAATTTAAAACGGCTTAAATTATTAAATTTAAAACGGCTTAAATTATTAAATTTAAACGGCTTAAATTATTAAATTTAAAACGGCTTAAATTATTAAATTTAAAACGGCTTAAATTATTAAATTTAAAACGGCTTAAATTATTAAATTTAAACGGCTTAAATTATTAAATTAAAAACAACTTAAATTATTATTTAATAAAGATCAGCTTAAATTAATTGAAAATTAAAATAAGCCTAATTAACTATTAATTTAAAATCAGCTTTTTAATTTTACATTATAAATGATGTAATTAATATAATAAATAACACATAATCTAGTAATGGGATTAAATGAAAACCGAGTTTAACTTCAGCTACCGTAAAAGTAGCAACGTTTAGTAATTAAATTAACTATTATATAAATAATACGTGTTAGCGTTGCTTGGGTCAATTTCAATGATTAATTGGCAAACAATATGGCCAATTGTAAATTATTAACAAGTTAATTCCTCTCGCGTTAAAAGGCATAAGGTAGCTGAAGCGCGGTGGAATTTAGAGACCCACGGGTATAAAAGTTGTTCTGTTTGTACACGTAGTTGTATAAAATATCCCGGTAAGATGGCGTGTCAGTCGATTTAGGGCGTAATGAGGCTCGAAAGATTCTGGAGGAGGGAAGGCTCGGAGGGCATCGCAGCGACTCCTGCTGGCGGACAAAAGCGTTAAAAGTGGGAAGGAGATTTTGACGTAGCCATCACCGGGAGAGTTATAGCTAAAAACATTCAAGTAATTTCGGTAACACGCCTTTAAAAACCTCTCGGGTTAATTACATTTCCAGCCTGGAAACTTCTTTTTTAATTCGGGCACCACGTAGATTGCCATTTCTTTTTTGTTGCAAACAAAATTCTCTCTTAAGCCTTGGCTACAAACCCTCCCATTCGTATCTTTTCTTTTGATCAAATCATTTTTAATTTTTTTTAATTTAATGATGGTTTAGTGATTTATTATTAGTGTTATTATTTTGATTCGATGTTACCATGTTATAGATCTTTTAATCTTATCAACATAAATTTTTTAAATTGTCAACTTGGTTTTTTTAATTTGGCCATTTTTTTAATTTTGCCAATTTTATTTTTTTTTTAACTTTGCCAATTTATTTTTTTTTAATTGTGTCAACTTTGTTCATAAAATATTGTCAACCCTCAATTTTATAATTTTATGAACTTGAAATTTTTACTTTTATGAACTTGAAATTTTTACTTTTATGAACTTGAAATTTTTACTTTTATGAACTTGAAATTTTTACTTTTATGACCTTGAAATTTTTACTTTTATGACCTTGAAATTGTTACTTTTATAAACTTTAAATTTTTACTTTTATAAACTTTAAATTTTTACTTTTATAAACTTTAAATTTTTACTTTTATTAACTTAAAATTGTTACTTTTATTAACTTTAATATTTATAATTTTGTCAACTTGAATTTTTATATTAAACAACTCCGAAGAGGTAAAAAAGACCAACAACGTTTCGGGAAACTAAGATATATTTATTTATTTAAAACCGATACGCGGTACTTCGGCCGATAGGCCTAGAAGGCGAAGTTACAAGTTAATTTTCATAATTTTCTCAACTTTATTAATTATAATTTTGTAAACTTTAATTTTTTAATTTTTCCAACTTTAATTTTCATAATTTTTTCAACTTTAATTTTCATAATTTTTTCAACTTTAACTTTTATAATTTCGATTCCCTATAGGTCAATTCCCTGAAATTCTAAATTTAATAAAATCATAAATAACAATTACAAAAATTACACCGTACTGATTTTCAGAGATATGACGCATTCAAGGTGTAGTTCAGTATGGAGTTTAAATATATTGAAATCAAAATATACTACGACCAAAGATGATAATAAAATACTCAGTTTGATTGCGAGTTCAAGACTGTCAGTATCGAAAAAAAGATGGCTCAAGTAAATTACCAAAATAAAAGTTTAAAACGATTAGAAAGTGTCATACTTACTGTTATTACGTTACTCACGATGAACATTATGACGTTGTTTGATATTATTCACTTTTGTTTTGAACCGACCTTACAGATTAGGCGACTAGAACTAGACCCAAATATTTTATCGCCATCTAGGTTCCGCAAAACTAACTAAATACGAATAATCCCCCTCTTATTAGTGCCCACATAGCACGCATTACGCGTGTGGGCCAGCTAAGAATGTGGGTAATTATTATACCAAAAAGTTCGGCTCAAATCGGACAAGAGAAAATGAAGTCCACGTTGAAGCGTTGGGATAAGGTACATTCTGTTTGTGTCCACACGCATGTACACGGTCAACTGAGGCTCGTCACCCACGAAATAGATAAGTACTCTTAAACGTATAATTTTGTATAATCTACGCTTGTTGAAGAAGGCATGTCTATATCGGAACTGCGTCGTTAGGAAGGGTCCAACAAAGCTAGGCGTGGTCTATCATTTACCTCCCCCCCCCGTTAGCATCCCCCATTCATAATTTCCTTACTTAATGCTTAAAGCTAAACCGATTAAGCCTATTAATTCGAGAAAATAACTTTGGATGGGCGACCCTGGTTAATTTATTTTGATAACTCTATTTACCGTGACCGTTTTTTTTCCCTGGCATTTAAGGACACGCCTGGAGCGTAGTTATATTTGAAATTTCCAAACCTCTCTCTACCGATAATGTTAATTCGCAACCCCGGGGTTGTCTTTATGTAGTTTGCGCATTAAAATATACCGCTTTACTTGATATGATTTATTAATAGACGTTTTACGCGATGCCTCGCTTGAAAACGTACTTGCCGTCATCCGCGCGACTGTATTCCTCGACTTTATTATTATTATTATTATTAGCTTCAGGGGCTTAATTTCGGTAGGGAATTATTTGAGTGGGTTTTAACCATCCCTAATTTTAGTGTTGTTTTGTCGTCTATGGGACACGTAGCTGCGCTCTTTTGGGGATGTCAGGTTTTTTAAGATGGTTTGAGCAGCTGGTTGAAAGAAACTACACTTTGATATTGAATTTGAAAGAAACTACTCTTTGATATTGAATTTGAAAAAAACCATACTTTTCTATTGAATTTGAAAAAAAAAACCATACTTTTATATTGAATTTGAAAAAAAAAACCATACTTTTATATTGAATTTGAAAAAAAAACCATACTTTTATATTGAATTTGAAAAAAAAAAACCATACTTTTATATTGAATTTGAAAAAAACCATACTTTTATATTGAATTTGAAAAAAACCATACTTTGATATTGAATTTGAACGAAACTACAGTTAGTTTTAAAATTTGAAAGAAAGTACAGTTAGTTTTAAAATTTGAAAGAAAGTACAGTTTTTTATTGAAATTGAAAGAAACTACACTTTTATATTTAATTTTAAATAAACTACACTTTGATATTGAATTTGAAAGAAACTACACTTTGATATTGAAGTTGAAATAAACTACAGTTTGTGATTAAATTTTATATTGAATTAGAATGAAACTACAGTTTGTTATTAAATTTTATATTGAATTAGAATGAAACTACAGTTTGTTATTAAATTTTATATTGAATTAGAATGAAACTACAGTTTGTTTAAATTTAAAAGAAACTAAACTTTGATATTAAATTTAAAAAAAAAACGTATTTTACACGAAATCATTAATTTTGTGCCAAATAAATATTTAGAGGTGACCCATACACCAACGATACAGAATTACACCCAAAAAGTATAACTCTTAAGCCCCATTTTCATGCTCGCTGGTAGCGGGTAAAAATCGTCAAAATCCGCTTCAGCTAGTACACTTTTGTACTTTCCGCGTCGATCCGTTTCAAACAGATATTTTAGATTTATTTTCACGCCTGCGAATCGCGGAAACGAATTTTGACGATTTTTATCCGCTACCAGCGAGCATGAAAATGGGCCTTAAGGAAGGTATGTCAATTTATAATAAAATTTCTACCATTTTCGAAAAATGTATCATGTGTTATCTCATAAGAAGCAATATTATACAAAATTGAGATCCGAAATAATTTCGTACATTTCATCGTTTATGTAAAATGAAGGTAATCTTATAACATATATCAAAATACATGTTCTGAATTAACGCCGTTGTTAATTAAATCGATTTTTTTTAATTAAAACCCACTGACTTATAAATATTTAGTAAATTTATTTTAAATATAATTAAATTTTAACTAAACCTAAATTAATTTAAAATTAATTAGTTTTAAAAGCCTACAAATTGTGCGGAAAATTAAAATTTAATTACGTATAAAGGCGGTAGTTTGACTGATGAAACTTCTTACGGGAATAATCTAGAATTAATTTATCCATTTTCAGACTTACATATAATTTTCTAAATAAAAATGACGGTCAATTTATGTAGAGTGATTTTATGAAATATTGGATTTTTATAAAATATAATTTTCTAAATAAAAATGACGGTCAATTGATGTATTAAATATTGAATTTTATCTTTTGTAAACCAGCGTGTAAAATCCACTTATCTGAAATGAATCCCCTCTGTGGGGAGGGGGGGGGCTAGTTCTTATCGTATTTTCGTGGAGTGAGTCAAACCTGGCAAAAACGGCTTCGTTCACGATTAAGTGAGCACGGCGGCTCGGTATTCTTTTCCAGGTATTCAAACAGGGCTCCAATCAACGATCCAGCTGCTGTCATTTTTGTCACATTTACGTCAGAGGCGTGTCGAACGCCCCCAAACGACAGCTTCCCGAACAATCATTGGACAATTTTCTCCCCCCTTTTCGCTATAAAAAAAACTTCATACAAAAAACGTAATAATAAACTATATCAGATACTTCCGCTCTTAGCTGCTAGTTTATCTCTAAGGCGGGTTTGTGGTACAATCTACGTGTCGACAAGGTCGTTGAATACCGGCTTCCATTTTAAATGTAAAGCGCTTGTTAACCGAACTATAACACCGAAAATTCCATTCAAATTTCATAATAACACTTCGATATCTTTGGCGTCAACTACGCCTTTATACTCGTATAAATAGGGTTGTTATAGTCTAGGAGTTAGGAGATAGGGAGTTTCGGTAACCCGCGGGACACGTTTTCGCAGGTGTGATGGTCGTTATTATAGCCGGTTGGAAAAAAAAGTCTGAATGTTATAATTTTCATAAAAAAAATTGAGTTATTAAATTTATAATTTTATTTCCTTATCATTTTATTGTTATTTTTTATATCTCCCTCTCGATATTATTATATTTAATTTCTGTTGCAGAGAGAGGAAAAGACCTAATGATAGTGTTCCCATTTCGGAGCATCCTGTCTGGCTGCGCGGGAAAGCGCCATTTTCAGGGGCTGCTACCTCTATTAAGGACTGGCACTTTTTAGGGTTTTGTCAATGTCCAATCCCCATCATACTCTATTAGTAAGCTCCTACTCTCTACAAGAAAATCAAATTTTATTGGTTCCCTAAAACTGACGTCGCTCGATGCGATTGAAACTCCCCCTGGTGACGTTTTTACTTCCCCCTTTCGTGCCCGGGGTTAAATTTTACCATGATGCCCCCGGATATGCTCATGCTAGTCATTCTCCCTAAGTGGTAATAAATATATTCTTGGTATATTCGATTTCGTTTCGCAGTTTTCCCATCGTATAAACTTGACTCTTAAATGGTTTTTTTTTCGGATGGAACATTATTTCTAACTTTATATTTGATTTTTTCTTTTGTGTTTGAGTTTATATCCTTTTATTACACCGTATTTTATTCCCCGCGTATTTGAATTGGGTACAAAAAATTGTCTGCGGTATACGATTATGGGCTAGGTCGTTAGTGGAGGTTTTTTTTACGTATTTTCAGTCTAATGTAATATTTGGTTGAGGAAATTGAAGGGGGGGGGGGAAGTTGGCCATTTTTAGGAGTATTATTTCATGAGTGGCTTAGTAAAATATTTTAATAAATATTGTTTTGACCTTAGGCACCTATAAATAATCACCTATGTCTAGAGATCGGCTTTTGGATAAAAATTAACCACTTATTTCACTTTTATCGATAACCTACAATTATCCGAAAATATAAATTATTTTTTGCATGTTAAATCATTTTTTATCCATGGATAATATCCATAAAGAAACAGTTAACCAAAATATTTACGATTAATCGAAATTTTGTCGGTTAATTTATCTGTTACGCAGAGCTCGTTGACTAATCGATCAAGTGATAAACCAAATTAATAGTAAGACGTATTAAGAAACGGTTTAAAATTAACAATATAAATTTTACGTCTCATTATTAATTTCTTAATAGTTCTATTTATGAAATAACGCGGCCTTCTTGTTTAAATGTTGCGCTTACATCGCAGTCTTTTACTTTTACAAATATACGAGCGCGCGCTACAGTTGGCAGAGGAATATAGGTTTTTCAAGTGCTCGTGCAATTTTGTGCAAATCACCCGTGCAAAGAATACTTATAAAGCCGGGTCTTATGACGTATGAGCAACATTAATAACATAATAATAATAATAAAAATCAGCTAGGCTAATACCCAAGGCACCACCTAAGGCCCAAGTCATCAAGCTACTTTTAAAGCCATTAATTCAGGTGGCCGGGTTACAATGCGTAGGAGAGTGGTGCCAAGCCCTTCATGCCACGCGATCCAACCGCTCCCTACACTAACTATTACCGTTAATCTACACAAGTTTTTATGGAAGACGAACCCGAAGAGCTCGGGGAAAACCCCTTAAACCTTTTATAAAATCAATATTAATAATAAATAAATATTTGTAGCAAAGTTTTTTATAGTATTCTCAGCGTTGATTTACCTATTTATAGTTTGGGAGAAAAACCTGTTTCCGTTTAAGGATAACTATTATCAGAAGTACATAGAAGTGTAGTCGACGGAAGTATGCATCTTTTGAACTTTCGTAGTTTTTCGCAAATTTTTCAAATTTAGTTCCGATATATACTAGACAGGCAGCTCTCAAAAACGTGAACGTGTGACTTGTAGGATTGAAGAATAAAGGTGCGTCTACACGTTTTCGAGGAGTGGCCAAACGTGTCTAATATAGTGAGAGGCAAAAAACTATAGTATTGTATCGGAAATATATGGTTTTTATAAATTTATATGTAATATTTACATTTTAGAATAAGCATATTTTAAGTCTTGATGTGGTTGGTCGAGGAAATTAGCGAATTAATCAGTTTAACTTTTATGGATATTTCTCTTTTAAGAAAATCATATTTACTTCTGGCAAAATCAATTTTTACACAATTTATAAAATATTGAAGTATTAATATTAACTAATATCAGAAGTTTATAATTTATATCTTACGGGTGAAGGACCCATTTGAAGCTTAAATGTGAAAAATGTACCTTCAAAGGCTTGAGGTAGTTTTTTACACCGCATTTATAGAATATGCCCCTAATGACGAAAAATATAAAAACTGCACTCCCTAACAATATTTACTTGCTTATAAATCATAGTTTTGCTTTGTAATGTTTTATAAAATCATTGTATGACGTAATTAACTATTTTTCTACCGAAACGTATTTTGGAAAATCAGCGTGAGCCTCTGAAGGAAGAACATAACCAGCAAAGAGAGCTGGATACGTCTCAGTAAAGATAATATGATAGACTTATGATAATATCAAATGGTCCTTCTCCAAATATCTCGTTGAAATATAGAATAACATATAGAGAGCTGGATACTTCTCAGTAAAGATAAATATGAAAGACTTCTGATAATATCAAATGGTCCTTTTTCCAAATACCTCGTTGAAATATAGAATAACATATAGAGAGCTGGATACTTCTCAGTAAAGATAAATGTGATAGACTTCTGATAATATCAAATGGTCTTTTATCCAAATACCTCGTTGAAATATAGAATAACATAACCAGCAAAGAGAGCTGGATACTTCTCAGTAAAGATAAATATGAAAGACTTCTGATAATATCAAATGGTCCTTTTTCTAAATACCTCATTGAAATACAAAAATAAAATCCTCAAATGTGTAAATTTAATCAACTGGCCTCGATATCGACGAACGCGTGTACTGCGATTGCAACAATCGGTTCGTGTTTTCAATTGATTAAGTTGTCAAGAGAAACCCCTATGATTAACATCAAATATTTCCCGAGAAATATTCTATTAGCGACTTACGGTTGCCGCCCCCCGCTAAACGTCTTTATTCGTCGCCATGGCAACCGCGTCAATATAACCAATAGCGGCCGCCTGTTTGTACGCGTCCTTTCAATACGGAGGATCCCTTTGACGTGTCAGATTGTCGCGAGAGGGCGGCTCGTCTCGGTGGACCCGATTCGAAATTAAATAGTTCTCCAAACGGCGGACAGAGGGCGGGACCGTGCCTGTCAGCGAATGACAACGACGGTTTTGTTATTTTATTAAATGTTTTTCGATAGTTGAGTAAATGTTTGGCGTCTTTATTAGGCAGTTTTTGTATCATCGCGGGTTTCGATGGCATTGGCTAAAGGGCGAAATTAACTCCGTTTCTAAGCCTTTGTAGAAATGTACTTATTTACGAATGAAGTTTGATTTGTGGGATAAATTACCGTGATAATTTGAAAGGACATCTAGTTTACTAATTTAACTAATTTCCAAATTAAATTAATAATAATCAGCTAGGTTTATCAGAGAGGTTTACAAATTTTGCAAACTGGTTTTTCGAATCTGATCATTTTTTAAGTTTTTGGAAACAGAATTTTAAAATTTTTTGTAATATGATAGTTTTTTAAAAAAAATTCATTTGATGATTTGGAAAATTTTGAATTTTATACTTTGGAAAATTTTGGAATTTGGAATTTAAAAAAAAATTAAAACTTTTAATTTTGTTAAATGAAATCTCGATCTTATGGAATCTGATAGATATATTTAAAAAAATTTAGAATTTCTTTATTGAAAAAAATTTGGAATCTAGTAAAAATATAAAAATATTTGGAATCTAGTAAAAATATAAAAATATTTGGAATCTAGTAAAAATATAAAAATATTTGGAATCTAGTAAAAATATAAAAATATTTGGAATCTAGTAAAAATATAAAAATATTTGGAATCTAGTAAAAATATAAAAATATTTGGAATCTAGTAAAAATATAAAAATATTTGGAATCTAGTAAAAATATAAAAATATTTGGAATCTAGTAAAAATATAAAAATATTTGGAATCTAGTAAAAATTCAAAAATATTTGGAATCTAGTAAAAATATAAAAATATTTGGAATCTAGTAAAAATATAAAAATATTTGGAATCTAGTAAAAATATAAAAATATTTTTAATCTAGTAAAAATATAAAAATATTTGGAATCTAGTAAAAAATCAAAAATATTTGGAATCTAGTCAAAATATAAAAATATTTGGAATATATATATAGTATTATAAAAATATTTGGAATCTAGTAATATAAAAATATTTGGAATCTAGTAATATAAAAATATTTGGAATCTAGTAATATAAAAATATTTGGAATCTAGTAATATAAAAATATTTGGAATCTAGTAATATAAAAATATTTGGAATCTAGTAATATAAAAATATTTGGAATTTAGTTATTTTTAAATTACTTGGAATCTAGTAATTTAAAAATATTGGGAATCTATTAATTTAAAAAATTTGGAATCTAGTAATATAAAAATATTTTGAATTTAGTTATTTTTAAATTACTTGGAATCTAGTAATTTAAAAATATTGGGAATCTATTAATTTAAAAATATTTGGAATTTAGTAATTTAAAAATATTTGGAATTTAGTAATTTAAAAATATTTGGAATTTAGTAATTTAAAAATATTTGGAATTTAGTAATTTAAAAATATTTAGAATTTAGTAATTTAAAAATATTTGGAATTTAGTAATTTAAAAATATTTGGAATTTAGTAATTTAAAAATATTTGGAATTTATTAATTTCAAAATATTGGGAATCATAAGTAATTTAGAAATATTTGGAATCTAGTAATTTAGTAATATTTGGAATTTATTAATTTCAAAATATTGGGAATCATGAGTAATTTAGAAATATTTGGAATTAAGTAATTTAGAAATATTTGGAATCTAGTAATTTAAAAATATTTGGAATTTAGTAATTTAAAAATATTTGGAATCTAGTAATTTAAAAATATTTGGAATCTAGTAATTTTTGTAATTTTCCAGACCGATAATTAATAAAATAATAATATGATAATCTTAAATATAAACATGATTACACAGGCAGATTTATTTGGAAACACGGAATGATCTAAGCGTGGTATTTTTTGAATTTCCCAATTTCCATCTATCGTTTTAGACTGGTTCAACTGTGATCGCGCCCTGATCAAAGTTGTCCGTGGCCTACCGCATACACCGAGCTAATTGAATCGCGGCGGGGGACCGGGCTGGCGCTCGCTGGTCACCCCGAAAAAAGCCACGACAAAGGTTTCCTCGTTGAGAAGTTGCTCTCTTTATAATCAGCCACAATGAGAATAATGTTTCGGCTTCAGACGCGTTGTTGGGCGGACAAAGATGAAAGACAGTGAAAAATGTATCCATCATCGAACCGAACCTTTCGTAATTGTCTAATTAGTGGGACCGGCCCACCAGTGGGTCCGCTGAATGTTTGACCCTCCGCGAACAACAATTTCGCCATGACCCTTATTTATCGATACAAATATCCGCTTTTCGTCGCTTGCAGAACTATATCTTTAAAATAACTTTTTAACGCCTACAGAATGCTTCTTGAACGTTTACTTAATGCTAGCAGAACAATAATTTTTTAAACGCTTACAGAATGCTTTTTGAACGTTTACTGAACGCTTGCAGATCAATACCTTTAAAATAATTTTTTAACGCTTACAGAATGCTTCTTGAACGTTTACTGAACGCTAGCAGAACAATAACTTTTTGAACGCTTACAGAATGCTTATTGAACGTTTATTGAACGCTAGCAGAACAATAACTTTTTGAACGCTTACAGAATGCTTATTGAACGTTTACTGAACGCTTGCAGATCAATACCTTTAAAATAATTTTTGAACGCTTACAGAATGCTTTTTGAACGTTTACTGAATGCTTGCAGAACAATAGCTTTAAAATAATTTTTGTACGCTTACAGAATGCTTCTTGAACGTTTACTGAACGCTAGTAGACTAATAACTTTTTTAACGCTTACAGAATGCTTATTGAACGTTTACTGAACGCTAGCAGAACAATAACTTTTTGAACGCTTGCAGAATGCTTATTGAACGTTTACTGAACGCTTGCAGAACAATAGCTTTAAAATAATTTTTGTACGCTTACAGAATGCTTCTTGAACGTTTACTGAACGCTAGTAGACCAATAACTTTTTTAACGCTTACAGAATGCTTATTGAACGTTTACTTAACGCTTGCAGAACAATAGCTTTAAAATAATTTTTGTACGCTTACATAATGCTTCTTGAACGTTTACTGAACGCTAGTAGACCAATAACTTTTTTAACGCTTACAGAATGCTTATTGAACGTTTATTGAACGCTAGCAGAAGTTGCAGAACAATAACTTTTTTAACGCTTACAGAATGCTTATTGAACGTTTACTGAACGCTAGCAGAACAATACCTTTAAAATCATTTTTTAACGCTTACAGAATGCTTATTGAACGTTTACTGAACGCTCGCAGGACAATAGTATTAAAATAATTTTTGAACGCTTACAGAATGCTTATTGAACATTAACTGAACACTTTCAGATCAATACCTTTAAGATAATTTTGAACGCTTACAGAATGCTCATTGAACGTTTACTGAACACTTTCAGATCAATACCTTTAAAATAATTTTTGAACGCTTACAGAATGCTTATTGAATGCTTACTAAAAAATTTTAAATTTAATAATTTAAATAATTTTTAACAACAGCAAAATTTCCCCTTTTATTAAAGAACATTTGGACCACTGGAGTTTCCCTTTTCAGTTAACATAGTGCCATGAGTGACCAAGTCAAAGTTTTGTATTCTATAAGAGCAAATCGGCTGTTTAGCACACGAAAATCCAGAAGTTTATGAGCATAATGGTTAATAAATTCAATGTTTTCCAACCTTTGTCTAAACGAGAATGTTTGGTAAAATCGTCTGCTTCGATGAGTCGGATATTCCCAAAAATCCGACTTCTTAGAAAATACGTTTTTAGAAATCTCAAATTGAACATGATAATTTTTAAATCATGTGTAAAATGATTTGGTACAATTTACAAGATGGAGCTAAAAATATAGAAATTTAAAGTACTAATAGTACTTTAAGTTGTTTAACATCGAAATCGTTTTTAAATATCTCGAAAACCGGTTTTATCAATGAAAAATCCGAAACAAAATAATATTTGGAAAATATATTTGACGTTTCTACTCTCTCAATATTAACCAACCTTGATGCGTATTTGTTTACGTGTAAAATACAATATTTCGTTTAAAACATATTTCTAATTAAATAATAAGCTTCTTCGTCATTTGGGTAAGATCAAAGTGTAGTATTGTTTTCGAATCATCTGTTAAACATACCGCACCATTTCCAACATTAAAATTGAATCGAATTGTACGATACCTACTACCATAAGTCTATAATGTTATTCTATAAGTTTGTCACTATAAGGAATATTTTACTAAGAGCTAGTAATGGAGTGACGTAACCACAAGAAGAAAATCTCCCCCTAGCGAGGCGCTCTCAAAGGCTACGTGTGACGCGTTAGCAAGCGGACGCAAAACGGCGACGAAGCCCGTATTGCAGTCTGTCTTGCGAATAGCTCTCAGTAAAACTTTAGCATGTGAAGAATACGAAGTGTCACAATATTTTTCACCGAAACAAGTCTAGATGGCGTAACGGCTTTAGCTTATCCGAGGTTGCGCCTATGATCTAGCGTCTGCTACGGACAAATTAAAAAGTCATAATAAGTTTTTTTCTTAAATAAAATATGAGCAAACTTTGCAAAATTTATATTAAAATGCAAGTATCATTATTTATAAAGTAAAATTTACGAATAAGTGTCACACTTATGTTATAATATTATACACTTATGCTACTACTATTACAGGGTTCGTACACGACCTGGAATACCTGGAAAGCCTGGAAAACCTAGGAAAGTCCGGGAATTCTAAAATTTTCCAAAAGGTCAGGGAAAAGTCCAGGAATTTTAAAAGGTTTCCAAAAGGTCAGGGAAATCTCAGGGAATTTTAGAAGGTTTCCAAAGGGTCAGGGAAAAAACAGGGAATTTGTAGATTATTCCAAAATGTCAGGGAAAAGTCTGGGAATTTGAAAATGGTCCCAAAAATTAAGGGAATTTGAAAATGGTCCCAAAAATTAAGGGAATTTTAAAATGTTCCCAAAAATTAAGGGAATTTTAAAATGTTCCCAAAAAAATCAGGCAAATAAATTTTTGAAATAAAATATTTTTCAAGATTTTTACCTCAAACCATTCATTTATTCGGCGAAAATGGTCAGGGAAAATTTGGCAATTTGGTCAGGGAAAACCTGGAAATGTCAGGGAATTTAATTCCGGAAATTATGTACGAACCCTGTACTATAGCTAAGCCCATAATTGTAATGTAGAATCCACTATATCCTAGTAATACATTTCCCATGTACTGGCGAACATCGAAATTTACTCTTTTTCTGCAGTTCTTTTCTTTGTCCGGAATGGGACGTTGTCGCCTTTCGTTCCACTCGGATGATAGCGGCGAAAAAGGCCCGTCCCGGTACTTATCTGGCCCTTCATCACTCCCACTCTCGCGGCTAATACTCCCAGCGCCTATTACGGGCTTCGCTGGCAAGCAATGCCCGACAAAATACCACGTTTTAACTCAATGAAAGAACTCACATTTTCGTTTGAAAAAAATATCTCCTCGAAGCAAAAGGGGAAAAATACTCTTAAATGAAATAGTTGCCTCGTTGAGGAAACTGAGATCCCATTTTTTGTTGACATTGAATGGCAGATGTTAGTACGATAGACGTGGTGTTTTTTTTTGGCGAGTTTAGCTCGTTATAATTTGTCTGATTCGTTCTGATTTACTTGTTTTTGCGTATCGGTTTTGGGGTAATGACGTAGTTTTTGAAGTTTATTGACCATAAGTTCACGTTTTTATTGATTTTGAAGTTATGGTTGAGTGGAGTCTGTCTAGTTACAGATGGATGTGGCAAATGATGTTTATATTGCTCAAAGTACTGGAGTGTTTATGGTAAACTGAGTCTTAAACTGGTTTTATTTGCTTACAATTTAGGTATTTTTCAATGGTGAACTCTGTTTTCTTAATTAGTTACATTATTTTTATATCTTTGATGAAAAATTAAGTGATTTAACTCAAATTAACTAAACTATGTTGAACTTAAACATTTTGTATAAATAGTGATTGTTCATAAAATAATATTTATTTTTTAAAAGATATACAGGGTGTTTCGGATAAGAGTACCGAAACTTTCTATATGCATTCTATGGGTCTCTATGAGTAAAAGACGCCTCGGTAAAAGATGTTCAATAAACAGGGGTCCTAAAGTGCTTCGTTTCAGAGATACGGGCTCCCAAAAAAACTACCCAAAAAACCGGACACAGCCTTAAATTTGGCAAACAATATTCTTCCTTGAACCAAATTGTTTTCATTAAACTATCAATTGTTTTTTATCCGTGTGGCGAGCAACTTTAATAACAAGTGGCAAAAGTTCATTAATGTCCTTTTAGAAGTAAAATGAGTTTGAAGACAAATACAAACCATTTTAATTTATTGATACGATTTTAATTATTTAAGAAAGTTTCGGTACTCTTATCCGTAACACCCAGTATATGATTGATGATAATTACAAAGGTTGTATGAGGATTAAGTAATTATAATTACTCTGGATAGTATCCAATTTTTTAGAGGACTGATATTATGATCGTTTAAAAATATTTATTTTATTGAAAATTATGGATGATTGATGACAAACGTTATATAAGGATTAAGTAATTATAATTATTAGGGATAGTATCCAATTTTTTTAGACGACTGATATCATTAGGCTCAACTCAAATTAATTTAAATAAGCTTAACCATTTTGTAAAAATAATGATTGTTCAAAAGATATTTATCTGTTAAATATTTTACCTTTGATGATAAATAAAAGAGTTAAATGAGGTTTAATAATTATAATATTTCAGGATAATATCCAATTTTATGAACTGATATCATTAGGATGGATCTGTAATCTCAAAATTTAATAATTTGTATATCACGCGGTTGATATCTGGACATTGATATCGACGAAATTTTATTACTTGGTATTGTAAAATGTGGTCTTTTGGATATCCTGGATATGATACGAATATCCAAAAGCTATATCCTTCAGATTTACCTTAATAGATTTATTTGCGTTAGCTGGGTAGTTTGAAGCGGGAGAGATTTTCAAATTCAATTGATATTTTTTCGACACCATGCCGGTACCCTCTGGGTACGTGTAACGCGTCTACTTATAAAATTTGGAAATTTGCGAAAATGGTTTGAAAAAGTCGAAATTTTCACGCGATAGTATTCAATCTAAGACCGTACAGAAAAAGATCAAATGAACGGCGAAACCAGCAAAAAGGTGGCACGTTTCCAAAATTCCCCCGCTAGATGGCGCTGTATACGTAACGCGTTCAAATTGTAGGTTTGGCGAGAAATCACTTTTTCCATCATTTCTCTCTTTCTCTCCCCTCGATGATAATTTTTTATTTTTATTTAATGCCGAATTCGTTGGCCCTAAAATTATAGTTCCTCGGGATTTTTATTGGGCTATTTTCACCCTGCTAGTTTTTAAGGCGAAATTAAACGTACGCGGAGAAAAATATGATCACGAATTTTCTATTTATTATTTTACCACACAGCGCGATTTAAGTAAAAGCGAAAGGTGTGTAATCATCGAATGACAAATATTCCCGCTAGGTTCGCCTTCTTCGCGGCTCGCGTTCCTTTTAACTTCTGCGCCTCGTTGTAACCCGGATGTCAAACGTTGCAGCCCACTTTTGCCGCCATGCCGAATTCTTCCGATGCCGAAGTTGCTTTTCCTTTTCGAATCGCCCATCATTTCGATTCCTAGCTAGTAATTATTATATTGGTAAAATGTCTAATAGCGTATCCACTTACTATTTAAACCGGGCGTTGCTCTAGTATACCAGACTGTTTGTGGGTTTATTTATTGTAATTTGGAGGGACTAACATTGTGAGTTGGTACTTCTCAGTTTTCGCCCTAGGCTATTTGTTTTTGTTTGATTAATAATCAGTTTTAAGACATGGTGTCCATTTAATTATTATTATTATTCTGCCACAAAGTTATACAACGAATTTGACGTTTTTAATTTTAAGCAATTATACATAATGTCTGTATTATTTCAACTAATTTTTGTAATTCGTCTAGAGATATAGATCCATCGAATGTTAATTATTTTACTCATTTTGTGTATAATTAATCAGAATATTTGTTTACCTGTAGTCTAATTTACAGTTTTGCGTCGAAGCTTTATTAATTTGGGACCTAAATGGTTTAATTAAATTTAAATTTAATTTAATATAATTATAATTTAAAAGATTTACGCAGTAATTTAAAAAATGCAAATATTTGAAAAAACTAACATAATTTTATTTCAATGATTTAATTTATAATTCGATGTTGATGTGCTGCCGAAAAACTAATTATATGTTATAGTTTGATACCTCCCCTTAAATACAAACCCTGCTTAAGTAAGGGGAGATGTGTTGCGCTCAGTTTAAATTTTTGGTAATAACTATTTTTTCTTTGCACAATAAACAAATAATAATAATAATAAATAATAATCTGGCGTGACAAGGATCCATCTAGACCGTAGAAATGAAACATGCACCTTCCCTAGTCAGTGGCGTACACAAACATTCACTTTTGCGTGTAGCTTTGACTGTACTAAAATTGCACCAACTTCTTGCCCTAATTCTGAACTCTGACCCCCCCCCTCCGATTGTTTTCTAGCTACCTCACTGACCGCATGACCGCCTCAAATTTATCTATCTAACTATGTAAAATGTGAAAATTACACTCTGTTAGGGATATGTAATTATTTATTAACCATACTTCAATAAAATAACAATTTTTTCTTCTTAAAGGCGTTTTGTTAAATCATCTGGAAAATACGAAGTGAAAGATTATATAATTTCACATAGTTCTGTTATTACCATATTTCTAATGATATGATTTGATGTTATTAGAGAGAAAAGATAATATAATTTCTTCATGTGGTTTTGGTGATGAAATTAAAAATAGAATATTGGTGAGAAAGAGTAATGATTAGAGTAATTTAGTGCTCGGAAAATTTTCATTTCTTTTAGATCCATATCCGAAAATTATCCGAATAAAAACTTGTTTTTTGCATATTAAAATCGTATAATTGTCGTTAATAATATCATAAGTAACATAATAACTATAAGTATGACAATTAACGAAACTTACAACCAAACTGATTTTCATAGTTATTGCGTAATCAAGATGTTTTCTCAGCACAGAGCCCTCTAGTGTCTAAAATACGCGAGACTTCCACTAAGCCGAAATATCTGGTTTCCGATAGATAGGCGGAATAATAGGCTAAAATGATAAAAATCAAAAAAGGTTTTTTCGGCGCCACGATCGAGCTCATGTTTTTTTATCACTCGTGATTCGTACGCGGGTTCAAAACAAAGCCAAAGCCCCTCGCGACTCCAGAACGTGCTCTCCGATATTAGGCTCAAATTTTAATCAAAAAGTAGTCATCCAAAACGGTCCAAGTCAGTGCCAAAAAATGTTAGCATTAAAGCAATAGGAAGTGACATACTTATTGTTATTATGTTACTTATGATTATATCCATAAATAAACAGTTAATCGAATTTTTTATGATTATTTGTGATATTGCGATTTTAGTGGTTAATTTATCCGTTTCGCCGAGCTCTTGCACTTAATCGTAGAAAATGTTCTTAACAACTAGATTTTAATGAAATAACGAACCCGTGTCTACCCCGAAATACGCCATTGTTTGAACATAGGATGATCCGACCTAGGCGGTGCCCGCACAGTCCCAATTTTTTATGTAGAACTTAAAGTACGCCATATTTATTATTAAGTTAAGAGTAACCACCTATGGACTGCAGGTGGTTCCTCTTGACCATTTCGGATATACTATTATCCACCACTCTCCCATATTTTGGCTTTCCGTTGCTATGCAACGCATTTTGAAATTTTTAATGTTTAGGCTTAGTTTCTCTTTTCGGTGTTATAGTCGCGAGCCAGATTTCCCACACGGTACTGACGAGTCCCAAATAGGACGAAACCGGTCTACCGTTGGAATTTCTGACTATTTCATTTTATTTGGTTTTTCACTCGAAGATCAATTTGGTCCCAGATTCGCGTCTTTATCTTTGCTCGAAGACCTATTGGTACGAGCTATTTGTAAGTTTTTAAATGTCTTCAAATTTGTTTAGGGTTTAGCTTTTTGGTCCCTTTTAATTATGGACTATTCTACTTATTAACAAGAATACATGTATTTAAACGTAGATAAACATGAGTATCATGTCTCCACCAGGCACGTGTGAGAGGATTACATCACTTTTAGGGAACCAATGAAATACCGGCATGCTTTGATTGGCAGCAACGCTAGAAATCATATTCATTTTCCCTAATTATAAATACATTAATAATAATTATTATTAATTAAATAATAATTATCAGCTAGGCTAATACCCAAAGGCACCATTTCAGGCCTAGGTCATCAAGCCATTAATTCAGGTGGCCGGGTTACAAATAGGAGGGAGATGGCAAGCCCTTCATGCCACGACAGCCAACAGCTCCCTACACTCATTATTACCTTTAACCTCCTAAAGTTTTTATGAAAGGGGAAACCAAAGAGCTAGAGGGAAAACCCCTTTTAGCATTGGGAAACTTGCAAACTCAACGCGGAAGGGGTAGTTCCGAGTTTTCATTTAGTGTCATAAGCTGGGATCGAACCCGGCTCCTCTGGCTGCGAAGCGAAAGTGCTAACAACTCAATTAATTAACTAACTGATCTAAATTTCCATATTCAATTTATGAACGTTTGGTTGTTCCTTTAACATTTAAATTCTCGAAGAAACCGTCGCGAAAATATATTCCAGCTTAATCACGGCATTCGCGGGTCGCAACTTAAAAACGAAGTTGGGAGTTGCTGTGGATGCGAGAGCCTCTCCAATTTCAAAAACGGCGCTTTAATTGAAGGCGGTATTCTGTTTAATATTAGAGTGAGTCCCTACTTTCAAACCGAAGGAAGAGGGAAAAAATTGCCAAAATGTAGCGAGAAACACAAGCCACCTCCGAAGAGAGGAAAATAATCATTTTTCAAAACTAGAAAATGGCCGAGAACCACGTACCAAAACTATCATTTATTTAAAAGCTCTCGTGGACGCCGGACGGGGGGTGCCGTGTACACGTAGATATTTGGGAAGAGGGGGGGGGGCTTTAAATTATAGGGGGAGGGGTTTGTAGCCTAACGCCTTTAGCCGTGGTAGGTCTCACCTTTGCTGAATCATTTGAGTCTAACCTTACCGCCTTTCCGCGGCGCTGTTAGGAAAATAACACCCTCTAGCGGTTGTCTTTGACACTACACGAAAATTTGATTTTCACTCCTATAAATTTATATAAATGTACTTTTTTCTCTATATCTCTCTCGTTTGTAGATAACGGCCAGATAGAGCTAAAAATACGAGAATTTCGTGCGCGGATTGTACAAAAAGCAGAAAATTCTCCGTGGTTGGTCCTTAACTTTCTTTGATCAGAGGGTCATACTGACGCCTCCTTTTTTTCGTCTTAAAACAATTATTAGAAAAACTAAGGTGGTATTACGTATAGCAATCTCCGTTGATTTATAACGTTTGATTGTTAGTGCGTCAGTTACTTCGGCCGACGTTTTCACGCTACGGAGAGAAAATTTATATTTCATTTAGTTTTAATATTTCTCGTCTGGTTTGTAGTGAAATCGTGTTGGGCCCAGGAGGAGGTGTGTACTGAAAACGATCCTTAATGGGTTTAATAGAAATACTTATTTCTATATATTCACTTTTTTTGTTTCAAGCTTTCCGCGTTTGGAGCATCTTCGAGGATATTATATAAAAAAGGGCCCCGCGAGATGGCGCTATTCGATATTTCGCAGGCGTTGAATGCTTTTGATTTGCACCTTCTATTTCGTGTATGGGATTATCGACCGAGATATAATCGCTAGCCAAAAAAAATGTTGTGTGAGTGGTGGCTTTTTTGCGTATGTTGACTGTGAATGGTTGAGTCTTCCAGGATGCTGTAGGCGGCTTTTTCAAATATTTTAAGTACGAATATTTTGAATAATATTAATTTTTAAAGTTACAATTTTTAAAGTTGTTTGTAAAATTTTGATTCTGATAATTTTCGATTTTTCTAGTTATGATAATTGAATTTTTTTTTTATAATTTTAAACATTTTCTGGTCTGCCCGCCTGACAATTCTACATTATCTTTTAGAAATTGAGAAATTTTGGTCCGATAATTTTAGTAATTATCTTTAAGAAATTTAACATATTGGTATGATAATTTTAGAAATTTTGACATTTTGGTTCGATAATTTTAGAAATTTTGACACTTTAGTCTGCTAGTTTTAGAAATATTGACATTTTGGTCTTATTATTTTGGAAATTTTACATTTTGGTCTGATATCTTTTAGAAATTTACCCTTTTGGTCTGTCTATTTTAGAAAATTTTATATTTTGGTCCGATAATTTTTGAAATTTGACATTTTGGTCTGATCATTTTTGGAATTTGACATTTGGGTCTTATAATTTAAGAAATTTTACCTTTTAGTCTGTTTATTTTAGAAATCTGATTTTTTTGTTTGTTTATTTTAGAAATCTGATATTTTGGTCTGATAATTTTAAAAATTGGACAGTTTGGTTTGATAAGCTTAGAAATTTGAGATTTCAACCTGGTGATATTATAATATTACATTTTGGTCTGATAGTTTTAGAAATTTTAAATTTCGGTCTGATAATTTTCGAAATATTACATTTTAGTTTGATAATTTTCGAAATATTAAATTTTAGTCTGATAATTTTCGAAATATTAAATTTTAGTCTGATAATTTTCGAAATATTACATTTTAGTCTGATAATTTTCGAAATATTACATTTTAGTCTGATAATTTTCGAAATATTACATTTTAGTCTGATAATTTTCGAAATATTACATTTTGGTCTGATAATTTTATAAAAAATTGAGTGCTGATAAAATTTGGAATTTTACTTTACAGTCTGATAATTTAAACAATGACAAGTCTGATAATGTAAGTAAAGTCCGCGTTTGCCAATTCTAGAAATTTTATAATCTCAAATTGGTTTAAATTATCCTATCTGAAAATGGTTTAAATTATCCTATCTGAAAATGGTTTAAATTATCCTATCTGAAAATGGTTTAAATTATCCTATCTGAAAATGGTTTAAATTATCCTATCTGAAAATGGTTTAAATAATCCTATCTGAAAATGGTTTAAATTATCCTATCTGAAAATGGTTTAAATTATCCTATCTGAAAATGGTTTAAATTATCCTATCTGAAAATGGTTTAAATAATCCTATCTGAAAATGGTTTAAATTATCCTATCTGAAAATGGTTTAAATTATCCTATCTGAAAATGGTTTAAATTATCCTATCTGAAAATGGTTTAAATTATCCTATCTGAAAATGGTTTAAATTATCCTATCTGAAAATGGTTTAAATAATCCTATCTGAAAATGGTTTAAATTATCCTATCTGAAAATGGTTTAAATTATCCTATCTGAAAATGGTTTAAATTATCCTATCTGAAAATGGTTTAAATAATCCTATCTGAAAATGGTTTAAATTATCCTATCTGAAAATGGTTTAAATTATCCTATCTGAAAATGGTTTAAATTATCCTATCTGAAAATGGTTTAAATAATACTATCTGAAAATGGTTTAAATTATCCTATCTGAAAATGGTTTAAATTATCCTATCTGAAAATGGTTTAAATTATCCTATCTGAAAATGGTTTAAATTATCCTATCTGAAAATGGTTTAAATAATCCTATCTGAAAATGGTTTAAATTATCCTATCTGAAAATGGTTTAAATTATCCTATCTGAAAATGGTTTAAATTATCCTATCTGAAAATGGTTTAAATAATCCTATCTGAAAATGGTTTAAATTATCCTATCTGAAAATGGTTTAAATTATCCTATCTGAAAATGGTTTAAATAATCCTATCTGAAAATGGTTTAAATTATCCTATCTGAAAATGGTTTAAATTATCCTATCTGAAAATGGTTTAAATTATCCTATCTGAAAATGGTTTAAATTATCCTATCTGAAAATGGTTTAAATTATCCTATCTGAAAATGGTTTAAATTATCCTATCTGAAAATGGTTTAAATTATCCTATCTGAAAATGGTTTAAATAATCCTATCTGAAAATGGTTTAAATTATCCTATCTGAAAATGGTTTAAATTATCCTATCTGAAAATGGTTTAAATAATCCTATCTGAAAATGGTTTAAATTATCCTATCTGAAAATGGTTTAAATTATCCTATCTGAAAATGGTTTAAATAATCCTATCTGAAAATGGTTTAAATTATCCTATCTGAAAATGGTTTAAATTATCCTATCTGAAAATGGTTTAAATTATCCTATCTGAAAATGGTTTAAATAATCCTATCTGAAAATGGTTTAAATTATCCTATCTGAAAATGGTTTAAATTATCCTATCTGAAAATGGTTTAAATTATCCTATCTGAAAATGGTTTAAATAATCCTATCTGAAAATGGTTTAAATTATCCTATCTGAAAATGGTTTAAATTATCCTATCTGAAAATGGTTTAAATAATCCTATCTGAAAATGGTTTAAATTATCCTATCTGAAAATGGTTTAAATTATCCTATCTGAAAATGGTTTAAATTATCCTATCTGAAAATGGTTTAAATTATCCTATCTGAAAATGGTTTAAATTATCCTATCTGAAAATGGTTTAAATTATCCTATCTGAAAATGGTTTAAATTATCCTATCTGAAAATGGTTTAAATAATCCTATCTGAAAATGGTTTAAATTATCCTATCTGAAAATGGTTTAAATTATCCTATCTGAAAATGGTTTAAATAATCCTATCTGAAAATGGTTTAAATTATCCTATCTGAAAATGGTTTAAATAATCCTATCTGAAAATGGTTTAAATTATCCTATCTGAAAATGGTTTAAATAATCCTATCTGAAAATCGTTTAAATTATCCTATCTGAAAATGGTTTAAATTATCCTATCTGAAAATGGTTTAAATTATCCTATCTGAAAATGGTTTAAATAATCCTATCTGAAAATGGTTTAAATTATCCTATCTGAAAATGGTTTAAATTATCCTATCTGAAAATGGTTTAAATTATCCTATCTGAAAATGGTTTAAATTATCCTATCTGAAAATGGTTTAAATAATCCTATCTGAAAATGGTTTAAATTATCCTATCTGAAAATGGTTTAAATTATCCTATCTGAAAATGGTTTAAATTATCCTATCTGAAAATGGTTTAAATAATCCTATCTGAAAATGGTTTAAATTATCCTATCTGAAAATGGTTTAAATTATCCTATCTGAAAATGGTTTAAATAATCCTATCTGAAAATGGTTTAAATAATCCTATCTGAAAATGGTTTAAATTATCCTATCTGAAAATGGTTTAAATTATCCTATCTGAAAATGGTTTAAATAATCCTATCTGAAAATGGTTTAAATTATCCTATCTGAAAATGGTTTAAATTATCCTATCTGAAAATGGTTTAAATTATCCTATCTGAAAATGGTTTAAATTATCCTATCTGAAAATGGTTTAAATTATCCTATCTGAAAATGGTTTAAATTATCCTATCTGAAAATGGTTTAAATAATCCTATCTGAAAATGGTTTAAATTATCCTATCTGAAAATGGTTTAAATTATCCTATCTGAAAATGGTTTAAATAATCCTATCTGAAAATGGTTTAAATTATCCTATCTGAAAATGGTTTAAATTATCCTATCTGAAAATGGTTTAAATAATCCTATCTGAAAATGGTTTAAATTATCCTATCTGAAAATGGTTTAAATTATCCTATCTGAAAATGGTTTAAATTATCCTATCTGAAAATGGTTTAAATAATCCTATCTGAAAATGGTTTAAATTATCCTATCTGAAAATGGTTTAAATTATCCTATCTGAAAATGGTTTAAATTATCCTATCTGAAAATGGTTTAAATAATCCTATCTGAAAATGGTTTAAATTATCCTATCTGAAAATGGTTTAAATTATCCTATCTGAAAATGGTTTAAATTATCCTATCTGAAAATGGTTTAAATTATCCTATCTGAAAATGGTTTAAATTATCCTATCTGAAAATGGTTTAAATAATCCTATCTGAAAATGGTTTAAATTATCCTATCTGAAAATGGTTTAAATTATCCTATCTGAAAATGGTTTAAATTATCCTATCTGAAAATGGTTTAAATAATCCTATCTGAAAATGGTTTAAATTATCCTATCTGAAAATGGTTTAAATTATCCTATCTGAAAATGGTTTAAATAATCCTATCTGAAAATGGTTTAAATTATCCTATCTGAAAATGGTTTAAATTATCCTATCTGAAAATGGTTTAAATAATCCTATCTGAAAATGGTTTAAATTATCCTATCTGAAAATGGTTTAAATTATCCTATCTGAAAATGGTTTAAATTATCCTATCTGAAAATGGTTTAAATAATCCTATCTGAAAATGGTTTAAATTATCCTATCTGAAAATGGTTTAAATTATCCTATCTGAAAATGGTTTAAATTATCCTATCTGAATTTTTTTAATTGTCCCTTTTAATACAACCGCTCTATACTGAGCTAAGTCTGATAATATTAGTTAATTCGATGTATGCCAATTCTAGAAATTTTCTAATCTGAAATTTTTTAAATTATCCTATCCGAAATATTTGAAATTATCCTATCCGAAATTTTTGAAATTCTCATATCTGAAATTTTGGAAATTATCCTTTTTAATACAACCTCTCAATACTGATCCTAGAGCCTGAAATGCACCCTGTAAAGCTTCAAATTCTTTATGAAAAAAATATAGTTAAGATGACGGCTATGACTTAAAGGCTGTTCAAGATGACGGGGAAAGAATGTTACCAAAACGCCTTCCCCTTATAGAGATAATGACGTCACTTGAAACCCACATAAACGGTTCAGACTATATAAGTTCTAAACTCGGGGCCAGTATAATGAAGTAGTTAAGAAAAATTTCGCATGGACAATATAATTACAGTCTTAAGCTTAATAATTTATTTTTGGTCAAAATACAGGAAAAATGAACTTTCCCTCTAGAAGCCTCTCCCTCGCGATTAAAATTAAGAAATAATCTAAGACGGGTAATTGTTATTGATATCTTTCCTCCAATCTACACCGTATAGACCAAATATTTCTATTAAAAATCTATTTTGTTCGCCCCATATCCCGTACGCAGTTTTTAATCAAATTTAATCGGCGTAATCAACGTCAAATTACCAGGAGGTCTTAAAATTACGAAATTACTTCTAAAAAGCGTTTTTTCTTCAAAAGAACCCAACCCCTGTGCCTTTTTTAGCGTAGGCTTTACCCTCGACGGCCGACCGTGGTTTCCAAATTGCATTCTCCGCTATCCAACCCGCCGAGTTTCGTGCCGGGTCAGTCGAAATATTCTCTTTCAAAAAACGGAAAACACCGATAAAGGCAACGATGAATTTGATACATGATATTCCGTGATAAAACCTCAATACTATCTCATTATTGTTTGGATATTTTTGGGGGGAATTCATAATCGGAAAGGCAGTTTGGTCGGGCTTGTGGAATTTCGGTTTATGTCAGGGTTTAACGCGACAAAGAAACTGAAGTGCGTATTTTAAAGGTTTACTGACTGAGACGCCATCAGAACTATTACTATTAACAAACATCAAGAGGGTAGTACATTGTACACTTGATTATTGATTTTTTAAAAACATTTGGTTATTTCCACTGATTTCTCAATCATTTTCTATGATTTATCACAATTAAATTTGTGGATTATTTCGAACAATATATCGATGATTTCTACTGATTTTTCACAATCCTCGATGATTTCTAGTGTTTATCACAATTTGGTGATTTTCAGTGATTTCTTACAATTTATCAATTATTTCTAGTGATTTCTTACAATTTATAGATGATTTCTAGTGATTTATCACAATCCTCGATGATTTCTAGTGTTTATCACAATCCTCGATGATTTCTAGTGTTTATCACAATTTGGTGATTTCCAGTGATTTCTCACAATTTATCAATTATTTCTAGTGATTTCTTACAATTTATAGATGATTTCTAGTGATTTATCACAATCCTCGATGATTTCTAGTGTTTATCACAATTTGGTGATTTCCAGTGATTTCTCACAATTTATCAATTATTTCTAGTGATTTCTCACAATTTATAAATGATTTCTAGTGATTTATCACAATTTATAGATGATTTCTAGTGATTTATCACAATTTATGGATGATTTCTAGTGATTTATCACAATTTATGGATGATTTCTAGTGATTTATCACAATTTATAGATGATTTCTAGTGATTTATCACAATTTATAGATGATTTCTAGTGATTTATCACAATTTATGGATGATTTCTAGTGATTTATCACAATTTATAGATGATTTCCAGTGATTTATCACAATTTATAGATGATTTCTAGTGATTTATCACAATTTATAGATGATGTCTAGTGATTTATCACAATTTATGGATGATTTATAGTGATTTATCACAATTTATGGATGATTTCTAGTGATTTATCACAATTTATAGATGATTTCCAGTGATTTATCACAATTTATAGATGATTTCTAGTGATTTATCACAATTTATAGATGATTTCTAGTGATTTATCACAATTTATGGATGATTTCTAGTGATTTATCACAATTTATAGATGATTTCCAGTGATTTATCACAATTTATAGATGATTTCTAGTGATTTATCACAATTTATAGATGATGTCTAGTGATTTATCACAATTTATGGATGATTTATAGTGATTTATCACAATTTATGGATGATTTCTAGTGATTTATCCCAATTTATAGATGATTTCCAGTGATTTATCACAATTTATAGATGATTTATAGTGATTTATCACAATTTATAGATGATTTCTAGTGATTTATCACAATTTATGGATGATTTCTAGTGATTTATCACAATTTATAGATGATTTCTAGTGATTTATCACAATTTATGGATGATTTCTAGTGATTTATCACAATTTATGGATGATTTCTAGTGATTTATCACAATTTATAGATGATTTCCAGTGATTTCTAGTAATTTCTCACAATTTCTCGATGATTTCCAATGATTTTCTGAAACGTTTTTCCTTGATTACAAATGATTTGTTCACTTGTGTACTAAAATTACTACCCCCTTCCGCGGCAGAAGTCACTTACCGCAATTCACTTACTTCAGCTACTACGAATGGTACAATTTTGACTTAAATTTTTCACACCTGAGAAGTCTTGTTGAAAACTTTAGATTAAAAGTATGATCTTTCTTATTTATGGAAAATCAACGAATTTCTCATGTTTGGCACCCGATGTAACAGATCTTAGCTAAAGGTGATTGGCCCTAGTTGTGTTAACAACAAGTCGGGATAGCAGACTCCATTTTGATTTAGATTTTATTCCCTAAAAATGGTAATAATCTATATGGTAACATTCGTAAAAATAGATAATTTTTCTGTTATCTGAATTTTCCTCGATTAGCCTGCTCTAGTACAGTTGAAGTGTAATTGTGATCGCTACTTTGCTGAACATTCAATGGAAGTGTTTTGAATGGACAAATCTTCAATAGCAACAAATTTGAAAAGAAAATAGATTAAAAATATTTTAAATTTATTTTTGCCGTAGTAAATACCACAAGATTCAAGTTCAAGTTTCAAGTTTCAAGTTTATTGAATTTTTTATTAAGATACAAATGCTTAAGTGTAATATAGTATAGCAATAGAGCGATTTCCGAAATCCTTGCAGGGAAACAAATATTTACAGCGAAACCATTAGAGGTTCGATTTAAGGCTTGATGAGGCTAGTTTATATTTTTTGGAGGGTAGGGAAAATATACTTATTGATTTATAAACTATTTGTAAAAAAAGTGAAAACACTATTTAGGCGACGTTAAAGAGAAACAAAAGATCAACTCAGGAAATCTTCGTTTTTTAGATAAATTAAAATTTCTTGTTTCACACTTTTAGCTATTTAATGGCAATAACCCCGTGAAAGAATTAAAAAGGTTAAAATTAATATTAAAATGGTTAAAATAAACTCGTTTGAAATTAAAATCGTTAAAATAAACTCGTTTGAAATTAAAATGGTTAAAATAAACTCGTTTGAAATTAAAATCGTTAAAATAAACACAATTTAAATTTTTATGTATAAATTAAAATTATTACGTCTAAAATTAAAATTATTACGTTTAAAATTAAAATTATTACGTTTAAAATTAAAATTATTACGTTTAAAATTAAAATTATTACGTTTAAAATTAAAATTATTACGTTTAAAATTAAAATTATTACGTTTAAAATTAAAATTATTACGTTTAAAATTAAAATTATAACGTTTAAAATTAAAATTATTACCTTTAAAATTAAAATTATTACGTTTAAAATTAAAATTATTATGTTTAAAAGAGAAATTACATTTTACTATCTCTAGAGCTCGATTTAATGAATTGAATGAATTCTACTTTTACATTACCGGCGTAACTCCAATCCAAGCGAAATAGGTGGTCACATCTTGTTTATCGGTTTTCGTTTTCTTTCTGGCGGGATTCGGGGTCAAAAGGTTAAGTTCTTAAGGAGCCGTCTACACGTTTATTGCATGAACGCCGAGCTTCAAAGTTGATCCGCTGGGGGCGCGCCACAGAGAGGTGCACCTCTCCAAATTAAAGGCGAATTTTTAAAATTAAGCCCCATTAAAGCAAATGAGCCCCGAAATTTTTAATCTCTTAATTTTCTTTTTCTTATAAAGCTTTTTCTTATCATTTTTATATTCTTCGACAATAACGAAATCTGCGCTCATCGGACGATATCAAAACCGTGAAAAATATCTGCCCCTCATTTTAGATAGCATTTGATAGGTCTTCTTAATCGTGGGGCTAATTATTACTGAGAGCGGTTTCCAACTTTAACCCAGCACTGGAAACATCTTAGATTCGCAAAATTGATGTTTTTAATAGTGGCCAGGTGGTCCTCGAAATCAGATACCGAAAGGTGACGTTGAAGCAGAAGTAAATGAATTAAAGTTAGCCTATAACTAAAGTTTTAATTATATGTTTATAATAAAGATTCGAATTTGAATTGTTTATCTTAATTGTTAAGTTTAATTCTTTTAATAATTTTACAGTACATTTCTGATCTTTATTGTTTTTAATTTTATTTTATTATTGCACAAGACAAAGGTATAATATAATAATAACCAGCTATGCTAATACCCAAGGCACCAGGTCATCAAGCGATTTATAATGCCTTTAAACAGGTGGCCGGGTTACAATGCGTAGGAGGGTGGTGGCAAGCCCTTCATGCCACGCGAGCCAACAGCTCCCTACACTAAACAATTACCATCAATTTCAACAAGTGTTTATGGGAAGGGGAAACCGAAGAGCTCGGGGGAAAACCATTTTAACTAGTGGGTAGATAACTTGAAAACTCAACGCGGAAGAAGAAGTTTCGAGTTGCCACAAGTTGGAGTCGAACCCGGCTCCTCTTGCTGCGAGGCGAAAGTGCTAACCACTCCGCCCCTTTGTACTTCTTGTAGGATTAACTCCTATTATCGTCTCTATATCCATCTAGACCTTTGCAGGTTCCATTGTGTGATAATTTGCCGGGTGTATTATCCTCGTAACGTTGTAAAATATAAAAAATACATTTCGAAGGGGCATTTAATAAAATAAAAATAATAAATAAAATTACATTAGCAGTATAGAGAGTTGGACACTTATCTCATAAAGGTATGTTATATACTTCTGAAATAACTATATTTAAAATAACCTAATCGCTCTCCACTTTTCGAAATAAGAGCCATTTCGACCGAATGTTCGAAAATTTGAGTTATAAAACGTATATTAAAATTTCTCGAATTCATCTTTTTAAAAATTTTTACTAATTTTATTTTATAGATAATTTAAAAAAAACTAGAAAAATTTTACACCCTAACCAACAAAAGGCTATCGGTTTTAAACATTTCAAAGTGACTTTCCAAACCAATTTTATAAGACCGTAAATACTAAACCCGTTGTGGATATCTCGCAACATTTTTTCAAATTACGTTCAATTATAGTTTTATTATCCCCAAAAACCACTTAAAGTTTCTAATTTAAAAGCACCGCAAAATAAAATAAATAAATCCTTAAAGCATAATTCGTTATATCTAAATAACCTTGTCCTAAATTTGAAAACATCATATAGTCGCCATAAATTATGACTTAAAAAAATTCCATGTTAATCTATGGCACATTGACAAACTCTGTAATTAAATCAAATTAAATCAAAATTTCCTTATCATTCAATTATCCAATATAATTAAGACGTCATAATATTTTATTATAATTTATACAAAAATATATCATTTATACGAGGGTCATAAAATAATATATTTTTTATTAATTAACTCGCATAGTAACTGGTATTTAAACTTATTTTTCAGTTGTGAATCTCCTTCTCTTAAAATCTACGCGTGATGAATTTTTCATTAAATGAAAAACTGAAAAACACAAAAATCTGATATCCCCTGGATGGTTTTTTTAATAGTCCTATATAATAAAAATTTCTTATTTTTTCCCCACTACATCGACTTTTCTTCGAAATCTCCTCCCCTATTTTATCAACGGCAGCTAGGCTTGCTTTTAATGATTTAACTAGAAATGAAATTGCTCAAATATTTTTGATGACCGGACGCGTTCACATCAGGAAACGTCACTTGAAGTTTAGACCCATGATTAGGAAGCGACTATACGTACCGACTGTTACCAATTTTTTGGCTGATTTGTCGCAGTGTTTTCGTTAATTTAGATTAGGTTTATATTAAATTAAGGCTAGCGTTTGGTTAGATTAAGTTAAGGTTAGGTTAGGTTAGTATTAGGATTAGACTAAGGTAAGGTTAGTTAAGGTTAGGATTAGATTAATGTATGGTAAGCGATAGGCTTAGGTTGGGTTTGGAATAGATTAAGTTAAGGTGAACGTTCGAGTTAGGTTAGCTATTTTGTTAGTGTTAGGGTTAAATTAGTATTAGATAATGTTAAGCTATTTTGTTAGTGTTAGGGTTAGATTAGTATTAGATTAAGTTAAGGTGAGAGTTAGATTAGGTTAGGATTATATTAAGTTAAGGTGAGAGTTAGGTTAGATTAGGATTAGATTATGTCAGGGTAATTTATTAGTGTTAGCCTGTTAGGGTTAGATTAGGATTAGATTAAATTAAAATGAGAGTTAGTTAATGTTAGGATTAGATTAAGTTAGGGTGAGAGTTAGTTTAGGTTTGGATTATATTAAGTTAAGGGGAGAGTTAGGTTAGGTTAGGATTATAATAAGTTCAGGTGAGAGTTAAGTTATGTTAGGATTAGATTAAGTTAAGGTGAAAGTTAGGTTAGGCTAGGATTAGATTAAGTTAAGGTTAGCATTAGGGTTAGTTTAGTTTAAGTTTAAGGTTAAATTAGATTATTATACCTTCTTAATTATTTTGCTTGAAACATTTCTTCGGGTTTGCCTGACGATCTTTGTCCAACGAAAATGATGAACTGTTGCTAGTCACACGTCATGCATTAATTCGAACAGGGAAACAAACTTCAAAGAAAAGGATTAACCATTAGATTTATCATCATCCTCTATGTCATAATTACTTTCAGCCACAGACAGCATAAACAGAAACAGAAAATGAATATTTCAATGTGAACCAGCCTCTTCGTGGGCTCCTAATGAAAAATATATTTAAAATGCTGAACGCGCTACCTTTGCCAAGAAGGTAATTTCTCTAATAGACGGTTCCCCGCCATTAGTACAAGCGTAGAGAAATGTTAATTTGTCCATTCCAAGTGTGTTACTTGTACATTTTCGTGGCGCCGTTAATCTACGCTATTTCTTCAAGAAGGCAAAATGTAAAAGTCACCAAAGTAGGAGGTTCCCATTTATTTGCTACCTGCCTATTACGGCCGCCCCGAGCGCCAAGTGTAATTTCACTCCCCGCTCCGAGGGGGCGCTGCGGAGGACGCTCCGTTCTTAATTAAGCTTATCCGGTGTTAATAGGCAATTCATCTCGTAACACTGCGAAACACGAACATTATTAAGGCGATAGCGTTTCCAACGCGACCGCCACCCGATATTCTTCCCCCTACGTCATCGCGCGTATACCGTACCCTCTGTCAAGCCTCGTACCCAACTATCGGGTGAGTGAGGAAACTCGGAGGGTAAAAAGATATATACACATCGACAGAACGCCCTCTGGAATCGAGAATACGCACTTAGTTTAAAGATTGCGAAAATGTTCGGGCCCCCTGGTGGGGGAAATACACGCCATAGGTGTTTATATCGCGTTTTTTTTCGCGTGGAATGCGGTTGTTAGAGAAAGTCCGACATTTCATATTTTTCGCCTTAGATAAAATGTCAAATTTAATAGGGTGTGTGCATCGAAGGCCCCTTTATTTATTAGCCCTAAGTGCCCCCTGAAATATTTCCAATATTCGCCTTCTACGTTCGGTCGTTTTTAAACGACTACATGTACACTTTTTCAAGTCAGACTAGACATTAGGATAAATTTATTAGGGCCCCTGCAGACTGGGGGCCCAGGTTTGGACCCTTCCCGCAAGATATCGTAACAGTGAGTATGAACATTTATCCCACGTTTCTCTCCTTAAACGTATTAGTTATCTTCAGTAATAAAGACTCTTTTTGGGGCCCGTGTGGCCTCGGGCCCCCGGCTAGTTTTGAGGCGCGGATTGGAACCCTTCTCGCCCGTTTATCTACTTAAACTTATTGGTTACTTCAGTAATAAGGACTCTTTTTTAGGGCTCAGGTGGCCTGGGGCCCGGGTAGTTGGGTACAGATTTGGATCCTTCTCCCAAGTTTCTCTTCGTAAACTTATTATCTACCTTCAGTAAAATGGACCGGTGTAGTAGGCTTTTGATTCGCTTGGAGCACCGGTATATAAATTTCTGACCACAGCCTGGAGCCCACGGGTAGTTAAGGGGTACAGATTTGGATCCTTCTCCCAAGTTTCTCTTCGTAAACTTATTAGCTATCTTCAGTAATAAAGACTTTTGGGGCCCGCAATTATTGTTTTACCAGGGCCCTGGCCTGCTCTACCAATGTACGTTTTTTCATAAA
This sequence comes from Leiobunum rupestre, assembly GCF_980474605.1. Lineage (NCBI taxonomy): Eukaryota > Metazoa > Arthropoda > Arachnida > Opiliones > Sclerosomatidae > Leiobunum > Leiobunum rupestre. The sequence continues at coordinate 49,540,430 of NC_143386.1, read as the reverse complement.
GAATAAAGTAGTCTCTACGACACTGAATCATTTGGAACATCTTCGAACAGAGTACATGCGGAATGGTAACGATGACCTTGACTCGCTGACCTCATATCAAGGGGCGAATTTACGCCTACTGCACTCGTGGGAGAGGATGCTAAATGCGATATTGTTTCTCGAGAGGCGTTCAAATGGGTCCCAAACTCACAGTGTCACTATGGACCCCCGAGTGGTATAAGCATTCTAGTGTCGTATCGCTACTCATTCTAAACTTACTCTAGTTATCACGAACTTTTCGTTTTAAGGAAAGTTGATCAACAAACAGCGAAACAAATACCATTCTAATTTAGTCTTTCTTGCTTAGGTAGAGGCTTATACAATATAATATTTATAAATATAAATATATTTTTTCAAATGGTGTTGGAATGTCGATAACGAATGTCTAACATCATACGATAATACGTATCTTATGTACGACGTAAAACATGAAACATATACCTACGCCGGCTCAATGCAGATTCCAATGGACACGAATTGAACTACAAATTGCGGGTGTGCATCATGTGTACATTGCATCACTACGGCCCAAAATTAATCCATTTATCGATGTGAATTGTAAAAATTACACTTCAAATTGATATTTACGTACACTAAAAAATTCAAAATATGTTCTCTAAAAATTGTTTTTTTAAATATTTTAAAAAGTGTTTTTAAAAAAAAATGTTTTTTTAAAAGATATTGAAAAAATGTTTTCTAAAAATATTTAAAAAACTGTTTTCTAAAAGATATTTAAAAAACTGTTTTCTAAAAGATATTTAAAATATGTTTTCTAAAAGATATTTAAAAAATGTTTTCTAAAAGATATTTAAAAAAATGTTTTTTAAAAAATATTTAAATATATGTTTTTTAAAAGATATTGAAAAAATGTTTTCTATAAAATATTTAAATATATTTTTTTAAAAGATATTGAAAAAATTTTTTCTAAAAAATATTTACAAAAATGTTTTCTAAAAGATATTTTTAAAAGATATATAAAGAAATATTTCGAAAAATATATAAAAAATATTTAAACAAAAAAAATATGTATGAAGCCTCGCACTATTTTTTCTTACCAAATGCATTTCGAAAAATCAGCGAAAGTCTACGAAGGTACATGCTACATGTAATAGCGTAAGCATGTATCATAGCTACTAGGGAATATACTTCCACAGATACCATTTGTTCAAAATAGATCGTTTAGTAATTCCTTCTAAGCGTGGTAATGAAGGGCTCCTCGCATTTGGGTCCCGAACCGGCGAGTGTATCCGGTAATCGTCATAAATATTTGTATATTAAGCGACCCGGGGCGAGGGTGCGCCGGGAATCCCTCTTCGCGGCTACTGTCAAACTCGCTTCAATTTCACGCCAAGAAACGCCGCTCCAAGAACGCGAGATGAAAAAAAGAGCCCGAATTAAAAATTCCCGCCCAATGGTTTTATATTAAGCCCTTTGGTTACGGTTCAACATGTATTCAATACCGGCAAATGAAAAATTCCACGCCACACGATTAAAAGGCCTTATGAAATCTACGTTGGTGTACGTCTTTTATGATTTGTTTCAAGCTGGGTTGTTTTTATTTTTTTCAATCGATTTATTTGATTTTATTGATTTACTTATTTTGTGGATTTTTATTTTAATTATTTACTTATTTTATATTTTTTTTATTTGATTGATTTACTTATTTGGTTGATTTCTTTATATTATTGATTTACTTATTTTATTGATTTACTTATTTTATTGATTTACTTATTTTATTGATTTACTTATTTGATTGATTTACTTATTTGATTGGTTTACTTATTTTATTGATTTTTTATTTTATCGATGTACTTATTTTATTGATTTTTTATTTTATTGATTTTTTATTTTATTGATTTTTTATTTTATTGATTTTTTATTTTATTGATTTTTTATTTTATTGATTTTTTATTTTATTGATTTTTTATTTTATTGATTTTTTATTTTATTGATTTTTTATTTTATTGATTTACTTATTTGATTGATTTACTTATTTTATTGATGTACTTATTTTTTTAATTTGTTATTTATAAATTTTTATTTGATTGATTTACTTATTTTTAATTTTATTGATTTACTTATTTTGTGGATTTTCTTATTTTTATTGATTTTTACTCTTTGATTTATTAAAGTGATTTATTTTTCAAATATTTGGTTTATTTCCTTCACAAATTGGTTAAAGATTTGGTGCAGAGATAATCTCAACTAAATCTTAAATTAATTAATATTAATTGAACTTCATTAAAATGCTGTATTTTCGTCTGCTAAATAGACACTGAGATTCTAGCGTTAAATTGAAAAGGTTAATTGACATTGCTAAAGAATCTATTTTTGTACATTTACATAAATATCTTGAAGTATAATAATCGATTTGGTTAAATGATTTTTTAATTAAAACTCATGATTTAAATCTTTTTGCTATTGTGATATTTAAGGCTATTCTAGTCTATATGCTTTCTGGTGGACGTTTTCTGTAAAGCAACGATGAAGTCATTTTGAAGGAATATAATAAATCTAACGATGAACCTTTCGCCCTAAAGTTGGTTTCCCTGCACGTCGTGTGTTTGGAATGTTGTAGCTAGGAGCAACAAACACAAGGAGATCGCAGCTAGCCTTTAAACACGCTAACGCAGTGTTGTGTACAAATTTCAATGGACGTACCTTTACGCTGAACGTTTTACGGGCGGGGGGAAGACAATATCCGAATTTTCCCCTTCCGACGGCAGCAGGCGCTAAAGCGTCTAACCAATGAAAAATGTACGCAAGAAAATGCATGACTTTTGACGGGTTGCGTTCTCCTTGTGTGGGGTGCTGCGTTTGTTGCTCCTAGGTTGAATAATTAAGTATATCCGCTATAAACGTAAGCATCTAATAGCAACAAACACAAAGAGAACGCAGCTAGCCTTTAAACACGCTAACGCAGTGTTGTGTACAAATTTCAATGGACGTACCTTTACGCTGAACGTTTTACGGGCGGGGGAGACAATTTCCGAATTTTCCCCTTCCGACGGCAGCAGGCGCTAAAGCGTCTAACCAATGAAAACTGTACGCAAGAAAATGCACGACTTTTGACGGGTTGCGTTCTCCTTGTGTGGGGTGCTGCGTTTGTTACTCCTGGGTTGTAGGGACGACTTGTTTGCGAGGCAAAATGGAGGAAAGACCCCCAAAAGCGCGTAGGTTTTGAAAAGCAGCGAAAATACGCGTCTGTATAATTGGTTGTTACTTGTCCCTCGGAGTGGTTGGTGATGGAGCTGCCGCGGTTGAGCGCTAGGTGGCGCGCTATCCGCTAATTAATCACACCTTCCTGTCACACTCCCCGTTTAATAACTGATCACCCGACACCCCGCCGGGATTCGGCCCGCCATTGTTCTCCAGCGGTACCTTTTCCATTCGGCGAATGCTCCTACCTCCTCTTAGCTAGAGATATTACGTAGGCTCTCGTATTCATATAAATACCTTTTGTTATTGAGCTAGATTATTTCAACCACAATGACGTATAACCTTTATTTACGATATTATTAATGATATTTCTAATTAATTCTGATTTTAGTTCACGCAAATTTAAAAAAAAATGGTTTCAACTTATTTTGTTCGTCCATGAACTATTTTATTTTAAATGTAATATTTAGAACCGTGGTATTTTATTTTATATTATTTCCTACACTTGACCATTCGACTTTATGAACGTTTAAAAAATAGGTTATCTAGTAGTACAGGAATCCATACCTCTACTTGGAATGCTTATCGCGGCAGATTTTCGTCTCGATGTGGCTGGCGGTTTTTGGTGGACGTCACTATGTTAACTTAACAAACAACAACGTGAGAGGGAAGCGCACTCAAAGGGGATTTTTTTATCTCGTAGGCGGGACCAAAGCCGTCAGAGTGATCTTACCATACCCGATAAGCATTCCAAGTAGAGGTATGGATTCCTGAGTAGCAACATAAAAGTTAAAATTAAAACTAAATAAATTTCCACATCTCGAATTAATAAATTTGGTTAATTTATTATTACGCTTTACCACCTTCTAAAAAGAAACCAAATCACTATTGACTCATAAAAAGAAAGTCAACGCGAATAATAATAAAAAAATAATAATCAGCTAGGCTAATACCCAAGGCACCACCTTAGGCTCAAGTCATCAAGCGACTTTTAAAGCCATTAATTCAGGTGGCTGGGTTACAATGCGTAGTAGGGTAATAGCACTCACTATTACCGTTAACCTCCACAAGTGTTTATGGAAAGGGCGAGCCGAAGAACTCGGGGGAAAACCCCTTAAGCCAGTGGGGAGATAACTGTCTTGCTTAGTGCTCGGCAGTCGATTAATTTTTATCCATGAATAAAATAAGGTCGGCTATATTTAAAAAATATTTATTTAAATAACCAATAGTTGAATAAAAATTGTAAAATGTTTAAATAATCGAAAGTGAATCAGCCTATTATTTAGATAAAACCAATAATTATTTAAATAAATACCACTTTTATTCAAATAAATGCTTGGTTGCGTAAAAAACATAATTAAATAAGTTAAAATGTTATTCTTTTTACCAACGTTTTTTAAATAAATCGGAAAATTTGTGGATAATGAATAAACAATTCCGAACACTAACCTTGCTAACTCAATGCAGAAGGAGTTGCTCGATTACCTCAAATCAAAAGTATATAGCATATGTTACTTTTGCTCAAACTAAGCACTTGTTAAATCAGCAAGAAATCATTATGTGGCATGCCATAAATATAAAAAAATGTTTGGCTTAAACGAGAGTTGCGATTAGAATGAGATTTAGAGAAAATGAGGGTGAAGGGGGGAGAGTGAGTTGAGCATCAACATCTTTCGAGACGCGGTTTGGTCGTTAATCATTCTCCGTGTTAAAATTATCGGCAGGCAACGCCTCTTCTCCTTCTACCTCATTAAATCGCCTCATCCCCCTCCAATCCTCTTCTCGTCTTGATCTCAATAATACGGCGTATAGAAATAAATCGGCCTCTGCCTCGCTATAGTTGGAGTCGGGCGTCAATGGCTACCGCGCCCTGAGACGCCATTCGCGGCTAGAAAGCGTAGCTAGCTTTAGAAAGCGCTAAGCAGTGGGCCATTAATTGTACCCAGTCCATCTCTCGGAAATGATGGTTCTGTGAAAATGAAAATCACCACACCCTTGTGGCGTGTATCGAGAGTTTTTCTGTCCCGGCGTTTGATCAATTTCAATTTTTTTTTATTATATTTGAAAATGTCAAACTTATATTTTTAATTGAAAAATTGCTCTCTGATTTCTACGAGATTTGTTTGCTCTGAGAATCTAGCTTCGTTTAATTATTTTTTTAAGTATATATGGGGTATTAATTTCCTTGTCCATACACGTTTGTGTCAATTAATTTATCATTGACGATTTGGATAAAGGTTTTCGCGAATTGCTGTTTGTGCTTGTTAGATGAATGGCTTGGAAATGATCCGAATTTTATACGGTTATAAATATCTGTTTTTTTTTGCTTTTCAATGAAAGATTTAATTGGTAAACGGAATCGGGTGTAATGTCAGGAGTATATAATATTTATCTTGGCAGAGGAGTATGTATCTTGGCTATAGAAATGAAACAACCAGTTTTAAAAGGGCGTTTTTTCGGGAACCATGGTTGTGTACACCGGATTATGGCTTAAAATTTATCGTTAGGAAAACAAAAATCACATTAAGAAAATGTTGTCTGAAATCCTTAAAAAAATTCAAAAAATATTTAAAAACATATTTCCTAAAACATATTTCCTAAAAAATATTTAAAAACAAAATATTTTCTAGCGAATAACTTTAGCAGAATATGGAGATGCAAACTTCCAAATGTTATCTAACATTATTAAAAAAAAGTATAAAATATATTTTTTTTAATTTTTAAAAATATATTTTCTAAAAAATATTTAAGCAAAATTTTTTCTAAAAAATATATAAAAACATATTTTCTAAAAAATATTCAAACAAAATATTTTCTAGTGACTAGCATTAGCAGAATATGAAGATGCATACTTCCTTCGTAAGAGATATGATATCTACGTCTGGTAAACCCAGGTTTTAAGACCTTTCAGAGTCAAATGATAAGTAAATAGACAACAATACTACTAAACTCTAAACTACAAAGAACACTATGTCGTTATCAAAAATTAAATAAATTTTGCTTTACTTGTGGGGGGAAAACCCGTTGACAAATATTTGGCAATTACCCCCTGAAAATCGAATTTGTTGAAATTCAACGCTCGATTATTCAGCAAGCATGTCTGCCTCGGCTCGATAAATAATAATCGCCGACTATTTTCAATTGAGGCAATAAAAGGCTAGAGCTGGTCGTTATTTCACCTTTTATTGCGTATCACGAGTGCCGAATCTTTACAATTGCCGGCTCGTCCATCAACAGCTGATTAGCAACAAAAGCGGCTCCTCACGACATCCATTTTCGCGTTCTTTCTTTATTTGCTCTCTCTCACACTTCTTTGAATTTTTCCTCCTCGCATCTTTAGGCTTAACATCTTTGGTCCAACGAAATGATTTTTAGTACGTAGTAAGTTTTGCTAAATACATTTCGTTCAGCGATTCCGCCCCGAACAATTTCTTTTTGTTCACCGCAACGTATATTCTCCCGCAAAAGCTTCCTTCGAGTCACGAAAGAGGGCGTCGCGAACATTCGTTTCATTTGCGCTAAGAAGGTGTGAAGATTGCGGGGGGAAAGAATTTCAGTTCTACGTCTTTTCATTTTCTCGGCTCATCGCGTTTTATTTTCAATTCACGATTTGAGTTTTTAATTTGTGACCAATTCTATACCATCATTTTTTAAATTGTTTTTTTCACTTAACGCGCGTTTCTGACCTTTTTATTTATAAGACAAACTAACCTCCATTATTTAACGAAAATTGGGAACTTTTCTATTTGCGCGTGTCACGATTTTGTTTTAGCGCTTAATAGATGGCAGCTAAGAGCAACAAAACACCAGGAGAACGCAGCTAGCCTTTAAACACGCTAACGCAGTGTTGTGTACAAATTTCATTCGAGAAGCCTTTACGCTGAGAGTTTTCCTGAAAGGGGGAAGACAATTTCCGAATTTTCCCCTTCCGACGGCAGCAGGCGCTAAAGCTTCTAACCAATGAAAAATGTACACAATAAAATGCACGACTTTTGACGGGTTGAGTTCTCCTTGTGTTAGGTGATGTGCTTGTTGCTCCTAGATGGCAGGATACGTTCTAGTTTAGTAAGTGGCGTAGCCAGAAGGGGGATGGAAATCTAGTGCAGTCATGGCTACAGGTGTAGCACCTTAAACTAGCAAATGAAGGAACGACATACTGAATGTTAAAGGGACAGGGATTCATTTGAAAAATTCGGGCCGAATTTATATAGTACCTCCCCTACCATAAAGTGATTCAGATATACTTTCCCGCTTAACAAAAACCCGTGATTCTATAGCCCCACCCTCAAAATGTAAACGGTTCTGTGGCCCTTTAAGCCCGCTATTCCAGATGACAACACGACGCACGCACCCTCTGGTGGCAGATTTTCTGAAATGTATCTACGTCACGTGGTCAACTCTAAATTCTTAAAGACTTATCACGTAGTTTGTTTGAGTGTACCGTTCCTTATTTGTTAGTCTATAGGTCTTAAAGGGCGTATGAACTAAACTAACAATGGTTTCTACGAAACCTGGAATATGGAAGTTAATTTTCCCTTTAAGACGTCACTAGGGGTTGGGATATCATTGGAAATTAGTCAAGACTCTCTTCACAATATTTGTTAATTTTAAAATTGTATTTCCCAAATGCCGTCAACCCTTCAACAACTTTACAAAACTCAATTTAAACTACCCACAACTTAATTCTCTATTCACGGCTCGCTGAATTTCTGCGCGAAAATCCGTTGGGATTAATGTCAGCTAGAGGCAAATTGAACTCAATTGTCTCATTTTCACACTTTCTCATTACACGACGGCTGGGGGCGCTGTTCTCGCCTTAATCAAAGTTGAAAAGAACCGCCGCCGAACTGATAATCTCTTAAACAAAAAAAAACCACCTTCCAATCTAGAGTCCGTATAATCTTTTTAAACTTCGCCACGGATAATAACCGCTGATTAAAAATACAAAACGAACAATCTTTTTTTAAACGAGCAACACCAAAAAACGTTATAAAAGCGCGGGCTATAATGGCGTAGGCTGCCATCTAGCGGAGGTTTTGAGCGATGGCGCTGCGGATAATATTTATAAAAAAGTGTGTAAAATAAAGCGTATAGCGAGGGTTTCGGACTCCGCCCCTTCTTTTATGTCCTTGTCGGCTTCTAGATGCCGCTGATACGGAGAAAACGGCGTTGCGAGCACCCCCTGGGGGAGATCTTTGTTATTATACGTGTGGTCAAACACCTTTTACGTTTATTAGATATTTCTATAAAGCGGTAAATTTTTTAATAGGGCGAGCGCACCGAATTTTGAGCCTATGTTTCGTTGCCCAGAGGCTCCGATACACCTTGCCTTTTCCAAATAGAAGCCACAGTAATTGGATGAATTTTTATGCCCTATTATTCCGTTAATTTAATTCCTGCTATTTTATGGGCTAGTTAACCTCGACTATAGGCTGAATATAAATTGTTTTATTATTTTTTTTTGCTTTCCCAGGTTTGCTCTATGCGTTTTAAATTGAATTTGTTTGATTTGATATGAAGGTGTTTTCATCAATAACGTAGGGATTAATTTATTTATGGTAGTATACATTAAAAATAATGTATTTATTTATATTATTTATTTAGGGCTATGTTGAGCTGTTAGTGTCAGCTAGGAGCAACAAACATAAGGAGAACGCAAGCTCTAGCCTTTAAACACGCTAAGACAGTGTTGTGTACAAATATCAATGGTCGAACCTTTACGCTGAGCGTTTTACGGGTGGGGGGAAGACAATTTCCGAATTTTCCCCTCCCGGCTGCAGCAGGTGCTAAAGCCTCTAACCAATGAAAAATTTACACAAGAAAATGAACGAGTTTTGACGGGTTGCGTTCCCCTTGTGTTTGTTGCTGCTAGGTTTCAACTGTTGTCATAAAAACAACTAATTTCGAAAATGGTACTGTACAAAAATGAGTTAAGTGTTTCTAGAATATTTTTATGGTAATTATCCTTTAAAGCAAAATTTATTTTTATTATGCAATGTTTTCTAATAATGATGTATAAAAATCGACTCAACAAGTGCATTCTGTAATATAAATAAATATATTCTTGGTAGAATAAGGAAGATATGATTTATCCTTGGCCAGAAAGTATCAATGATAGAGATTTCTCAACTGTTTAACAATGACTTTCCACCGGGAAAATTTTAAATGTCTAGCCGCTAGATGGCGCTAGGTGTTATAAAATACTTGGGCGAACCAAATATCATTATTACTAGCACGTTTTTCTTAAGTCTACTTATACCCTATCACTGATTTGATGCCATTACGCCCATGTTATTTGAAGCAAAATGAATGAACATACTAATTTGGATAATTATAATAATTATTCATTAATTTATCCAACCCTTAAAAATCATCTTAATTTTCAAATGCTTAGCCTTTTTATAATCCTTATTATGTACTTTTAATAAAATTTATATTTTTAAATTGATGTTTTGGGTGTACACTACTTTTACAGGCGTTCCGTTGAAATAGCGTTAGTAGGCCAAACCCTGGTGGAGCGCTTCTCCCTAAGCAGCCGTACATTGCGAGTAGAACCCTTTAACAGGCGCTCAATCTGGTTAAAATCTTTGTCTTGTAGAAATTATTTCAACAATTCCAACACGCAGACGCGGATAAAATTAATAATCTATATTTTGAAATGTTCATACATATTTAATGATATAGGTATAACATTTGAAGAATAAAAATAACGATTTATAAATTGAGTTTGTAATACAATTTTTTTTTTATCTTTGTCCAAAATAAGACTTGATGTCTGAAGTACGACCTTTACTCTCGCCGCTATATTTAAGTCATCAACTTCAATAATAAGCCCGCAATAAGTCGATGACTAGAGTACAGAGCCGTTCGGAATTACATTGTTTCCTGCATTCGTAACCAGGATGTAGCTCCGATGTTTTGATCATAATAAATTAGGAGACTTCAGCGCGGTCTAATCCCTTCGATCTATCAAATAATTTCAAATGAAAAAATAAAATCAGAAGAAAACTTTCAGCGTGCGCCAGCCGAATAATTTTTCAAGCAAACTCCGATGGGGTCAAAGGTCTTAACTTCGCCTTTTTATATTTATCTCTAAACAGCGTTCCTTCGATGACTGGTTTCGTATTTAGCGTCGAATTGATCTCGAACAAAAGCGGCCTTCTGTCGTCACGTCTTCCGCGCCAATGCCACGTCCAAAGTTGACCGACGCGAGCTTGATTGGACCATTCCGGGGGTCACCAAACCTAATTATCGGCGGGTCAGTTAAAGGCCATTTTACTTTATTTTATATTTTTAGGGGGATGGGGTTTGCGGTGTCGGGGGGGATGGGTTTTAGCATCCGCGTCCCCTGGTGTTGGCTGCTGGCGGAAAAGAAATGGCCGAAAAGCTCAGCATGACGTCATCCATCAACGTCATTGTCTGGAGCGTTGACAGGCAACTTCCCCGATAGTAATTAGGGAATTGAAATTGACTTTACCGCTGAGTAGAGCGGCTATTTTTCATTCTACGCGCCCAACGAAAAATTGCATTTATCTCTAGTATGTTATTACTATCTAAATCCGACTATACCCAGGGCTGCTATAATCGTAAATTATTAGCTATAAGTATGACCGGTTGAAATTTTTCAACGTAACTGATGAGTGAGAATTAAAATTACAAGTTTGGTCATTTAAGAGTCCAGAATTAAAATGAGAAGTTTGGTCATTTAAGAGTCCAGAATTAAAATGAGAAGTTTGGTCATTTAAGAGTCCAGAATTAAAATTAGAAGTTTGGTCATTTAAGAGTCCAGAATTAAAATGAGAAGTTTGGTCATTTAAGAGTTCAGAATTCAAATTAGAAGTTTGGTCATTTAAGAGTCCAGAATTAAAATTAAAAGTTGGGTCATTTAAGAGTCCAGAATTCATATTAGAAGTTTGGTCATTTAAGAGTCCAGAATTAAAATGAGAAGTTTGGTCATTTAAGAGTCCAGAATTAAAATAAAAAGTTTGGTCATTTAAAAGTCCAGAATTAAAATTAGAAGTTGGGTCATTTAAGAGTCTAGAATTAAAATATAGTCATTTTGATATTACTTAAATATAATGCCCAATAAAATAATTAATGAAATCGCCACCACGTGGTGCTATTTCGATTTTATTTCTGGATTTCATCGTGAAAATCTAACTAAGTCTTTTTATAAAGTAACTTGACCTTCTTGTATAAATGTGTCTTTTACGTCATTGTCGTTTTCCATTTTACTGCTGTCGAGCACTCTAGATCGCTCTGAACAACATTTTATGTTCCACTTGGGTGCTCAGATCTGCTCCGATCAAGTTTCGCGTGTTCCATTTCCCGCTTTGGGGTGCTCTGAGATCGCCCAAAACCGATCTGTCGATCTATTCATATTTGATGTCATATTGGATGTCATTTTCACGTCATCGAATCACAAATGCCAATTATGCCATCGCACAGTTAGTTCTACCAGAAGAAAATAGGGGGAAGTACGCTTCTAGTCAGCTTTGGAAAGGCGTCACTTTTCACGAATTTTCGCGCAAAAACGGTTTGGCGGGAAATCGCGGATGAATACATCGTTTAAAAAGTCAATTTTTCTTAAATAGAACAATTGTAACATAATGTCCTTCTCATTCTCTGCTAATTGAGCTAAGGCGTATTTGCTTTCGTCGTTTATAGCCGAGTTGAATCAAAACAAAAGTGGAACTACTTTTTCAGTTTGGTTTATTACGCGTAAAAAGGCATTTTCGTGGGTCACACGACGACTTCTATGGCTCAAAGCTACAGATACGTACTTCCCCTATTTTCTTCTGGTTCTACGTCTGATAAACCGACGGCCATTATTTTAGTAAATAAACTGGCTAAAATCAAGTGCTGTTAATGCAAATAATATGCAAATTAATGAAGTTTTCGGAAACTCAGGTTCGAAAATAAATTTGCATTGTCAAATAGAAGAAGCAGGTTTATTAGAAAAAATAGTTGAAATTGAGGTTGAGCTTTACTGGGGCATCAACAAGGTTGGAGTCTTTGCAGATTCGTTCGAGGCTAGGCTTAACTCTTCTAGGCTTGGTATGGGTTTTAATAACGCTAGTGGATTATCCCACTTCGACGACTGGTTCCATTTTCGGAAAGTGATCTCTGAACCGAACCGTATTGGTCATTTTCCCCAACCTTTTCTTTTTCTAAACTACTCATTATTTAAGTTCATCCGCACAAACCGAGCAATTTTTAAAATTTCAATAAAGCTACATTGGGCTGACTAAAATTCCGACGCAAAAAATTCCTTCTCAATTTTGAGGTTTTCAATTGGCTTAAATAAATAAGTTAGTAGCCAATAGTGTGACTCCCAAAGTTACTAAGATGAATAAAAAGGTTAAAATCTAACGTAGTCCACCTTTTTACTGGTTCGTGGTGAAAAAAACCGTTAGTGAAGATTTTTGAATGGAATAAAGGTACAGTGGCGTACTTATGAGTAATTATGTTACATCTAGGAGCAACAAACACAAGGAGAACGCAGCTAGCCTTTAAATACGCTAACGAAGGGTTGTGTACGAATATCATTGGACGAGCGTCACGAGCCTTTACGATGAACGTTTTACGGGCGGGGGGGAAGACATATTCGGAATTTTCCCCTTCCGACGGCAGCAGGCCCTAAAGCGTCTAGCCAATGAAAAACGTACGCAAGAAAATCCACGAGTTTTGTCGGGTTGCGTTCTCCTTGTGTGGGGTGTTGTGTTTGTTGCTCCTAGGTTACATATACTTTTACGAGTAAAGGATCGCGTTATAGAGTCACGAGGAATATCGAATTTTCTAGCGCGCGTGTAAATAGCGCGTGCAAATAGCGCGTGCAAATAGCGCGTGCAAATAGCGCGTGCAACGATTAAACTAATAAAGCTTCGGAAGCTAATATAAAATGATACGTTGCAAGACAGAGAATCTCTGTCTTGCAACGTATCATTTTATATTAGTATTTTTTGTTAAATTTATTTTATAGAAACATCTATAAACTCTCTAACATTCGTGACAATGTAACGAGGGAAAACACAACGTGGCGGATAAAGTGACGTCACGTGAAAACTACCCTCCTGAATATCCTTCCTTTTTCCGAACGCAAGATCAACCATTAGCTACGTCTAACCGGGCGTATAGAATAAACCGGTGAGTGTAAAACCTTTTTCTCGTCTGGGGGAATCGTGAGGATTGGCTTGTTTGAAACTAATTTCGTTTCGTCTCGGTTATTTAATAGATAAAAAACCAACATGGTTTGATCTCCTCCTCTGACGAAACCGAGCCCTCGATTCGAAGAAATGCGAAATTACTTTGCACTCTCCAACGGGCAAATTACTCCCGCATATAAACGCCGGAACGCAGATTTCGTAGATCGCGCCTCGAGTCTCCCAACTGACACCTATCTTCGAGACGAAACGACGTAAACCGTACTCCATCCTCAATCTACGAACAGAGCGCGAGGTAACTGGTAGTCCCCCGTGGATGTAAAGGCGTTCTGGTGGTTGAGGTTATCTAATTTGACCCATCTGGGTGTTTGAGAGAGAGTCTAGTAGAGGTTTTTTGGCTCTTTCTTTAAAAATGGTTCTCCCCGTTTTGGAATTATTCTTTTGTTGCTACGTTAAAGAGTACAATACCAAGGAACCCCCGAAAAAGGTGTTAAAAACGGACCCCTTACCTCGTCCCGGGGAGGGGAGAGCGCTGTATTTGGAAGGTACATTTGCCCATAAGTGGGAGGAGTTTTCGCCATCTTTCGGACCACTTTTTCACGTAATCAAAGCCACGACTTTCGTGTAGGCCATTTAGCAGCGCACAGTGAGTGCGCCGAAGAAGTAATTGCTGTTTCCCTCTCCAGACACGCCTCCTTTAAATGATTTCGGGGCTGACAATCAAGTTTCCAAATAATAGGTCGTGTCCATTTTAATCATGTTACCTTGCAATTTGAATTCGCTAAACCTTCAGTAGAATGTAGACTACTGAAATTGAGGGAGTAGATTTTCACTAGTAAATTTAGGGGTGACAGAGCCTTACTAGTTAATTTAGGGTAGTAGAGTTTCACTAGTTAATTTAGGGTAGTAGAGTTTCACTACTAACTTAAGGGTAGTAGAGTTTCTCTAGTAAATTAAAGGTAGTAGAGTTTCTCTAGTAAATTAAAGGTAGTAGAGTTTCACTACTAAATTAAGGGTAGTAGAGTTTCTCTAGTAAATTAAAGGTAGTAGAGTTTCACTACTAACTTAAGAGTAGTAGAGTTTCACTACTAAATTAAGGGTATACTAGTAAAGCTTCTCTAGTAAATTAAAGGTAGTAGAGTTTCACAACTAACTTAAGGGTAGTAGAGTTTCTCTAGTAAATTAAAGGTAGTAGTTTCTCTAGTAAATTAAAGGTAGTAGAGTTTCACTACTAAATTAAGGGTAGTAGAGTTTCTCTAGTAAATTAAAGGTAGTAGAGTTTCACTACTAACTTAAGAGTAGTAGAGTTTCTCTAGTAAATTAAAGGTAGTAGAGTTTCTCTAGTAAATTAAAGGTAGTAGAGTTTCACTACTAAATTAAGGGTAGTAGAGTTTCTCTAGTAAATTAAAGGTAGTAGAGTTTCACTACTAACTTAAGAGTAGTAGAGTTTCTCTAGTAAATTAAAGGTAGTAGAGTTTCTCTAGTAAATTAAAGGTAGTAGAGTTTCACTACTAACTTAAGAGTAGTAGAGTTTCTCTAGTAAATTAAAGGTAGTAGAGTTTCTCTAGTAAATTAAAGGTAGTAGAGTTTCACTACTAAATTAAGGGTAGTAGAGTTTCTCTAGTAAATTAAAGGTAGTAGAGTTTCACTACTAACTTAAGAGTAGTAGAGTTTCACTACTAAATTAAGGGTATACTAGTAAAGCTTCTCTAGTAAATTAAAGGTAGTAGAGTTTCACTACTAACTTAAGGGTAGTAGAGTTTCTCTAGTAAATTAAAGGTAGTAGAGTTTCTCTAGTAAATTAAAGGTAGTAGAGTTTCACTACTAAATTAAGGGTAGTAGAGTTTCTCTAGTAAATTAAAGGTAGTAGAGTTTCACTACTAACTTAAGAGTAGTAGAGTTTCTCTAGTAAATTAAAGGTAGTAGAGTTTCTCTAGTAAATTAAAGGTAGTAGAGTTTCACTACTAAATTAAGGGTAGTAGAGTTTCTCTAGTAAATTAAAGGTAGTAGAGTTTCACTACTAACTTAAGAGTAGTAGAGTTTCTCTAGTAAATTAAAGGTAGTAGAGTTTCTCTAGTAAATTAAAGGTAGTAGAGTTTCACTACTAAATTAAGGGTAGTAGTGTTTCTCTAGTAAATTAAAGGTAGTAGAGTTTCACTACTAACTTAAGAGTAGTAGAGTTTCTCTAGTAAATTAAAGGTAGTAGAGTTTCTCTAGTAAATTAAAGGTAGTAGAGTTTCACTACTAAATTAAGGGTAGTAGAGTTTCTCTAGTAAATTAAAGGTAGTAGAGTTTCTCTAGTAAATTAAAGGTAGTAGAGTTTCACTACTAAATTAAGGGTAGTAGAGTTTCTCTAGTAAATTAAAGGTAGTAGAGTTTCACTACTAACTTAAGAGTAGTAGAGTTTCTCTAGTAAATTAAAGGTAGTAGAGTTTCTCTAGTAAATTAAAGGTAGTAGAGTTTCTCTAGTAAATTAAAGGTAGTAGAGTTTCACTACTAAATTAAGGGTAGTAGTGTTTCTCTAGTAAATTAAAGGTAGTAGAGTTTCACTACTAACTTAAGAGTAGTAGAGTTTATCTAGTAAATTAAAGGTAGTAGAGTTTCTCTAGTAAATTAAAGGTAGTAGAGTTTCACTACTAAATTAAGGGTAGTAGAGTTTCTCTAGTAAATTAAAGGTAGTAGAGTTTCACTACTAACTTCAGAGTAGTAGAGTTTATCTAGTAAATTAAAGGTAGTAGAGTTTCTCTAGTAAATTAAAGGTAGTAGAGTTTCACTACTAAATTAAGGGTAGTAGAGTTTCTCTAGTAAATTAAAGGTAGTAGAGTTTCTCTAGTAAATTAAAGGTAGTAGAGTTTCACTACTAAATTAAGGGTAGTAGAGTTTCTCTAGTAAATTAAAGGTAGTAGAGTTTCACTACTAACTTAAGAGTAGTAGAGTTTCTCTAGTAAATTAAAGGTAGTAGAGTTTCTCTAGTAAATTAAAGGTAGTAGAGTTTCACTACTAAATTAAGGGTAGTAGAGTTTCTCTAGTAAATTAAAGGTAGTAGAGTTTCACTACTAACTTAAGAGTAGTAGAGTTTCTCTAGTAAATTAAAGGTAGTAGAGTTTCTCTAGTAAATTAAAGGTAGTAGAGTTTCACTACTAAATTAAGGGTAGTAGAGTTTCTCTAGTAAATTAAAGGTAGTAGAGTTTCACTACTAACTTAAGAGTAGTAGAGTTTCTCTAGTAAATTAAAGGTAGTAGAGTTTCACTACTAAATTAAGGGTAGTAGAGTTTCACTATGAAATTAGGGGTAATAGAATTTATCTAGTAAATTAAAGGTAGTAGAGTTTCACTAATAAATTAAGGGTGGTAGATTTTCACTAGTATATTAAAGATAGTAGAGTTTCACTACTAAATTAAGGGTAGTAGAGTTTCACTACTAAATTAAGGGTAGTAAAGTTTCACTACTAAATTAAGGGTAGTAGAGTTTCACTACTAAATTAAGGGTAGTAGAGTTTCACTACTAAATTAAGGGTAGTAAAGTTTCACTACTAAATTAAGGGTAGTAGAGTTTCACTAGTAAATTCATAATAGTAGATGTTTACTAGTATATTTGAGGTAGTTAACTGGGTTAAACTACTAGTATTGAAGTTGCAGTAGCTAAATTGGTCTAGTAGAGTAAGTCGAGGGGGGGGGTAGATGTTCAACTGGTAGTATGAAAGTAGGATTAGTATATTTGGGGTAGTAGAGTTTCAGTAGTAAATCTTTTTAATTAAGATAGGAGCAGTAAAGTTGGGTTAGTAGAGTTCCACTAGTAAAGCTTAGTAAAATAGGCTTAGTAAAGTTGGGGTAGTTGAGTTCCACAAGTAAAGCGAGGTTAATAAATTTTAACCTATCGATTGAGACTATTAGATTTTAATTAGTTAAATTTTGCTTGTATATTTTAACTATTAAGTTGAGGAAGTAAACTAGTACAGTTGGGGGGTGGTTAAATTGCGGTAGTGAACTTGCGAACTGTACGATTGAAATTAGCAGTTATCAGAGTGACGGTAGATTTCATACTTTTTAATTATTTCATTCAACTTTTCCGATCAAATTAAATAAAATAGAAATTTAATAAATAATACAATTAAACATTGTGTAATTAGTTTTTTCTACAGAATTTCATTGAAAATGTTCTTAATTTTTTTTTAATTAAATGTGTATTTTTCTTGTTTGGTTTTTATTTTTTATTCGTTTTTTTTTCAATATATTTGTTATCATGTCCGCGAATTAATCAAATGGCAACTCCAACTTCACCATTTATGTAAATTTTGTACCTTTTAATATTGAAATAAATAAGTCAAAGTAAACAGCTGTGAAAAAAATGGGAACCGTAAAAACTTTAAAATGTATATAAAAATTCAACGTATAGGAGGAACAATTCATCGTACTTCAGATCTGAGGCGTATAGTTGAATCTGCAAGAGCAACTTGAGATTGTTTTGGGTATGGTTGTTAAATATTAAAATCGCACTCATTAATAACTTAATCTTAAATATAAATTGAACCTATAAAATTAATCTTAAATATAAATTGAACCCCTTAAAATTAATCTTAAATATAAATTGAACCTTAAATTTAAAATATGAAACACTAAAACTAATAATTCTAAACAATTGTAACCCTTAATAATATTCCCAACATTTGTAAAAACCCTTGTATATATGTATATTTTCAGTGTATTATTGTATTTTTATTTTATTGTATTGTGTTTGAAAACCTTCCACGCTCTCTGGATAAAACCCAGAAAACTCCAAGCGCGTCACCAAAATTTCCACCGCAATATCGTTTTGCACACCTGCAACGGATATGGGCCATCGGCCCCTTCTTTTTCATTGTGACGCGGAGTTTTCTTCGATACCCCAGAGAGCGAGGAAGGGCAGAACTGTATAAACCTTTCTCTTGGAAAGACCCTAATGGTTAAAATTGGTTGCTAGTAAATAAAATCAATTTTCGTAGTCGTTAACAGTGTTTTTCTTGTAAGATAGAAAATTTGATAAATCATCACTTCGACGCGATCGGGAACTATTAAAATAGTTAAAGGAAAACCATTCTAGCAATAGAACTTAGGCTTTTGTTTCAGTCCGGAAACCTAAGTATAAATTAAAAAATTCAATAGCTCTCCCCAGAGATATAACAATGGTATTTCATGATGATATTTTTCTGAAAGTTTTAAGTAAACGCCTTTCTTTCAACGCTGAACCAAAGGGTTTTTTTTACTTTATCCTTTTATTCAATTCCAATTAATAAAGATAGTTCCGCTTTGCTATGCATTTACGCCTTCGAATTTAAACCAAGTGGTCTAAAAATCAGTGTAGTTATTCCGCCATTTTCTAAGAT
Organism: Leiobunum rupestre; assembly: GCF_980474605.1. Lineage (NCBI taxonomy): Eukaryota > Metazoa > Arthropoda > Arachnida > Opiliones > Sclerosomatidae > Leiobunum > Leiobunum rupestre. The sequence goes on along the minus strand of NC_143386.1, from coordinate 49,521,707 downwards.
GGCGTAGGATTCCATCCAAAATCAACGTTTCTCCAATCAACTGAGATAATTTCAGCTAAATTGGCTAACGATTACGGAAGGTAAATATATTTGCATATTTTATTCCCACTGCCTTAATGGTTAAAGTTGATTTTCCCCGAATTCTTCGTTTTCACCTTTCCATTAACAAAATTTTATTGAGGTTAGCGGTAATATTGTAAGTGTAGGGAGCTGTTGACTAGCGTGGCATGATGGGCTTGCCACCACCCTCCTACGCATTGTAACCCGGCCACCTGATTTAAAGGTACCAGTCGCTGACTTGGGCTAAGGTGGTACCTTGGGTATTAGCTTGGCTTGACTAGTAGACTAATAAATGATGAATAGAAAAGGCTTTAACGATAATAAACTTGCCTACAGGGTTTTGACACATAAACATGGATCGAGTTTAGAAATGATTTTAAAATTAGACGTTTGGATTGATCAATAGGTGATAGCATACATTTTTCTGTTCTTAGCTAACTTGTAAGAATGTTCCCGGAAATTCGTCAGAACACTGCCAACTTCGGGGTTGGTCGTGGTCAACATAGAGACAGAGTCACTAAACCTAGGTTAAAAACGTGTTCTAGTCTAAGTCTTTCATTTTATTACAAATTTCTAGTCAGAGACTTAACACTATCACAATAATAATAGTAATGTTCGAGTCGTCGTTAAATTAAGTTTTACAAATCAACCTTTTTTTCTATTAAAAAAAAATTTAAAAACATAACTTAAGTATGACTTTCTTTAAAAGTGAAACTTTTAAATATTTATTTAATGAAGCTAGAAGTCGCTGTTAACGGTAAAATTTAAAGCAATTTTATAACCACATGACTATTTTTTAAAGGTTTCTACCGTTTGATGGCGCTCAAATGTTTCCCGAAAGAAATTTTACCCAGTATACCTTGCAATTTATGCTATCGCCTATTCATTTCGGAATTTCCTGAAGGGGTGATCCCTACCTGATATGAAACGTGTTTGTCGTTTTGGGCTTTATCAAGCGGCAAAGGTTTTAAGGCAGAAGACAAAAGGGAACTGGAGGCAGCATCGGCGGAGAAAGTGGCGTAGAAGGGGCCCTGTATACAGACAATGAAGTGGGCAATTAACAGGTTTCCACGTATACTCGTGGCGAAGAGGACGAGCCTCCCCCCGCTCGACTCTGTGTATATACTCCCTTATTATCCCACCAAATACATTGTTTTTCACCTGGCCCGACGACTTTCATTGCGGCTGAAACTATTGTATTAGGAGTAATGTGTTGTCGTCGTCTTTCGTACTTCTCTGGGTCAAATGAGACTGGAGACACAACCTTCCGGTGGAAAATGGAGGACCAGAGACTGGAGTCTCAATCTTCCAGTGGAAACTGGAGGACCGGAGACTGGAGTCCCAATCTTCCAGTGGAAACTTGTGATGATATTTTATGTAATATCAAAATGATTAATTATTGTAAATATTGTATATAGGCTTATTTGTAATTTTAAAACTTATTGGAAAATTAGATCTGTAGAGGTTACTGGTTTCTAGCCGTGGCCAGCGGGTTTTCAAACGCAAAGGACTCTTTTCTATTGTGTGCATTTTTCGTACGCGCGTATTTTTGGCGGCGAACGTAAAAACCCTGGCAGGAAATTGGTCGCTTGGTCTAGTGTGACGTAGTGGAAAATAGGCGCGAGCCCCAGCGTCGTTGTTTGGTGCACCGAAGCTGTTAAAAAGAGGGAGACTCGGACTTCTAGGAGCAGAACAGAAACAACTCGTCCGAAGCAACAGTTCACCCCGAACTTTCGACCAAGGTCAAGAACGCTATAGTCGCGATATAAAATATAGAAGTCTCGTAATTCGTGTGGTGCTAAAGTCGTGTCGTGCCGGAGCAGTCAAAAGTCGCGGGCTATGTAGCTAGCCATTAGCCGCGTCGACAACGTAGACCTTCGAGCGTCAACCGTCAACGCGAGCTACGGTCATCGGAACCGATGAGGAAGCCAACGGAGACCCAGCCGCCGAATCACCAATGAGCCTGTGAAGCCAAGTACAATTTACGGGATACCCGTACTAAGCCGCGTAAGCCATTCGTGGCGCCAACTGAACTTCGTGTTCAATTAGGAGTTCGTCTCCGAAGTCATTTAGTTACGCGCGATAGAGTGGGGTACCCCTGTAACTATTTCCACTACAAACTGAATAGAAACTTTGATTAATAATTATTCCTTAATTATTCGCCGCCAATCTATTATTAGTGTTTAATAACTTAGTGTTCCTTTTTAATGTTTACTTGTATTTGCCCATCATTTAAGTGTCTGTTGTATTTCAAGTGTATTAACTAACCCAAAAAGTCTTTATGAGTAGGGAGTTTGGCCAATTAGCGTTGAGGCTTATATTTTAGTGTCGTGTAATTTTAATTTCCTTTTTAAATATTAAATGTTTTCCATTAACTGGAACCCTTTGCGTTTTAATATTGTCCTAATTAATAAGTTTAGCATATTAATTAATTTAATTTAATGTTAACGTTATTGACTACGCTGGTCGCGGTAGGTAATTAGTGTCTCGACTAGAAAAACGTTAGAAACTGGAGGACCGGAGACTGGAGTCCCAATCTTCCAGTGGAAACTGGAGGACCAGAGACTGCAGTCCCAATCTTCCAGTGGAATCTGGAGGACCGGAGACTGGAGTCCCAATCTTCCAGTGGAATCTGGAGGACCGGAGACTGGAGTCCCAATCTTCCAGTGGAATCTGGAGGACCGGAGACTGGAGTCCCAATCTTCCAGTGGAAACTGTAGGACCGGAGACTGGAGTCCCAATCTTCCAGTGGAAACTGTAGGACCGGAGACTGGAGTCCCAATCTTCCAGTGGAAACTGGAGAACCGGAGACTGGAGTCCCAATCTTCCAGTGGAAACTGGAGGACCGGAGACTGGAGTCCCAATCTTCCAGTGGAATCTGGAGGACCGGAGACTGGAGTCCCAATCTTCCAGTGGAATCTGGAGGACCGGAGACTGGAGTCCCAATCTTCCAGTGGAATCTGGAGGACCGGAGACTGGAGTCCCAATCTTCCAGTGGAATCTGGAGGACCGGAGACTGGAGTCCCAATCTTCCAGTGGAATCTGGAGGACCGGAGACTGGAGTCCCAATCTTCCAGTGGAATCTGGAGGACCGGAGACTGGAGTCCCAATCTTCCAGTGGAAACTGGAGGACCGGAGACTGGAGTCCCAATCTTCCAGTGGAAACTGGAGGACCAGAGACTGCAGTCCCAATCTTCCAGTGGAAACTGTAGGACCGGAGACTGGAGTCCCAATCTTCCAGTGGAAACTGGAGGACCGGAGACTGGAGTCCCAATCTTCCAGTGGAAACTGGAGGACCGGAGACTGGAGTCCCAATCTTCCAGTGGAATATGGAGGACCGGAGACTGGAGTCCCAATCTTCCAGTGGAATCTGGAGGACCGGAGACTGGAGTCCCAATCTTCCAGTGGAATCTGGAGGACCGGAGACTGGAGTCCCAATCTTCCAGTGGAATCTGGAGGACCGGAGACTGGAGTCCCAATCTTCCAGTGGAAACTGTAGGACCGGAGACTGGAGTCCCAATCTTCCAGTGGAAACTGTAGGACCGGAGACTGGAGTCCCAATCTTCCAGTGGAAACTGGAGGACCAGAGACTGCAGTCCCAATCTTCCAGTGGAAACTGGAGGACCGGAGACTGGAGTCCCAATCTTCCAGTGGAAACTGGAGGACCGGAGACTGCAGTCCCAATCTTCCAGTGGAATCTGGAGGACCGGAGAATGCAGTCCCAATCTTCCAGTGGTATCTGGAGGACCGGAGACTGGAGTCCAATTCTTCCAGTGGAATCTGGAGGACCGGAGGCTGGTGTCCCAATCTTCCAGTGGAAACTGGAGGACCGGAGACTGGAAACCAAAAGTTTTGCGAACCTATGACGATAATATCTCCAGGACCCAGCACAAGCGGGTAATACGTATGACACAACTTAGCGTTTTTTTCAGTTGGCGTTAGGTATATTAGTTAGCTTTCCCCGGTTGAAAATTCTAGAAACTTTAGTGTGGAAAAGTGTTAAGGCGCCAAAGGGGTAGGATACGGTAAAGGTGCCCCTTAAGGACCCAAATTGTCGAAAACGTTTGGTATATAAGGCTTAAATACCTTTAAAATATCTTGAAATTTATTACATGGAGCATAGAAATTGAAAATTTGATATTTTTCTAGTTCAGGAAATGAAAAAATGCCCTTAAATCCTTCTAAGAGGACCCCAAAAATTAAATACTTGGCCTACCACCTCAAATTCCTATCACCATAAGTAACGTAATAACAATTAGTATGACAATTAACGAGATTTACAACCAAACTCATTTTAATAATTAATGCGTAATCAAGATGTTTTCTCAACCCAGAGCCGTCTAGTGTCTAAAATATGTGAGACTTCCGCTAAGCCGAAATATCTGGTTTCCAATAGATAGGCGGAATATTAGGCTAAAATGATTAATTTAAAAAAGTTTTATCGACGCCACGAGCTCATGTTTTTTATCACGCGTGATTCGCACGCGGGCTTCGAAACAAAGCCAAAGCCCCTCGAGACTCCAGAACGTGCTCTCCGATATTAGGCCTAAATTTGAATCAAAAAGTAGTCATCCAAAACGGTAAGTCGCGAATCCAAGTCACAGCTTGAAGAGAGTATCAGTGCCGAAAAAAGTTTCGGCCGACCGCTGATTGTGAAACTGAGATATAGGTCTCGACAATCTTGTTGGCGTACATTTTCCGTGCTACGGAGTCCGATTTACCACCCCCCCCCCCTAGCCAATACCTGTTAGAAACAATTTTTTATTATCTCATACTTTAGCCAAAGTTTAGCGGGTGTTTACTGTATAAGAAATTAGTGGGCGGATCCGAAGCAGTACCCGTAGATGCCCTTTCAAACATACTCGCGCCATCGCCGTGCGCTCGTCCCCCTTTTTACGGGACAACCGAGGCTTACACGCTACGGAGATCTTCCTCGTGGCCGCGGTGTCGAGGGCGGGTTTCGTCCCGTCCAGCCGGGGATGGAGCTAACGGCTCCGCGCGGTAATAATTTCAAAAACAAGCACCGGTAATTTTTATGGGCAACTTTTTACTTAGGCCCTATCTTAAGCCTTGGCTTCGAAGTAGTAGAAGAAAAAAGGAACCCACCTCGAACAAATTAGTTTTTGAAGGGGGCAGGTTCGCTCTCACACCTCTAAATTGAAGTAGATATTTTTTAAATGCTGATATAGGGTCTGACTTTTTTTTTCGCACCCTCAAAAATTGCGTAAGCATTTTTTCGGAGAATATTTTATAAAGGTATTTACGGAGATATAATCGGCATTTTTCTTAGACCTACTATGAATGGTTTTTTTAATAATAATTTTTCTCATCTAGGTGATTTTGTGGAACAATGAAATGGCCAAATGGGGGTTATTTTTCGAAGGCGAGGCGCTGGCGTTCGGGCTCGCGAAACTGGTTTTTAAAAGGGAAATAATTTGACATTTATACTTTAACGGCTCTAATTATGATTTCAGAATCGTGTTGTTTTACTAGTTTCGCTTTCTTTTCTTTCTTACTCGATAGATTATTTTTATCTGAAATGTAAATGTTATCAATGGGTGTAACGTTTAAGGTTAAGTAATTCCCTGCCCTCTCAAAAATGTTGTTTGGGTTTTACGTATGACGCGAGTTATATCGTTAGGGCCTTAGCTATAATACTTATTTTAATTTAACAAATTTTATTTTCATAATTCAAACGGCTTTTTCCGATCGCGAATTTTCTTTGTATAGTTACAAGATGCGTTAAAATTTGAGATAAGATTAGGCTAAACTATAGTTTGGGTTTTGACTTCAACTGTTGCCTATTTTTAAACTAGTATAACGTTGAGCAACTAACGTAATTATGAAAGTGACTTTTAAAATGAAAAAGGAACTTTTCATAATTATAAAGTAATATATTTGTAAAAGTGATTTTTATAATTATAAAACTAACTTTTATAATGAAAGAGAGACTTTGTATAATGAAAAAGGAAATTTTATAATGGAAATGGGACTGATATGAAGAAAAATGAACTTTTTATAATGAACAGGGAACGTTTTATAATGAAAAGGGAACTTTTTATAATGAACAGGGAACGTTTTATAATGAAAAGGAAACTTGTTATAATGAACAGGGAACGTTTTATGATGAAAAGGGAACTTTTTATAATGAAAAGGGAACTATATTTATTGAAATGGGACTCTTATGAAGAAAAATGGAACATTTTATAATGAAAATGGAACATTTTTTAATGAAAAGGGAACTTTTTTTAATGAAAAGGGAACTTTTTTGATGAAAAAGGAACTTTTTTGATGAAAAGGAAACTTTTTTAATGAAAAGGGAACTTTTTTAATGAAAAGGGAACTTTTTATAATGAAAAGGGAACTTTTTATAATGAAAAGGGAACATTTTATAATGAAAAGGGAACATTTTATAATGAAAAGGGAACTTTTTATAATGAAAATTTAACCTTTTTATAATGAAAATAGAATTTTTATAATGAACAGGGAATGTTTTATAATGAAAAGGAAACTTTTTATAATGAAAATGTAACAATTTATAATGAAAATGGAACATTTTATAATAGAAAAGTGTCTTTTATATTTAATAGGGACGTTAAAAATGAAAGGGTTTGTTTTTTCAATAGCCACGCAGAAAATATGATTCTTAATTCTTATAATTATTGTGGAAATGATCACTTTTAAAAATAATTTCGGAAAATTTAGAAATAATTAGCAAACATTTAGAGTGGGCTGTGAAATTGAGAAAAACACGAACAATTAAGGTAAAAACTGACTCGATTAAAGTTTCAATTGATAGTTAACAAAATGGGAATTTAGTGTCTAACTATAATTGGTCCTACGTGACACGGGTGTATAATTCATTGTCGTTTTTTTTTTCACCAAAAATTGAATAACTTTCTCTATAAACATTACTTATGAACTTTACGAAATTCAAATAAAACTCAAGACGCACAACAACTCATTTGTTTCTCGAATACTATCGAGCCAATTAATTTCATCGCGTAATCCCCCAAAACTCTTTATCTTGGAAGAAATCCTCCTAGTTGCGGCCCTACCCATGCATACTGCAGTACGTGTACAATTTGAAAAATTAAATCTAAATTATTTCACGATTCTTTTCTCGAAGCGAAAATGAAGCCGTTCTCGTCGAGACTACATGTACGAAGGCATAGGATTGGTCTCTCGAGCCACGATAGATTCGCGATGATAAATTTCCCTTAATTCAAAAATTATCCATTTTCAGCCACCATTAAATCTTAAACATCACGAAGTCAAGTCAGTCAGTCAGTTAGTATATTTAGAGATAAAATAAAAAGTTACTTAGACCGGCGGATAAAATGTATTCACTCTTAATTTCGAGTTGAAGTCCTTTTGGGAGCAATTACCATTATTAAGGTAATTGGTGATAACGGCAGTTGATTCCGTTTCACCGAGATCTTGATATCTCCAGTTCTGAAATTTTTTATACCTTACTCTAGGAAACATTAATTACAGAAAATGACACACTAGGCACGATTTTAGCCCTCTTTTTTCATTCGTTGAGGGACGTAATTTCATTTCATGTCTTTGTTACACAATGATTCTTTATGATGGTCGGTAACGAAATGATAGAATGACTGACTGCGATTGTTATCGGCTGAAATAAACGTTTCCTTCGGGGGAACTTCTCTCTGTTGCTTGTATACAACTTGATTTCGCTTTGGGGAGCTTGCGGGACTGATACGTGATGTGTTTTTAAAAGAGTGGCGTACTTTTGCAGCCAATGAATTGGTTTGGAAATACAAATGTAGAAATTGTTAGTTACTTTATCGCCGGATAGATGTCTCTGCGAGATCAATGACGCCATTTTTGAAAATGGCTGACGTGTTATTATTGATTAGACGGTGCATTTTATTTCATTTAATTTCAGTTGATAGAAAAGGGGTTAAATGAAGACTACTTTATGTGTCAATTCATCGTTTTCAAAATGTTTATGAAAAATATAGTTTTTTTATCGTGAGATAGATGTCGCTGCGATAACATTGACACCATGTTGGCAAATGGTTGACGTTTCGTTGCTAGTCTTATAATTTGTTAGATGGCGCATTTTAACTAACTAAATTTCAGTTAATAGAACAATTTTTAATGAAGACCATTTTATGTGTATATTCATCGTCTTCAAAATGTTTAGGAACCAGATGCAAATATGAAAGGAATTATTGCTCATATTTTCGGATATGGCAGATAACTTTGGGTACAATAGTCCTTTAAATAAAAGCTAATTCCTAGCCGATTATAGAGTTTGTGCTGCTGCTACTGGACATATAACAGGTTTGTCTATGGTTTATCTTTATACTGCCAAAAATGAGAATTTTCTATTCTTGGTCTGGCAGCATTTTTTCAACAGGGGGGCAAGACAGTTAGAGAGGGGTTTATTTAAGCGCCTATTGCTCAAGAATATAACGGAAATATAGAAAATATGAATTATTTTATCACTGGATAGATTTTGAATATGACTTATGTGCTAGTTGCTTGTCTTTTTGTTTGTACAAGGGTTTAATTTTTAATTTCATTTGATAGAAAACTGTTAAATGAAATTTATCTGTAAATTCATCGACTTCAAAATGTTTATGAACAAGATGAAAATATGACCGGGAATAGTGTTTAATTTGGCGGACATGGCAGATAAGAATTGGACAAAATTATCCAGTACTAGAATTAATTCGCGTTTGAATTTCTTGGTCCGAAGCAATGTGAACGGGTCTCGAGGCTATCAAATGAATTTGCAGCCGGCGGGGTGTTCTGGCTAAAATAATTTGATCTTTCAGGTTTTCCATAATTCTTTACGTGTTTAGCAGGCTCCATTTGATTTAACGACGCTGCGCTAGTCTTTTAGGGGGGGGGGGGTAGACGGAGCACTTTCTGTTCTGACGGGGAAATGGATAATTAGGGGTTTGGGGAGAAAATTATATTAATTTGAGACAACCAAATATAGGCAGGTCGACGCGCATGTTACGATAGAACAAGAGGGATTACTACGCTCCCATCACACAGAGGGCGCTCGCTGCCTGCCCGTATCATTCCCTTCGCCGCTGTTGCAGTCTGGTGATTAGATAATTGCTCTCGCCGCTGCGTGGCGCTTCGGTTGAAAATCAGCGCACGCGCGAGATCATTTGGCTTCTAAATAAACCCAATCAGAACTGCTGGGAGCAATTCACGCCCGGGTCAGCGTGCTACGACGAAAGTGTATGGCTACTTAAAAGAAACTATCGAAACAAACGTGTACGCCTACGTCAAAACAAACGTGACGTTGCATTTGCTAAAGTTATAAAAGGGACAGATATTGAAGGGCTTTAAAAAAATGTATTCCTTGATTTTACTTTCATTGAAAGTGCTTCGAAAATCATTCTCTGATTTAATTTTTGTTTCCAATATTCATTTCATCGCGAAAGTAAAATTTCCGACAAATTTTTATTAATATTGTAGTTCTTGATGATCAAATTCTAAGGAATTTAAAATTTTAATTTACGATGACCAAATTCTTAATAATTTTAAAATGTAATTCACGATGATCAAATTCTTAATAATTTTAAAATGTAATTCACGATGATCAAATTCTTAATAATTTTAAAATGTAATTCACGATGATCAAATTCTTAATAATTTTAAAATGTAATTCACGATGATCAAATTCTTAATAATTTTAAAATGTAATTCACGATGATCAAATTCTTAATAATTTTAAAATGTAATTCACGATGATCAAATTCTTAATAATTTTAAAATGTAATTCACGATGATCAAATTCTTAATAATTTTAAAATGTAATTCACGATGATAAAATTCTTAATAATTTTAAAATGTAATTCACGATGATCAAATTCTGAATAATTTTAAAATGTAATTCACGATGATCAAATTCTTAATAATTTTAAAATGTAATTCACGATGATCAAATTCTTAATAATTTTAAAATGTAATTCACGATGATCAAATTCTTAATAATTTTAAAATGTAATTCACGATGATCAAATTCTGAATAATTTTAAAATGTAATTCACGATGATCAAATTCTGAATAATTTTAAAATGTAATTCACGATGATCAAATTCTTAATAATTTTAAAATGTAATTCACGATGATCAAATTCTTAATAATTTTAAAATGTAATTCACGATGATCAAATTCTTAATAATTTTAAAATGTAATTCACGATGATCAAATTCTGAATAATTTTAAAATGTAATTCACGATGATCAAATTCTGAATAATTTTAAAATGTAATTCACGATGATCAAATTCTTAATAATTTTAAAATGTAATTCACGATGATCAAATTCTGAATAATTTTAAAATGTAATTCACGATGATCAAATTCTTAATAATTTTAAAATGTAATTCACGATGACAAATTCTTAATAATTTTAAAATGTAATTCACGATGATCAAATTCTTAATAATTTTAAAATGTAATTCACGATGATCAAATTCTGAATAATTTTAAAATGTAATTCACGATGATCAAATTCTGAATAATTTTAAAATGTAATTCACGATGATCAAATTCTTAATAATTTTAAAATGTAATTCACGATGATCAAATTCTTATTAATTTTAAAATGTAATTCACGATAATCAAATTCTGAATAATTTTAAAATGTAATTCACGATGATCAAATTCTGAATAATTTTAAAATGTAATTCACGATGATCAAATTCTTAATAATTTTAAAATGTAATTCACGATGATCAAATTCTTAATAATTTTAAAATGTAATTCACGATGATCAAATTCTTAATAATTTTAAAATGTAATTCACGATGATCAAATTCTTAATAATTTTAAAATGTAATTCACGATGATCAAATTCTTAATAATTTTAAAATGTAATTCACGATGATCAAATTCTTAATAATTTTAAAATGTAATTCACGATGATCAAATTCTTAATAATTTTAAAATGTAATTCACGATGATCAAATTCTTAATAATTTTAAAATGTAATTCACGATGATCAAATTCTGAATAATTTTAAAATGTAATTCACGATGATCAAATTCTTAATAATTTTAAAATGTAATTCACGATGATCAAATTCTTAATAATTTTAAAATGTAATTCACGATGATCAAATTTTGACAAAATTAGCATTGCATTCATGATGATCAAATTTTGACAAAATTAGCATTGCATTCATGACGATCAAATTCCAATGAAAATAGCATCGTAATTCACGATAATCAAATTCTGACAAATTTAATATTGTAATTCATGTAATTCGGTAAAATTTAGCATTGTAAATCTTGATTATCAAATTGTGAAAAAATATTATCGTGATTAATGACGATAATTTATATTATGACAAATATAGAATTGTAACTCGATGATGATCAAATTCCTAAAAAAATATTATAACATCGTAATTCTTAATGATCAAATTCTGACTAATATAGAATGGTGAGTCGATGATGATCAAATTCTTTAAAATTTATTATAACATCGTAATTCTTAATGATCAAATTCTGACTAATTTAGAATCGTAATACTTGATGATAAAATTCTGACCAAATTAGCATCACAATTCATGACGGTCAAATTCTTAAAAATATAGCATCGCATCATTTCAGATGATCATTTCTGAAAAATTTAGTATGACAAATTATGTTGATCAAATTCTGACCAATTAAGCATTAAAATTCACGATGACGAAATGCTGACCAATTTAACATCGTAATACTTGATCAATGATAAAATTCTGACAAAATTAGCATCGCAGTTCATGACGGTCAAATTCTTAAAAAATATAGCATCGCATCATTTCAGATGATCATTTCTGAAAAATTTAGTATGACAAGTTATGTTGATCAAATTCTGACCAATTTAGTACTGGGATTCACGATGACGAAATAGGCGCTTAAATAAAACATCTTCCCAGAAATTGCCAAGAAGTAATATAACCGACAGCCAGGACTCATAAGTTATTATTTATATAGTGCTTGTTGAAATATTAGAAAGCTGGAAACTTTCTCGAACGTAACATCGGTTTTTTGCTAAGCCTTAACCTGCCAAAAAAGTAACCTGGTTAAAAGGAAACACTTGTTGCATACTGTCCTGCAAAAGTAATATGTTTAGTTCTAAAGGAATGAGTTTTCATCTTTTTCCAAAATATAATTTTATACGAAATGAATTAACTTTGCCTCCATGAGAAGCTTTAAAATTGCCCGGTATTATAAAAATATTACATTTAATTTTAATTATTTATACCATAAGAGGATGATAATAATAATAATATTATCTTCTTATACTTAGTTTTAGTAACATTATATAATTTACATTAAAATATATTATCAAAAATTAACATTAGTACGTTCCTTATACATGTGAGCCGACGCGTTTCTTATCTGACGCAAAATTTTCATGAGGGCAAAAACGCGTCTCCAATTGGCTTAAATATGACTTTTTGGTTAGCCATTCTAACCGTTTAACCGACCGACCGGAAATAGCTCCTTCCCAGATGAATTTGGAGAGGGGAGTAGAAACCGAGTATCTTTTATTGAAGCGTCCATTCTGACCAATTTAACATCGTAATACTTGATCAATGATAAAATTCTGACAAAATTAGCATCGCAATTCATGACGGTCAAATTCTTAAAAAATATAGCATCGCATCATTTCAGATGATCATTTCTGAAAAATTTAGTATGACAATTTATGTTGATAAATTTCTGACAAATTTAGTATTGGAATTCACGATGACGCAATTCTGACAATATTAGCGTCGTATTTCATGATGAGCAAAACCTAGTAATCCCAAATGTAACGTTCAATTGTATTGGAATTTATTTTCAGTCACATTTATTTCGGTAGCGGTTTTGACTTTATGAGCCCGCAAACGATTTAAAAGAGGATAATGAGTGTTTTAGTTATTTTACGGGCGTTTCGCCCGCGCCAGAGCATTTCGTAAAACGAGAATCATTCGATTACAACGGGAGCAATTATTATTATTATTTTTAATTATTTTTCTTCTTAATGATATGGAAATTCGAATCGGCTCTTTTTAAATTATCTCTTCTTTGTACTCGCACTGAATGCTTAAATACTTGTCTTCGTCCCAAAATCCATTAAAATTTGGCGAAATAGTGATTATCTCCTCCCCTTTCTGGCTTTCTTGGTCGTCGTTGCTGGCGTGTCTCGAAACGCGAAACGTTTTCCTGCGACGAATTATCCCTTTAATTAAAGTCATGCTCTTAATTACGCAGATCATTAATTATATTGCCGATACCCTAATCACCGTAAAATTGAAGGAAAACTCTGTTAATTATCTCACAGGCTGCGCGTTTTTAATCGCGTTTCTTTTATGAAACACTGATATTGAGATTTGGCTTTTATATCCTCATCGAGTACCACTTTACTCATTTCCAAAGCGCTAGAGGTTAATTGAAGGTCAATCGCCTTTTTTTCCCACAAATGTCTTTTAAGTTGTGAAATGAGTTTCGTACCTTTGTTGATGATCAAGCCTAGGTCATTATTATTATTATTATTAGAATCCATCTAGACAATTAAAATGCTCAAATTGTACTTTTTTTTTGAATTTACGATGTAAAATATAATAATTACACCGCATAGGAATATGAACTTATTTATAAAATATATTTTATCGATGATATTGTTTTGGAAACTCGCAAGGCTTGTCTAGGATAATATCAAAAGTACACTTACTATAACCGTTTACCTGTACGGGTTTTTATGGGAACGGGAAAACAGAAGAACTCGGGGGAAAATTATTTAACCAGTGGGGAGATAACTTACAAACTCAACGCGGAAGGAGTTGTTCCGAGTTTTCACCCAGTGCTAGAAGCTGGGATCAAATCAGGCTCCTTTTGCTGCGACGAGAAAGGGCTAAATGAATACTTTTTCGTAAGACCTATATTATATATACTTCTGATGGAACATAATAGTTAAATTTGCAGCATCCAGATATAATTTCCATGACTGTCTTATATCAATGAAAAGTACTAGTTTTTTCCTACTCAATGTCGAAAAATATATTTTTAAAACTTTTTTGATTTAATTCAAAAATTAAATTTCTAACTTAACTTTGAAAATATCATGAAAATGTCAAAACTATTTTTAATAAGCAAAAATACAGTGTGAACAACTTGGATATTTTTAAGCTATATGGTAGAATTGACTTTTTATTTCATTTTGTTATTATTTTTAATAAAAACGAAATTAAATGGTAAGAAAAAATGTATCGATAATATGCAATTTTTCATGTAAGGTGAGTTTAATAAACTTAATCTGGTGTCGGCTTCCCTTTTGATATTTTTTTCCTGATTTAAAGAGGAACACGCCTTTTAACCGTAGAAGGAATATAGCGATATAATTAATGAGAAAATTGGATATTAAAAGTGGGGTACATGCATTGTGGGCTTCGAGGTTTTTAATTTTATTAATGGAACCCTCCTGGCCCCCTTTCGATAGACCCCGAAATGATACGCGACCTGACAATTAACATTTTTTTAACCTTTTTTTATTTTAATATTATTATTATTCGATATTATCATTTTTTATTCACTTCTTATAATTAACGTAAGATAAGGAGTTTTTTCTGGGCTTAATGATGAATCACCAGGAAATTTAATTAAAAATTTTAGGTGGCTTAAAAAAAAACAACGACGGTTTCTGAAAGTCGAAGTTTGCAATATTTTACTGGTTGAAATTAATTGCGGAGTTCTAGATTTTATAGCTTCAATAGAAGTATTTTTGCTATAGGTGTTTGAAGTTTTTCTATTATTACAATTGAATTTAAAGGACCACCAACGGCGTTTTTTTTTCACGTACGGGCCTAATTTAGGATGTTATTGCACTCGACTTTGAAATACTACCGTATAATTATTTAGCCCAATTGTCAGAACGAAAATATCCTAACTGTTTTTTTCTCTCTAGTGACGTATAGAAAATACGTGGTAACGATTTTTAACTCTTAGGCGCTTACGACCTTTTCGATCTGTCACAATTGGATTTATTCCTTCGATAATTTATCGGAAATCAGAGTATCCTATACGCCGTATAATAGAATTTGGCTCTCGCTCTATTTAATTTATAATCTTCGTTTTTTGACGTGAGGGGAATGAAAAACATTGTTGTTTTACTTCGTGTCACTAAAGGATATAAATCTGAAACAAAAGATAAACCAATGAAAATCCTATTAGCCTATCGATGCTTTTAAAAAAGCCAAGTAACTTTCGAATCTAGCACCCCGTTATCTGTAGATTGGTTGACGGAATTGCGCTGTGTATGGTTGAGGGGGGGGGCAATTGCGTGTATCTCATTAACACCACGGACCGTGCGAAGCGATATTTATCTTTATCGATGTCTACAAGCGCTCTTTTGTTCCAACAGACACGAATTTTAAAGTTGCCAGCTCTTGCGAAAAAAAGAGCCAAAAAACCGGGCTTCTAATCTTTTCTCGACTTTACACGAATCGTTCTTTATTTTCAGTGTATCCGCCCTATCACGAAGTCAATCGGAAACTATTGGAATTGGGGAGTTCGGTGTCGTCCTTTGTTACGCCGTCGTGTCTTATCAATTCGGTTTTAGTGGCTTCGTAGGCGTCATTTATTGATGTTCGTTTGAAGGTTAACAGCAGCGTTTCAGTTTAAGTCGCACATCGAAAATTGGGATGTGGTATTTTCGTCAGAACCGAGCTGGTAATATGGTGACATTTTATTGGTCAAGTTCGATAGACATATCTCCACAATCGTAACAAATGGAGGAGTGAGTTAATGTTACCAATTTTGAGGTGCAATAATTGACGAAATTTGTTATCTTTATATTTAAAAAAATTAATCCTAAAATTTAAAAAACATTTACAAAATTTAATTTTAAGGTTTAAAAATTTAATCTTAAAAATTTAAATTTTCATCTTAAAATTTATAAACTATAAAAAAATTTTATAAACTGCATCTTAAAATCTCGTAAAATTTATGAACTATCAACAATTTTATAAACTGCTTTTAAAATTTATAAAATGATTTGAAATGAAAAAAATTATAACGTGATTTTTTGTTATCATATAATTTAAAAAAAATAATTTAATAATTTAAAAATCATTAATTTAATAATTTAAAAATCATTAATTTAATAATTTAAAAATCATTAATTTAATAATTTAAGAAAATTATTCTTATTATTTTCGAAACTTTTTAATTTTAATAATTTAAAAAAATAGCCTTACAATTTTAAAAATAATACAATGGCACGCTTAAAAGAAATTGACATTACTACATAACCGAATCGCTCATTTTTGTTTAAACTTTTAACTTTAAAAAAATTAAATACTTAACGTAAGTAAAACATGACAAACAAATATGTGATACTTTTGTGCTATTTTTGTAACAATATAAAAAAATATATAACCAACTTAACCTCTGTATAAACTTTAAAAGTGTAACCAACATCTGTTTATACCGAATAAACAAAGTGTGAATTGAATTATTATTATATCTCCCAGGCCGTTGGGGTGTATCTAAATATGTTCATTGTAAAAATGCGTCTCAAAATATGTGCATCAATGGTACTTCCTCGCTGCGCTTGTTTATCGAGATATTTCTTCGTGTTCTTCCTTTGTAATTCGTATCTCGTATCTCAGATGACAGTCGGGTAAAAGGTAGAAGGCGAGGGTACAATTTGCGCGGCTCAATGGGGGGGAAGAAGATGTTTATTGGGCCAGTTGGGATAATGCTGCAGCCGCCCGCCTGATTAGAAAATAACTCCAGGCCGTTACCGGGTGTCAGAAACGGTTGACGTTCGCCTGATGAGAGCTCGAGTTTGCTTCGAATTTTCTCTACCGTCCCCAGCAGTTATTGGGATGCGAAACCGACGTTTCACGACGAGTATACTTTCAACTTACTTTTAACAGGCAAATAATTAGAGGGTTACTTTTAGAAGTTGCCACTCCATTTTTTCTTGGTCCGAACAGGGATCTGTCTAGTCGCAACTTTTATATGTTTTAAGTTCGAACGATGTCGTGGATGTAGCTACGACATCGAAGCTCAGAGAATGCTATACAGTGTGTTTCAAAAGATTATGCAAATATTTTAAGAAGTTGTAGGGGGTGAGTTGAGAAGTATGCCTGTTTTTCCTCCATTTTACTACGATGAGTGAAAAGAGCGACAGAGAGCTTCAAAGTGTGCCCTACTAGCCCCTGGAAATAGGTTGCAACAAGCGGGAAACCAAGCAGCAGGGACTTTAAATACTGTTTAAGTTTACTTGTTTACGCTGGTTACCTCGATTTGTTTACAAAATCCTTTTTGACATATCACGCGAACCCAAACCTAAATGTTCGCGTTTCCCTGCTGCTTGGTTTTGCACTTATTGCAGCCTACTTCCAGGGGCTAGTAGGCCACACTTTGAAGCTCTCTGGCGCTCTTTTAATTCATCGTAGATAAATGGGGGAAAAAACAGGCATACTTCTCAACTCATCCCCTACAACTCCTTCAAACTTTTGCATAACCTTTTGAAACACCCTGTATAATCTTAATGGATGCTACCTGAGACCAAAGATAATATAAAAATAATAACAATCATTTAGGCTAATAGCCAAGGCACTACCCCTAGGCCCAAGTCATCTAGAGACTTTTAATGCCTTTATAATTCAAAATAACCCCTCGCGTGTAGTCAATAGCGATTACCCACTTCCTGCTGGAACTCAGAAAAAATTAGCTACAAAGTCACCATGGTAACCAACTATTAATAACGCCATACAGCAACCGATGGAGGCAGATTTTTCGGAGATCACGTGCCGAAAGTGGACAAAACCGTCAATCGGGAAGCTCTCTGAATTCGAATCTAGAGTACGGAGTTCTATATTATCTTGGCTGAGACTTATAAAGTAATTGGAATTTAACGTTAATAAATATCCATGTAATTTCATTTACTGCTCAGTAGATGGGGTGGTTTTAGATCCACTATTTTTAAATAAGAGAGCACCCACGAGGCTGCAACGATCTCACAATTTATGGACTTTGCCCTGGAGCTCGCGAAAAGAAATTACCGTTGTGATTTACTGTGAAAAATGAAGAGTTTTCGGTCCAATCGTTAGTCTACGGTGAATAATTGTATAAACACAGGTTTTATTTTTTTAAGTTATAGCGGATGTTATTAGGAATGACGATGGTTGAAAATAGTTTCATAACCGGGTTGCTTTAAATTTGAATTTTAGATACTAAAATTTTTATTATATTAATATTTTTTTAAATCCTTTTTAAATTTCAGGTCCGTTTTTGGTGTTTGACAACATATTTAGCCTAACTCTAATTTAATATTTCTTCAGGGCGATAATTATATATTAAGGACTATTATTTCGTTAACAGTAATTTCGACTACAGTTGGAGAAGTTGAAATCGTTTGACCTTCACCGAGATATGTTTTACTTTAAGGTCAATTTCAAAAGACACTCCTGTTACGACTTGAATGTAATGAAATGGCAGTGATGTATCGGCTAAGGAACACACAAATTGGTATCAAATTGAAATCGTGCACAATTACAAAATAATATTTTAGAACTTGCGAAGAAAAGATGAAATGCTTCTGATAAATATAATATCGACCTTCAAGTTTGGTTGGCAACAATATAAAAATACCCGGTTTTATGCAAATACAATAGATTGAAACAAAATTTTGAATCCGCGGAAAAAAAGGTACAATACGAAGACGTATAATTTTATCCCACGCGTTTCAAATTTTGCAAAATTGCTCTTCGTCGTACAACAATGAAACCGTTTTCATTCTGGCTTGATTGAAACACGGCTTTAACGTTGTTTAAACTAGATAAATATGACTACCTGGATGTAAATAAGGTAGATCCAAAATCGGAATTTCTTATACGCCATCCCTATAATTTCAACAAGCAAGTGGGCAAAGATGTATGCCAAATAATAGTTTCACACTATTTTATTCGAAGTGCATAGGTACATTTGGTAATTATTTATATCCCCAAAGAAGGATAGAATTAAAATTGTGAAATTTTCAAATTTTGCGCTGTTTTATTGATTTATTTTTTTGAGAAAAAATTACAATAATCCACATTCATAGAACTTGGTATTTTCCTGTCTACTGCGTGGGTGGTTTGCACTTCAATATTTCTCTACTACCACTTGGCCACCAACGTCTATTCCACCCCTGCAACCAATCTCTCTGACGGTAGGGGGTTTCCTACCATTACGCGACGTTATTGGGATTTTATATACTGTCCCTGTGAACGGCGACTGTAGCGGCGGCGACGACGGCGGCGGCTACGACAATAGCGACTACAGTAGTTTTACACGATCTATACGCTAGGCTGGTGTCAAACTAAAAACAAGCAATTTCAGTGTTTGCCTTCCGATTTCGATCTCGGGGGCTCGAGCGCTGATATTATTTATTTTGGCTTTTTTTTTCAATCGGGGCACAAAGAAAACTATTGTATTATTCTGAATATTTTCCCAAATTCCCTTCCCCAGTCAGACAATTTATAAATACCACAAAACAACGGTACTTTTAGCTCCATCTTTATTTTTATTATTATTATTATTAGGTTTTTTCCGTGAATTTGAGAATTTGGGAAAAACAATATTTAAGATTTTATTTTGCGCGTTCAATGAATAAAGGAATTTAACTTTTGCAGAATCGTGATAAATCTTTAAACTGGCTCTATACACTAACGAGTTAAATTTGCCGCCCCCCTTTGCACCCCTACGTCGCCATCTTGACAGCAAATCTTCGTGTTGAGACCCTCTATTATCTCATTTTCTAGACCCTTTCAAAAATTCCCCTCCGCAACAAAAAAAAAACAACTTTGCTTGGTACCAGTACTGATTTTTATATCTGATTTTATGAAGGTAACTTCGTAGAAGAACTTTATTGGTTATATCAACTCTAGGGTCCCATGATATTAAAATACTTCATAGTTTACAGAAAAGTGTGTTACTGAATATTTAATTTATTATACAATTAATTTTTTTATATATAATATTATGAGGAATAAAAACGACTTCGTTATATTTGCATATTTAATAAAACAATTGATGATATTTACAATGGGTCCTACTAGTTTCGTTTCGCTTAGCAAAACATCCTCATTTGTATAAAATGACGGTTAACTCGCCAGGACGGTTTTAAATGTTTTTAAATGTTTTTTAAAATAAAAAGTCTTACTTACGCAATAATATTCGTGTCTCTCTCTTTTCTTGTTTATATTATAATAGCGTAAGGTTAGAACGGTCTACCATTAATAATAGTACAAATGTACCTACAAGGGTGTACACGCAAGAGGGTGAAAAATTTCTAAAACATTAGTTATATACATACATACAAGTCGATAGGTCGACACAATGTACTAAGTTATTGTAACCGCAGTATATCCAAGCGTTTACAGTTAAAAATGTCTAATTATTCAGTATATTGGTTGCAGGTTTGTTGCATTCTTTGCATCGGGCTTAAAATCTTTGTTAAACTAAATGTAAGAGGTTTGCGACTGTTATTGCCTGGTACATGGAAATTGATAAAAGGAGTTAATTCAATTAGATGTGAAAGTCTTATCAACCGCCACACAACGATAAATTCGCGTTTTATGGTGTAAAATTTTATTGTTTCCATGCCTAAGCAGCCTAGTAAGTGCATGTAGTCGTAAGGTTGTTGGGGGAGGAATAACGTGTGCAAATATTCCACGAATTTTCTTTTGCACTCCCTCAACTCTCTGAATTAGGTAATTTATAGTATGATATAATATTATATTATAATTTATTAAATAATATTATATTATTATATATTAAATAATATTATATTACTATTTATTAAATAATATTATATTATTATTTATTAAATAATATTATATTATTATTTATTAAATAATATTATATTATTATTTATTAAATAATATTATATTATTATTTATTAAATAATATTATATTATTATTTATTAAATAATATTATATTATTATTTATTAAATAATATTATATTATTGTTTATTAAATAATAATATGTAACAAATACAGTAGTCAAATTGACATTTTTTCATGTAATTATACCTCTATTTTAAAAATTGTTTAACATTATCCCTAACTAAATGATACTGACATCTCATTTTCCACTGCAAATAACACTCGGCTGTGTATTACCATGTTGGTACAACTTGTACTGTTGTAAAGCACAATAAACACATTTTCCATTTCATTTAATTTCATATAATATTATATTATTATTTATTAAATAACATTATATTATCAAGAATGTATTTATTTATATTTAGGAAGAATGATTATGTTGCGACAATCGCCGGGCACGTTGAACGCCTTTACCCCGTCTCGCGCGGGGGGAAAGACAAAACGTCACCTTCCTCTAAAAAAACGCCAACCATCGTGGTATCTGATTGGTTCCCTAAAAGTGACGTCATCCTACGCGATTGAAACAGACGCCTGTGACGTTATACTAGCCCCTCTCTCGAACCGAAGGGTATTTCTATCTAGATGTCCGTGGAGTGATTCAACGTAATAATTATCCAAAAGAATAAATAAAAACATTGTTTTAAGGCATTTACACAATTTATTCAAACCTAGAAAGAATTTAGTCGAAATTATTCAAAGAAGATGGCGATAAAAACGTATGGAATTTGAAGAAAAAATGGCGGTTCTTATTTCCCTGACGCGAATGGTGATACGAATCGCGGGTCGCTTAAAAGATTGCGGAGGATGTTTGTCCATAATGACACACACGCTGGACCAACTCCAAATGAGCGGAGATATTCAATTCCGATTGTTTGTCGATCCGTGTAAGAACAGAGCCGTTGCGCCGTTTTGTTCTCATTTGAATAGTTGGGACCACCCACATCATCAAGGCAGCAAAATGACCTTTTAAATTTCCTATTGTTTCGCTGGCCATACAACGAGGGGGGAACTCCACAGTGCCGTTCTTATCTTTAATCTTTTTTTCTTTCTGAGAATGAAACTACCCGCGCGCATAAATTAAGCAAATTGCCCCGTTATACAACTCAATTACACGAACTCTCCAGTTTCCTCGCATCTGGCCTCTGGGGCTACAGTTTACCTGGAGATGCTCATTTACATCTATTTGTAGCTTTTAAACAAGGACGTGTACCCGGTTATTTTGAATGTTTTACCGCATTGTTGTCTTTATTGATTCGTTAGGATTATTTGGCTTTTGGTCGTAGAATATATAAAAGAGGAATGTTAGCTTTTTTTCCTACTATAGAAAATATGTAAGAGGAATGGCAACTCGTCTAAGAGAGTTTAAGTATGATTAACTTCCGGTAATGGTATGACTTAAGCCTTGTCTATATGAACCGGAAGTACTTCAAGCCAAACCCTATTTTTAGAACCTCAAAATACATTTTTGTTACAGCTATATTTATATTTTCTATTTTTTTTAAACGTCAACAAAATTGGAAGTAATATAGTAATTTAACAAATTTTCCAGTCTCAAGACGATAATATTTTTAATGATAGCTTGTTTCGCTAATGACCATATAAATCCGTACGTGGCGAAGGACTGAAAACTCTCCACCAGCTGTTACTAGTCTTTGGAAGTTACGGGTAACGTTGTCTTCAACCGTAAAAATAACCTTTACTTTAGCAAAATAATTATTGAAAATGACTATTTTAAAAAACTCAATTCTTTTCTAAAATAAGATATTGTCGAATTTAAGAGCTAAACACGTTTTAGGATGTATTTATCGCCATCACACTTCCTCTTCCGGAACTTCCGATGACGCAATCACTCCGAGACAAACTATCAGTAAACGAAATCGTTCAGTGTCATACTTACCTCTGATATGTTGCTCGCGTTATGAAGGATATTTATCGTGAAGTCATTAAATTATATTTGGAGAAAGTCTATTGCCTAATAACACTGTAAACCAGCTTTTGAATGAAAAATAAAGAATAGCTAATTTCCTAAGCCCGTTCAAATTCGACTATCTCCCAGTTCAAAGCTCAGTTTGAACTGTCAACTATTCCATTTGGCATTTAATACGAACGGCATAATGCCAGTGATTAAATAGTGATCAGGGAAACTATATTTGCCAATTAAACAACTCGACACGCAATTCGAATCATTCCCATTAATGAAAGTCGCGATGATACTTTTCGGTTCGTTTATTAATTAAACTAAATAATACGAAAATACGTATCTAAAAAGACCACACAAGGATAAAAAAATCCTTCTAATTGGCCAATTAGAGCTTGTTTTAGTTAATATCCAGTACTCTATTACACGCTGGCAAATGCTAAAGACCCTCGATATCAACCTGTCCAAAAAAGCAACCCAACATTTTTACGTTGAGTTTGATAGCTCCACACGACCAGAGCCAAATATAAGAAAATTTTCAAAGTTTTTTCATGCCCCGAAAGTTGAAGGATAACTTTTTTTCGAGCCAGAAAATTGTCCAGCTTAACTGATAGTTAAGGACAACCGGAACAGCGAAGACTTAGCCTTACGGAGGAAGTCTAAAGGTAGTGTCGGGTGAGATGGGAATCGAGGATGATGAGAGGGGTTGTTTGAGAAGATCGCGATGAAGTGAGGGTATCCTTTATGTTAGTGAGCTGTTAATCGAGTTAATGGGGAGCTCCAGAAACACGTTGCTGCTTGTACAGTTCGTCGAAAATTGACTTCGAAAAAGACGAGCGTGTTCAAAAACGTTTCGCGGTTCCGATAGAGCGAAAAAGCCGCTCTGCTTGCTCATTTTTTCGGGGGTCAAAATAGTTGGTCGAGGCATTTCGTGATTGGAGCTATAGCGCCCCTATAATAAGCGCCTTCCCAGAAAGCCCATTTTTGATGGAATTCTGTTGAAAGACGATTTGACGTTTAGCAAAAGATCGTGTTTATAACATACACGCGGTTTTATATCTATTTAAATTTTTCCTCCTCGTGATTCGGCCCAAATGTTAATTCGAAAATGCTTCTACTACACGCTGCGTGTGGACTTGTGAACTTGACTTGGATTTGGGCTAATCCTGGAGATGTTGAATTTCTTCGTTGGCCCGTAATTGTGTAGTAATGTTATTTTCTTCCGAAACATTCATGTAGTGATGTAGCAATGGTGGACCCTGCGTAGAAGATAGATGTTCTTTTGCCGGATTGTCAAAATAGGGTTCGGGTGTTGTTCTGCTTGTTAAGAATGGATTCAGGATTGTTCAAAATGTATTTAGAATTGTTCAATATGAGCTGAGGGTTGTCATCAATGGGTCAGTAGTGTTCAAAATGGGCTCAGGATTGTTCAAAATGAGCTGAAGCTTGTCAACAATAAGCTCGGGATTGTTCAAAATGGGTTTAGAGTTGTCAACAATAGGCTCAGGATTGTTTTAAAATGGATTTAGAGTTGTCAACCATAGGATTAGGATTGTTTTAAATGAGCTCATGGATGTCAACAATGGATTCAGGATAGTTCAAAATGAGCTTAGGCTTGTTAACAATGGATTCAAGATTGTTGAAAATGGGCCTAGGATTGTTCCCAACGAGCTCAGGCTTGATAACAATGG
Organism: Leiobunum rupestre; assembly: GCF_980474605.1. NCBI lineage: Eukaryota > Metazoa > Arthropoda > Arachnida > Opiliones > Sclerosomatidae > Leiobunum > Leiobunum rupestre. The sequence continues at coordinate 49,497,127 of NC_143386.1, read as the reverse complement.
GTTCAAAATTGTTGAAAATGGACCGAGGAGTGTTCAAAATGAGTTGACGGTTGTCAAAAATGGTTCAAGATTGTTCAAAATGGATCTAGGATTGTTCAATCTACGAATAACGTTGTCGACAATGGGCTCAGGATTGTTGAAAATGAGTTGAGGTTGTCAGCGATAGGTTCAGGATTGTTGAAAAAGGTTTCAGAGTGGTCAACAGTAGGTTTCAAGATTGTTCAAAATGAGTTGAGGTTTTTAAAATATGGCTTCAGGATTTACAGAAATGGACTCCAGATGCGATTAGAATTCTAGAGAAAATTGTTCACGGCTGTCGAGAATGGTTTCAGGATTATTAAGAAATTGTTTCAGTGTATTGTTTTATCTCTAATCATTGCACCGCTATTTTCTTCTTAAGCGATTTTTGGCGACTTTCAGATAAATTCAAGGTAGATCCATGCCAATAAATTTAATTTTAGGAGAAGTAATTGTACAATACAATTTTAAAATTGGTGTCCAAGGTGAAGTTAATTTGCAAAGCACCCATATAGAAGCGTTCCTCAAACAGTCCACCTATTTAACTTTACATAATTAGCTTAATATTATGAAAATAATGACAAACAATCGGTCATTCTATACGTAATGTTAAAATAAACAGCGGTTAATGAACACTGGCAAAGTGAAAACAGATCCGTTAACTTTGCGGTATCAGATAAGAAACGTCTCTTACGAAAGTTACGCCTTATCTTACGAATTTTTCCGTTCAAGACTACCAATAATTTCAACGATAGAAAATGACTTTGGACATTTTCCGAATATTTGTTCGGAATGGTCTTCGTCTCGACTTACCCGTTGCGGCCGTTTCGGGATTCCACGACTCGCTTTCCAGCATATGGTTTGTTATCTTGTCCTTCCATATTTCCATATTGATACTCTTTAATGAGCGGTCTCGTCGCCAGGGGGAGCGGCGCGCTTTTACTCTCAAGAGATGCAATCACTTAGCGTCGCTGGCTCTCTCCCTGGTGGCCGCCACGTCGGCTCATTTTCCAGCGCCACCTATCCGTCATCTTGACGCCCCTCCTCCCGATCCATCAGAACCCCCCCCCCCCGAATTCATCTGAAAATAATTTTATTTAGGATACTTGACATTCTTCTGTGCAAAGCTACCGTCATACTAGACTGTAGCGTTCGGATAGCATTCATTTCTGTTAAATAAATATCCGAAAATAATCCGAATAAAATCTTGTTTTTTATTTATTAAACCGCATAATAGTTGTGAATAATATCGAAAGAATAAACTGCAAAGCTACTGTCACACTAGACCATACCTCGGCCTTCGGATAGGAAATTTTCCGTTCATTTCTTTTATGCGAAAATTGTCCGAATAAATACTTATTTGTTGCATATTAAATCGTATTATAATCGTGAATAATATTCATAAATAAACAGTTAATCGATTTATTTATGATTAATTGAGATTTAGGCGGTTCATTTATCCGTTTCCCGTAGCTCTACATTAGACCTTTAAGACCCAGTTTAAGTTGGTTTGAAAGACAGTTTTCATTATTATAATTTATGCCGTTGTCACGCTATCCCTAGTTACTAGTTTTAAGGTCTAGTTTATCTATTTTATTGATCAAAATTAGCATTCAAACCGACTTAAACTGCGTTTGGAGGTTTAGATTGGCCGTGGCTTAAACTATCGCTGGAAACCAGTTTTCGTGGCTAGATTCTTGAACTAGAACTCCAAACTGGCATTCAACGCGACTTAAACTGGGCGTAAACGTTTAGTATAACCGTAGTTTGAGAAAACTCGCAAAAAAACCTTTTCAAACGGTATTGTGACCGTAGAGTTAATTTTATTGGTGAAAACTGCCATAAAACTGACTTGAACTGCAGGGTTTAAGGTCTAGTTTGAGATAAATTTATATATCAAACGATATTGTGACGGTAGTTTTGATTTTATTGACCAAAACAGGCATTCAAACTGAGTAAAACTGGGAATAATAAAATCGGGTTCGAGAAATTAATATTACCTTCATTTAAAATTACGTAATATCTGATTACGATATTGAAAAACAAAGATGTGCAACTTAATGTATATTTAATTGCTTCAACTTCTGCCAAAGTTTCAATCGTATTTTATTGATAAATATTTAAAAAAAAAAGTATTTGTAGAATGCTGGAACAACGAACAACTGGGTATCTAAAATCGAAGTGAGTTTAGATTTATGTGTTACTTTGTTGTCAAAACCACTTATTAGATAAAGCAACTTAAGTGACAAATATTTATCAGGTGTTAATCAAGTCTCTAACAATTAATTTAACCGTTGAATTGTTTGATATCGCATCCATAATTAAAAAACATATAATTTTCATTAACTTAATTTCATCGCTAGAGGGCGAAGGGACAAAAAAGAATTCTTTCCAATTTTTAACTCTATAATTATCGTAAAGAACTGATTAAACTTATAATTAAATACGATCGATCATACGCTGATTAATCCAATCAATTCAGTTTTAAAGAACCTCGCATTAAATACCAATTACGAGATAATATTAATTAAATTTACACATAGCCCGGCCATATTATTAATAGGAAAATATCAATATTTACTAATTTAAGATCGCAGTCACTCGTATACTGCCGTTGGAAAGGAATTTGTTCACACTGCAAACCTTTCAAAGTGGAATATCACAAAGTAGTGTTGTGAGTCGGAAAAATTTTCCGCGGAAAATGACCAAGGCCTTTTTTCCGGAAAATTTTCAGTATTTTTCCGAAAAAAATAAAAAAAGTTTTCATTCCGTCATTAGTCTAATATTGTTTGCAAATTTAAATAAAGCGGCATTTTCGCCTCATTTTTCGAATCTAAAAGTAAAACTAAACCTCTAGACTAGCTTTAAACTGATTAACAATGTAACGCTATTAATGTTTTGTAGTATGTTTACGGTTATTAGACATTTTATATCAATAAAAAGTTAAAAAATTAAAAACCCTTAAAATGTAATTTATGTTTCGATTTTTAATTTTTCCGATTTGCGGAAAATTTTCCGGACATTTTTCCGCGTTTTATTTTTCCGGAAAATTAACAACACTATCACGAAGTATCCAAATAATATAAGAATGAAGAAGTACGAATGGAACCTTTAGCCATTGTGAAAAGGACACCAGTATTAAGAAATTTACCTTGGGGAGGGTTGAAGGCGGGGTAGAAATAGGGTTTGGTAATGGATATTCCTTTCCATGTTTTTAATTAGGAGCGCGAGAGGGCGGTACATACGTTGCGTAGTATGTTTTTTTGATGAATTGGATAATTGCATATTGGAGGCTGCTCGCTTAGGTTGGTGCGAATTAAACGCCTATTTAGCCCCGATAGGCAGCGAAACGCGAGGCGAGCTACCGGGTATAGTCTGTATACGGTATGGCGTACTCGCCTTGTCTTCACGCTGTAATATTCCTAGCTATCTCTTTCGATATTTCCTTTTATTAAATGGCATACGACTATAATTTGATATTAATGAAATTTAAAGCGAGGATAAAAATGACGAAAAAGAAGACCACCTTGGTCGAGATTTTGAGAAGATGCGAAATTAATATCAATTAAAATTGCTCGGTTTTTTTTTCGGCGTAAACGACCCCTGGATAATTATTAGGATGCTGACGTGTCATTCGCATGAGGAAACTTTGTACACTTAAATGGATTTAGACAATCGCTTTACGCGGCGTAGGAAATGACCCCCTTTGAGAATGATGTGGATATGCAAATTAAAGGGTCTTACATTGATGACGGGTGTCATTTTAACGCGTTTTCGTATTTTTTGTTATATTTTTTCGAGCCGAATTACAACCTATGATAATGTTTTTATTATGTTTTTTAGTCACAATCTAATCGCCACCATTTTGAACAACTTATGATCGCCTAAACACTGCTATTATAGAGTTTTGTAACGACGCATTACTCTGTTTGCGCCTTCATAAACAAAAAGCTTTAATCTAAAACGACAGTCAGAAATTATTTGTTTTGTATATAGCTAAGGTAACCTACGATAATAGAGTTTGTTTTAGAATATAAAAATATTATAAATGGGGTATTATGACAAATATTGATATATCGATATTTATCTGAATACAATGGTTTGTTTAAAAAAATAAACCCGTAAATGAGTAGATTTTTTAAAACTGACCAAGTCGTCACCCCATCATTTTACTAAATTACCGCCTACAATCACTGCTAATTGAGGCAGTTATTGTTCGCACTAAGAATTAAATATATAATGCAGACTTTATTGCTTCAGATATGTGTAGGAAAGTAATATTACAAGTTAGTTTTAAAAGACTTAATTTTGGGTCTAAATTTTATCCCATCAACTCTAGCTTCTACAACGCTTTGAAATCCCATAAAATAATCTGTTGAACTCTTAAATAAGCGTGCTTTACCGAGAAGCTGATTTAAGGGACCCAACAGACTGAATTTTCTTTACATTTATCGAACTAAATTATATATAACAATCGTCACGATGTCAATCAAAAAATAAACATTCCACAACTTAGTTTTCTTAATATTCTAACCTAAGGACCCTTTACCTAGAAAACGGTACAATATTTAATTATATTTCCCTGTAAATTCCAATGAAATTACCCGTCCATTTTTTGTCGAAAACATTTCCCCAAAAACGTTGTAAACAAGGTAGCGGGTAAAAAAAAACTGATGAAAAGTTGACGTAAACGAGATAGGCCTAACAATGTTGGAAACTGATATAGTTCTGCTTGAATAAATGCGAAAAACACACCAAGACGATGTTCAAAACCATTTTCTCATTGCGATTTAGAAAAAGGAGGATAAAAGGGGGGTCGGCAAATAAAAAATAGTGCCCCCACCCTCCGTAATACGCGTAAGTCGCCGCCAATGTCGCCTCGGTGGTGGTCCTGAACCTAGAAATGCTCGTTGGGCCGCGACGGAAGCGCCGTGTGCGGCAAAAAAATTAACTACTTCGCGCGCCATATTTTTTTTGGCTAGAGCAGCTACTTAAGGAAAGGTAATAAACCTCCCTCGGGTTATTCCGAAGACGGGGAAAGATATAAAAAAATTGTAATTGCAACGATCTTAGAAAAGCTACAAATTATAGTCATTTGCGAAAAAGGACTTTTTGGAAATACGTTTCGATTGAAAAATCTGGTTACGCCAATCAAGTGGCTTTTCCCAATGCTTCTAATGGGATTCGGGGTATACTTGGTGGCGTGGTTAATACCTCTTAACGGGGGTGCAGTGTGCGCGCTTCCAAACTAGGACGTATGGCTCGTTAAGTTTGACTCGAAATCCCACTTAATATGGAGAGAGAAATACTAATAATTGGTTAGGACACTCGCTCTACTCCGAGAGACTCGATTTTCTCCGTCTGTGTCCCGCTCTTTAAGACGTTAGGTGCTGATGATACTAATTTGGACGGATAATTTGTATTGGCGGGGATGAGAAAGCGAACCAGTGCGGAACTACTAGACCCTCTCCCGAATGATTAGCGAAAAATACGACGTACGCTCGCTATATTATCTAATTTGGCTAATTGGGCGTCAAAATGAAATTACAGCCGTTAATATTCTTTGATTGATACGAAGTATACGATCGCTTTATGACCTTTATGATGTATTTATCATTAGCGGCCGTTAATTGCGATAATTACGGACATTTTATACGGTAATTAGCGCCATTTAGTGTATGTACTAATGAATTTCTCTTTGCTTTAGGTACAATGTTTTGCCCTTTTTTATTTTTGGAAGTAAGTATGGTTTAGTAATTGCTATTAAATTGATGTTTGAATGAAGAGTGTATTTGTTGTTTTTGGTTCTAGTTTCAGTATCAGTACCACACTTTAATTTCGGTATTTACACTACTGTTGTTTTATGCTGATAGTAGATTTTACAATTTAAATAGACCGTTGTATAAAATCGGCTAAGAGTGTGAGTGGTGTGAAATTTGGCCGGATAGTTAAAATTATTTATCTGGCAAACCTGTGCTTGGTTTCGGATTAAAAGTGTCGAGAAATTCCTTTAAAAATTATAATATGTCCGGCCCACACAAAGACCGAAAAAAAGCTAAAGTTAGGTCGGATTTTATAGAATAGGCCATTTTAATAGAATCTAGATTCGTGTAAAACTATTATAGTCATTGCAATTTATCATTAGCTAATCACTACCAGAAGTTAATTTCCTGCCAAGATTTTCCGAGTCAAAACTTAACTGCGTAGGGTTATTTGATTATTGATAAACCATATTTTTCCTATGAAATAGTATTATAAAATCAATATGTGAAGGGCTTCAGCTCGCACTATTTTTCTTTCCAAACGTGTTTTGAAAAATGAACCGGATCATAATTCATGTTTCAAGCGAATATCATTAGCATAATAGGTAAAAGAACACTTCTCTTGTAAGGGTTATGTTATATACTTCTGACCATACTAAAAATTTCTGACACAGTTTTAAGGACTATTTTTGATTTCTATTTATAATAAATATTTATGTTTAAAAGTGACTATGTTGATAAACATTCGGCTTGAGTAAAAATTAATTTTTAATTTAAATTAATGCGTTCAACGCTTTGGCGTTTCGCTACCTTATTTGGTTTTAAGTCTTGCGAAGGGATTGAATTACTCTGTGGTTTATTTTCGCTTGTTCCAGGATTTCGGAGTAGGGTAAGAAGAGTAAGGCTATGACGTCATTTTATTCCGATTCTGTGCTGGCGAATAGGAGTTGGAGTAAAAACGTTTTTCCAAAATGGATGCCTGTGGCCTTTTCAGCATATAAATTCTGGCTAGCAGACGAAAAAATCCGATTTACTCTCTTGACACCTCGTTTTCCGAAGGAGTAAAAAGAGTAGCCTAATACTCCGGAACAAGCGAATAGTTTATGGGCCGGAGTAGTAATTATCATCCCCGGAACAGGCGAATAAAACGTTTTAAGTTAAAAAAAGAGTACACTTTTAGTCCGAGAACAGGCGAAAAGAAACCAAATATTACACGGGTAGCTCTCCCGCATTTTTAATAGTTCTAAAAATGAGAACTACCCAAACATTTTCCATCTGGAAGTATTTTTGAGTAATGATAAAATTATTTTTGACATCTAAATTTTGGCAGAATTACCCCCTTAATTATAAATGTTGTTAAATTAGCACTGCAACATATGGTCATTGATATAGTGATATAAGTATAAATAATTATGTATTTATTTCAAACTGAACTCCTTAAGTTCAAAGAAATACTTAAATGTATGCTTGGAAAATGGAAACTGCAAAAGTAGGCCAATATTACTTGAAAACAAAGGATTACATTTTTCAAAGGTTTATTCGTTAAACCTATATTACAAAATAAATATGAACACAAATACGCGAGGAACAAATTATATTTGAATGATGAATATTAGAGAACTAGGCCGAGGTCCACTCGAGCCGGCGCGTATAAATTTCCTCAACAAAATAATTTGGACGGATTTTAAGCGATTAACACCAAAAAAGATTTTATTTTGATTTTGATTCCGAGGCTTTAAGGCGTAGCGTTTAGAATTCTATTTACATCACACGTGGACGGCTAGATATTATTTGGGTAAAATATCATATTTTTTGTAATAAATGCCTAGTTTATGACGTAATATTTCTTTAATACAAATAAAGTTAGTATAAAGAGGCTTACTATTGCACCGAAATAAGTGCCCATAATTTTCCAACGTCCTTTTTTTTTAAAGTACAATTTTTTTAATTTATATCGTAAAATAGTTAAACAGTATATTATTTACAATTTTAAGTTCTGATCGTGCGTCAATTTGTGAGTGATAAATTTTCGTGTATTGATTTTCTCCCAACTAGTTGTATAGTTAGATTATGCAAATTTATCCGTAATAACCTTTAAAGCCAATATTTTAAACAGTATTAATTACTCGTAAATACAAACCTTGGTTTAAAAATTAATAAGGGTTTATTAAACATTTCAATTCCATAGAGGTGATTTGGACTATTAATTATCCATTTAAATTTGATTAAGATACCAAAGGGGAAACATGATCAATTTGTAAAATATGACCAATTTATGTCAAATAAAATTGATTTGTTATTCTTATCAAATGTTTGAACTTAAGCCGCAAATACATGATTTTGGCTTATCGCCAATAGATTCCATATTTCAACACTAGATGGAGCTTTATGTTGCATACGACGGTGTTTAATGTTTTCAAGGACGAATTTCCAATTTTATAAGAACGTAAACAATTTTACGCCTTTGCACGTACCGGTATAAAAATTTGCATAATATTCTTTATCGAAATTAATCGTTTCGTATATATAATTCAAATAGTAGTTCACTTTAATTAAGAATTAATAACATTTTGTAAATGGACGGAATGTCGATTGGGGTTTTGATTTTTTTGTCGTTTCTAACGTAAATTGTTTTTAAGAATGTTTTGATTTAACTGGACACTTCGCCGTTCGTTTTTCGAATAATTTCGATTCTCATCTCGTGTTCTCTGGCTTTCAATCTCAAGGCCGCGATGCTGGAACTTCGCCGGTCAACGTCCACACTGCCCGGAGGTAACAGGCCCGCCGAGTGTCCGCTGGCTGAAGACCCGTTCGTTGAACCGGGACTGACGCTCTTGCGGTCAGCCACCGAAATGGGAGGCGACTCTGAGGAGCACGACCTGCTCCTGGATGGTGACCCGTGGAGCACCACAACGCCAGGGGCGGCGGCGGTGGAGGTGGTGACGGGTGGTGGTGAGGTACTCGTTTGTTTACCACTTAACGCGGTTGAACTGGGTGGACTGGCTGGTTTGGTGTTGTTGTCCATTCGGGGTGGTATCGAGGGGTACCCCGGTATTAGAGCCGGTGGTGCTGGTGAGATAGAGCCTCGCGGTACTGGTGGCGGTGTCGTGTTGGGCGGCACGCGTTGTACTTCTCCTAGTTTGGGTCTGTTATGCGCCGACAAGTTGACCAGAAGGTTTTGAAACGACGTGGGAGGATAGGGCGTTTGAAAAGGTGGCGGTAGGAAGCCACCCGCCCCCGCTGGAGGATAGCCTCCCGCTCCCAAGTCTCGAAGCGCCGCGGCGTAAGGTCCAGCCGCGGCCGCCAGATGATGATGGTAACTCGAAGGAAAGAGACCGGGTGGGAGGTAATGAGAGGCGCTTCCGGGCAGTCCTCGGGCCACGGCGGCCATCGAGGACATGATGAAGGGGTCGTACTGCTTGCGCATGAACGCGGCGTGTAGAGGACTGAACGGATGATGCTGAGGGTGACTGGGCCCCAATGGTGAGCCCGCGGCGTGGGCGGCTGCCGCGGCGGCCATTGCTGCTGCGGCGGCTGCCCCCGAGATGGCGCCAGGAGGGGCGGACGGCATGACCACGGTTTGACCCGTGGCGGACATGGACACTCCGGGAGGCACGCCCGTCGAGTAGGGGTTGTATCCCTGGTGGGCCTGCGAACCAGCGGCTTTTTCTTGCTTGCGCCATTTTGCCCTTCGGTTTTGAAACCATACCTGCAAAGACAAAAAATACAAATATTTAGTTCATCTTTTGGCAGTATTTTACTTAATCAAAATATTATCCTGGTTTAAATTTAATTATAAATAATAATAATCAGCTAGGTTAATACCCTTGGCACCACGTTAGGCCTAAGTCATCAAGCGACTTGTAAAGCCATAATTCCAGTTTGACGGGTTATACTGCGTAGTAGGGTGGTGGCAAGTCTTTCATGCCACGCGAGCCAACAGCTCCCTACACTAACTATTACCGTTAACCTCTACAAGTTTTTATGGCAAGGGGAAACCTAAGAACCTAGGGCAAAAACCCCTTTAACGAGTGGGAAGAGAACTTGCAAAGTCAACGCGGAAGGAGTTGTTCCGAGTTTACACCCAGTGCCACAAGCTGGGATCGAACCCGGCTTCTCTCGCTGCAAGGCGAAAGTGCTAACCACTCCACCACCCCACCTTGAAGTCTTTTTTTCCCAAACGTAAACGCGATTGAGGTTTCGTTAATTTACATTTTGTCAAGGTATAGGGTTTTATTTCCAAAATGTAACCATTAGATCAAGAAATCCATTAGTGTTGAAATACCCCTATCGGACATTGGAACAATTAAGGTTCGAAGTACGATGTCCCTATTATTATGGAAAACATATTTTTCTATTATGATAAAAGTGAGATAAGCCTTTGAATCCACTATATGGAGAAGAAATGGAGATTAATCACCGGGTACTCGGGCCTCGGTCTCTAAATTACACAACAGCCATTGTATCGTCCACCTTCCGAAGCTGCCTATCACTCTCCTCCTTGGTAAGTGAAAATTCCGGATAAAGGCCACTTTATAAAACCGGGATAGGTCAACAATCAAGCGTCTAAGTAGGTCCTTTTCGAAGATTATTCCGCAGCGTCTGACAGCCAGTCAGAGCGCTCTTCGCTTGTCAGCGTGTGGGGGGCGCCGTGGTCCCTATCATTCACCCCGGAACCATGGTCGGGAGACGTTGACCGCTCGCGCTTCGCAACCAATTACCCGGCGTATTAAATAGAACAGCGTGTGGTATAGTTATTACCCGAAAAATGCGATGCCTCATGGCCGTTCTCGAGATCTATATTTCTAGCCCCTATTGTACTGGTAATGAGGTTTTCATTGTTGAAATATTTTTTTTCGTATCTGTATACGAGTTATTTTTTATTTCAATAAAGCCGAAATAGTTCGACTAAGAAGTGGCTGTTATAAATTTGAACCGCTTCTGCGCGTGCGCGAGGCGGCAACACCCCACCCTCGGCACGCGGATTTCTCGATTGGAAGTTTCCAACTGTCAACGCTTGAGTGAGGAATTAGAAGAGCAATTTATCATACAGTGAATTGAACGTTTTTATTTCGATATAAAAGTGTAATGGATTTTTATAACGGCGTTGCGTTTAGGCTTTTGTTGGCCAGCTTTTGTTATCTTGGTGGCCTAATATTTAAGAATCAGGTTTACCCGTGACTCATGCAAATGCAATACCAAAGAAACGATATTTTCATGAGTTGAACAACGAAGACATTAATCCTTCATTAAAATTATCATTATCACATTTTCGTCTGAAACTTCCTCTTGGTTGTAAATTTAAATAATTTGTAAAAACAATTATTTGAAAAAATAGTCGTTTCACCATTCTCAATTAAATCTCGCGATAATAAAATAAATATCATTTTTTTTTAAATAGAGCTAATACCCAAGGCACCACCTTATTCGATTAAAAATAACACAGAAGCCAAAGGAATATCAAAAAGGTATTTTATCTACTGCATTAATAGAGCTTGGTTTGCCAAAAAATATATTTAATTAGGATTATCGTTTGGTAAAATGTTGAAGAACACTGTTGTAGAACCATAAGCAAATCTTTGAAATTCTAAATTTGGCAAATTAGTCATGTATATTTATCAAGTATTCGAAATATGTTTCTGTTATTATCAATTGAAAAAAGTTCTTGGTAGATACAGTTGCGTTAACTAGATTAATGATACTAAAAATGGTGAAATTCCGACAAAACCAAGGAAATATAAGTTTCGTTGTGATCGTGATGAAAGTAATTGAACTAATATATTCAGACGTGGACAATTACTCTAACCAAACGTTTCATTAAAGGGAGTAGAACCCTACTTTTCTGGTAGGGTGCGCCATAGCTTCTCTCTTTTCCCGCTCATCGCGCTACTCTAGAACGATAATAGAAACACCCAATTCTTCTATTAGAGGAAGCGTGCCCGCCCTGAAGAGGTTTTCTCACTTGAAACCTTTATTGTTAGATAGTTAGTGTTTATTTTTAAAATGCACCCTTAATTAACATATAAACAACAATATCCGAGCTATAAATTGATTATTTTCATTATAGTTTGGATATTTATTCAAATACAATTTCCTAATAATGAGGTAGGTGGTTTTAGATTCACGAAACGAGCTCTAGAAGATATGATATTTTACAGCACTACCAAAGTGGAAATACACTCAATGGGATAATTTCTCAATAACTACTGTATTTCACTATACTCCCTTTAGAGGCCTAGTTTTTCTTCTGCGTGTCACCCTTCAAATTAACTTTCCTTCCGAACAAATACCCTGGTGGTAGGCCAACAGCAGAACACGTTGGCCAACCACAAGGGTATTTATTTAGTATATTGTAAATTTAATGGCTGACAGGCAGAAGATATTGAAATATTCTTTTGTATTATATATCCGGTTTCGAAGATCAACTGCAATACGATCAATATCTCTACGAAATTTTAACTATAAAATCCATTTTATTAATTGGTCCTAGACTACATATATAAAAATTTTTAATGATAAACAATTTAAAACTCTTTTCGAAATAATAATCCCTTTAAATCACCGTCAACATCCGGTCACGGCTATTTACAAGATACCTTGAAATACTTAGTCAAAATAAAAAATATATATATTAAACAATGAAGCCCACTTTGAATGGGGAAACCGCGCCCTGATTAGCTATTTTGATCACTTAATAAGATAGAGATATCCTATTTTTTGTAATTAGGTTATCATTTCAGAAGAAATATTCAATTATTTATAAAAAGAGCGCAATCGACTTGGTACATAACGTGTACTTACGAGGGACAATTTAAAATAAACAGGAAGTTCTTGCTATTTTTATTGTCCAACTTCGGATTAATTATCCTAATTGGTATCAATAATTGGAGTTCGAAATAACAAGTTCGTCGTGTACGGTGAATAGCGTTTCACTTTGCCCTTGACGAAAGGAAGAACAAACAAATGGAGGGGTGGAGGAGTGGTTAGCAATTTCGCCTCGCAGCTAGAGGAGCCGGGTTCGATCCCAGCTTGTGGCACTGGGTGAATACTCGGAACAACTCCTTCTGCCTTGAGTTTGCAAGTTCTCTCCCCACTGGTTTAAGGGGTTTTCCCCCGAGTTCTTCGGTTTCCCCTTCCATAAAAACTTGTCTAGGTTAACGGTAATAGTTAGTGTAGGGAGCTGTTGGCTCGATCGCGTGGCATGCAGGGCTTGCCACCACCCTCCTACGCATTGTAACCCGGCCACCTGATTTAAAAAAAGGCTTCAAAAGTCGCTTGACGACTTAGGCCTAAGGTGGTGCCTTGGGTATTAGCCTAGCCTAGCTGATAATTATGGTCTTTCGCGGGTTTTAATAGATAAAGCAAAATTAGTACTGGTAGATGGGGTATAATCGTATGAGATAAGTATTAAATTGAAACATGTACCTTCGCAAGCTCGAAATGGGTTCCAATAGGCGCGAATTTCACACAACAGTGTTCTCGACTGATTTAAATGTAAAAAATTACTTTTAAGCCTTATTTATTTCCAGAGGTCGGGGATGGTTAACTTTTATTCAATAGATAAAGCTCTCAAAATTATTCGTAAAATGTTTTGATCAAGTAATTTATATTTCTGTATTATCCGATTAAATTTTTCGATAAATTTGTAAAATTAATCGGCAAAACGACGTTTTTTTCGATAAAAAGCTCAAATTTTACGAATAATACATGTTTTTTAATCATTTTCCGAAATATTAATTGGTCAATTTCTTTGTTTACATTTTTTCCCAAAAAAAATCAATTTAAACATGGATAATGATTAACCGTCCCCAACGTCTATTTATTTCGATGTAAATAATGATATATGGTGAAGTTGCTTTTACTTCCGAAATTGTTTTTTAAAAGCTTGCCAAGGTTCATGTTTCGAGAAATAACTCTCGCTAGTATCTCCACAGAAAATTAAACACAAGGTATCAAAATCATACAAATCGCCAACTACTACTACAACAACAAAAACACTATTTCATAACCTGCCTCTAAATATAAAATAAGGCGCTATCCAAATATTCAATAACTGATTGGAGAAAAGATCATTAATATTGAATTTGTCGTCATGTCTTTAAGATTGGAGCGTCGCAGCCGGCGGGGAGCGGGTCTAGAAAGGACACGAAATTGATAATGGCACGTATCTAAGATATTGTCCTAATTATATTAAAAAATTAAAATCGATCCGAGAGAATTTCGCCAAAAAGCCCAACGGGGCTAATTACAGCTTGTAATTCGCCCAACGCAAAGACAGAGATGCTAGATCGAAAGAACCGCTTCTCGTCTGTGTGCGCGGGGCGATAATTTACAATATTTTTCCAACGCATTTTCTACAAGATTAATTTTATTAATCGTTAGACTACTCAAGGCTATATAGAAAAAATATCCCTTCATACTGGTTACGTCACTTAATATTTTAACGATATTCTAATGTTAATTTACTAATAAATATTTAATGAATTGGGGATTATGTAAAGAACGAATTTTTATATTAATAAAAAATGTACCATATTTAAAATAAATAAATATAACTATAATAAATAATTTATCAATAAACTATAAATATAGCTATATAATAGTTAATTTTAAACTAATAAAAATGTAGGTTTTGATTATAAGTTTCTGGAATTTAAACTAGCTTTTGAAGTGTTGTTTTTTTATAATTTATAAATTTATTCTGCCTTGTTATCGAATGCAATTATAATCTAAGGCGGCATTTTGGTACGAAATATTTAATGACATTTAATTACAATTAATCGTTATAGTTGGAAAGGTCACCTCGTTTTACAAATTAACACGTTGAAATATAATGTGAATTGTCGATTAAAGCCCGTTCTTTGTCGCAATAAGATTTATTTTTAATTATGTCGCAATTAACCCTATATAAATTGCCATTAAATTTTTTAAAGTTGCGAGGTAGGTTTCTTGTAAATGATAATTCGCGATAATATAGGTTTTACATTGATAAAATGTTGCAAATTGCCTCAACCCAATGAAAACCTCCTTTAATTATACCATAAGTAATATAGTTAAACGTAAGTGTGATAAAAACGATTATTGATTACTATATCAGATTTTGACAGCGACGCTGCAAAATATGATTAGCAAATAAAAATATTGAGGAATATTTAACCATTATCCTTAGAGGTCGGTAACGGTTAATCATTATCCATGTTCAAATTGATTTTTTTCGGGGAAAAAATGTCAACAAAGAAATTTACCGGTTAATATTTCGGAAAATGATTAAAAAACAGGTATTATTCGTAAAATTTGAGTTTTTATCGAAAAAAACGTCGTTCTTCCGATTAATTTTACAAATTTATCAAAAAATTAATCGGATAATACAGAAATATAAATTACTTGATCAAAACGTTTTACGAATAATTTTGAGAGTTTTATCTATTGAATAAAAGTTAACCATCCCCGACCTCTAATTATCCTGATTTGTCATTATAGAGAGGTTAAGCAAAGCACTCTAGAAGTTTTAACAACAAGGTCGGGAGCAGGGTTGGACATAAGGATATTTTTGTAAGTAGTCAGCCTGACTAGTGAGCCTCCTATCTTAATTTATTTTAGTAGTCACTGACTAGTGGGGGTGAAAATGGGGGTATAAAAACAATAAGGACAGCCAGCATTTTGCTTTACGCGTCAGAATTAAAATAGGAATTTATTATCACTTGAGTTACGTGACTTTGGCCGATCACTTTTTTTAAATAAAATGGGATTGATGAATTACTAATTTATTGTTCGCCATATTCGGCTTTATTTATGAATATTTAGGTAGTCAGAGTATTTATTTTAGTAGTCAAATGCCGTGACTAGTGCCTTATGTCCAATATTCTTTAAAATCGGTTATGTGCGCTTTCAGTTCGCCGGCTTACACAATCAAATACTTTTAAAAACGAATTTAAACAAATTGCACAGCTTTCGCTAACCCAGGGTTAGAGATCGGCGTTTGAATAAGAAATTATCCAATTATTTATTTTTATTCATAACCGACAATTATCCAAAAAATATAAAAAAACCGATTAGTTTTGCATGTTAAATCGTTGTTTAACGGACGCGAAACGGCGACGAAGCCCGTAATGCAGTTTGTCTTGTGAATAGCTCTCAGTAAAACTTTTGCATGTGAAGAATAGGAAGTGTCATATTTATATAACTATACACTTATGTGATTATCTATTGCTTGCTGGAAATGTTTTACACCTGTATGTTTAAGTCGTTTTTGCGATCTATTTAATGTTAATTCATTTACTTTATCTTAATCTAAATATTTTTGCGCATACAAAAGGTATTCAATCTATTTCTTGTTTTTTCCTACGCATTGTAACCCGGCCACCTGAATTAATGGCTTCAAAAGTCGCTTGATGACTAAGGCCTAAGGTGGTGCCTTGGGAATTAGCCTAGCTGATGAATATTATTTTTTGGCCTTAGAAAATATCTATATTTTACACAATTTAAATAATATTCTTTAATCTATTTAATTAATTACCTACAGTAAAATACTCAATCCCTTACTTACTTTTTTTGTTTGTAATATTACTAAAAAATGTCTCACACTATTTAAGTAATAATCGTTATAGAATGCTAAAACATTTTTTTTAGTCATAGAACTCTATAGATAGATTTCTATAGATACACATAAAGAAAATGAATAGTGAAATTGCCCAATCCTCTATTAAATATTTTACACAATTTAAATAATATACTTTATTTATTATCACAATTATTTAACAATATTATAGACTTATGTTCATACTAATAATTAGTTAATTTTCTTAGGCTCATACTTCAAAATAGTTCTAAATAGTTGCCAAATATTGAAACAAAAGACTACAATGTTCTACGTAAAACAATCTTCTTAAAAAAAACCCCAAAATGTTCTTCTAAAGACTTAAATAATCCAAGCTCTAACTTGCAAGTTGGATGCATAAAGATGGAGAGTAATGCGCGGCGCTCGACGGAGGCTCTCCGGGTGTCGAACGCGCCCGCTCACAAAGAAGACCGCCCACCAAAAAGCATTTGTTTTACTCTCTCTGATATTTCGTTTGAAGTTCCCCGCTGACGTTTCTCATCGTCGTATTACCGCGTTTGGCCCGTTGTATCACTCCGCGCCTGAGAGAAAAAATACTCGTAATTAAGTTAGGCTCTAATTTATGGAGACGGTCTTCGGGCGACCTCCCTCTCGTCAGCGATACTTGGCAGTTTGGTTAGTACTTTCCTAGATATTCAGCGGGGAATTCCCGAATTTGGTCAACTCTTCTTGACTAGCCCTTGATAAGTTATAGAGGAGGGATATTTTAGCTATCGACTACGGAAAAGCCGATTACGTATATAGTGTTCTTGCGTTGAATGAATTTTTAGGAAAAGTTGATTTATTTTTATTACCTTTTATTTTTATACAGGGTGTTTCAAAAGGTTGTGCAAATATTTTAAGGAGTTGTAAGGGGTGAGTTTAGAAGTATGCCTGTTTTTCCCCATTTTCCTACGATGAGCGAAAAGAGCACCAGAGAGCTTCGAAGTGGGACCTACCAGCCCCTGGAAGTAGGCTGCAATAAGTGCAAAACCAAGCAGCAGGGAAACGCGAACATTAAGGTTTGGGTTCGTGTGATAGGTCAAAAAGGACTTTGTAAACAAATCGAGGTAACCAGCGTAAAACAGTAAACTTAAACAGTATTTAAAGTCCCTGCTGATTGGTTTTGCGCTTGTTGCAGCCTACTTTCCGGGGCTAGTAGGCCACACTTTGAAGCTCTCTGGCGCTCTTTTCACTCATCGTAGGAAAATGAAAAAAAAAAACAGGCATACTTCTCAACTCACCCCCTTACAACTACTTAAAATTTTTGCATCACCGTTTGAAATACCCTGTATTTTTGGTAACTCTACGATGTAGCTATCACGGTATTGCAGTACTGTAATTTCCAAATTAAATATTATTAATTTGGAAATTACAGTTCTAAATTGGCAGATTTTCAATTCCTGGAATGTATTTTATAAGTAATATTAAATAATAATAACTGGAATTTCATAATTATATAAATACTTATTTATTTTTTTAAATCTTTTGCTTTGTTTTTCTCGAATCGCCTTGAAATAAATATTCATTATGCAAGTTTTATTTACCTCAGCATCTACAAAAAAAAACGTTTTAAATTTCTCATTAAATACGGAAAAGTTCGCCAAAAAATATACGTTTATTCAAAAACGCTTATTAAAATAAAGTCGCCTTAAAATTGAATGAAAATGGAACGAATTATTTTTTCTTGGAAAATTCGACTCACGCCACTCCTACGTGCTGTTTAATTTAAAGACATTTAATGATATTAATATAATAATACCCTTGTATTAAATTCCCACTGAATTTCCAATATAAATATTAAAGCTTTTACTAAGGCTCCCAGTAACGAATAATTAGCTTGAATATTTCTTAACACGTCTTTTTTCTATTTTTAAGAGTATTCGTTTGGAATATCAATTTTGAATTTCAAATAAATTGGCCGAGAGTAATATGAAATTACACTTAATGATATTAAATAATTATCTAATCGTGTATTTTTATTTGATAGAAAAATTATGATAACGTGTATATTTATCGCAAATATATATATAGATATAATTAAAAACTAATTATTTTCGATATTTGGTAACGTATTAGAATTTAAATACTTGGAATTTTTTGGAGTTCGTTTTATCTTGAATTTATAAATTATAGCAATTTTCTCAATCCGGGGGCGTTTCGAATTAAAATAAAAATCAAGCCTCAATTCCGAGAAACAAATATTTGTTTTATGAGGGAAACTTTGTATCGGTATAAAACTTAATTTTGATTAAATTACCGACGGTCGCAACTACGCCGTAAGTTGTCTTATTTTGTGCAATACGTCTTTAAAAATCGCCCTCGCCTTCGGCCATTTCCTTTTACGTGACAATGACTTCATTATTTGGGGAAATATAGAAACTAAATATCATATTATCTTTCTTAGGATGAAGTAAAATTATAATAGGTATTGAACAAGTGCGTCGTGTGCTGGAAATATTTTGTCACCCAACACCATTGGTGTTTTTAATTTATTACCCATTACCTAGCTTTGTCATATAGTTATCAATTACCTTTCCTTATAGCTACCCATTATCTTTTCATAGATGTCTCCATTACATTTTCATAAAGTTATCCATTACCTTTTCATATAGTTATCAATTACCATTTCATATGGTTATCCATTAATAGTTAACCATTAATCTGTCATAAAGTTATCCATTACCATTTCATATAGTTATCCATTACCTTTTCATATGGATATCCATTACCTTTTCATATGGATATCCATTACCATTTCATATAGTTATCCATTACCATTTCATATAGATATCCATTACCATTTCATATAGATATCCATTACCATTTCATATAGTTACCCATTACCATTTCATATAGTTACCCATTACCATTTCATATAGATATCCATTAAATTTTCAGAGTTATCCATTCAATTTTCATAGTTATCCATTCAATTTTCAGAGAGTTATCCATTCAATTTTCAGAGAGTTATCCATTCAATTTTCATATAGTTATCCATTAAATTAAACCTTTTCATATGGATATCCATTACCATTTCATATAGTTATCCATTACCATTTCATATAGATATCCATTACCATTTCATATAGTTACCCATTACCATTTCATATAGATATCCATTACCATTTCATAGTTACCCATTACCATTTCATATAGATATCCATTAAATTTTCAGTTATCCATTCAATTTTCATAGTTATCCATTCAATTTTCAGAGAGTTATCCATTCAATCTCCATATAGTTATCCATTAAAGCTTCATATAGTTATCCATTAAATCTTCATATAGTTATCCATTAAATCTTCATATAGTTATCCATTAAATCTTCATATAGTTATCCATTAAATCTTCATATAGTTATCCATTAAATCTTCATATAGTTATCCATTAAATCTTCATATAGTTATCCATTAAAGCTTCATATAGTTATCCATTAAAGCTTCATATAGTTATCCATTAAATCTTCATATAGTTATCCATTAAATCTTCATATAGTTATCCATTAAATCTTCATATAGTTATCCATTAAATCTTCATATAGTTATCCATTAAATCTTCATATAGTTATCCATTAAATTTTCATATAGTTATCCATTAAATTTTCATATATTTGCCCATAAGACTTAGGGTATTCACATAATTAGCTATTACCCTTATCGTGTCGATATAGATACCAATATTTTATTTTTTTATATAGTTATTATTATCCTAGACGTTTTCATACAGTTACCACTATATTTCGAGTTTTTATATAATTAGTTTTACCTATACGTTTTCAAATAGTTACCATTATACGTCGCATTTTTATTTATTTCGCTTTTCGTATAGCTAACATTAAATTTAGCTATTTAATTTCGTGTATTATATAGTTATCATTATATTTTTCGTTTTTATATAGCTACAATATTCCATCTGGTTTTTAAGTTAAGTTACCAATCTACTATAGTCAATGTATTTTCGCAGTAATCAGTGTAGTGTTACCGAAAGGTAAATCAGCAATATCTAAAACGTATTTAGTCCAACAATTAATATTAATTTTTACCTGAAGATTCCATGATTTTATTACTATTTTATTCGAAAATAAAACCGTAAAAGTTTTTACACCGTCACTTTAAATCATCACTATATTCCAACCATATAAGTCACCTTTTAAATTATTCATAGAGAATATAATGGCACTCTTTTGCCTCCAGCGAACTCTCAAGTAACCTAGCTAGAGGGAAAAGGTGGTTATTAATGGGCGTGAATTACTTTAACCGAGCCGTAATTAATTATATCTAGATCACATTTAATTGATGAGAGAACTAAACTAATTGTTGAATATTTTTCCTCCCACGTTTTATTTTCATCAAAATTTTCTTTACGAAATTCGGCGCGTTCTAAATTTTTATTACCTTTTCAAAATTATGTTATCCCCCTTTTGAATTTTTGTTTCTTGGTATTCAACCCGTAGGGTTTGTTTTATAGTTTAATAGCGTTTCCAAATGATATAATTCATAGGGGTTGTAATTTCGCTCGACCGCTTGATTTTATCCATGTTAAAGCGGTTTTAATATTTATTTTTGTATTAAAGTTTTTTTAAATTGATATCTAAGTCGAATGTAATATTTTTTAAGAAGAACTGGGTTAGTATTTAATAACGAGTTTTCTTAATGACGCTCTTGGACTGATTTTTAATTTAAAGTTGATTCTTTTTATGATTTAGTAGGTCCGTATTTAGACCATTATTTTATTTTAAAATTGATATAATATTTGAAAATTAATATTTTAAGAGATACGAATTTTTTCATATCCGAAATTTAAAATCCGGCTCGATTGACAAAAATTCCAGGCAAAAATTGTCGTTTCAACATAGTTATACTAAATAATAATAAATAATAGTAATAATAATAATAATAATAATATAACTTATTATATATTACGGAATACTCATGAGTGTATTTAAGATTTAATAAAATCAATGAAAATAATACATCATTTACAACTTAATACATTACAACAAAGTTGGACACAACGTTTCCAGTCTAACTAGACTCTTTGTCAAGTCAAATAATAATTATAAATAAATACTTTTTTGATAAAACAACAATACTTAAAACATATCCGCGTATTTATCTAAACCAATCACGTAGCTTAATATTAAATTTCAATGAAATGCAAGGCCCATATCCAAAGAAATTCCAAAACACACTTTTTAAAAGCTAACATATTTTCTATAACTTCCCCCGGGTTCGAAAATAGTATTTTTCAAAATGGCAACAAGCTTAAAACATCGCTTAATTTATTGACTGCTATTAACTTTCGCATTAAAGACCATATATCATTTTGGAGGGGAGAAATCGGGAGTGATTTGCAACCCCTCTAATACCTCCATAGCCCACGCTTGCTAAAAAATAGCTTTCAATAGTGATATTCGTCGCCCTCTAGCGCTTATTTTTGGCAAGAATTTAATTGACCCTACCCGGCGCGGCCCGCTGTAGGGTGTGACTGCCTAAAAATGTTCCGAATTTCATTTTAAAAATCCTAATCTTATTTCCGATCGGGGAACTTTCATTATAAGAACTTATAAAAAAATGCCTAACGACGGACCCTCCCTGATGCGGGCGTTTTTGCAACTAAATAGCGCTAGCTACGAAGATGCTATTTCTTAAAGTACCTTAATTTCAATGACAATTATTTAAACCCCTCTACCGGGAAAACAATATTTATCTTTAAACGTATTATTTACTCTCGAATTTTGGTGTGAATCGCTTAGGACGTGGCGGTGGGGATAAGGGTATGTAGTCAAACCATAAGTAACATAATAAAAATAAGTATGACCATTAATGAGATTTACAACCATACTGATTTTCATAGTTCTTGCTTAATCAAGATGTTTTCTCAGCACAGTGCCCTCTAGTGTCTAAAATACGCGAGACTTCCGCTAAGCCGAAATATCTGGTTTCCGATAGATAGGCGGAATATTAGGCTTAAATGATATAAATTAAAAAAGTTTTTCTCGGCGCCGCGAGCTCATGTTTTTTATCACGCGGGATTCGCACGCGGGCTTCGAAGCAAAGCCAAAGCCCCTCGCTTAAATTTTTATCATCCAAAACGGTAAGTCGCGAGTCCAAGTCACAGCTTGAAGAGAGTATCAGTGCCGAAAAAAGGTTCGGTTAGAAAATTAGCGTTAAAGCAATAGGAAGTGTTACACTTATAGTTATTATGTTACTTATGGTTAAACTTATATTAAGTCTTCTTTTTATTTAAAAGGGGGCGAGTTCCGCTTTTATAATGGTAGAAACTGGGCTTCGAATTTGGTAAATTGCTTGTCAACTATCGCGTTTATTAATGACGCTCGTATCCGACAGGTGTCTGCGTCGAACGTGAACTACTTTTGGTCTTTTCGGCGCCACAAATTTCCCCTTTGAAGTCCGTTCTCGGATCGCGTATACGTTGAAAAAGGGACAGTCGCCGTTTTAAATTGAATTTCGGTGTGTTTTCTATTGACCCGGCTGGCACGCCCACTTTAACTGGCGAACGCGGCTCGAATGTCGTCATTTTGACGGGTTACTCGAGACCTTGTTGAACGTTGGTAGACTCCCTTTTTTGGTGGAAATTTGTACGCTTTGGAAAAATGCTTTTCTTACTATTCGTTGGTTGATGGTTTTATTACCATTCGACCGAAATCAGATTCGACCAAAATCCCATTCGGCTGAAATCCCATTATATTGTAAATACATTTTTAAATAGTTTTTCTGTTTAGAGACAATATTTAGGTTAGGTTAGGTTAGGTTGGGTTAATATTGGGTTGGACAATACTCGGTATGATATGGCTAGGTAGGTACTGTCCTCTAGGTCGCTTGTATTACTCCGCTTAACGATATAAAGTGCAATCTATTTTCTTATATACGTATATTTTTGCTCTTCAATAGTTTTAAAATAGTTACTTATTCGACGTATTATTAAAAATAAGAAAAACGTAAAAATTAATATGAATTTAAACCGCACAATTGGGCTATTTTCGATCGAATGGGACTCAATGTTAATCGCTTTCGATCGAATGGGACCAAACCTTCATATTGCTTTGATTTTGACTAATTAAGGATGGTCGTTGTGTTTATATCTGGTGTAGTTTATGGAATTGACACAATCCGTGGCGCATTGTACGTGACTCCAGAAGCTACGGCGAGAGTTGACGCAAAAAAAATTGTGTTTGGCTTTAAGGAGATTTAGCCTTCACGGGGTTTTTTCTCTAGTGAAAACCACTTAGCCAGCTTTAACGGTTAATTCGTTTTCTCAGCGTACGATGGCGCCACGCTATCATTAATTTAGGTACGCAACGTGTGCATGCGTAGTAAGATGCTTAGCTAAACTACACGTTGATGTAATACTGTATTCTTCTAGCTATAAAAATTCGGAATTGTGAAATATTGCAGATCCTACCTATCCTACCAGGAGAGTATATATCTTTGCACTAGGAATGTCTAAAGCTCCATTGGCACCGTGCTGTGAATGAGCCTTGAAAAACGGGCGAATTTAAAATAATAATTGCGCTTTCAAAATCTGGTCTGTAAACCACGTCAGCTTTTATGATAATCTTTGAAACACAATATTTTTCCTTGGGTATCACAAATTTATATTTATATCATTTCCTGGTACTATGTATTTGAAAGAGGTACAGGAAATGATATAAATAACAAATTTGGGCTCCGATGAGGCTTTTTAGTGGGCATTCATTGTTCGAATTTAACGTTTTTTTCCGATAGGAGCGCTGTAGATTATATAATAATAATAATAGTAATCAGCTATTCTAATACCCAAGGCACCATCTTAGGCCTAAGTCTTCGAGCGACTTTTAAAGCCTTTAATTCAGGTGGCCGGGTTACAATTATATTCTAAGGTGAAGAGCCTTTAGGAACTTTTATTCCTACTACCTAATGCAAAATTTGGACGCGAAGATTCTGATAAGCGATATACTTGGAAAAACATCAATTCGTATAGGTTTCTCGTGGATATCACCTATTTTCGTTGCCATGGTAACGACTTATGTCAGCCACGACATTAAGAGACGTTTAAAAACGGTTTCGAAAAATCAAATTAAACATTTTCGATGTCAACTGCGTTAATAGGCATACGATAATCTCATTCGACACCAAAATTTTACAATTCCATCTTTCAAACCCGTTTTAAAACGTTTTCAAAGTGTCTAGTGTGAACGCGGTTTACTCAAGTATCTGCGTAGCTTAATCAAAGTCCAAGCGAAAGTGAAACCGTTCTTGACCCAACCCCTAACCAACTTATTATCTAAACACACACAACTTTTAAAACCCAGTTATTAGTTGGCGGGTAAGATACGAACGTCAATCACGTTGAATTGTAATTAATAGTTTTAATCTAATCAGGTGATCGTGTAAAAACCGCATCAAAGGTAACCTCTAAATATTACCCCACTTTTGGGAATATTAAAGGGAATATAACCCCAGGTATTTGGTGTGGAACACCAACGTTTGCAGCTCCGGCCGCTCTTGCCTTTGGCTTTAAAAATGTTTGGCGCCACTGTAAGGGGTAATTTGAAAAATTGAAGGGGTCTTCCATAAAGATTGCGTTGCAGGTTATATTCCCTTTAAAGGGAATATAACCTGCAACGCAATCTTTATGGAAGACGTTGGTGTTCCACACCAAATACCTGGGGTTATATTCCCTTTAAATTTTAAAAACCAACCCTAAAAGACGTCCTTCTTGAGCTCAGCGGGCTCGCAGATCAACACTTTCGGCTAAGCAGGGGTATCAAGTCAATTGGCGTCATGTAAAACGGGAGTGTGTCGAATTTACGTCGGCATATTTCGTGTGGGCTCTTCTATATTACTCGCCTTAAAGGTTTCCCGCGATACGTAGTTAAGGCGTTGTCCACCAGGATTTTTGGTTTCTTTTGAAAAAACATTTTTTGTCTATCTCTCGCCGTTGGGGGCGCTTCGACCGCGTGGTATATAAATTGACGCTCTTTTAATTAATGTTCGAACTGCAGCGCCACCTACATGACAGCGGACGCGGCCACTTAAAGATAGGCGCAGCTACTTAAAAGTTCACGGGCTTTAAATTGGAACCCAGGGGCTCGCATTTCCAATTACCCGACTCAACTGCAGTCGCTTTTAAACGAGACTTTATCGTCTTATAAATTATTAATGAGCCCATATTATAGAAAGGAGAGGGGGACCTCAACCAGATCCCCCCCCCCCGGGTTAGCTATCGATGTACGCGAGTACTAATTTCTATCCTCCAATTACTTACAATTTAATATGTAGATGACCTTTTCCATAGTTTAAAGTTGGTTCTAATTGTAGAGTAAATTAGTTATCGTTATAATTTTGCGGATTATATTTTTATTACTGTAGATTAATAATTAAGTTTTTTTAGGACGATTGAGTAAATTATGTTTTTGGCAAAGACCTCCCAGTGATATTTTATTTTTAGTAAATTTCATTTTGGAATGAAATTTTATTAAAACCATAGAAATAACTAAATTTATTTTTAAATTTAAATTAAAGTTCAAGAACATATCTATGGATTTTGTTTCATAATATAATAATGGTCAACAAGGTCAAAATCATTTAGATATTTCCTCATAATGTTTTCATGTACAATATCATATGTAACATAACTACTCATAAGTATGCTTCTGTATAATATTTCCATAGAAGAAAGTTTAATGAGACCTTGTTTCATACTAGTAATCTTGAGTCAGATGATTTCAAAAGCTGCTTCCCTAACTTCGCATCTATTAAAGTGTTTATACAATTGCTTCAAACAAATTTTAAATAAAATTATCTTTAATTGAAAACTACCAATTTCGTCATGAATATTTAAAACTTAAGACGCGCGTAATTAGTCACGCGCTCAGTAAATTTCTAATTAAGGCGGTATATCTTTATCTGTCCCTCAAATATATCGTTTTAAATGTTAAAGTGTCACGGAATTAAGATAGAGAACGACCAAACGAAAAAAATAAAAATAAATTCATATCACGGGTAAAATTTCTTCTTAAGCGTTGCCTTGGCTTGGAAATTTGGGAAAAGAGCTCATTTATCACGAAATGAAAAATGATAGCATCGTGTTCGTTCAATTATAAGTTCGAAAACATTTCAATAAAGCTATTTAATTGAATTTCGTAATTAGCCTTTAAAAGCGTATATTCCCCTACAAAACAGAGTACGGCCGTAGAGACTTATAAGACTAATTACGGAAAGTTTATTTTTTTTTAAAAAAGGTTCTATACCAGAGAGAACCGGCTAGGTAATTTTTCTTTTGAAAACGGCTCAATCTACTTTACCGGTTTTTGGGAACTGCTCATGAATTTTAAGCCCTTTTTTCTCGGCAATTTTTAAAATTTATCCTAAAGTTGTCATTGGTTTTTTCTCATACAAGTAATAAATTACCGGTGTCGGGGTTTTTAAGGGTATTTTCTAGCCCCCGCCGCTAGAGGGGGGTACGCCGAGAGAAAAACCTCTATGGCCTATGGTACGCTTTGTTTTATTATAGTGTATATATTCGCGGTCTTTAAGGTTCTTTTAAAGTTAGAATTTTTTGGCAGCCCTCCCCGCTAGTTGATTAGTTATTCAATAGATGTCGCTTCTTCGGGTTTTCAGGGGCGGTCGTATATAAGGTTTCTTACAAGAAACGAGTAGCGTTTAAAACATAATAGGACTAATTAAAAGATATTTTTCAAGTCGGCTCCGGTAATTCAAGAAAGCAATTAGACCCCGAGCGGGGGGGGGGGGGAAGTAGATTTTTTTCTTTTCACCAGCTCGAAGATTTTTCATACAAGTTTATTTTCCAACTACTTAACCGAGAACTGTGTCCAACTGGCCGTGACTACCGTAATGTCATCTTAAGTAACGTAATTAACCATAAGTATAAAAGCTTCCTTTTTCTTAATAATATCTATTCTCACTATTCACAAAACAATATACTAGCAATATTTCTTATTTTTGTACTAACGTTATTAACTTGAAATATATTTACAATGTATTGCCTTTTTTTTCTTCAATATTTTAGGAAGAAATAATTGTGACTTTTTTAAAAACGAATATTTGGATTATAAATAAGTAAAAGCGTAATTTTAAATTTTTAGAGTCGTAAGGCGTTGTATTCTCTCGTGGTTTGGTGAGTACAGATCGCCGGAACAAATAAATTAACCGGAAAAATTTCGATTAATCATAATAATTTTGGTTAACTGTTTATTTATTAACATTTTATACGAAGAAACAACGATTTAACATGCAAAAATAATGGTTTTTTCTGATATTTTTTGGATAATTGTCGGTTATGAATAAAAATAAATAATTGGATAATTTCTTATTCAAACGCCGATTTCTATTGGTGAAGAAATCGCTCCGATTATCTGCAAGGTTGTTCATAATGATTTTTTTTTCAAAATGTAAAATGCAAAATACTTTATCCCATAACTCAAAATGCAAAATACTTTCTCAATAACTCATAATGCAAAATACAAAGTAAAACATGAAAATTGTTTTTTTCTAAATGCCAAATGTAAAATATTTTTGCTAGCGTGGGAAATAAAGCGGTGGCACTGTACGAATGTTCGTCTGCTTCTGAGTAAGTGAGCAACTGAGTTATGATTACTTGGGTATAAATAGCAGACGAACTTTCTCTACAAGATCTGCGATGATGCTACCAGAACAATTGCAAATGTCTTCCAAACATATCAAACCCTCAAAACGCCAAATGGAAAATGGAAAATACTTTTTCTAAATGCATTTTGAACAACCCTGCTTATCTGTATACTTCAAATGTTATTTATTTACTTCTGGTATTATTAAATCCATAATTTGGAAGATAATTACTCTTTGGTTTTCCATTTCTTGCAAAAAGCGCCAAATATTAATTTCAACGATAAATTACTTGAATACAGTACGTATAAGTCAAAGTGTGTAATATATTTATTACCAGAAAAGTGTGTATCGAGGGAGGTTTCAATGGGCGTGCCTTTATTGCCAAACCGCTCAATATGTAGCGCGTGTCTTTAAACTTTAACCTACTAGGCTAACTACTGAGTATTTAAGCCATTGTAGTCTAAATATCGCCGTCAATTAAATAAAAATTATCATACAAGACGAAATAAAACTAAAATCATCATACATACAAGATGAAGCATTACATCTAAAATCATCATACATACAAGATGAAGCATTATATCTAAAATCATCATACATACAATATGAAGCATTACATCTAAAATCCTCATACAAGACCGAACATTATATCTAAAGTCATCATATAAGAAGGAACATTATACCCAAAATCATCATATAAGACGGAACATTATATATAAAGTCATCATACGTACAAGATGAAGCATTATATCTAAAATCATCATACAAGACGGAACATAATATCTAAAGTCATCATACAAGTCGGAACATTACATCTAAAGTCATCATATAAGAAGGAACATTATACCCAAAATCATCATATAAGACGGAACATTATATATAAAGTCATCATACGTACAAGATGAAGCATTATATCTAAAATCATCATACAAGACGGAACATTATATCTAAAGTCATCATACAAGTCGGAACATTATATCTAAAGTCATCATATAAGAAGGAACATTATACCCAAAATCATCATATAAGACGGAACATTATATCTAAAGTCATCATACGTACAAAATGAAGCATTATATCTAAAATCATCATACAAGACGGAACATTATATCTAAAGTCATCATATAAGAAGGAACATTATATCTAAAGTCATCATATAAGAAGGAACATTATACCCAAAATCATCATATAAGACGGAACATTATATATAAAGTCATCATACGTACAAGATGAAGCATTATATCTAAAATCATCATACAAGACGGAACATTATATCTAAAATCATACAAGACGGAACATTATATCTAAAGTCATCATACAAGACGGAACATTATATCTAAAGTCATCATATAAGAAGGAACATTATACTCAAAATCACCATATAAGACGGATTATTATATCTAAAATCAACTTACTAGACAAAACATATCTAAAATCACCATACAAGACGAAACATTATATCTAAAATCTTCTTACAAGACGAAAAATTAAACCTAACATATCTAAAATCAGAATACAATCAACACATCTGCAAACCGGCACTGAGATATTCCTCCGGAAACACTAACCCTATTATTATTTAATCATCTATGAAACCCATTCATAAAATGTTACGCTAACCGGTACAAAAATGGTTACATCTGTACGAAATATTTGAAAAACTGCATCTGCCCGCCAAAGACAAAGATTTCACAATGACTTTAATCACGATCGAGAAAGAGAGCTATTTCAGGTTACCAGTAAGCGGCCAACATGACTCGAAGAGCCCCACCCTCGTCATTAAGAGTTGGAAGCAATTAGCAGTCCTATTTGTTTTAATAATTAACCTATTAATTCTTGTATCAAATAGAAGACAGAGGCCCTTTCACGTAATTTGTTCTTTAGATTATTATAAAATGATTTAATGATTTTGGAAGTATTTCTGCCTCCTTAACTGCGTCTAATCTTACACATCATTAAATTTCTTTGTCCGGTTTGCGAGTAACAGAGTAGCTATTGAAAAATTCGGGTCTCCGCGTACCCCCCAAGAGTCAAGACGTGACGACTTATGTAAAATCCTGTTTCAATTCCTTTTGTCGCTACACTCTTAAGTTGACGTTTTTGGTAGGGTTAATACGACTGTTTCAAGTTACATTTGTTCAACAGTGTCTTCAGTGAATTTGGATTTCTTTAATTGTCCTTTAATAGACGTACCCGTTTGGCGATACTTAGTACGTCGCCCATTTTCGAAGCTAAGTCAAGAAAGTATTTATTTATATTTAGAGTTTCTTCCGAATCCCTTCATTTCCTCATTGGTCCTAAGTATAAATAATCCTTGGTAAAGCCCCGAAATAGTTGAAAGCAAACGTTCAAGAAGTAGCGCTGAAACCTAGACCACCCGTTTAAAAAGTGGCATGCTTA
This sequence comes from Leiobunum rupestre, assembly GCF_980474605.1. Taxonomy (NCBI): domain Eukaryota; kingdom Metazoa; phylum Arthropoda; class Arachnida; order Opiliones; family Sclerosomatidae; genus Leiobunum; species Leiobunum rupestre. Next base: position 49,466,735 of record NC_143386.1, on the reverse strand, counting down.
ACCTCTCTATTAATTCCGTTGATGATTTTTATACACGGGCTTTTATATATGGAATACAATGTTCAAAAATTTTTACGTGCGTTTAGCTAATAATATCAAAGGTATAATTATACGTTGGAGTTCATGGGGACGACAGTGTATATTTTCCATCGAAAGTTTTGCTTTTGCTTGGTAAAGCTGGAATTATTCAATGAAATTTAGTTGCTACTCAAGCATCTATGTAAGCTAGGTAGATATATTACATAAGCTTCATTTGTTTTTTAATTTCTGAAATAATTAAAACGATTTTTGATTTAAAAATATAGTTTGAACTATAGGTATCTTTTAGTTAGAATTACCAGTCTCCAGATATTTATTAGAGAAGGATCCATCTAATAATATTTCTTAGAGAAGGATCCATCTAATAATATTTCTTAGAGAAGAATCAATCTACTGATATCTCTTAGAGAAGAATAAATCTACTGATATATCTTAGAGAAGAATCAATCTACTGATATCTCTTAGAGAAGAATCATCAATCTACTGATATCTCTTAGAGAAGAATCAATCTACTGATATATCTTAAAGATTTCATTTACTGATATATCTTAAAGATTTCATTTACTGATATATCTTAAAGATTTCATTTACTGATAGTTATTAGAGAAGGTTTCCGCTACTTATATTTATTAGAGAAGAATCAATCTACTGATATCTCTTAGAGAAGAATCAATCTACTGATATATCTTAGAGAAGAATCAATCTACTGATATCTCTTAGAGAAGAATCATCAATCTACTGATATCTCTTAGAGAAGAATCAATCTACTGATATCTCTTAGAGAAGAATCAATTTACTGATATATCTTAAAGATTTCATTTACTGATAGTTATTAGAGAAGGTTTCCGCTACTAATATTTATTAGAGAAGAATCAATCTACTGATATCTCTTAGGGAAGATTGAATTTACTGATATTTCTTAGAAAAGGTTTCAGCTACTGATATTTCTTAGAGAAGGTTTCAGCTAATGGTTCCATTTACTGATATTTAAAAGAGAAGGTTCCATCTACTGATATTCCTAATTAGAGAAGGATCCATCTACTGATATTTCTTAGAGATAAAACTAAATTTACTGATATCTCTTAGAGATTAATCTAAATCTACTGATATCCCTTAGAGATAAAAATCCATCTACCAATATTTCAGGTAAATAACTTGAAACATGACTTTTCAAATGTATAAAATAGTACTATTGCATTTTGAAATATATCAAGTACGAACTATTTTAAAACTATTGAAGAACAAAAATATAGGTAGTAAGATATAGATTGCACTAAGCGGAGTAATACAATCTCTAAATTTGGCGTGATGAGGTTGGGCGGTAAATTCTCTGTAATTATAATCAACGAAGATACGTGTTTCACATTTATGACCTAGATGGATAAGAGAAATAGTACTTCTGTTTATTGCGATAAAGTTATCCATTAAATGCAAACCTCAATACGTCATATTTAAAATAAAAATTTACATTTTCCTCCTAGTCCTTTCAAATTCATCTTATCCATATAATTTTCATAAACTTGGAAGCTTTCAAAATCGGGGAATAAAAATAAATTCGAAAGGTGTCCAAAATTAATATCCTCATTGAAAGCGACGAGAGAGTCGGCAGTTACTGAGTAAAACGTTCTTTTCCACGAAGCGGACGGTTCTTCCACGCTTTTTAGATTGATAATTGGAGAGAGAGAGAGCTCCCCTATAATGATGGTCAGAAGTCATCTGCCCGTGAATGATTTATGCTAGTCGTCACTGCGCGCTGCCTTTTTATGGACGAATTAGACCTGTTGCCGGGACTGTGCATAAAGATTGAGATACACCGAAGATAATACAGAAGTCCGTATCCTAGATTCGAATTAGTTTTGTAACGAAGCGACTACCCACTTCCGGCACGAGTACTCTGAAAAATCAACCTCCATAAGTTCGTTACCATGGTAACTATGGTTATGAAAAATATTTAATTAAATATGCAATTTAACGAAGTTTTAAGTTTTTATAATCATCAATCGCATATGGACTTATAGAAAAAAATTAACCTAAGCCATGGTAACTATGGAGTTAATGTTTTCGGAGTTTCGGCAGGAAGTGGGTAAACGTTATTTACTGAGCGCGAGGCATTTATTTCGAATTTAGGGTAAGAGGTTTATATTATCTTTGGATACACCCACTCCCAGATTTTCATATTACCAGAAGTATATAATAAAATATAATAAAAATAAAAGTGTAATAATTAATCAGCTAAGTTAATACAAAAGGCACCTCCTTAGGCCCAAGTCATCTAGCGGCTTTTATTGCCTATAATTCAGGTGGCCGGGTTACAATTCGAAGGAAGGTTGTAGCAAGCCCTTCATGCCAACAGCTCCCAACGCTAACTATAACCGTTAAGCGATACAGGTTTTTAAGGTAAGGGGAAAACAGAAGAACTCGGGGGAAACCCTTAGCCAGTAAAGACTCAAGGCATATTTCTATTCACGAATTTCTGCCAAACGTTTGGTGTATACAACATACCAAGTTGCCATATTACTTCGCCTAACTATATAAAAATGTCAAAAATATACTTTCTAAGGATATTTACGTATTTGTAAACCATATTTTATATTCTACTAGTTTTATAAATTTAGATTATGAAGTATTTCACCTCACACTATGTTTATTTAAAAAAATTAATTTTGAAAAATTAGTTTGGGTCTGCATGCATAAGTGAATAACATTATCGATATTTATACTTATCTCGTAAGAGTAATATTATTTACTTATGATATTACAAAGCATAAAACCCTTTCTAGATCCGTTTATATAGAAGAAAAAATAATAAAATTAATCAAGGTATGTTTATCGATGGTAGACTAGTTGGCACTTCTACGATTTAAAACTGTTGCATGGCTTTATTTAATTTTATTTCAAAAGAATTATGGAGCCAGCCAAAACAACCTGTCTTCCATAAGAAAGTGTTTTTTTTTCACTAATCTTAAGTACTTGTAAATTATTAAGTTCTCCGTAAATTTTAAAGAGGTTAGATAAGAGTTTGAGAAGTTGATTTCATTTTTCTTATAAATAGTTTGACAGACCGTGTACTTTTCAATCTAGATAATCGTTTTGTTATTGGGTGTTTTATTATAATGTAATTATCTTATTATATATAATTTTTAATTATTACTTTAAATATCACACATGGACAATAAAAAATATTCTAAGCAAATTAGTGCTTCAATGCGGCAACTCTTTGGGTTATTAAATCAGTTTTATTACCGCTTCTAATTTCAAATAACATCTACAGAAACCGGATGTAAGTTTTTAAAATGGCGGATCTTCCGGTTAGCAAAGTAAACGAGAGTCATAAGAAGACTAGCTTATACACTGCATCATCTAAGTTAAAAATATGAGCAAACCAGTTCTTTTATTAAATTAGTTTTATTGCCGCTTCTATTCTCAAATAACATCTAGAGAAACCGGATGTTAGTTTTTAAAATGGCGGATCTTCCGTTTAGCAAATTAAACGATAAGTATAAAAATACTCCGCATCATCAATGTTGAAAGAAATGAGCAATCCGGTTTTAATACGATTCAATTACTGGAAATATTTTATGGAATGTCCTTTCTGAAATATATTTGATCACGCGCGTCGGAACATCTCTTTCACAAATATTAAACAATTTTCATAATATCTGAAATTACAAAATTGGCCCCCTTCGGGCGCGCTTATTAAGATGGAGTAGCAGCGACTTGGAATATCATGTCTGTTATATTCGTTTGGCCCATTATACAAATCCGGAGCCGCAGCTTCTAGCAGTTCCATAAGGGCAATTATTTGGTTTAATGGGCTTGAACGTTCATTTCGTGTGTCTGTAACGTATAAGTATACTTTGTAATAATTCCCCCTTTCCTTTATAATAATCGTTGCGAAATTTACATTTTGCTATAGTAAAGTTCTTAAGCAGCCTTGTTCGGTTCCGGAGTTGGGAGTCCGTCAACTTTCGATTTTCCAGGTAATTACTTTCTGTCGCGCGCGCGCGCACGATTGAACTTTGCAACGTTTTTTTCTATGTGCAAAATTAAAATGATTTAAATCAGGTGTTGGAAATTTTCGCAGTTTCGATGTCCGGTTCGTAATACGGCTAATTGGGTTAGAGGTAATTTTTTTGTAGCATCACGGATATTCCCGATACAAAATAATGACAAGTGGTTTTCCTTTGAAAGGTAAAAATGAACGTAACACGTTTGAGAAAGCTTGAGCCACTAGAAAAAAACATATTGCATGTTTGGAGATATTAAAATAAAACTTATATTTGCAAGTATTTAAAATAGGTGTAAATTATTTTGGATTCTTACGGATGTCACCGATGCAAAATTATTAGTATAAATTATGACATATAAAAATGATAGATATATATCAAGTTGAATAAAGTTTAAATATTAGCAGTTCAATGCCCGTGTTTTGGATACATTAAAAGAAAATTGTTATATTTGATGGTATTTAATTTATACTTAAATGTTTAAATTTTCCGATTTAATGTCTTAAGGTTGGCTGTTGGCCTTCTAAAAATTTGCTTCAAATTTCGTCAAAATATTTCCTCCATTTTTTGGACCGAATACGCGTGTCAATAAAATTTTCCCACCGTAAACTTGGGCCTCTTTTATGTCGTCTGCTAAATAGTGGTTCAGCAATGAAGCTACAGTTGGCGGTACAAGGTCTTAAAAATTTACTGTAGGCAAACTATTAAATTCAAACGCTGTCAAAGGCCCCCTAATCATTCGTAAATAAGTCTCGAATATTCCTTAATTTACCTCGAAAAATAGTACGTTCCACAATGCACAGAAAGTCTTTGGGATCTAGAAGCACCCCACACAAGGAGAACGCAACCCGTCAAAAGTCGTGCATTTTCTCGCGTACATTTTTCATTGGTTAGACCTTTAGCACCTGCTGCCCTTGGAAGGGAAAAATTGGGAAATTGTCTTCCCCCTTTCCGTAAAACGTTCAGCGTAAAGGTTCGTCCAATGAAATTTGTACGCAACCGTGCGTTAGTGTCTTTAAAATCAAGCTGCATGATTCTCGATCCTAACTGGGATGACGGTATTACCAAAAACCCAATTTTGGCTCGCTTTAAAAAAAGCCGCCCAAGAAGTCAAGTGCCCAGGCCTCCGAGCAAGTACAACAGACATTCTCTCTGTGTTCCAGGTAGCGCTTCAGGTCTTTCATTACTTTTATCAGTGATATATCGGGTGATTTGACATCGACGTAATGACTACACTATCGCCCTGTTCAAGCGTCGCCTCCACCGCCAAATCTTAATTTACGTTCATTGCTTCGGACGTGTGGGGCTCCCGCTTCGTCACCAGACACCCGAACCAGCACCCAGAAGCGCGTCAACTGCACCCGTCCCATCGGTATAATACTCAACACCCTCTAACCTAGTCCGAACTAGTTGGAATCCCAACTTGATATAAAGAAATGGAAGACTGGTTGTTTAAATTCACTAAATCTACTTTTTCCAAAGCTGACTTCTCCAAAATGGTTTAGAAACTGTATACTAACTCCCCCTGGAGCTCTTTTCTCCCTCGTAATGGCTTAACCTTCGACCCTCGGAATGGCAACTATAGTTTAAAACTACGAAGCTATAAAGGATATCAGAAGTAAATAATATAACTCTGACGGGATAAGTATCCGTCATATTTATATTCGCAGGTTCACGATATTTTTTTCGTAGTAAAATTATACAGCGAATTTCTACAGTAGAAAGTTAGGTCTATAATTTAAAAAATATCCCTACGTATTACATCATCAGACGAAGTAATTTCGCCGTGATGTAGTATATGTTTTCGAGGTTTAACGTAAATTTCGACCTGGCTTCAGGCTTACAATAAACACACGTTTGATTTCTATAGTGTTATTTTTCCGGAAAAATAAAATTTACAGAAAATTTCCTGCAAATCGGAAAAATAAAAAATTGAAACATAAATTACTTTTTAAAGGTTTTTAATGTTTTTAACTTTTTATCGATATAAAATGTCTAATAACAGTAAACATACTAAAAAACCTGAAGAGTGTAACATTTTTAATCAGTTTAAACTAGTTTAGAGGTTTAGTTTTACTTTTAGATTAAAAAAAAATGAAGCGAAAATGGCGCTTTATTTAAATTTGCCAACAATATTAGACTAATCATGGAATGAAAACTTTTTATGTTTTTTCGGAAAAATACGGAAAATTTTCCGACTCACAACACTAGATTTTTATATGCAAAAAGGGGGTGATAACGGGGCAAGTGGCCCCTTTGGAAGAACTACGAATGTTCCCAATTCCTATAGAAACTTATCCGCGCGATCACCCATGCTTGTCTAAATGGCTACTTTTCTCGTTATCAACTTCTTATACACTTCTGACGACATTTAATGGCAGATTGGTTCCCCATTTTATTAAATCTTGAATTATGTTCTCCGAATAGCAGTCTTCGATAGCCAAGTCAGGCCGTAATTTTCGGTTAGCTTTATCTCTCGCCTCGGAAGAATTTGGTACAAAAACATCTAGACTAGGTTTCCTTTTAAAATAAACAGTAATATTTACGTCAAATCGATTTGACCTCTCGCATTCGCGAGATTGGGTTCAAACGAAAAACTTAATCGGATTTTGAAAAAAAAATCAGTCATATCACTATCAGTTAATTTGAATATAAATTAACGATATTCCGGCGGTGTCAATTCGTATATACTAATGAGATTGGGAAAAGGTGACTTGTTTTTCCGCCTGTCAATTATTTTGACAGTTTGGGGTTATTTTTACTAGGACGAAAGGAAACGAAAACTTACTTGGACGCGCGCTTCTGTCAGATCCACTCTCATAGCCAGTTCTTCCCTGCAAAGATAAAACAGAGAAAATTAAATTTAGGAAACCAATTTTTAACTAGTTTCTTGTATGATTTGCCAAAGTAGATTTTGGCGTGAATAGAATGACGTTAATGCGAAAGCTAAACAGACAATTAGTTTGAAATAACACTTAGATGGAGTGTATTAGCCTTTCAGGGTGATGTATTAGCCTTTTGCTGATTGTCTTTTTTGACGTCTCAATTTATACAAGTAGCGAATTTAGTCCCTTCACGTCAAGTTTGTTTGAATAGGCAAATCGGTTACAACTATAGCTTCTTTGGAATGTATTACCTTAGTTTATTTCCATTTATTATGTAGATATACGCGTGTTTAAATAATCTATCACTTTCTATACGCTTGAAAAGGAAAAATTGCCCATGTTTCGTTACTTTTTTTTGTCACTAGATGAGCAAAGGACTTCCTCAGCAACGTGCTGTATTGTTGGAGTAACGCTAAATTGTCTTTTAAACTTTGTCATTTACTTAATTCGTATCCGCTAAATAAACAAATTTAAAAATAACAGTTTTTTATTAGAAGTTTTAAAACTGTAATAATTAAAGATTATAGGTAACAATAAGTGTAGGGAGCTGTTGGTTCGAGTAGAGGTCGGCGTTCGATTAACTTTTATCCATGGATAAAATAAGTTCGGCGATATTCAAATAATATTTATTTAAATAACCAATATTTGAATAATAATTTTAAAATGTTTAAATAATCGAAAGTGGATAAGCCTATTATTTAAACAAAACAAACAATTATTTAAATAAATACCATTTTAATTCAAATAAATGCTTGGTTGCGTAAAAAACATAATTAAATAAGTTAAAAGTATATTCTTTTTACCAACGTTTGTTAAATAAATCGGAATTTTTGAGCACTAGGTTCGAGTGTCATAAAGGGCTTGCCACCACCCTCCTACGCAGTATAAACATGTCACCTTAATTAATGGCATTAAACGTCGCTAGATGAATTAGACCTTAGTTATTAGCTTAGCTGATTCTTATTATTTAATCATTTAAAATCTATAAGGCGCTATAAATCTTTAGAGCCATGGTTAAAGCCTATTTTAAATCATTTTAATTAAATAATTAAGGGTGTAAATTGGAAATTTCCTCGGAGCTGATTTTAAATTATTACCTATTGCACCAAATAAAACAAACTCATCTGTTTATCTTACGTCATTCTTACAAAAAGTATTAAAAAATTGACAAAATGTTGGGTTTTGAGTTGGTTCGGATGATAAAATTAGCGAATAAGTAGATTAGTCCATTATGAAAAGAGATAATAAAGCTAAACCCTAAACAAATTTGAAGAAATTTAAAAACTTACTAATAGCTCGTACCGATAGGTCTTCGAGCGAACAAAAAGACGAGAAACTCGGACCAAATAGATCTTCGAGTGAAAAATTAAATAAAATAGCCAGAAATTCCAACGGTAGACCGGTTCCGTCCTTTTTGGGACTCGTCAGCACCGTGCGGGAAATCTGGCTTGCGACTATAACACCGAATAGAGAAACTAAGCCTAAATATTAAAAATTTCGAAACGAGTTGCAAAGCAACGGAAAGCCGAAAAGGGGGGAGAGTGGTGGAGATTAGTATATACGCAATGTTAAGTTAAAAGGAACTACCATGCAGTCCATAGTTGGTTCCTTTTAAAAATTTGATAATACTTTTTATTGTTTTATCTCTTAGAAAATAATTATTTAAATTAAATCGATTTCATAGATGTCACTAGTTGCCTCCATATGACGTCATAGTACCAAGTACTTTCCTTCGTCAAACTGCGCGTGCACCACACAATGTGAAACTCGCTAAATATAGACTTAAAGGGAATATAACCTCCAATAATTTTTTGGAATTACCTCCGCAATAACCCACTAAACAGCGCCAAAAAATTAAACTTGCGGCCACTATTGGAACCCTTTACGGTAACTACAGCAATACACGAGGTTATATTCCCTTTAATTTAGATAAATAAAAGGTTTTTACACGCCATAGTGATATCTCTCGCAACCTTTAACATTAGAAAATAATCATAATTTCGTTTAATAAAATTTCGCTGAATGTCTGCATCAGATAACATGACAACCAAACCCGGGTAATTTTAAACATTTGTTCCTTTTTTAAAAGACGCTCATGATCTGTTTCTCTTTAATCGCGGATACAATATTTTTCTCAAAAGGGAATTACACTGTCTCTGTCTTAAAATGGAAAACGCTCCGAATCGTTTAAGTCTATATTCTTAATTATACCGGTAATAAAAATAATCTCGGCTAATTTGAGGAGTCCATCCATCATGGCTCCTAATCTGATCATCTGCCCTTCTCCGTCTGACAAATAGCCCTCTCTAATAGATCCCAAAGGCTCTAGACGCGAATTTGCAAAACATTCTTGTACCATCTCCGAGCGTCACCTGGCCCGCTCTTCAAGCGTCTACGTGCGCAGACTTGACCCTTCGTCTTTCGGTTTAACTCCCAGTGGTGGGTGGTACGCGTACAAAAACGAATATGGTGGTTTTAAATATCCCCCTTTCTCTTTCGCCACTCGAAAGGTCACTTAAGGTCATCTGCCTGTGAAATCCACCTTTTTTTTGGGCCCAGGTATAACTAGATTTTTAATGCACCATACACTAAATTTACTCCGAAAAAGGGGTTGCATCGTTGCGTCAGTTTAAAAGCCCGCATGTTTTGTGGAATGCGACTAATATGGTATAAAATTAAATTATAAGGATACTTTTGGAAAATTAGTTTTTTTAAATTTATAACTGATTAGTTACCGGCTATAACTTTGCTTACGGTAATTGATCGAGTCAAAATTAGCGTGACAGTTGATCAGTAGTAACATATGTAACATAATTACTCATAAGTATGCCTCTGTATAACATTTCCATTCAAAAAATTCAATGAGACCTTGTTTCACACGGAACATACATTAAGCGGACCCAAATATGCAAACACTCTTATAATCCTTGCGCTATATTGAAAAGGTTACCATGGAAATGAAATCATGTGATCGCGATGCACGAGCTAAACTTGACAAGGGCCAAGCCAGAAACGCGCGAGGAATTCTCACTAATATCCGTTTCCCATCAGTAAAGTTGATGACGCGTATTTCGTCACGGAGTTGTAAGTGACGTAATTTACGTCATATGCCGTGAACAAGGTTTCATTAACGAAAATGCTTTTATGGCATACTTATGAGTTATTATGTTACATATGGTAGTACCTTAATTTCCTTAAAATTACGCGCCTTTTTGGTGGTTTTGCAAACGTACTTTTTACATTCGGTTCGTCATTTTCACGCACGTCGATATAACTTCGAATCGATAAATATCTTTCTATCAAAATTTAATAATCGTAAAATTGTTTTAAATCATGTTACTCCCCTCGAGTAAATGAAAGGCTGAGCGAGGGAAGATTTTGTAAGTAGGCTTCGGTTCGTGGTCCCATCTCAAGCGGAACTATCTTCCGTCAATCGCAAAACCAGCGACCAGCGAACACGTTTGTCACCAACTACACGATCGTTTTACAAATTTTATCGTATCATGACACAACCTGACTGGTAATTGGGCTGAAACCCGCGAGACGGTACAAGCTTAAAGCGAAGCTTCTTCGGTAAACTTTCCAGTTACGGTTTTGGTGAATTACAAACCGATATGCACGAAATGATAATTCGAGATGTTTATCGTTGAATTTTGCCTAAATTTGTATAATGACGCTGTAGATGCAATATTTTTTGCGGTTGCTTTTAATTGGTATAGACATAAAATAGAGAAATTAGAAGGGGAAACTTAGTTTTAATGGCGTTACACTTCTACACGTTTTTTTAGCTACAATGTGTAAACGTATAACAATTCGTTATAAGGAACCTTATCTATGCGCCATTAATTATTTAGATTGTTATAAAGTAAACTCTATAGAATCGTATAGTAGTATCGTATAGCGCTTTAAACGGGTAATAATAATAATAATCAGCTAGGCTAATACCCAAGGCACCACCTTAGGCCCAAGTCATCTTGCGACTTTTAATGCGTTTAAACAGATGGCCGGGTTACAATGCGTAGGAGGTGCGTTGAAGGTGGTGCTGTATAGATGTTTCTGAAGACGAATTTTAAATTATAATGTGTAGAATGTTTTAGAATTCTAAAGGGTATTCTATCTCTATAGAGGCTATCTTATAGAATATCATATATTAACATAGAGGATTGGGCAATTTCTCTATTCATTTTCTATATGTGTATCTTAGGCCTAAGGTGGTGCCTTGGGCATTAGCCTAGGTTATAAAAAATATCTATTGAAATAACTGCCTTATTATCTATGGAGTCCATGACTAATTTTTATAATTGGAAGTTTTAGCATTCTATAACGATTATTACTTAAATTGTGTAAGATATTTTCGTAATATTACAAACAAAAAAATAAGTAAGGGATTGAGTATTTTTTCTATCTAGGTAATTAATTACTTAGATTGAGGTAAAGTGAAGTATTAGCATTAAATAGATAAATAAATAATATAAATTAAATTGTGTAAGATTTTTCTGAGGCAAAATAATAATATTTAAAAAACTAGAACTGGATTGAATACCTTTGGTATGTGCAAAAATTTTTAGATTTAGATAAAGTAAAAGATTTAACATTAAATCGACCACAAAAACTATTTAAATTGTTTATCAAATTTTCTAACTATATCAAAGAAATAATATTATAATTATTAATAAATAATAACATAAGTGTATAATATTGTTACATAAGGGTGACACTTCCAATTCTTCACATGCTAAAGTTTTACTGAGAGCTATTCACAAGACCGCTTAGTAAAAATATTCCCCAAAGTGACCAACGTTTGGAACAATATTATAGAGTTATGATAATAATAATAAGCTATATGTAGAATAATACCCAAGACACAACCTTAGACCCGAGTCAACTATATATATATATATATATATATAGCGATTTTTAACGTCTTTAATGTTAGGATAAACCCAAGACATCTGTTACAACTTTATTTAATCGAGCAGACTAAGTCTATTAACTCGATCAATCAAACAACGATCTAAGTAATTGCGAGCATTGAGACAATTCCCTTTGTTAGAGCCGCGGTAGTTAATTAGGGCGGGGGCATCGTAATGACTTTATCCGGTCTTTCCGTGATAGCGGTCAATGTGGTGGTCAACGATGACATCAAATGGTATCGAATATTATTTACTTTGGGAAGATTGTAAACACGGCGAGGCAATTGAAGTTGGTTTATTGCAGTGGCCGCTTCAGAGACTCGTCGCGGGATAATTATTGGCCAGGCGTTTCGTGGTAAACGAGTGGGACAGGCGATCGTGAAGAGTCGGCCCTTTCGCCAAAATCGTGCTGGGATATGCCTCCGCGTTTGAGCGCAGCTGTCCGATTGATACGAGACGGGCTTATATATCAGTTACAGACCACAATCGTAATAACACGGTTTTTGTTTGTTGCAAAACATACACACGGGGTAATGGTTAATATTTATCATTGATTTATACCTTATAGCATCCGACGTTTCGCTACTTGCTTGCCAGATTACACGGTACACTTAACTTTCGCGTCGACAGATTTTCGGATTTAAACCAAAACATTTTGATTTGTGGATTTCTGGGCCTATTTTAGCGGGTAACTCTGGTGTATTTTGGTAGGTTAAAATTGTGTACTACCCAAAAAATTCAGTCATTTTCGGTAGTAGTAACATTGGTAGAGTTGTTAATTTTCAGAAAAATAAAATGCGGGAAGTTTTCCGCAAATCGGAAAAATTAAAAATTGAAACATAAGTTACTTTTTAAGGGTTTTTAATAATTTATCGATATAAAATGTCTAATAACAATAAACATACTACAAAACAGTAATAGTGTTACGTTGTTAATCAGTTTAAAGCTAGTCTAGAGGTTTAGTTTTACTTTTAGATTCCAAAAAATGAGGCGAAAATGCAGCTTTATTTAAATTTGCAAACAATATTAGACTAATCATGGAATGAAAACTTTTATTAATTTTTTCGGAAAAAGACGGAAAATCTTAAGGAAAAAGGGCCTCGGTCATTATCCGGAAAATTTTCCGACTTACAACACTAAAATTTGGCTACGTGATTTCGGATTTTTAACAAAATCCGGAATTTTATTTTCTACGGGATTTTGACCAATGTCCGATCTCTCGTTAAATTATCAATTTTATCCTATTTTTTATTAATTTTGGGTACTGGCGGGTTTATTGTAAAAACATTTATAAGTTTATTTCCAATATTATTCTAATTGTAACGCGTGAAAGGGTCGGTAAACATCTGAAGGGTGTTGTTTAAAGGAAACTCATATTCGTGCCAAAACCTTGAATAAATGTTAATCAACTTTGATTTAATATAGATATATTTAATTGAGGTCAATAATTCTACGGGGATATATTTTCGAATAGTTAAAATGTAAAATTTACGGTTAATTATCATTTAATTGCTATCATGGAATGTTGGTCGTACCTTTTACTATCGAATATCTTGCCAAGATCTACCCGTTTTAATTATAGTTTTCGTAATTTGGTATTTTAAAAACTAACCGTTGATATATTTCAGTTCACGCAATTTCAGGGGTAAAACAACGCCAATTTTATTGAAATATAAGTATGAAGAAAATAATTGCTTTTAAAAACTAATCTACCGGGTTCATATTAAATGTAATCTACCAGTTAAAATCACGATTTCACGTCGATTATTTTTACAATTTATTTACTACGGTTAAAAGAGCGTTATATTAAAACGAGGGACGAAATCACCAAGGCTTAAAGAAATTGAAATGTCGCGTGAATTCACACGAAGCAATTTTCGTAGGCGGATTTGACGTTATAAATATTGCAATTTCAATTTTGGGGTCATTTCATTTGGCAAAAAACCTCTCTTTAATACTTTCAAATGATCAATTATTGATAGCGAAAAGGTGAATATATTGAAAAGTAATTTATTCAGCCGATTTTCTTGGTTCTTTTCTTATGATCGACCCCGATTCAATATATATTTTTCCTCCTTTACCCGAGAAAGCACGTTGTAAGGTGGGATTAGCTCTTTATAATGTTTTAAGATTCGATTTACAATCTAAGGCGTTTTTTCAATATAGGTTTTCTTTACACGCGCGTATAGATTACGATCAACGCCGCTTTTCGTAATATCTTTGTTAGAAGGTCAATTTTCAATAGATTTTTACATTTTTTTTCCTGCTCAAAATTGGTTTTTGATGGCGCGTACCATTTTGACTGAAAAGCACCGATATGAAACACACAATGATATGAAATTTATCTTTATCGACGTGATTTGCGGGGGACGCTGTTTGACGGATAATTTTGGTGTGTGGGTATTTTTATTTCTGTTATTTTTGCACGAATGATTTGCGAGTCTTTGTTTTTTTTCTAAATCAAGCGTAATTTTAATTTTGCGGAGGGTTTTTAAAAAAACGCCTTCTGTTTGACCTTAAAGAATCGCCAAAGGATGATGAGCCTACGATATCGCTTGACCGACCTGATTTTTTTAAATAATTATCTCTAGAAATAATTGGAAAGTACTGTAAATTTTCGGAGATTGTTTAATTGAAAAATTTCAAATCGGAGAATTTTAGTAAAATTGTAAAAATTTGTGAAAAATTTATGATTCTATTATTTTCTCTAAAATAATTCTATAACTTTCTCTAAATAATGCTATAATTTTCTCTAAAATAATTCCATAATTTTCTCTAAAATAATTCTATAATTTTTTCTAAAATAATTCTATAATTTTTTCTAAAATAATTCTATAATTTTCTCTAAATAATTCTATAATTTTCTCTAAAATAATTCTATAATTTTTTCTAAAATAATTCTATAATTTTCTCTAAATTTTTCTATCGAATAAATTTCACAATTATTTTAATTGAATAATTTTCGCAATTATTTTAATTGAATAATTTTTGCAAATATTTTAATTGAATAATTTTTGCAAATATTTTAATTGAATAATTTTATCTAATTTCTTCTATCTAATAATTTTATCTAATTTCTTCTATCTAATAATTTTCACCATTATTATAATCCCTTACCAAAATATTCCATGGAAATTCTATAGAATTACATTCGGAATAGTTTATATAATTTCTATAGACATTTGGGTCATTTTTCTATAGAGCTAGAATAATTACTATCCTGAAAAAACTGGTGATTTTTATAGAAAGTGAGCGGAAATACTGAGTTTTTTTACAGAAAGTACAGGGATGGTTTTATAGAAAACCTAGGATATTTTTTTTGAAAAACTAGAATTTTTTATATAGAAAACCTAGGACATTTTTATAGAAAACCTAGGATATTTTTATAGAAAACCTAGGATATTTTTATAGAAAACCTAGGATATTTTTATAGAAAACCTAGGATATTTTTATAGAAAACCTAGGATATTTTTATAGAAAACCTAGGATATATGTATAGAAAACCTAGGATATTTTTAAAGAAAACCTAGGATATTTTTATAGAAAACCTAGGATATTTTTATAGAAAACCTAGGATATTTTTCACATTTAAATATCTGTAGTACATCAAATTTTTGAGAGTTTTCACTCCCTGGTGCCAATTTATACTTCTATTTGGCAAATCGTAACCCTTCGGGTGAATTCAAACCCATATTGGGGTGTTTTTCACACTGAAATAACTATAGTACACCAAAGTGAACCACTTTTATTATTCCCCATTTAGAGTTTCCACTAACTCGTTGAAAGGACATCGCACTTCTTCTATGGGATTTGGCTTTCGACAGATTTTTTTCAAAATGAAATATGTTGCTAAGCTTGCTCAAAGGAGCAAAATTGTCTCGTGCTATTTTTCCTTAGCTCTTATAGTTTGTCTAGTATCAGCGGTCAAAAGTGGACAAAACTTAGTATAGTCTATTTGTTAAAAGGTGTCACGGCCCATCGGTTAGCGCTCTACGCTCGCGCGTCGCTGGTCCGGGCTCACTATCAATAGAGTTTTCTTGCCAATATTTTTACACCTCTACTTCATTATTTCTTTTCTCGCAACTTATTATTCGATGAATTTTCGTACGTGAAATTATTTATTAATCAATATTTTATGAGCAAAAATAAAATAAAATAAAATAAATACTACAGAAATCAGAATATATATGATTAACCGTTTCGTTGAATGCCACATTCAACACTCGCTCATAGGTAAGAAACAGTCACTCAATAACAGATCAAACACCTATTTATCGATACAGCACATACTCGGTTAAAGTCACGGTCACACGACAGTTAAGACTCAATACTTAACTATTTATCTACTGAGTTCGTTCATCGTGCGATCAGAACGTCGTACGAACAGAACGAAACCAAGTACGACGCTCGGTTTTGAGAAGCACCTGGAATTTCAGCAAGAAACCTCTATTGATAGTGAGCCCGGACTAGCGACGCGCAAACATAGAGCGCTAAGCGAAGGGCCAAGACTTCTTTTAACAAATAGACTACACTAAGCTTCGTCCACTTTTGACCGCTGCTACTGGCCAAACTATAGGAGCTAGGAAAAAATGGCAATGGACAATTTTGCTCCTTTGATCAAGCCCAACAACATGTTTAATTTGAAAAAAAATCGGTCGAAAGCCAAATCCCATAGAAGAAATGCGATGTCCTTTATAAATCAATTTTGCAAATATAAACCCTTTGGGCGAACTCAAACAACATATTTGGGGTGTTTTTCAAATTAACCATAATAATTTTGAGCTTTCACTTTGGTGCCAATTTATACTTCCATTTGGCAAATTAATCTGGAGAATTCAAATAACCAACAATTTCTATAGAAATAACTGGTATATTTTGATATAACTATTGTAGAAAACACCATAGAAATCAATCCATATAATTTCTATAGAAATAACTGGTATAATTTGATATAATAAATGTAGAAAACACCATAGAAATCAATCCATATAATTTCTATAGAAATAACTGGTATATTTTGGTATAATAATTGTAGAAAACACCATAGAAATCCATCCATATAATTTCTATAGAAATAGCTGGTATATTTTGATATAATTATTGTAGAAACAACATAGAAATCAATCCATATAATTTCTATAGAAAAAATTAGTGTATTTTCTATAGAGATATTTATAGAGCACTCTATAGGATATAGAAATCTATAGGCCCTCTATACGTTTCTATAAGATTTCATAGAAAACCTATAGAAATATTTTGTAAGGGATTGAATAATTTTAGCCATTATTTTAATTGAATAACTTTAGCCGTTATTTTAATTGACTAATTTTCATCATTATTTTAATTGAATAATTTTCGCAAATATTTTAATTGAATAATTTTCTCTAAATTTTTCAATCAAATAATTTTCGCCATAACTTTAATTGAATAATTTTCGCCATAATTTTAGTTGAATAATTTTCTCTACATTTTTCTATCGAATAAATTTCACAATTATTTTAATTGAATAATTGTTCCCATATTTTAATTGAATAATTGTTCCCAATATTTTAATTGAATAATTTTCTCAAAATATTTTAATAGTAATTTTCTCAAAATATTTTAATAGTGAAATTTTCTCAAAATATTTTAATAGTGTAATTTTCTCAAAATATTTTAATAGCGTAATTTTCTCAAAATATTTTAATAGTGTAATTTTCTCAAAATATTTTAATAGTGTAATTTTCTCAAAATATTTTAATAGTGTAATTTTCTCAAAATGTTGTAATTCGAATATTTTTTAAATCTGATACTTTGAACAATTTTTAATTGAATAATTTTCATCACTTTTGAATGTGACAAAGGCTCATCCAAATTCTTAATTTTAGATTTTGATAATTTTAACAATTTTCGAACCTGACAATTTTTCCAATTTCCTAATTGAATAATTTTCATAATTTATTGTGACAATTCGCACAATTTTTTAATCTGACGATTTAAAAAAAATTGAATCTGAAATCTTTACAAATTTTCGGATATGACCATTTCTGACGACATAGGTACCTTAGGGAAAATCAAATCTTATATTAAGGGAAAATTACTCTTAAATTTTATATAATTAATAATTCCCAGGACCTGGCAAATTGTAGACAGCATCGTGTACAATGCGAACGTGACCAAGTTACGAAACCTAATACCTTTAAAACCATTTTATTTTCGTATTTTTTAATCATTCGAGCATAATTCATATGTTTCTCTAAGTAAATGCGTTGGACTTTCCGTCCATAATAGCTCTCTAAAATTACGGTAAACACTGTTCTCTTGATTTCCCTAAACACTCGTTAGGCCACGAAATTCGTACTGATTACAAAAAAGGCATATGGATCGACAGATACGTATCTAGCCTTCGTCATTACCAAATACCGCGCCTTTGTACTTAATAGCAATGAATTCTTGTTTGAGAGTACAATTAGGTTAGCGTAGATACGAAACTCCGTCATGACTAGTAGCGTGGCCATGCCTAGATGGACAGTGGTCACGCGTGGTGCCCCGGCCCCCAAGGACAGCGTACGCGGACATCAACTAGTATCTATCATCCCACAGTTCGAATGTGACTTACACTCTTACCAAGCGTCGTTTGAAAACGAAAGTCCCCCGAGACTCGAGCCCAACTTACGCATTATATTACCTAGTTTTATGATTTTGATTAAAACTTCGCTAATGGCGATATTGCTCGTATCTTTAATCAAGTCACGAAGATATTCCCCACCATTCTGGATAGTTGTTGTTTTACGCGAAAATGGCTTTTGGGAACTGGGTATGCGGGGAAGGTGTCTCTCCCAGGGGTGATTCTTTAAATTTGAATTTTAAATGGTTGCAATTCTAATCACTTGTTTAAAGCCTAATGGGATAATTCGGAAATATCTCACAACAAACACAAGGAGAACGCGGCTAGCCTTTAAACACGCTAACGCAGTGTTGTGTACAGATTTCATTGGACGAACCTTATCGCTGCACGTTTTACGGAAAGGGGGAAGACATTTTCCGAATTTTCCCCTTCCGACGGCAGCAGGCGCTAAAATGTCTAACCAATGAAAACTGTACGCGAGAAAATGCATGACTTTTGACGGGTTGCATTCTCCTTGTGTGGGGTGCTGTGTTTGTGGCTCCTAGCTATTTCCAACGATGTTATCGACCCGTCATTTCTTTTTTTAAAGGCAATGACTATATAGAAAGTACTTCGCGAGAACGGACTGTAAAATACGGGCCTTTGTTGGCTTTCGAAATGGTTTCCTTATCAATACGATCAATGTTTCCGAAATCTATATTAAACGTTATTTAGGCCACTGAGTTCCATCGTCTGCTAGTTTGAATTATTATCGGAATCCAAAAATATTTATATTTTTACCACCATAGATAAATGTTGGCGGCGACATCCTATATCCGTTTTTGTAAACTTATAAGATAGGCCTATCTATAAAATTTAATTATTCGTTATAATTCGTAAAATATTAATACATATTCTAATTAAAGCATATTCCAAACCCGGCCACATTAATTAATGGCTTTAAAATTCGCATCAGAAGTCGCATCACTCGTTTCTCTGATGATAATTTCTCTATGGCAACGTATAATAACACTACAATTCCGTTTGGATATAGATTGTCTGAGTCTGAAGTCACAATTTTGTTAACTATATAAACTACTATAACTGGCCTAATCTAGACATTGTTTTCAAATTAAACGTATCATGTCAAATATTTTAGCCACTCATATTTTTAAGGATTCTGGAATTTTATTTTGTATAAACAATTACATCAAAGTTTTGAAGTCTCTAGTCAAATTTAGAGTCATGGTTATTCTCTAATTAACTGAAAAATCTATATTTTTATTCTCTAATTAATTGAAAAATCTTTATTTTTATTCTCTAATTAATTGAAAAATCTTTATTTTTATTCTCTAATTAATTGAAAAATCTTTATTTTTATTCTCTAATTAATTGAAAAATCTTTATTTTTATTCTCTAATTAATTGAAAAATCTTTATTTTTATTCTCTAATTAATTGAAAAATCTTTATTTTTATTCTCTAATTATTTGAAAAATCTATATTTTTGTTCTTTAATTAATTGAAAAATCTATATTTTGTTCTTTGATTAATAGAAAATTCAATATTTTTATTCTTTAATTAATTGAAAAATGAATATGGTTATTCACTAATAATTATTAAAAATTGTTATTGTCTAATTTATAATGAAAAACCCTATAAAGCTATTATCTTTTAATAGTGAAAAATTTGAATTGCTTATTATCTAATTATTCTTGAAAAATTTATATTGTTTATTCTCTAATTAATATTTAAAAATTTATATTGTTTATTCTCTAAATAATATTGGAAAATCTATATTTTTTATTCTCTAATTTTTAGCGGAAATCTATACGGTTAATCATTAATTAATAGTTGAAAATATATATTGTCTATTCATTAATTAATATGGAACAATTTCTGTTTATAGAATGAAATAGAGTGTAATATGGCAACGGGCTAGAAAAAGTTAAAACAGAGTTATTAAAACCATGCCTTTGAAATTTAGCTTAAGACACTTGGTATGTCAATATATATGTAATGTAATATTATATATTTATATATATATATATATATAAATCATACATAATATTATATATTTTATATATCATACATAATATTATATATTTTATATATCATACATAATATTATATATTTTATATATCATACATAATATTATATATTTTATATATCATACATAATATTATATATTTTATATATCATACATAATATTATATATTTTATATATCATACATAATATTATATATTTTATATATCATACATAATATTATATATTTTATATATCATACTTAAATATTAAATAATTATTTATCCATGCAATGTTGGCTTTCATTGTTATCTCCTATTATTTAACTTTGTCATTTATTTTATTTTTATACGTATTAGCATGCGTGTTGTATCAAAAATGGTGGTTTGCTAAATTGAATTACTTTACCCCATTAAGCTTAATTTAATATTCTATCTGGTAAACAATAGCGCTAATGTCGGGTGCTTTGCACCGAAACGAATGTGAAAACCTTACGACGAATTTCCAAGAGGCAAACTAATATTTTCCATTATTTAACTAGATATTTATCGCGTAATTTAATTATTTTATTCTCTGGGTAATTATCTCGTGGCCGCTTTGTTTACTTGTATAATAAAATATGAATTTAAATAATTAATAATTTAGTTTGACGTGTTTAATTAAGAATATTATTTATATTATTAATTAAATATATAGAGTGTTTCCAAACGTTATGCAAAACATTTAAGGAGTTGTAGGGGGTGAGTTGAGAAGTAACTAATGTAATTAGCCTACAACCTTTGGGTCAGTTTAATATTTGACGAATTAAATAAATTAAATGCATTATGAAGTAAGAATTAACCCAGTCGAGAAAAATTAACTTTTCCAGTAATTTGTAAAAATGTTAATTATTTCTTTTGTAGGGGGTGAGTTGAGAAGTATGCATGTTTTCCCCCATTTTTCTACGATGAATGAAAAGAGTGCCAGAGAGCTTCAAAGTGTGACCTACTAGCCCCGGGAAGTAGGCTGCAACAAGCGCAAAACCAAGCAACAGGGAAACGCGAACATTAAGGTTTGTGTTCGTATGATAGTAAAAAATTACTTTGTAAACAAATCGAGGTAACCAGCGTAAAAAAGTAAACTTAAACAGTATTTAAAGTCCCTGCTGCTTAGTTTTGCGCTTGTTGCAGCCTACTTCCCGGGGCTAGTAGGTCACACTTTGAAGCTCTCTGGCGCTATTTTCACTCATCATAGGAAAATGGGGGAAAAACAGGCATACTCCTCAACTCACCCCCTACAACTCCTTAAAATTTTTCTATAACCTTTTGAAACACTTTGTATATATTATTTCATAAATTATATGCCGTTTCGTAATATCTTTATGAAAAAAACACAAAATATTTCGTCCTTGAAAATTTACTGTGATATTTCGTATAAATTTTTACTCGGTAGATTGTAAAAACGCTGGTTTGTTTTTATATTTTTTAAAGCTGGTATAGTAACTTTCCTTACGAAAAAATTGTCGAAATTTGAAAACGTTTTAATGACATTTTAATATTAGCGATACCAATTGATAATTCTCAGGTTTTATCAACTCAGGAATCGACGTTTGAGGAATTTGTATTCGAGTATCGACGCAACAAATATCACATATTGTTAATGCACACGCAATTAGGTAATTAAACAATTATATAATTAAAGAATTATCTCAATTACGAATTGTAATTAAGCACGTGACAAGTCACGATTTGTATCTCGCCAAATGCGTCTCTACTCGATAATATCGATACAGGGAATATTATTCGATAATAATTCGTAAGTCATTATTTTATATTTTATTAAATTCGCCAGTCTGAATGTCTGACGACGCATAAAGTCAACTCAACTTGGTAATAAAATGCCGCTGTGGGCTAAGACAGTCGCCTACCTTCCTAATGCTATTCATTAAAGCTGTTACTGAATGCCCGGAAGCCGAGGGTAGTCTCCTCTGAACTCGGGAGAGTCAATCTCTTAGTCAGCGCGCATCTCGAACTACATCGTAACGAAGCAGACCGCGCCTTCACCCTGCCTTCGTTTATAGTATCTATTAAGGCTCGTTACATCTAGCACGATAATAGCTCAGTTTAGTATACGCGCCTCCTAGGTAATAGCGACATAATTTCTCTCAATTGATGAGCCTCAGGGTTTGAACCCGGGTCCCTTTCCGAGTCCCCGTTCTTTTATAAAGATATATAAATTGCCTTTTTCCTCACTAGCGCCACCTTTTGGGGCGATTATATTGTTTTTTAATATTATTATTATTGTGTTATTATATTTCTCGTTGAATGACCCTCAGTTCTTTATTTATTGCATTTAAACGCCGCAAAAGCTCGCTTCATTTTGGTTGTAATTTTCAATGCCTCGAAGCTCCGCCGCGTTACCCGTCATGAAAATAAATTAAGGAAATTAACGAAATTAATACGAGGAAAAGTTTAGGCCGCCGCGATCATGGAAAAATAAAAGAAATATTTAATTGTGTATACGAAAGGATTTTCTTTTTGATTGATTTAATAATATTTTCAACATAACCGGTTGAGGCATGACTCGGGTGTTCGGCTGTTTTTCAAACTTAATTACGGTATTTTGCCGAGCCTAATATTTCTCTAGTTGTTAATTTATCTCTAAACCTTAACGGATAACATTTTACATTTCTATAAAGAATATTTATTCGCAAAAGCACGATGAAATAAATATGCAAAGTTGGCAAAATTGAGACATTCTTGAATTTATACATAGTTCCGGGTGTAAAATGAATTTACTGGTAAATTCGTGGCGTATATTCGGTGGTATATTATCGTAGATAACTTTGAACAGCTTTCGTAAAGGAACCAGAGTCGGAAATGATAACTTAAATTTCCTTTTCCTATTTAATTTCCAAGCTTTATCGAAAACAAAATAAATAAAGGCAGGGGGGATAGCAATTATTCCTTCCTTCCAGAAAAACGCCAATTTCTATTCGAAATAAATGTTTAATTATGAAATGAGAATTCGCGAATATCTGTAATTTGAAATGAAGTGAATTCGGATTAGAAATACATTGATTTTGGCAAAATCCATTTACACCGCGAGAGTAGTTTTCCGTTTCAAAGTTAGATTACATTACGGGAGCGCTCTAAGAGCGGTAAAAGCAATTGAGCATTACATTACAAAGCGTTACAAACAGACATAAATTCTATAGCGTAAGTAGTGCTCGGAATTGTTTATTCATTATCCAAAAAATTTCCGATTTATTTAACAAAAGTTGGTAAAAAGAATATAATTGTAACTTATTTCATTATGTTTTTTACGCAACCAAGCATTTATTTGAATTAAAATGGTATTTATTTAAATAATTGTTTGTTTTGTTTAAATAATAGGCTTATCCACTTTCAATTATTTAAACATTTTACAATTATTATTCAAATATTGCTTATTTAAATAAATATTATTTAAATATCGCCGAACTTATTTTATCCATGGATAAAAGTTAATCGAACGCCGACCTCTAAGCGTAAGTGATTACCAGGATGAAGTGTGAATTTTCAGCTAGTAAAACTATCTTTAATTTCCAAGAAATAGAACATAAGTTCTTAACGAGCAAAGTATTTTGACTCAAAATCATCCAATTTTTAAGATTGTAATATAGCTTTTTACTGACCAAACATATTGTATTCATCAAAACCATAATAATAAAGAATTTTAGCGACTTACACAAATATACTTATTTTAAAAAAAGAGGAGACACCAACGAAATTTAGAAAGTGCGCGAGAGTTTTTATAGAATTTTTTTTTAACCCGACTAGTTTCGGACACGTTATCAGACCGTCATCAGGGTTGGTGTTTCCCCTTTCTTAAAATAAGCATCAAACCCTTTGAATTGTAGGTATTATGACGCGTTGCAAAGATCAAAACCATTTGAATAGTAGCACGCGTTGAAAAGAGTATATAGAGAACAAATTACCTGGTAAATACATCCGGATAATGAGTCCTGCTGAAGGCTTTTTCCAACTCTTCCAATTGGTAACTGGTGAAGGTGGTGCGATACCGGCGTTGCTTTCTTTTGGGAAAGTCTTCGTTTTCGGGTCCCGTCGGTCCGTGCTCCATTCCCGGTCCTCCGGGCATCGTCGACTGCGGCGGGCTGCCGTGGCCATCGACGCCGCCAACCGCTCCTCCATCCTGCCTCTTGCAATCCGACGACGGCGAGACGCTGCGCCGTTGATGGCTCATTATCATCCCGTCCTCGCGAACACCGTCGTCGACGCTGAAATCGTCCTCCGAACAACTATCTTCCGAGTTCATTCGCTCGCGATTCGAATGACGGTGACATTCCTCTTTGACCCCGTCGGAGCTCATCGCGGGTGGGTTCAGTTTGGAACTGTCCGCGGAGGAGAGTGTCAAACGGGGGTCCGGACTGCCCGTGGTGGCGGGACGGGGCGAAGGCCCACCCGCCTGCCTCATAAACTGTTGATGGTGCAAGGATTGCAATTGGTGATGGAAAAGCTCCAGGTGCGGATGGTGAAACGCGAGCTGGTGGTGATGGTACGCGTTGGAGAGGAGCAGTTCGCTGGCCGCGGTCAAACCCAGCGTCCGGCTGACGTCGCAATTGGGCTCCGAGATGCCCATGGCCGCTGGTAACGACTGGGTGGTCGCGGGTGGGCCGCGCGGGTCTATGGTGGCTCCGTTCCTCGCGTGGATATCCGTGGCCGGCGCGAACGGTGGCTCGTCGAACCCGCGTCGCTGCGGAACGGGAGCCGTAGTCAAGTCGAGGGCGGCGCGGGGAAACGAGACGAAGGCTGGGACGGCGCTGCTGGGGTAAGCGGAGGAACCGGCGCCGTACGACCGCTCCGAGGTGCTGGCTTCGAATGGCTGCCTTTCCCCTCTCGGCCAGTTTCGAGCGCCACTGCTTCCTATGATATCCAGCAACAGGTGAGGGGTCGTTTTCGTTGGCTGATTTGCTCGCTGGTTTTGGCTCTGCACTCCTCTCGGGCAATCTGTTTCAACGAAAGAGACTCAACTGAGAATTTGCCGTCATTGGACGCGTTCTCGCGTTTTGATCCCCTTCGAACCTACCAAATATTATTATGGGATATTATGGAAAAAAGTTCATTATCAATATTTCGTGTTTTAATTTTTAATTTTGATTTTATGGCACTTTAAGGAAATTTAAGTTTAAATTTTAAATTTTGATTTTATGGCACTTTATGGAAATTTAAGTTTTAATTTTTAATTTTGTTTTTATGGCTCTTTATGGAAATTTAAGTTTAAATTTTTTAATTTTATTTTTTGGCAATTTATGGATATTAAAGTTTTAATTTTTAAATTTTATTTTTTGGCAATTTATGGATATTAAAGTTTTAATTTTTAAATTTGATTTTATGTCACTTTATGGAAATTTAGGTTTTCAACTTTTAAGTTTTATTTTATGCCAATTTATGTAAGCTTAAGTTTGAAGTTTCATTCATGGCACTTTATGGAAATTTAAGTGGAAATTTTTAAGTTTAATTTTTTAACACTTCATTTATTTTAATAAGTTATATTTTATAGAATTTTTAAAAATTGGTATATTTTAAAATTAGGCATATATTAAGTTTTATTTTATGGTAATTTATGGAAATTTAAATTAGATTTTATGGCACTTTATGGAAATTTAAGTTTTTTTTTAAATTTGATTTTATGGCACTTTATGGAAATTTAGGTTTTCAAATTTCAATTTTTATTTCAAGGCACTTAATGGAAATTTAGGTTTTCATATTTCAAGTTTTATTTTAGGTCACTTTATGGAAATTTAAGTTGAGATTTTTAAATTTAATTTTAAAACACTTCATATATTTTATTAAGTTTTATTTTATGGAATATTTAAATTAGTATATTTTAAAATTAGGCACATATTATTTATTATTGGGATATTATATAAATCTTGATATTATCAGATTTCATATTATTCAACTACGATTGAAAGTATATTTGATGGAAATTTAAGATTTCGTTTATAAGTTTCATTTTATAGAATTTTGAAATTAGTGTATTTTATAATTCGGGCATGTAATATTTATTATAGCCAGTTTTTCAAATTTTTCAAATATGATTAAATGTACATTTTATAGAGATTTCAATAATAATAATAATAATAATTATTATTATTATTATTATTATTGGAATATTATATATATTTGAAATTATAATTTTTTAATATTTTCCAATTACGATTTAATTTATATTTTATGGAAATTTTAAGTTCTACTCTATAGAAATTTTAAATTAATTCATTTTACAATTCAGGTATAGAAGATTTAATATTCAAAACCTGAAAATATTATGATAATTAACGAAATCTTTGCCAAAATGACATTTAAATTTTACAATCCAATATAATTAACATGCAGATTTAATGATCTTAATTATCTTTTTATAACGTTCTCTCACCAGTACCATAACGACGCTTGACCCCCGCGCAGGCCATTTGACCTCATAAAATGTTCGCACGACGATTTATAAATAACTAATGTCTGCAAAAATTAATAATAATTCTAAATTCCTTCTAAAACTCCTTATAGTCGTAAATTAAAGCGATAAAAGACGGCAAATGATCCCAAAAATAAAAAGAGACTCCACTATATTAAACGTTTCTAATGAAATTGAAGTGAATAAAAAGTGAGATGTCATAGGCCGTAGGCGCTTCATGGAGAGATCAGCCGTAGGGGAACATGGTTAATTGTTTCTAATTTTCCGCGGCGTTATTAAAAGTGATTATTAAGCTATGGGGAAAATTCGAGTCTTTTGAACAGGAACCCGAGGCACGCGGTCTTCTCACGGATCTCGCGATTCTTAGCCACCTCATTTCTCTACCCTTTCGCCCAAACTAAAGAAAGGGAAAAACATTTTAGCTTGACGTCACCCTAACACATCACTTCATCCCCCTCGCGAGATACTTGAATGAAACGAGAGAATTATTGCGGTAAAAATGGCCAAGGAGACATATTATAATTATAATGTCAGAGTCGCCTTTTGTATAACTCGGGGGATCATGGGAATTTGCGCGATTGACCGAGATTCTAATCCTCTAATTGTTTAATTATATTGTTGGTGAATGTGCGGTTTTGTTTCAGGGGTTTCGCTGTGAAGCATAAATGACCCGTTTTGGTAAGACGTAAACAAAGGTTCATCCAACTTTTATCCATATGCTCCTTTAGTCATTTTGGTCAGATTTGGCAAAATATTTGTATTTTTTGCCTTTTATGTTATTATTTATTTGGGTATGTTAAAAATATTGGACATAGTGTCCTATTTTCCAGCTATAGTCTTTTATTTTACGCAAAAATGAGGTTTTTGCCATTTTGTGCAAGCTATGGCTGTTATGGTTGTTTATAGGTTGGCAGCATAGTGTATTTTCTTCTAATAACAGAAAGAATACTACCATTATATTTGATCAGAAGGTCGATAGATAAAGGTAGTACGAAGTAAATTAAAAAAACATCTACTAACACACGCTATGACTTGATTTTAACATAAGTAGAGCCAATTTTTCCTAGCTTCTATTAAACCTGGTGGCAGAAATGTGATACACCAGAAACATGAAAGTTCATTCTCCCTTTAAGGTGACCTATGCGAATTATTTTTATTTTTATTTCAATATATAAAAATATAATATTATGGAATACTATATCAATATTGAGATACAATACAAAAATTGGTTTTGAAAATTTCTAGTGTTGGAAGTCGGAAAATGACCGAGGCCTTTTTTCCAGAAAATTTTCCGTATTTTTCCGAAAAAAATAAAAAAAAAATTAATTCCATGATTAGTCTAATATTGTTTGCAAATTTAAATAAAGCGGCATTTTCGCCTCATGTTTTCGAATCTAAAAGTAAAACTAAACCTCTAGACTAGCTTTAAACTGATGAACAATGTAACACTATTCATGTTTTGTAGTATGTTTACTGTTATTACACATTTTATATCGAAAAAAAGTTAAATTTCTTTTTAAGAGTTTTTAATGTTTTCAATTTCTTATTTTTCAGAATTGCGAAAAATTTCCCGCATTCAATAACTGGCCAAACCTTCACTTCACATATTGTAAAAACATGGGATATATTTTCCCAAATGGTGGCAATGCTGGTGCCCACGTTTTGGTAAAGTCTATTTTTGCTATAGGTCATAATATATATACTTCGGTAATAAATTTCTTAGTGTTAAATCAACCTTTTTTGAATACTTTTTTAATCGTACCATGGTGACTTGAGCCATACCATATTATTGGTGTACCCACCCTTGTTTTAATTAGTATGCCTCTTTAATTCACAAAACACCTTTGAGCGTCTTTCTCCGATTCAAATCAAAATAATTTAATCCGTGTCTACATTCCTGTCACTCGTTCGTTTGGAATTATTAATTTAATTTAATGGTTTTATATTTAATTTAACCGCTACTATTCATAAAGACAAACTGTAGGGGTAATTCGAAAAACCGACAAGACGCCTCTGTGCAAACGAAATTCTTGTCAAATAAATCTTGGGAGCAAATTCATTAGGACAAGAAGGAAAAAAAACAATTATTTAAATAAATTTAGAGAAATCTTTTCGGAGGATCATTAAGGATCGATTAAAATACCTTGATGCAAGGGGTATCTTCTATCAACGCGCAATTTCGACTTCATTTTTTCGAAGTATCATTAAGTTTTCGGGAAACTTACGGGATCACCCTTGGCGAAAAACGAAAATCCTTAATCATAGACCCTACTGTATAAAGTATTTAGTCCATGGGTATCTGTATTCAAGAATGTAATCTTGTTAACGGAGAACATGTGGATGAAACTATATCGTATTTTTCATGATTCACCTCCCACGAGAAGGGATAAAGTCAGCCTGGTTTTTCTTTGGACTATCACGAGGCGAGCATTCATCATCTGTTTACTTGAATTTCATTCTTACTGAAATACCTATAAACCCGCCGTTTTGATGGAACTGTGTGGTTATTGTTCAATAAAGCTACGTAACATAATAAACCTACCTAACATAATAAACCTAAGTAACATAATAAACCTAAGTAACATAATAAACCTACCTAACATAATAAACCTAAGTAACATAATAAACCTAAGTAACATAATAAACCTACCTAACATAATAAACCTACGTAACATAATAAACCTACGTAACATAATAAACCTACGTAACATAATAAACCTACGTAACATAATAAACCTACGTAACATAATAAACCTACGTAACATAATAAACCTACGTAACATAATAAAGCTACGTAACATAATAAAGCTACGTAACATAATAAACCTACCTAACATAATAAACCTACGTAACATAATAAACCTACGTAACATAATAAACCTACGTAACATAATAAACCTACGTAACATAATAAACCTACGTAACATAATAAACCTACGTAACATAATAAACCTACCTAACATAATAAACCTACGTAACATAATAAAGCTACGTAACATAATAAACCTACGTAACATAATAAACCTACGTAACATAATAAAGCTACGTAACATAATAAAGCTACGTAACATAATAAACCTACGTAACATAATAAACCTACCTAACATAATAAACCTAAGTAACATAATAAACCTATGTAACATAATAAAGCTACGTAACATAATAAACCTACCTAACATAATAAACCTAAGTAACATAATAAACCTACGTAACATAATAAAGCTACGTAACATAATAAACCTACGTAACATAATAAACCTACCTAACATAATAAACCTAAGTAACATAATAAAGCTACGTAACATAATAAAGCTACGTAACATAATAAACCTAAGTAACATAATAAACCAACGTAACATAATAAAGCTACGTAACATAATAAACCTACCTAACATAATAAACCTACGTAACATAATAAACCTACGTAACATAATAAACCTACGTAACATAATAAACCTACGTAACATAATAAACCTACGTAACATAATAAACCTACGTAACATAATAAACCTACCTAACATAATAAACCTACGTAACATAATAAAGCTACGTAACATAATAAACCTACGTAACATAATAAACCTACGTAACATAATAAAGCTACGTAACATAATAAACCTACGTAACATAATAAAGCTACGTAACATAATAAAGCTACGTAACATAATAAACCTACGTAACATAATAAACCTACCTAACATAATAAACCTAAGTAACATAATAAACCTATGTAACATAATAAAGCTACGTAACATAATAAACCTACCTAACATAATAAACCTAAGTAACATAATAAACCTACGTAACATAATAAAGCTACGTAACATAATAAACCTACGTAACATAATAAACCTACCTAACATAATAAACCTAAGTAACATAATAAAGCTACGTAACATAATAAAGCTACGTAACATAATAAACCTACCTAACATAATAAACCTACGTAACATAATAAACCTACCTAACATAATAAACCTACGTAACAAAATAAACCTACGTAACCTAATAAACATACGTAACATAATAAACCTAAGTCACATAATAAACCTAAGTAGCATGCCTAAGCAACATAATAAACCTAAGTAGCATGCCTAAGCAACATAATAAACCTAAGTCCCATTATAAACCTATGTCACATAATAATCCTAAGTAACATAATAAACCTAAGTCACATTATAAACCTATGTCACATAATAATCCTAAGTAACATAATAAACCTAAGTAACATACCTTATTAACATATCTAAGTAACATAATAAACCTAAGTAGCATACCTAAGTAACATATCTAAGTAACATAATAAACCTAAGTAACATATCTAAGTAACATAATAAACCTAAGTAACATAATAAACCTAAGTAACATAATAAACCTAAGTAACATAATAAACCTAAGTAACATATCTAAGTAACATAATAAACCTAAGAAACATATCTAAATAATATAATAAACCTAAGAAACATACCTAAGTAATATAATAAACATAAGAAACATACCTAAGTAATATAATAAACCTAAGTAACATACCTAAGTAATATAATAAACCTAAGTAACATACCTAAGTAACATAATAAACAAATTATGACCAATTAGTAGCAGGATTAAAAAAATTATATTCCGGAAATTTAGTAGTTTTTGTGGGTTTCTTTAAAAATTCAAATTCAATCAATACTGGCTGGTAAACTCCACAATGAATACACACAAAACGTGTTTATGTCTTAAATTTGAAGAGCATTACCTTTAAAAACTAAGCTAGTGTTTTTATAATTAATTTCATGTTCACATTCAATAATTTGCAATCACTTTTTTTTCGAAAGTAAGCGATTTTTAAAGCTTTTTAATTTCACTAGGCCTTGGCGTTAAATCACAAACAAGAGATCAGAGATGACATACCCTGTAGTGAAGTTCACCAAATCGCTACCAGGTGGAGCTATTTCGTTCGTTTCTGACCTTACTGTGTAAATGGATGTAGTGAAACATTTACCCAAATGTCATACTTATGGTTATTACGTTACTTATGATGGTAAACGTGTTTATATATTCGACTCAATTTATTTTACGAATTTAATGATTTTCTCTCACAATTTCGAAAATGATATAGTTTGATATTACCAAACTTCTTAATTAAAAATTTTATCAAAGTACTTAATTTTTCTCATTACTGGCTTGGGGGAGACACCGAACGTATATTTGGAGAAATGTCATAAATTTATATTGAAGTTTTCAATCTCTCTAGTAAACAAACTATTTAATTGTATTCTGCAAATATTGTATTTTTGTCGTAATAGAAACGGTTAAGTAGAATTTCGAGTGTCATTACCGGAATATTATTTCAACCTCACGAAATTTGCATATAAATAAACTTGATGTGCTTTGTTCTAACGACAAAATGTACACCTGGTCTCGTTTAGGTTTTTTTTAATTGTCCTGATATACCATAACGCGGGGTGAAAATTATTCAAAACAAAGTTTAATATTTTTCGAGATGTCCGACATTTGTAAAAATCCGTACACTGTAGAGAAAAACTATTTTAGAAATCTTGAAAACCAATGGGAAATCCCGAAATCTGGGTGAAAATTAGTTCCAAAATCTCGAAATCAGGCTAAAAAAATAGAAATCAACACGAATATTGTGCTCTGAAATCTTATAATCATTGTCTGATTTCTGAAATAACTTTGAGATTCAAAATCCCGTGCGTCAAATTTGCAAATGTTAGACCCCTCGGATTTTTAAAGAAAGTCTGTAACTTTTTTCAGGAAAATAATATGGCGTAAAGGTTGAAATCTTAAATTTTTACTAAGAAATGAAGTTTATTTATAGACCATTGCAAAAATAAAGTCGAAAATTCAACTTTTAGTACACCGTACCCAGAATTGTGGGCATCGTAATTCCCCGATAATAAACCACGCCCCTACGGCTTTAGTACTATAATCTTTTCCTTTTTCTATCGATAAAGGGAAGACACTCCGGAAAAGCTTTAAAATAGACCTATTCGCTGTTAACCTCAATACATTCTTCGCGCCACCAACAACCGATCGCTAAAAAAACCGCCACTCGTTCATTTACTTTTGATTACGAAATTGTATTAATGTATTTGTCATATTATTATTTTTAATTCGTATTGTATTCCAATTTGTTTAATTAGTATTTAAGTTAGCTAGATCGTAGTAGTAGGGAATTTGGCCAACTAGCTTGTTAGGATTTAATCTTAAATTTAATGCCTGTATTTAACTTGTTTCTCAATATTAAATGTCGTAATTTGGTTATGAATCTCCCGCGTTCTATTTTCCTCTAATCTTTATTAATTTTATGAAAACTAATTGTAACCTTATAGAATACGCTGGTCAGAGGGTAGTCTTACCAGGAAAACGTTACATTATTGGGGGTCCGTCCGGGATATCGTTACAATATTTCCATATAGAAGGTGCGAACGTGCCTAGCAGACCAAGATAATAATCTGAATATTTAACACGGCAAACTTCTAAATAGTGTAATATGTATCGGCTCGTTGGAATGAGAAATGACTACTTAAATATTTCGTATCTACCCAGGTACAACGCGTATTAAAACGGCAATCGTCGGTAATAAACGTTGTCAAAATATACGCGTAGGCCGGTGGTTTTTCCACGAGATAAGGACGAACTCAATTCCCAAATGTGTTCGATACTTAGCGAAAAAAATAACGATGTAAAGTACAATTAAGTTAGACTGTACTAGTGTACTTGGGCCGAACTTTTGGCCGAGCGGCTTCTATATTTCCCCCCCTCGCTTTCCCCGGCATGCTATGCATTTTGCATACACCGTGCACCGTCCATTTTAGTCCCCAGGGCTCTCAACAGGCCTTCGTGTGGCGTTAATACACATTAGAATCGAGTTGCTCCAGCAAAATATTAAAACTGCTTAATATGGATCATAATTTAGCCTGTAAGAGTCAATTTAGCCCATGAGTATGTTGTACATTACTAATATTTTTCCGTTTTCTGCATTAAAAGTGCAAAACGAAGTCGAGCTATATATATATTTATATATTTATATATTTATATTTATAGCGTTTTTTTTAAGTCAAAATGAAACTAGCCGGTATATATTAATTAGGTAAAATTGCTTTTGAAATTTGTACGGTTTTTGTTCGCAATCTTGACGTTAAGGCACGTACATTGTCACTGTAATTGCGTTTTGTTATTCGTTTGATAGAGCTCTGGCTATTTCAGATCGAATTTATAGTTGGGGAAATGTAATCAACGGTTTGAGTTGTAACCATTTCCCGTTGAAATGAAGTAGTTAATTTCGAATGAAAAGCAATTTATGTGGAAAATACTTTTGCTTAAACCCTGAACGAAAGTGCTGTCTTGTAAAGCTTTGTGATTATAACGAGTTTAATTATGATTATTGTTGTTGTTTTTCGGTCTATTTCGGACCTTAATTATTGCTTTTACTGAAAATTTATAAGCCTTTATTTCCTTGACAAGTTTTTCTTTTTGAATTAAGTTTGTGAGGGTCATTTGGAGGGTTGGTAAATTTCATAAACAAACTAGACTTCTGACTTTATCCGGAAAATATTCCGATTCAAACTACACATCTTTGACGTTATTTGGAGAATATTCAGTTTCAAACTAGACCACTTTGACGTTATTTGGAGAATATTCAGTTTCAAACTAGACCACTTTGACGTTATTTGGAGAATATTCAGTTTCAAACTAGACCACTTTGACGTTATTTGGAGAATATTCAGTTTCAAACTAGACCACTTTGACGTTATTTGGAGAATATTCAGTTTCAAACTAGACCACTTTGACTATATTTGGAAACATTTTGAAATATTACGAGGTTCTTTGTCAAGTGTGAAACGTTGTGTCTTAGCCAGTATTATGGCTTAATTTTAATTGTAAAAATTATTTTAATACATTTTTCAATTCGTCATGAGTATTCCTTAATATATTAAATTACTTTATATTATTTCCTCACCATGACAAAAATTAGTTCATTTACTTACATCATAAAGCATTTAATTTATTTAATTCGTCAGTTTGAAACATTTAATTGACCCAAAGGTTTACAGCTAGTTACATTAGTTGCCAGTAATGGTTTTTAGAAGAACAACGCTTCAGTATTTCGCAAAAATTCCAATTTGACTTCCATAAAAACGTCCACAAAGCGTTATTAAAACTTAAAGGCCTTGGATTTCTTCTGCCTGTTTTCCTTTAAGTTTTCTTCCCAGCACGCAAATATCCTGGTGGTAGGCCAACCGCAGAACACGTTGGCCTACCACCAGGATATTTGTGCGGCGGGAAGTAAACTTCAAGGAAAACAGGCAGAAGAAATCCAAGGCCTTAAAGCAGGTGAAACTGAAATGGCTAAATTGAGACATACGCCTCATAACCCAAGATGGGTACCCTTTCACACACGGGGACCACGTTCGAGATGTTTTACACAGAAACGTGAATGGAATTAGTAATGAATCTTTGTCTTCCCTATGAAAATGGTTTTTATAGGATCAAAAGTGGTCGGAAATCATCAATTAGATTAGCATTTCCTTCTCATACAAAGAGGGAGATCGAATTTGGTTATTTTAAGTTATTTCCATGGACAGTGATTTCTTCCTCTTTGTATTGTACAAATCGATTGGAATGTTAAAGATATCCTTGTTTACTTAGAGAATATGTGGTTTTTTGTGGCAAATACTTTAAGGTTACGAATATTATGGTCCACCGGACTATACAGTAGGTGTATATTTTACTTTCGCACCTTTGCATTGTATCCATTTACACCATAAATTATTACGATGGTGCAAAGACATACCGTCTATTATTAATATTATCTAAATATCTTCACCAATATTGATCCTACTCGTACATCTTGTTCATCTCGTCATATGTTTATAACTACGATTGAAATAAGTGTGCATATCTCCCATGAGCTAAAAATTTTACCGAGACACAATTTGTATAATGACCACATAGGCCTAATAAATGCTCTTTTCCTTAATCGGTTCTTAAGGCTAGGCGCCCACTGGCTCTCCGTTTCGTATCCGTCCTGCCTTCCACAAGGCATTGTCTCCGTTACGAAGCAAAGGCTTGTGGAAGTAATTACTCATTACTCTTTATTCAAAACTCATAATTCATTTAATTTAATTCCAGAAATGTATTAAATAAAATATAACCTCTCTATCGACTAACAAGGAGACTACCCGAGGTGGTTATCTCCGATTTGGTTCAAACTCGGGTGGTAAGTAGACCTTCATGTAACTTAAAAATCCCTAAAATGGTGGTCAAGAATGGGCTTTCGTTTTGCCATGGCAACCAAAAATGTTTTTAACAACTTAAAAACTGATTACTCGTATCTACCCAATATAGGTATATTTTCTCATATTTACCAAAATTGACGTATATTGGTATAAATGTATCAGATTTAGCCATGACCTGAATTATGTATCTAATTGATGAACCTTTTTTAATTTTTTGAAAAAAATTGTTAGGGGGGACCCTTAAAATCTTCGATTTTCCCTAAAAGCTGGTTCCCTTTAAACGTATTTATATATAAACCGAACATTGGTTATGACAAGTGAACGTCAACGCATCGCATCCGCACCTGGAGAGTAAATTTCCGCTCTCCCTAGAATCCTCGGAAAAACCAAGATATTTGGCGAACGCGTGGTCATCCCCGAGCGCCCAGCAGGAGGTCAAAAAGGAAGGACCAAAAAGGG
Organism: Leiobunum rupestre; assembly: GCF_980474605.1. Classification (NCBI taxonomy): domain Eukaryota; kingdom Metazoa; phylum Arthropoda; class Arachnida; order Opiliones; family Sclerosomatidae; genus Leiobunum; species Leiobunum rupestre. The sequence continues at coordinate 49,430,115 of NC_143386.1, read as the reverse complement.
GTCAGGACTCATGCAGTAGAGCTTTGGATGGAGGACTGAAAAGTCGAGTTATGTTCTCGCGACCTCGTGTTTAAATTTATGCGCGAGAAAGAAAAAAATGAGTGATTGAATGATACGTGGTATCCCGCAAAAGACTAACCTCGGAACCGACTGAAATTGAACCTCTACGCCAACGAGCCGCCATTATGACTGGACCTCTACGCCACGGATCGGGAGATCATCTCTAAGAGTTCATCGTCAAACCACCGAACGATAAACGATACGGTACCGTATAAGCCTTTAATTAAGATGGGGAACCAGCTAAAGATTATTGTTTTAGTTTTAAGATTAGTTGTAAGTTAGCTTACAGTTGGTGTTAGATTAGTTTTAAGTTTTAGTATGTTTTAATATGTTTGTGTAAATAAACCTTTTATTATTTCTTAATGTCGACAGTTTCATTAACCTAAGCTATAAGGCTAATTAATTAAATATTCCCTAGACAACGCATTAAATATCTTATCCCCTTTTATAAGTAATACCAATAAAAAGCTGTCGCACACTGTTTACATTAAAAAACGCAAGGGGCATCGTACTTCCGTACTAATAACCCCTTCAAGAAAGCGGTCTCAATTGACTGAAAAATAATTCACATCTTCAGCCCGCGCAAAAATTATACAACGATTGAGGTATCACTTTTCTGCATCCACTTTGTAAACCGTATAGACGATCAAGTTATCAAATATTAATCCTCCCTGAAAAGTGTGGGGGGGAGGTTAAGAATAGAGTGTGCCTTTGGCAAATCGTCGATGCCGAACCAGGTACCTTTAAGCGAAAATTTGCGTGTAACGTATTTTTTTCACGCGGAAATTGCTACTATTTCGTTGCACCCAAGCGTGTCTAAAACCCACCCCCGCTTTTGAACCCGACAGGGGCGTCCTCCGCATGACGCATACAACTAGTACGACGTTAATTGTTACCCCCTCCTCGGTAAATAACTACCAGGGACATATCTGCACTAGCGTACTGATATTTGTATTGACCGTATAACGACCTTTTCATATAATTTCATATCGTTAATTTCTTCTTGTTTTTTTCGTTAAATAATTTCCAGCCAGAGTGGGCCATTTAATTTGAAAAGGTACCGTCAGGTGGGGTTCTAGGCCCCTGGGGCTAAAACTAGCCGCGCTCAGTTTATGGGTAGAAGCGGACACAGAGGGGTACGGTTTGCGCGGGGTTTTGGTTGAGCTGGCAAAAATAGTCTTTTAATCAGAGATTAATTTGGATTCGAGTTTCGGGCGTACAATTTAATTGGATTTTAAGTCGTAAGAAGGTCATTATGGAATTAACATAAAGCTATTAAGACGATGCCGAAATTCGACTCTGAAAGGGGGGCCCATTTTTACGTCCATTCCCCCGTTTCATAAAGGCATAGAATATAAATTTGGCAATTTTTCGAAATCTCTGTAAAGATGAATTAAATTGTTACGATGACTGAAATAGTTTGAAATCGATAATTTTTTCGGTAAATATCACCAACAAAAGACTAAAATATATCATTATATTTGTCTACAGTATTTTTCTCTTAATTTCCAGCCTGGAGCGAAATCGTTTCCAGGCCTTGATGAATATTTAACAACAGGTCTTTAATTACTCAATACTATTTTGAAAATTTTACTCGTTTTATAGCCAAGAAAGCTTGTTTCGCGTTGATCGTTTCAGTATCTACTACCATTTTCGATAAAATTTGTGAACTTCAAAAAAAGACAGTTAATTTTATTACCAAAACGTTCATTTTTTAAAATATTCAGGTAGGTCTGTAATTAAAGAATTTTGCAGACAAATTTGGCGCGGCGCGAAAGACTCTAATTCGGGTTTCCCGGCCTGCCTAATATGTAAATTAGGGGCTGGTCCCCCCCTCCCCCCCCCGCATCTACTCTTTTAGAAAGAGGAGATAATTAAGTTTAATTAAAGGTAGCTTCTTTAATGTCTACACCAAAATGGCGGCAGTAATTAGGACGCCCATTTCTTAAACACGTTCTGCCCCCAATGGGACACAGATTTGGCGGAAGGTTATGAATTCAGCTCTTCGTTGTTATGCATGTTCCCTTTTTATTAAGTTTTTTGTAGAAATTTTAAATTTGAGAACCATTTTTTTTTTGGAAAATATCTGAATTTGTCTCGCGGTCTTCTCAGACTCAATCAGCCCTTTCTTCTTTGAAAAAAAATATCTGAAAAATATCTGAATTTATTTCGGATAACATTTCTAAATTTGTTTCACAAAGACCATCCAACTTTCGGACATTTTATTCAAGCTCGCGAGCACGTGGTTTTGGTACAATTTTAATATCTCACACTGATGTTAAAACTGTTCCGAAAACTAAATATTTTCGATGCAAATTATACCAACTGATTTTTACTTACGAGCTTCATTAATAAGTCCGTAAATTGGGTGGTCTTTGTTAAACAAAACCTTCTGTTAAGTATACAATCAGAACCAGTTTTTGTAACCTGGAGGTTTACATAAATATTATCTCTACACGCTCCTTTATGCATCGAAATTGGCACTCCTCTATTTTGACGGTCATTTGAGCAACGAAATTGGCGCTCCTCTATTTTGACGCTCATTTGAGCAATGAAATTGGCGCTCCTCTATTTTGACGCTCATTTGAGCAATGAAATTGGCGCTCCTCTTTTTGACGCTCATTTGAACAATGTAATTGGCGTTTCTCTATTTTGAAGCTCATTTGAGCAATAAAATTGGCATTTCTCTACTTTGAAGCTCATTTGAGCAATGTAATTGGCATTTCTCTACTTTGGAACTCATTTGAGCAATAAAATTGGCGTTTCTCTATTTTGAAGCTCATTTGAGCAACGAAATTGGTACTCCTCTATTTTGACGCTCATTTGGGCAAGGAAATTGGCGTTTCTCTATTTTGACGCTCATTTGAGCAATGAAATTGGCGTTCTTCTATTTTGACGCTCATTTGAGCAATGAAATTGGCGTTCTTCTATTTTGACGCTCATTTGAGCAATATACTTGGCGCTCCTCTTTTAACGGGCTCATTTGAGCAATGCAATTGGCGCTCCTCTTTTTACGCGCTCATTTGAGCAAAGAAATTGGCCCTCCTCTATTTTGACGCTCATTTGAGCAATGAAATTGGCGTTCTTCTATTTTGACGCTCATTTGAGCAATATATTTGGCGCTCCTCTTTTAACGGGCTCATTTGAGCAATGCAATTGGCGCTCCTCTTTTTACGCGCTCATTTGAGCAAAGAAATTGGCCCTCCTCTATTTTGACGCTCATTTGAGCAATGAAATTGGCGTTCTTCTATTTTGACGCTCATTTGAGCAATATACTTGGCGCTCCTCTTTTAACGGGCTCATTTGAGCAATGCAATTGGCGCTCCTCTTTTTACGCGCTCATTTGAGCAAAGAAATTGGCCCTCCTCTATTTTGACGCTCATTTGAGCAATGAAATTGGCGTTCTTCTATTTTGACGCTCATTTGAGCAATATACTTGGCGCTCCTCTTTTAACGGGCTCATTTGAGCAATGCAATTGGCGCTCCTCTTTTAACGGGCTCATTTGAGCAATGCAATTGGCGCTCCTCTTTTTACGCGCTCATTTGAGCAAAGAAATTGGCCCTCCTCTATTTTGACGCTCATTTGAGCAATGAAATTGGCGTTCTTCTATTTTGACGCTCATTTGAGCAATATACTTGGCGCTCCTCTTTTAACGGGCTCATTTGAGCAAAGAAATTGGCCCTCCTCTATTTTGACGCTCATTTGAGCAATGAAATTGGCGTTCTTCTATTTTGACGCTCATTTGAGCAATATACTTGGCGCTCCTCTTTTAACGGGCTCATTTGAGCAAAGAAATTGGCCCTCCTCTATTTTGACGCTCATTTGAGCAATGAAATTGGCGTTCTTCTATTTTGACGCTCCTTTGAGCAATATACTTGGCGCTCCTCTTTTTACGCGCTCATTTGAGCAAAGAAATTGGCCCTCCTCTATTTTGACGCTCATTTGAGCAATGAAATTGGCGTTCTTCTATTTTGACGCTCATTTGAGCAATATACTTGGCGCTCGTCTTTTAACGGGCTCATTTGAGCAATGCAATTGGCGCTCCTCTTTTTACGCGCTCATTTGAGCAAAGAAATTGGCCCTCCTCTATTTTGACGCTCATTTGAGCAATGAAATTGGCGTTCTTCTATTTTGACGCTCATTTGAGCAATATTCTTGGCGCTCCTCTTTTAACGGGCTCATTTGAGCAATGCAATTGGCGCTCCTCTTTTAACGGGCTCATTTGAGCAAAGAAATTGGCCCTCCTCTATTTTGACGCTCATTTGAGCAATGAAATTGGCGTTCTTCTATTTTGACGCTCCTTTGAGCAATATACTTGGCGCTCCTCTTTTTACGCGCTCATTTGAGCAAAGAAATTGGCCCTCCTCTATTTTGACGCTCATTTGAGCAATGAAATTGGCGTTCTTCTATTTTGACGCTCATTTGAGCAATATACTTGGCGCTCGTCTTTTAACGGGCTCATTTGAGCAATGCAATTGGCGCTCCTCTTTTTACGCGCTCATTTGAGCAAAGAAATTGGCCCTCCTCTATTTTGACGCTCATTTGAGCAATGAAATTGGCGTTCTTCTATTTTGACGCTCATTTGAGCAATATTCTTGGCGCTCCTCTTTTAACGGGCTCATTTGAGCAATGCAATTGGCGCTCCTCTTTTTACGCGCTCATTTGAGCAAAGAAATTGGCCCTCCTCTATTTTGACGCTCATTTGAGCAATGAAATTGGCGTTCTTCTATTTTGACGCTCATTTGAGCAATATACTTGGCGCTCCTCTTTTAACGGGCTCATTTGAGCAATGCAATTGGCGCTCCTCTTTTTACGCGCTCATTTGAGCAAAGAAATTGGCCCTCCTCTATTTTGACGCTCATTTGAGCAATGAAATTGGCGTTCTTCTATTTTGACGCTCATTTGAGCAATATACTTGGCGCTCCTCTTTTAACGGGCTCATTTGAGCAAAGAAATTGGCCCTCCTCTATTTTGACGCTCATTTGAGCAATGAAATTGGCGTTCTTCTATTTTGACGCTCATTTGAGCAATATACTTGGCGCTCCTCTTTTTACGCGCTCATTTGAGCAAAGAAATTGGCCCTCCTCTATTTTGACGCTCATTTGAGCAATGAAATTGGCGTTCTTCTATTTTGACGCTCATTTGAGCAATATACTTGGCGCTCCTCTTTTAACGGGCTCATTTGAGCAATGCAATTGGCGCTCCTCTTTTTACGCGCTCATTTGAGCAAAGAAATTGGCCCTCCTCTATTTTGACGCTCATTTGAGCAATGAAATTGGCGCTCCTCTATTTTGACGCTCATTTGAGCAATGAAATTGGCCCTCCTCTATTTTGACGCTCATTTGAGCAACGAAATTGGCGCTCCTCTCATTACGTGCTCATTTGAGCAAAACCCTGCTCTTAACTCATTACGCACTCAATTGATCACCTAACTCGGCGCTTATCTCACTACACGCTCATTTGAAATTCTCCTCTCATTTCCATATCGCTCTGCCCCAAAACCTATCATAAAATGAGCCGAAAACGTCCACCACTGGCAATTAGAAGTAATTGCCAGCTCCCTCCCACACTGAGACCGCCATCTATCGGCTTAAATTGCTACTCACTCCTAATTCACTACTCCATGGTTCTTCACTGTGAAATTTCCATTCGGATTATGTCCATATTGTTTCTTTACTTCTTTGTCATGTCATCTTTTAATTTTGGCGCCCTAACACAGTGGCATGAGGGCGATTTTAAATCTTATTTTAGGAGGAGGGGGGCGTCCCAAACCCTGTCATTAAGGTTCTCCTTTTTAATTACGGACCGATCATAAATTTGTACCGAAGAAATGTAATTATGATATTTAATAGCGTCTACTTAACATAAAGGGGGGGACGAGAAATGGTTGTTGAAAAAATAAGCTTGATGGTTCTACTCATAGACTAAAATTAGTTCTTGTGGTATTTTTCTGTATTTTCTTGTTTTTTTCTTCGCCAGGTAGCTGTATATTAAGTTGCTGGTCTCAAGATGCTTTTAATTAGGGTATTTGTATGCGGGGTTGTAAGTTATGGTTTGTACCGACGGAATATCTTTACAATACCGGTATGTCTTTCAAATATCAACTAGATACTAATTGAGAAATGTTGAAAAAAAAATGTGAATTATCGATGTGAAATTTAATTATTAGTTGGAGGCTTTTGAACCGATTTGGCGCTACTGTTTCTATGTTAATACAGATGGCGCTGATAGTAATTAAGTAGAAATATTTAAAATACAAATTTACGTCAATTAACGTTGTAAATGTTTGGTCTGCATGCCTTAAAATTTTCAATTTAGTTAAAGTTCCCGATGCACCCGAGTTATAAGACTTTAATGATGCGTTTGACCTAATAATTTCCTTATTTGACCTTATCAGTTATTCATTTGACCCGTTAATTCCTTACTTTGACACGATAATTTAATGATTTGGTCCGATTATTTAATTACATTAACCTAATAATTTTATTATTCGACCCGATAATTCATGGCTTTGGCCCGATGATTTAATTATTTTATCCGATAATTCATTACTTTGACACGATAATTTAATTATTTGAGCCGATAAATTATTTCATTGAATAATTTACTTATTTGACCTGATAATTTTCTTAAGAGACCTGATAATGTTCAAGCTCAAATACAGTTAACAGCGTCATATTCGCGTAGAAAAGTTGTAAATTATACCAATCACAAAATACATTTTTCAGATAAGATATTTATTATTCGTATACATTTCAAGATAATAACTTAAATCCCAATTCATATGTCCGACCTAAGCTTTGGGATTCATCCGAATCTGAAATCTAAATGGCTCCAACACAAAATCATGACATATTTGCAACCAAAATTTCTAATTTTCTTTTTGAACACAACCGAGTTTAAATCTTAAATTTAACAATGATAAATTATTGTGAATTTAAAAATAATAATTTCTAACTAACATCATTTTCACATGTAATTACAAAATAATGTTTATGGCAAAAAAATAAAATGATTTCTAAATGAATAACATTTTTAGATTTTTTGTGTTCAAATCAAAAACTTGAACCATTTTTTTAAGGAGCAATTTAGATCGAGCAAAACTTTTAGGTTTAAAATTTTAATTTTTATAGTATCAAGTTTTTTCCACCCAAAAAATGTCGATAAAAAACTAATTTATAAATTTAATATCCATAAATCTAAAAATAAATATTTTCCCAAGAATCTAATTAAGAATCTTTGGGAATTTCAGTTTCTTAAAATATCATATTTAATATAAGAAATTGATGAATCGTGCGTTTAATTTCTGAGTACAAAACTCGTATTTAAAAATAAGAATGTACTAATTAAGAAAATGATATTTTTTCTTCAAATTTATTTTTTGGAGTAAGGACAAGAGGATATTCAAAGCGGAAATCCGAGAGAAAAGGTGAAATTAATTGCGCCAGTAATTAAAACAGGTTTGACTTGATTACTCCCTTACATTTATGGAAATAAAAAGTGGTACGATTGGTTTCTATTAACCACTTCATGAACGGGACAAATTCCCAAGAATGGATTCATTTATATTTAGTCAAAACGTCAGATTAAGGACACCAATGAGATAGCTGATTAATTTTATTTATATAAGATAAATTAAGGACCTTACGATTTTAGCACCGCTAAAAATCGTCTCATCGTAGTCATTGTCCCTAAGCTAAAATTAGTGTTGTAAGGCGGAAAATGACCGAGGCCTTTTTTCCGGAATATTTTACGTATTTTTCAGAAAAAAAGTTTTAATTCCATGATTAGTCTAATATATAGTTTTCAAATTTAAATAAAGCGGAATTTTCGCCTCATTTTTTCGAATCTGAAAGTAAAACTAAACCTCTAGACTAGTTTAAACTGATTAACAATGTAACACTATTCATGTTTTGTAGTATGTTTTATTTTATATCGTTAAAAAGTTAAAAACATTAAAATGCCTTAAAAAGTAATTTATGTTTAATTTTTTTATTTTTCCGATTCGCGGAAAAGTTTCTGGAAATTTTTCCGCATTTTATTTTTCCGGAAAACTAACAACACTAGCTAAAATAAATAAATGTTAGTTACAGCATTCTATTTAGGGTTAAACTCGTTACGGTTCGGACTGGCTTAAAAGACCACCAATTTGCGACTCTTAAGATATGTAAATTAAGAAAATCTTTACTTTCTTAGCGTCAAAACCACACGCAGATATCGAAATATTTCGTAATAATTAAATAAATAAATTTTACGGGCTCCGCCCACTTTTGGCAGCGACATCCGGTGACCATCGGGGTTTTTTTTGGGCAGTGTTATCTCTAGAGCTTGCCCAATTTATTTTATGAAGTAGTTAACGTTTTAAGTATAAAACGGGCGATTTTTTCTCAAAACCATAAATTTTAAACTGCACTACAGTTTCTCTAATTTAATGTTCGACGTGTTATTTTTATCTCTTCGAATTTCTCCCCAATTCGACTATTTTTTCAGATCGTTGTAACCCTAAAAATCGAATCCGATAAATCACGTAGCTCTCTACAAACATACAAATCACCGAAAAAAAAGTGTCTCTTTTTTTAAGGAAAATCGTTAATTTTGTATTAGTAAGAAATTAAAGACTATGGAATGAAATTCGTTCGTTGACGATGCGTGGAGGCTGAAGACGAAAACAACTGTGTCATGGTTCATTATCTATTGAGAGGTTAAATGGGAAGAGAGTGGACGCGTACGTCTGGATAGTTCTAAATTAATTCAATACCAATTAGAGAGGTTAAGCAGTAGACGTTTCAACGGAGAAGTTCATGAGTGCTTTGTTAAATTGGGGTGGCGGAGTGGTTAGCACTTTCCGCTCGCAGCAAGAGAAGCCGGGTTCGATCCCATCTTGTGGCACTCAGAACCACTCCTTCCGCGTTGAGTTTGCAAGTTCTATCCCCACTGGTTTAAAGGGTTTCCCCCGAGATCTTCGGTTTCCCCTCCCCATAAAAACGTGTTGAGGTTAACGGTAATAGTTAGTGTAGGGAGCTGTTGGCTCGCGTGGAACGAAGGGCTTGCCGCCACCATCCTACGCATTGTAAGCCGGCCACCTGATTTAAAGGCATTAAAAGTCGCTAGACGAATTGGGCGTAAGGTGGTGCCTTGGGTAGCTGATTATTAGCCTAGCTAGCTGATTATCTACATAAAAATAACGTAAAAGAATATCTATCCCCTTCAACATTTCAGTCAAAAAATAAATAGAACTTAAACTTGAACTTGATATAAAATTACGTCGCTTGATGACTTAGGCCTAATATGGTGCCTTTGGGTATTAGCCTATCTGATAATTATTATTATTTACTCGAAGGAACGTCAAAAAAGTGCAGTAGAAGGTGGACCGTTCCCGTTCACAAAATGCTTAACCTCTTTAATATCAGCGTCTTCAAATTAGTGTACAATAACGTATATTAATGATTTTACTCCGATCCTGCCATATCGTGAACTGTCTATCGTAGTTGTCATTGTCAATTTAGTTTTTCTCCAAATTTTAGAGGAATTTGAATAAGGCTGAGCCAACATCGCTAGTCAGTGGAGAGAAGCGAGGGTTCGCGTTGCTTCGCTAGCTTCATGTGAGGACAGGCGTTCCTGCTTTAATTAGGGAAATAATCGAAATTTTCCACGCCACGGTTAGCGCTGTCAAATTGTACGCTCTCATATTTTTTTACAATATTTGCGTATTTTTGTAGACGTTTCCTAATTAAACTAATTGCTTTTTATGGACTTTTTTCTGTAACTTTTGAATTCGTGACCCGGAACAGTGGACTGAGTGGACACGTTCATACTTACTAGGTTCTATTGATTTAGCCGATATTGGCCATTTATAAATAGATTATACAATCATGAAATACTAATTCTAGGAAATCATTTGTATTCGATTATTATCAGTAATTGATATCATAATTTACTCTCAATATTTAACATAGAATACTGCACTACTTAATGAAGAAAGTATTTAACATAGAATACTAAAGTACTTAATGGAGAAAGAATTTAACATAGAATACTAAAGTACTTAATGGAGAAAGTATTTAACATAGAACACTAAAGTACTTAATGGAGAAAGTATTTAAAATAGAGTACTAAAATACTAATTGAGAAAGTATTTAAAATATAACACTAAAATGCTTAATTAAGAAAGTATTTAAAATATAACACTAAAATGCTTAATTAAGAAAGTATTTAGAATAGAATACTAAAATTCTAATTGAAAAAGTATTTAAAATAGAATACTAAAATTCTAATGGAGAAAATATTTACAATATAATATAAAATAATAATGGAGAAAGTATTTAAAATATAATATTAAAATATTAATGAAGAAAGTATTTAAAATAGAATACTAAAATACTAATGAAGAAAGTATTTAAAATATAATACTAAAATACTAATGAAGAAAGTATTTTCAATAATATATACTAAATGAAGAAAATATTTTCCATAATATATACATACTGAAGAAAGTATTTTACATAATATATAAATAATGAAGATAGTATTTTCAATAATATATACTGAATACTATTTTAAATGAAGAAAGTAATTAAGACATAGATAATAAATATCCTTTGAGAAAAGAAATTATATAATATACTGAATTTTGAGTATTGAAAATACTAAAATACCTTTAAATGCCAACATAGTTCGTTTCAGGAATAAATTTATTCATTGGATATTTTAGCTAAATGAAACGTCTAATTTTTAATGCACAAATAAATCAAATTAAATTCATATCCAATTTGTAATTAACTAGCCCAAACATTTTTCAGACAGGGGTATCCTTGAGAATTTTCGGTACATTTGATGGTACGTAATAGTTTATAATAATAATAAATATTCCTATATACCAGTTATACCAAAATAACGATCACTAAGATAATTAAAATAATGATTTCAAATAGCAGGCTTTAATAAATTTGTAAGCGAAATTTATAGCTTTAATGTATTTTTTGGAAAAAATGCTTTTTTAATCTAAATATTTCAGGACTATCTTACTTTGAATACTTAACCGAAAATTTAAATATAAAGGCTGATCTTCTAAGGAAAATATTTTCTATTTATCAGATTTTAATAATTCGATTCTCGCAAATTTAATTTTACGTTTTATAAAAATTATTAATTCGGGTTAGGGTAATTGTGTTAATTTATATCCTTGTAAATGTTTCGAATCGTCGTAAATTCGTTTCACTTAATTACTTTTGAATTTTTTTCCTGCCACATTGAAATCGCGACCTTTATTTCTTACGCGCGGAAAACAATTATTCAAATTAACGAGATATTCCGAACGCGGCGGCGGACCCGTTTCTAACACGTCCACACGCTCACCGAATTTTAAATAGAAAATAATTTACAAATTATAGAGCTTTCGTTATTTTAATTTCTTTAAATTCCCCGATCACTAACGTTTCTGTCATTTATATTCAAGTAAAAATAAGAACGCGCTTGAGGTGAAAATAAATATTAAAATTATTTCAAATATTCTTTAATTGACAAATTAAATTTAAATCACTAATAGCCCGTTAACTTTGAAACTAGATCGTTCCGCCCTAGATTTTTATTAAATAATTAATAAGGAATTTGTCCTTCGTAACTTTATCAAACTATAATTCGTTTAGAATTTTAGAGATGACATTTTTTCCAAATTAAAAAATATTTATTTTGAATTTTTTTTTAACTTCGTCGATTTTAAGCGTATTTCGGATGTACAAGTTCGCCAAAGAGCGCTTTGAAGGGCAAAGATCGGGTACGAACTACATTATCAAGTGAGCAATTAAATTTTACACATGATCGCGCTTGTAAAAATATTTCGTTATGCAGCTATGATTACGGAGTAATTACTAATTATTCATGGTCATTAAGTTTGTCGTAAATTAAGAGATAGCGTTGCCACCTGTTGAGGCTTCTTCACCTGCTGCCAACGCGAGCGCCCCCCGACGACAAAAAACCGAAACGAAATAGGGGAAATTTTTAATAATAATTGTATGTATCCTGTATTAATTCGATAAAACCACTTTATTTTCGCGAGCAGACGACGGATGGAGGTCGTCACTATATTTGCGTTGAGTTTTGATATTTTATTACCCAAATTAATATCGTAATTTTCTTAATGGAAAAATTCGCTCCGCTGTAAGGGCCAACATCCTCTAAGTTAATGAAGGAACATTTTTTAACTTTCCCTTTTTTTAGAAATTAAGGGGTTGCTTTATTTTGTACAAGTCGCCAGTTTTGTTAGGAGGTATTAGGTTTTAAATTGTACGTCTAAAAATTGTGTTAGGATATACGTGTGTGAAACACATCTAGACGCGCAATTATACGTTTAAGAGATAGTTCACAGCCCCCCAACTAAAGTATAATTTTCTTTTAACTTTCTGTGTACGTTTATGTAATAATAAGGTTTAATCTCGCAGATGTTCTTTGACAAGGGGAAAGTCAGGGGGGGATGCTTATCCTAATTGGGCGATAATTTTGGGGCGTTATTTGGACAAACTTTAATTCGCTTGAATGACTTTGTTAAGTGCTTTAATTTCCCAAAAGGTTACGCGCGGGTTTGACCAATTTTCTACATGCTAAGCTATCACAAATGAGGTTCCAATTAAAATGGCCATTGAAGCTTATTGTCATTGACGGTCGAAGGTGGGCCCGGGCCTTGGTAACACGATAATTCCGTGGCCCTAATTACTTAAGATAGATATTCGAATTAAGTTATCTTATTGCAGTTTTTTAACATAGAAATTTTGGCAAAGACTATATTTGTAATGGTTTTTGCCTCTCATGGCATTTGCAGCGACGTTCAAGTTTCAGTTATTTGATTTATTTTCTGACTAAAATGTAGTATAAGCTTGGACGAATAATTACTGGACCCGAAACCAAATAGTGGGCTTGGTGCTTTTACGGCAGCGCCGCTTGTAGCGCCATAGTGTCAAGTATTGGAAAGATTTCTATCCTAATACTAAACACGTGCCCAATATTATCGGACGACGTTAGGCCTAGCATTCTTAGCTCGTCATTGTCAAAGCTTACACCTTTATTTCCATTTTGACTAGGCATTTTTAAATTTATAATCTATTTATAACTTCACACAAACTATATATGCAAAAACATTAAAGCGAACATCCTATTTAAATTAATTAAATCATTATATTTTATTTCCAATACAATTATTACTGAATAATCTAAGCCCTGTTAAAATTCCAAAAGCCTCACTTCTATTAAAAACAGCAGAGCAGACGACGGAATGTGGGTCATCTGACATTTTAACGCACGTGTTTTGTAGTTGGATAGAAATATTTCGCGATTTTCTCGGTACAAGTTTTCACCCAGTGCCGCAAGCTGGGATCGAACCCGGCTCCTCTTACTGCGAGGCAAAAGCGCTAACTACTTCGCCAGGTCATTAACAGTGCCTCGAATGTAAACTTCCATTCAAATCCTCTTTACACATTTCACAAAAATCTATTAATAATTTTGAAAGGCATATCCTTCGTAACAACTAACAAACTTCAATTTGAAAAAATTTATTTTCATAAAAACTTAATATTGATCTACTTCAAAACTTCGTATGAAACGAAATGTTTCAAAATAGCAATATACACATTACCAGCTATGAAGATTCGGGTACATTTGTTCGAATTTCATTCGTCCGAACGGTGGTACAAATGTCCGATTGATCATTTCATCGAATGATGGAAAACAGTATTTCATTTGCCCGAAAAATTTATCACAACTTTTGTTGGTGATTTAGTCGTTCAATTTATGTTAACTTTACTGGCGAATATCATTTGTTCGAATAATCGTTTGTCCGTTTTTTCGAACATAAGGAATTGGTTGTTTTTTTTAAATATTGTTAATATTAGAAAATAGTAACAATAACGTGAACCTAACCTAACCTAACCTAACCTAACCTAAAATAACCACAACATTCAACGCAATTCCCACTTACTATATCGGCCAAAAAAATACTAATTTAGCGACAGAATTCGCACGAATGAAACAAACAAGTTGTCCAATTCGAACAATTGAAACATGTGTTATTTCGGCGGTTCAGACGATTTAAATTCGAACAAATGTACCTACCCCGCTATGAAATGGTTTGATCCTTGCAACAATGAATGAAATCATTTCGCACAAATGCAAGCCCTATTTGGAATGACCACCATATACTTAAAAGCACGGTGTTAATCAATCAATTCGAGTTCATTTTGTAGATGGTTGCTTTACAAAGAACACGAAGCCAGCGTGTCTGAATTGTTGGAATACTCGGAGCAGAAAAGAACGAAGTGGATTATCAAGATCCCTGTTGATCTGTAGTGAACGGTACCAATATTGCAGTCTTCTAATGAAGACGCATCGGTGTTTAATGGACACGCAATTTGATATAGGGTTTCCCCTTTTGGCAATAGCATCGGCCCATTGAATTAGCCAATCTAAATACCCCCTAATGTATCGTTTCATTACGAACCTAAATGGCCAAGTATATAAATTAATGATTACGGATGAGTTTTTAAGCGAAACAGGTGCATTTTGGGATAATGTAATGAAAAGCACCATACCTTATTTATAAAAGGGGTCAACTAGGGTCGTTTAGTCTCCGGTTAACTGACGTAATTAGAATATTTGAATACTTTTAAAATTCTATCTATCATTTTTGTGACAACTTGGGAAATATTAAACGTTGCTTGACTCTAGGCTTGAGGCATTCTTGGAAATTTGTGCAATGGTTAAGAGTGGATTTATAGGAATCTTATTTTAATCGGGTACTGTTCATTTTAACTATATATTAGGCCCACTTTCATGCGCTTTTACAAAAATAATGGCTGATTTACTACCTATGATAAAAGTTTGGGTTTTAAATTAGACCATATGTGGTTTGGCCTTTTTTGTCCAAAATTGAAATAATGGTTTGAAACCACAAAAAATAGTTTAAATTAGGCTATAAATATGTATCTTGAAACCATTAAGGGTTTATTTAAAATTAGAAAAGTTTGTTTTAATCACATTTTTAAATATATCCAACTTAAAATGATTGAAAAATATACCCAAAAGGTTGCATTTAAAGACCTTCAAAAATATTATGGTTTACATTAAGTGCATTAAAAATATTATTTTTCGACTTTTTAACCTATTTTAGTTCATAAATGAACCATTACCGAAAACCGTATGTGACAAAGGGTTTAACCAAATACCTTTTTAAGTATAATTTGACACCCTTAATCGTAAATTTCTAAACCAATTCCAAAAACACGACTAACGCGAGTGCCATACCATTTCTATTAACAGTACAGTATTTGCTATTGCTAAATCTACAATCGGTGACGTTATCATTTTGGTACCGTAACTTTCTACCCCTGAAAATGCACCTTCTATTCTTTAACAATTATAATCTATAAGCTTCAAAATTTTCTTGGTTGTACGTTTCGCAACAAATAGTGCCAGGTTGAAAATACAGAATTATACCTTACATAAGTTTATAATATAATAATAATAATATTATAATTATAATAATTTCAATATCTTTTACGAAAGAACTATCCATTTAGGCCATAAATATGAAACATGAACTTTCGCCGGCTCGAAGGGGATTCTATTCGGGTGCGAATTTCCCGCCAAACCGCGATGATTACACCACACCACGGCTCAAATTTTACCACGTACTACTTTTCATAACCATGTAAAATGTTAATATTACACTTCATTGGAATATGTACTAATTAATATATTATTTTATCTCTGTTATAGTTTTTAAAATTTGCTATTTGAGTTTTTTTTAATTATTGAATCAGGAATATCTGGTTTTATAATAAAGTAAATTTGATTTTACGTAATTCGATGTACTTTTCCGCGTCTCAAAATTACGAAAATACTATATACTGCCCAATTGGATACTTATCTGGTAGCAATATTTTATATACTTTTACTATCATTTAATCCGAATTTTTAGCCACCATGGTTAAATTTATCACTATATAAAATGTAAATTTCTTCTGACTATTTCTAAATTATAATAATCAGGCTTCGTTGTAGTTTCCTACTAGATATTTTTAAATAAATACCTTTATTAAAGGTCCTTAACCGTTTATTCGTGAAAATATGTTTGACGGGCAGCTATCATTGGTTTTAAATTGGATCGGATCAATGAAGTAGTACTGTTGTTTTCTTTAGGCTATAATATTAAATAAAAATGTTTCTATACCCGAATGATTTGATGATTTTAGACAGTGAAAAAAAGCAACTTTACTCTCGTCATGGTCTATAATTATAAAATATTCCGATTTGTTGATTTTATTAATTCGATGTGCACTAAGCGTACTTGATTTTCTAAATTCTTTTCGATAACATTTATAATTGGTTTATTTACAGAATCGGAACGAAGTATAAGTCTTATGCAAATTAAGAATAAATTGGCATAAAGTGGATATTTTACGTTGATTAAGGGGATAATGACATTGAAGTTCAAGTTCAAGCATTTATTGATAACATTCGTATTTTTGGTGGGTTTTTTTAAAGTTGTTTAATTAAATAAATTTACTTCGTCACTAAATTAGATATGATTTTCTATACGACTTTCAATGCTCCGATTAAAAGGGGCTGGCTCAATTGCAAGCGTTATACTCACTAGTTTCGGTTTCAGTCTGACATTTAAAGGGCTCCCTTCCAATATGAGTTACTGCACTCTGTTGCGTCAGCACCATAACAATTCCAATTGCGAAACCGCATAAACAAATTGAAAAGATGCTTTCAAAATAGCGTCACATCCCCATCTGACATTTTTTTTATAGTTCTCGATTTCGCCGCCGCGTCTCAAACGGTGCTAGTGTCTCGAGACGCAAAAATCAAAAACTAAGGAAACTTTATATTCGCAATTCTCCGCGGATCCGGTCGACGGCTCACCGAAGAATTGAATTTTTCAGCGCCCAATTTGGAACTCGTCGTCGGCGACGGGCTGGAAATTTCGGTCAAATCGTAGCGGGAGCAGTTCTTGGGCCGAAAAGTGGAGTTCGTAAATGCGACGGCGTTCGGAGGCGCGAAAATAGCGCGCGCGCGTTCGGCCCACGCACGCGTTAGGCCAAGTCCCACCGAAATCGCCTCGCGCTTACCGCTTAGGGGGAAAGTGGGCCGGAGCGGGTGGAGTTTCGAACGGAGGGAGGCGCTTGTAGCTCCACCTTCCGGTTCGTTACCGCGTTACGTCGTTTCGCCCGCCGCCGTACTGGCGTGTTCACAACTCGTTTTCTGCTCGAAATATACGGTTTTGATTTAGAAATAATATACAAATATCAGTTGTAATATTTACCAAGTATTTGAATTGTTATTATGCAAATTAAGCACGCTCTTTTAGCGTTATTTTTAATATTATAGCGTATCAGGATTCGTAATTACTTTTCTATTAATCGTTTCTCTCGCATTTCCACCAAGTTTGTTACTACTTATTTAAAGTTAAATTAGTTTGTTCCGAGATTGAATATAGTGATATTGTGTTTTGGGTTTAAAATATTTCGACAAAACATTTTTAAATGGAACTATTTATAATTTAGCAGTTTTATAGTTCAAATATATACGAGAACTTTCTGAATGGTTATTTAGCCGAAAGATTTATTTCAATTTGAATAACGGTGTATTGCGTGTAGAACACTTTTACAGGCGTGGCTTTCGAATAACTATAGTAGGGGAAACCCTGATGGCGCACTTCTCCCTGGACACGGGAGCACTGCGCTTGGAACACATCTACAGGCGTTACAGCATCTTTTCATTAATAAAAACCAGAAAAATTTTAAATTTTCAATAAGTATTTTATAGTGTACAAACTAATTTTACCGAAAGTATTCATCACTTTTTGTTCGTAATTTTATTCGATTGTAACCAGCTGGGTTCGAATCCGGTACCTCTTACTGCGAGGTGAAAATGCTAGCCAATCCGCAACCTCAAAGTAACGTGGGTATTTTAATATTTAATGATAATTTAAATATTTAATATTTTAATGTTTTATTTTAATATTTAATGATAATTTAAATATTTTATATCTAATGTTTTATTTTAATATTTAATGATAATTTAAATATTTAATGATAATTTAAATATTTAATATTTTAATGTTTTATTTTAATATTTAATTATAATTTAAATATTTAATATTTTAATGTTCTATTTTAATATTTAATATTTTAATGTTTTTTTTAATACTTCATCATAATTTAAATATTTAATATTTTAATGTTTTAATGTTTTATTTTAATATTTAATGATAATTTAAATATTTTATATTTTAATGTTTTATTTTAATAGACATTCCAAATTTCCAACACGGCTGTATCTTGTATCATAACCCGCAAATTATCGGCACGAGCAATCGAAAAATTCCGTAGCTACACAAATTGTCTATTGTTATTTTTTGGCAAATAACATTTATTAAAATGGTTGAAAAAATGGACAATAAAAACGAGTCGAATTTTGACGACTTTGGCGTTTTAATATGATGGGTTAATATATCAACGGGATATTTGTGATCGTTTCCGTGCGAGGAACTGAACGTCACCGGGAACAAACCATTTGGAAGATTATCTTAATTGCGACGACTCTGGTCCGGAGCGAACGGCGCGAGGAAAGTGATACTAGTGCGAGATACAGCGGTTGCTGGGTTAGCTCCTTATAATGAAACTTTCGAATCAGTTGAATACTATACCTAGCCGTTTATCTTGAAAGCCGTATCATCAGAAGCATATAATATGCCTCTTACGAGAAAAGTATGCATTTGGGTCGCGGTGTGAAGTAGAACAAGTCTTAAGGGGGAAGACTACAGTGGCCATTGTCTATTTTCGCGCTATTTCAAGCTGAACTCTTTTAATTTTGTATTTTAACTTATAAAATTGTTTAGTGTTTAAAATAATTTTGACAATTTTAAATTTAAAAGTTATTAAGTTATTACGTTTTAATTCGGACCTCCGGAGCTAAACAAGTTGGGCAAGCGCCCAAACTACCCTTTAGTTAGGACCTTATATCTCGTTAACTATTAATATTAGAATTACCAAAATTATTTTAAGCACTAGAGGAAGGTTCAGCCCAATAAGAAAAATATAATTCAATTATGTAATTGTTAAAACAGAAACGTTCAGCTTGAACGAAAAAGAGACTTTTACTGTATTCTTCCCCCTTAAAGTGTGGGGAATATAATTAAATTTTTGGGACCCTTGGAAGGGTTTTGAGTTTTGACTTTTGATTTCATAAAGCTTGCAAAATATGATAATTCGTATTCAAAAGTTTGAATCTCTACGCTCAATTTTCTGTAAGACTTTAAGGTATTCAGTGGGGTGGCGGAATGGTTAGCACTTTCCCCTCGCAGCAAGAGGAACTGGGTTCGATCCCAGCTTATGGCACTGGGTGAAAACTCGGAACAACTCCATAAAAACTTGTCGAAGTTAACGGTAACAGTTAGTGTACGGAGCTGTTGGCTCGCACGGCGTGAAGGGCTACGCATTGTAACCCGGCCACCTGAATTAAGGGCTTTAAACGTCGCTTGATTACTTAGGCCTAAGGGGTTGCCTTGGGTATTAGCCTAGCTGATTATTATTATTATTAAAAGTTATTTAAAAAATTTGGGCCCCTTGGTACCATTTAGGGGGGGGGGGGCATCAAAAATTCAAGTCTGGCCATAGCATACCTTGCATACCCCCCTGTTTCCGCAACTGAGTTATTGACATTAAAAAACGCTCCATGACTGTGGACTAAGGTGGTTCCTTGGCTCATTATTATTATTAAAAATTAAACATATACCGTAGCAAATTCCAAATTTCAATTTAAAATTTTTAAAATTACACGGCATGAATATGCTGATTATTATGAATATCAGTATTATTATTAAAAATTAAACATATACCGTAGCAAAATCAAAATTTAAATTTTAAATTTCAATATTACACGGCAAATTTACTTATTTATAAAATATGTATTAAAAAAATCAGTTTATATATATTTTTTACTTTGAAACATTTTTCAAAAACGTTTCTGAAAACTGTACAAATGCATTTTTCAAAGGAATAACATTAACAGTATCGGGAAAATGACACTTAGCTAGTAAGGAATATTATTTACTTCCGATATCGCAAGACTCCGCGACTAAAACTTAAATAATATCAAGATAATAACTTGCAACGGGCGCCTAGATTTGGGCCTTTCATGACGCCAGCCATTTTATGTCGTGCATCATCTTCTCACGAGTAAATTTTAATATATTTTCCATTCTTTCCTCACCCGCTAGTATCGTTAAGCGTACGGAACGGGTACAGTTCACTATTTTACCGATATAAGGTGACTAACGACGGAGTTGCAACCCGTAAGAAATGATGTCCAATTTTATTTTAGAAACAAAAACTTGATTTCGGAGTAAGATATATTTTTAAACGACTCGATTTTCGGGGAAAACGCCAGACGTTTTTGAACGAAATTAAATTTGATAGGGGTATGAAATATGTTCGGTAATTGTTTATTTACCTAATTTCAGCCCGGGGGGGTAGGGTACCTTTTAAAGAACAGTATATCTACATATCTTATCTTCTCGGGGAAAGATATAATTGTTTCATGACGTTATTTTATATTTTATACATATTTTATATTTTGTATATTTTTTTGTATGTGGAATTTAACGTGTATGGCGCAGTTGTAAGAATGCCTTTAGAATATTATTTTAAATACGATTTTTTTAATAATTAGTATTGTAATTTTCGTTTGTTGACCCGTTCATTTGAATGTATAATTCGTAATTGGGGTAATTTCGGTAAGTACCCTTTTTTGGGGGGTACAAGATTTACCATTTGAAATGTATGGCATCTTCAAAATGAATTTATAAGATAGCTTGGGGTTATATTTTGTTAAGATGGCGGTCATTGCCCAAAGATAGGGCGTAATTTGACCTTAGGCTTTCTTTATAGAGATGGTGACGTCACGTGAAAGCGTATATAATACGTTTTCACAGCTTAATCGTTCTTAGAGTTACTTGACTTTTGCATTATCAAAGATCCATGTTAAATACGTTGAATAAAATGATAACAATTCTAACGGCATCCAAATCAAAGCACTATATAAGGCTTTACCGTAATATTTCGTTAAGATGGCGGTCATTGCTCAAAGATAACACCTATTGGGGGAATAGGCATTCCACTACAGATATTATGACGTAATATGTTTTATCTTTATATTATACTAGTTGAACCCGGCAGACGTTGTCCTGCCAGTGTATATTTGTTTTATCTATATAAATATCAAAAATTGGATGGTTCGTATGTCACCTAGAATTTATCAAGCGTTGTAGGAAATTGAGGAAAATTAAAGATAACTTATACTCAACTCATTTGTTATTAAACTTACCAATTACTAATCGCAGTTCAAATCACTATTTGTTATTATTTTTGCTATTAATATTTTTTGTAATCACAGTCACAATCACTATTTGTTGTAATAACAGTCACAATCACTATTTGTTATTATTTTTGCTATAACTATTTTTTGTAATCACAGTCACAATCACTTTTTGTTATTATTTTTGCTATTACTATTTTTTGTAATCACAGTCACAATCACTTTTTGTTATTATTTTTGCTATTACTATTTTTTGTAATCACAGTCACAATCACTTTTTGTTATTATTTTTGCTATTACTATTTTTTGTAATCACAGTCACAATCACTTTTTGTTATTATTTTTGCTATTACTATTTTTTGTAATCACAGTCACAATCACTTTTTGTTGTAATTACAGTCACAATCACTTTTTGTTGTAATAACAGTCACAATCACTATTTGTTATTATTAAACTTACCAATTACTAATCACAGTCACAATCACTATTTGTTATTATTTGTTGTAATCACAGTCACAATCACTATTTGTTATTATTTGTTGTAATCACAGTCACAATCACTATTTGTTATTATTTGTTGTAATCACAGCCACAATCACTTTGTTATTATTTGTTGTAATCACAGTCACAATCACTATTTGTTATTATTTGTTGTAATCACAGTCACAATTACTATTTCTTATTATTGATCTTACCAATTACTAATCACAGTCGCAATCACTAATTACTATTTCGTATTATTGATCTTACCAATTACTAATCACAGTCGCAATCACTATTTGTTATTGTTGGTTGCTATTACTAATGGTTGTAATCACAGTCACAATCACTATTTGTTACTATTTGTTGCTATTACTATTTGTTGTAATAAATAGTTGAGTTATAGCAAAATAGATATCGCATAAATATTATCCGAGTTCAAATATCTACGCGTAACAATTTCCATGGCGATCGGTTGAACGGTATAGAAATTGATGCGTCGCAGCGCCATCTAGCGGCGAGTTAAAGTAAAATGGATAGCATAAAAACCTTCTCAATGAAAAAACACTAAGATGTGCCAACTTTCATGGTGATCGGTCAAACGATGTTGGAGTTTATCAATATCATACATTCATACATACATACATACATACATACCAACATCAATTTTTATATATATAGATAAGATAAAGAAAATAACACGGCGCTAACGGCATCTGAAATCAGTCTCTAAGGATCATATTTATTTTAAATAAGATCGATTAGATTACATTTGTTTTGCAATTTGATAAAAAACGTATTTATACATTTTAATTATCGAAAGAAGTTTGATTTAAAACCCGCGAAGTAATTGAAGACATCGAGAAATTTGCCACAACGCGACGGCGCCAATTATCGTCGAAGCTCTTAAAATGAAGCCATTATGGCCAGCATAGAGATCACTGGAGCCTCTCTAGTTCTCGTTCCACGACGCGCAATAGTAATCTGCGAAATCTGACAGTTTCAATAACAGTCATTATCAAATGCTGCTTCGCTTTGACGAACAGATGGATATCCGTAGCCTACAGTATAATCAACGCTCTCCCAATTCTGTTATTTGCACTGGCGACGCTCGGTATACTCACGTATTTCTAAGTTAAACAGCCTAGAATAAGGTTTCGGGTAGTCCTTACTCTATTGGTATTTAAGAATAAGTGTACCATTCTAGGCGGGTCGATGCATCTTTGGTAGCTCGGCTCCAAACTGCCGAAAGGAATCGAAAGTTAAGAGGGAGGGTTGCAGGAAGTGTTTTTACCCCCCCCCCCCCCTCGTAGTACAGCCGATTGTCAGTTGATGGCCAATTTGCAGAGGTGAGAAGGCCATCGATGGTGGTCTTGGGGCTCCTCTGGCGGGAGGTGTGAGTCCACTACGGCTAATGGAATATCCACACCTTGGTAGGTGGTCACTCGTCGGATACGAGAGAATGTGTTCGTGTACTATGTTTGGTTGGACTCATTTTTACTAATTATTGATTTATTCACCGGACCCTAGATGGACAGTCGACTTAAACATCAATTCTATATAAAATTACCAACATCTTTCATGAAATGAAATTAATAATTAGGTACTCTAAAAGAAGAATAGTTAAAATTTAGTTGAGAAACCCTGATGTAAAATGTTACAGGTTTCTTAAATACAATTTAATTTAATTTAATTTGATTTAAAGTACTAAATTATACTATTACCATGGACCTTAAAGATTTTAATATTTAAGAAATATATTGTTTAAACGAAATCCAAATATTAATCTTTTTTATTTTAACACCTTTCTAAAAATTTTTTAATTTTATTTAATTTTTATTTAATTTTTAATTTCATAATTTACTGATCACTGGATCTGTGAAAACCTTCATTAAGGCTTAAAGGTCGCTTACGATTTAACCTTTTATAATAATTGCAAAATGTATAATTATTAAGTTAAGATTTGTATTGCATGCCGTTTTAATACATCCAAATTCCAGAGTACATCCTTTTATTTAAATTTAATTACTTTTACTATTACAAAATATGTATTATAATTACAAATAATCTTAATCCATTCCGAATATTATAATTACAAATAATCTTAATCCTTTCCGAATATTATTATTACAAATAATCTTAATCCTTTCCGAATATTAGAATATTATTATTACATATAATCTAAATCCATTACGAATATTATAATTACAAATAATCTTAATCCATTCCTAAAATTATTATTACAAATAATTTAATCCATTTCGAATATTAGAATATTATTATTACAAATAATCTTAATCCATTACGAATATTATTATTACAAATAATCTTAATCCTTTCCGAATATTATTATTACAAATAATCTTAATCCTTTCCGAATATTATTATTACAAATAATCTTAATCCTTTCCGAATATTATTATTACAAATAATCTTAATCCTTTCCGAATATTAGAATATTATTATTACATATAATCTAAATCCATTACGAATATTATAATTACAAATAATCTTAATCCATTCCTAATATTATTATTACAAATAATTTAATCCATTTCGAATATTAGAATATTATTATTACAAATAATCTTAATCCATTACGAATATTATTATTACAAATAATCTTAATCCTTTCCGAATATTATTATTACAAATAATCTTAATCCTTTCCGAATATTATTATTACAAATAATCTTAATCCTTTCCGAATATTAGAATATTATTATTACATATAATCTAAATCCATTACGAATATTATAATTACAAATAATCTTAATCCATTCCTAATATTATTATTACAAATAACTTAATCCATTTCGAATATTAGAATATTATTATTACAAATAATCTTAATCCATTACGAATATTATTATTACAAATAATCTTAATCCTTTCCGAATATTATTATTACAAATAATCTTAATCCTTTCCGAATATTAGAATATTATTATTACATATAATCTAAATTCATTACGAATATTATAATTACAAATAATCTTAATCCATTCCTAATATTATTATTACAAATAATTTAATCCATTTCGAATATTAGAATATTATTATTACAAATAATCTTAATCCATTCCGAATACTATTATTACAAATAATCTTAATCCATTCCGAATATTATTATTACAGATAATCTTAATCCATTCCGAAAATTGTTATTACAAATAATCTTAATCCATTCCGAATATTGTTATTACAAATAATCTTCATCCATTCCGATTGAAGAGTACATACTTTTATATAAAACTTATTACTATTAAATACAATTTCAGTCCCAATTCTAAACCAGAATAAATAAAATTTCGTAGTTCGAGGAAACAATATCGTAGAGAAGATATTCCTGGAATATTTCCCAAACAAAAGGAGAGAAAATGATGGCTCACGAGTTTAAATCGGGCACCGGAATAGGGCAATTACGTCTGCTCTCCTGGCGGATAACTTAAATAATAGACAAAGAACGGTCATCCTTCTCCTTAGCGGTTACCAGTTACCGGTGCCAAAGATTCCCCGAAAAGGCCGATGGTGGGGCCACGGGCATGCTCGGCGGCGGCGGCGTGGGGCTCCTAATTTATAGGCCGATTAGGCGCCTTCAATTTCAAATCCGTCGGAGGGCGCTTATTCCATCGAACCCGCTCATTACTCCATTTCCAGGGTAAACATAGTTCGCCGACAATGAGAGCGCATCTCTCCCATTGTATTTAACCGACGGCATTTTCTATTATAGGTTTTCTATCTTCGGCCGGGATGGGGGTATCTGATTTATTTCGGACCAATATTCACCTGACTAGGCTCTATAGCCGCGTTCACACTAGTCACTTTGGACGGTTTCAAAAGATAAAATTAAAATTGTCGATTGTCAACTATATTAAAAGGCATATGGTAAATACATTTGACAATAAAATTTTACAATTTGATCATTCGAAACTATTTGAAAACGTTTCTAAAGTGTCTAGTGTGAACGCGGCTTATCTTATGGTCCTGGTTGTATGTTTTGCCTTGTTGAGACTGTAGCACTCGCAACAGGGACTTGATTGGAGAAATGACTGTCGTGTATGTCAGTTTTGGAGAAAATAGTTATTGAAGCCTTTGCGTCAAAAAAAAACCACAATCTTGACGAAGAATTTATTTTTTTGACATTTTTATAATTTTATTTGAAAGAATCAATGCAACTCTTTTTTTAATATATTTATCTAGATAAATTAATTTATTTTCGTTTTAGTTAGGGTAATAATTTTATATTATTTCAATTTTCAAAGGGTCACAACGGTGGTTAAAAATCTGGGCTAAAATCGAGAAAACTCCTCCTATTTTTGGAATTCACGCTTTAATCTGGTAAAATTCATATACTGGTGTAGGCCTTATAAATAAATTTTTACATAACCTCTTATTTTATCATTTTAAATTTTATTTTTACCTAACTTCTTAATTTCAATATTTTAAATTTTTTTTACTTTACCTCTTAATTTTATCATTTTAAATTTTAATTTTTACTCAACCTCTTAATTTAATCATTTTAAATTTTATTTTTACATAACCTCTTAAGTTTATCATTTTAAATTTTATTTTTACTCAACCTCTTAATTTTATCATTTTAAATTTTATTTTTACTTAACCTCTTAATTTTCTCATTTTAAATTTTATTTTTACTTAACTTTTTCATTTTATCATTTTAAATTTTATTTTTACTTAACTTTTTCATTTTATCATTTTAAATTTTATTTTTACTGAACTTTTTCATTTTATCATTTTAAATTTTATTTTTATTGAACTTTTTCATTTTATCATTTTAAATTTTATTTTTACTTAACTTTTTCATTTTATCAATTTAAATTTTATTTTTACTTAACTTTTTATTTCATAATTTTAAATTTTATTTTTACTTAAATTTTTGATTTTATCATTTTAAATTTTATTTTTACTTAACTTTTTTATTTTATCATTTGAAATTTTATTTCGTGAATATATTTATTAATTCAAATTTGAGTCAGAAACTTAATTTTGTTTGAATTTCCTGTTTCCATAGCCGCAATTTTAAAACTTCAGGCGTAATTAAAATATTCCATTTCCTTCTCGTTATCAAATTCTCCATCTTAGGTGTGAGCCCATCTTTTAGTCTGTTGGCACTCCTCCCGTATCAATTATCGACTAAAAATTACTCATTGTTCCAAATAATTTGAATAATTTCGCCCTAAAGAATAAAATGGAAAAAAATATGATAATCCAGTTGAAAATCTCAGTTTCTAATTGAGCCATGAGGGGGTCCTTTGGTACGCGAGAAATTAAGTTTTCAACTTTTTCACGAGGTCTAAAGTACCTTACCCGCGACCGAGGCTTAGTGTCTGAGCCTACCCAGGGCGAAAATTCGGGATTCTTAGTGGGAGGCCGTGGGCTAATCTGACTCTTATTATCTCTTAAAACAGTTAATTGCAGCCCCATTCGTATTAGCCACGAGTATTTCGAAACATGCGGGAAGGTACACCATACCTTATTTTACAAGCACCATACAACCCGAGTTAAAACGGACATAAAGCACCCGATTTAGTACGAGGTTGCTCGTGAACGCAGGACTACCGGACCATCAATTTCGCCTTCCAGTCGAAGTACGACCCGCAGTGCTACCGGTCGACCGAATATTACATTCTCCAATTCAGTCCAAGGTATTCGAAATGACGTTGGGGATAGCGCTGTTTATCCGTAGTATTCTGTAGACGGGGTGTTTGTCTGAGCTCTATCCTGTAGCTATCTGTGTGGGCGTCCATGACGATGGAAATATAATGTAACCCTATGATTGTATTCGCCAAAAGAAAATGTTACTTTGATTTAATCAGATGTGAGGTTCGTATATGCAGGTTTTCGCCAAACTATCTTTCGTGAGAATAAAAAGTTTTTTTCTCACTCATTTTGAATACGTAATCATTGTATTATATGAGCCGAAACAATGGTTTCCATTAACGGTTACAAACAAATATACCCCAAAGATATCCCCCCAAAAAATGTATTCGAAATTGCATGAATAACAAATTAGGTTAAAATTGTATAAAATCCTAATTTTGATGAATAATAAATTTGACTAAAATTGTTCCAATTCCAAAATGGCAATTTTTGAGACAATTATAAAATTCTATTTTTTAAGATGTTTGTAATTACAAACAAAATTTCAAAGAAATATTCTGTAAGTTCATGCTTAGCAAAACAATGAAAATTACATTTACCTGAAAACTAAGGCACCATCAGATAAATCTTAAAAGTAAAATGTTCATCTACATTTTTTCTACGACATTTATCAGCTCGAAACATGCATCTTTTCAGGCGCCCTTGATTTTCTCAAAATACGTTTTGGTAAAGGAAATAGTGACTTTCAAAAACCATTTTATCTGAAACAATACAGTATATAAATAAATTAGTTTGCCTCAGCAGTGTAATTGGTATTACACAAAATTACCTTAATTTAATATCAAATATTTGTCTAAATAAGCTATATGTTATTTTAGTTAATTATTTATATATTTTTTTTAAATTATACATTTTAAAATAAGCTATAGGTAGGCAATATTTTTCAAAAATTATCTATACATTTTTCCAAAGTAAGTTATGCGTTTTTCAAAAATAAGATATACATTTTTCAAAAGTAAGATATACGTACATTTTTCAAAAATAAGATATACATTTTTCAAAAGTAAGATATACGTACATTTTTCAAAAGTAAGATATACGTACATTTTTCAAAAGTAAGATATACGTACATTTTTCAAAAATAAGATATACATTTTTCAAAAGTAAGATATACATTTTTCAAAAGTAAGATATACGTACATATTTCAAAAGTAAGATATACGTACATATTTCAAAAGTAAGATATACGTACATATTTCAAAAGTAAGATATACGTACGTATTTCAAAAGTAAGATATACATTTTTCAAAAGTGAGATATACATTTTTCAAAAACAATTATGTATTATTAAAAACCAAGATTTTCATTTCTAAAAAGCTATATATTTTTCGAACATTCGCCGGCCATTTTGTCCTGTAAATTTAATACAATGGAAATCAGCCGATCTTTGTCGGACGTACATGAAATCTCTGGTATAACGAGGCGCACGAACAATCCAGCTAGAAACAAGCTCTCTAATATATTTACATGTATATTAAAAAAGGCACGCGGTCGTTAAACATCGACTGCCCTCTAGCGGCGTATAAAAATGAAACGTAGTAGAAAATTACCTTGAAAAATAGGCACTATTAAACGCTTCCAATTATCCGCAAATTGAGTTGTTAAGGTGCAATACCCAGAAAGGACTCTGATGAAACCCGGCCAGCGCGATGTTGATCCACGACTTTCGTTTATAAAAATATATAATAAATGAACTTTAATACGTCCGTAGATAACGTCGAAGGTTAAAAAGAGAATTTTCTTGATAACATTAAATCATCGTTTTAGAAAATTAGCGAAGAGCGTTACGCTATGCCTTCCTCTATTATTAAGATCACTTATTTTGCAAAAAAGCCAAAAAAATTCGATATTTCTCTATACATAAAACTACCCGATATCGACCCCGTTTAGAAAGCAACGAAGACCGTACCCCCTTGCTCGGTTTCGGAGTAGATGTGAGGTGACGTAGGGGTGTGTATTGAGGCTAGTATCGAGGCAAATTACCTCGTGTATTTCGTTCGTTTTGAGGGGGCGTTTTTACTCGGCGCCCTAATTGGGGGCTATTACCGACCGAAGCGCCTCTCGTGGCCGCTTCTTTGACTAGAGAATTATGGATAAATGGTTGATTTTTGGGCATTTTTTCGTTCATAATCCGGGGGTGGGGAAGTTAACGTTTTTTGGCGAGCTTTCTTTACATTTTTCGCTCGTTTTTTAATCGGCTTGTTTAATCTGATGATCCTTTTCAAAGAGAAGATGAAAGGGAAAAGGTTTGCCCCTGCGCTTATAACGAATTAGGACCCACGTACACGCGTTTAAGAAAATTATTTGAAAATCTGCCTCGATTATGGGGTTATGTCAACATATTCCTCCCCCCCTCCCCGTATCCAGATATTCGTGTTGTTGTTCACACGAGCCAATCGTTTTGTATAACTTTGTTGCTAAACCCAGTTTACTATAGATTTTTGTACAACTTTGTTACTGAACGCAGTTTACTACTCAATTTTTGTACAACTTTGTTGTGAACGCAGTTTACTACTCGATTTTTGTACAACTTTGTTGTGAACGCAGTTTACTACTCGATTTTTGTACAACTTTGTTGTGAACGCAGTTTACTACTCGATTTTTGTACAACTTTGTTGTGAACGCAGTTTACTACTCGATTTTTGTTCAACTTTGTTGTGAACGCAGTTTACTACTCGATTTTTGTTCAACTTTGTTGTGAACGCAGTTTACTACTCGATTTTTGTACAACTTTGTTGTGAACGCAGTTTACTACTCGATTTTTGTACAACTTTGTTGTGAACGCAGTTTACTACTCGATTTTTGTACAACTTTGTTGTGAACGCAGTTTACTACTCGATTTTTGTACAACTTTGTTGTGAACGCAGTTTACTACTCGATTTTTGTACAACTTTGTTGTGAACGCAGTTTACTACTCGATTTTTGTACAACTTTGTTGTGAACGCAGTTTACTACTCGATTTTTGTTCAACTTTGTTGTGAACGCAGTTTACTACTCGATTTTTGTACAACTTTGTTGTGAACGCAGTTTACTACTCGATTTTTGTACAACTTTGTTGTGAACGCAGTTTACTACTCGATTTTTGTACATTTTTGTTGTGAACGCAGTTTACTACTCGATTTTTGTACAACTTTGTTGGTGAACGCAGTTTTCTACTTGATTTTTTGTACGACTTGTTGGTGAACGCAGTTTTCTACTGGTTCTTTGTACAACGCTTTGGTGAATGCAGTTTGCTACTCGATTTTTGTAGAATTATTTTGGTAAACGCAATTATTTACTCGAATTTTGTACAAATTTGTTGGTGAACGCAGTTTTCTACTCGATTTTTGAATGACTTTGTTGGTAAATGCAGTTTTCTACTCGATTTTTGTATGACTTTGTTGGTAAACGCAGTTTTCTACTCGATTTTTGTATGACTTTGTTGGTAAACGCAGTTTTCTACTCGATTTTTGTATGACTTTGTTGGTAAACGCAGTTTTCTACTCGTTCTTTGTACGACTTTGTTGGTGAACGCTGTTTGCTACTCGTTCTTTGTACGACTTTGTTAGTAAACGCAGTTTTCTACTCGAGTTTTGTACAATTATGTTGGTGAACGCAGTTTATCACTTTATTTTTGTACAATTATATCGGTGAACGCAATTTTCTACTCGAGTTAACAAAAATTCGCGAAGAAATCAGATAGGTAAAGCCCCAACTTGAGAACCTTAACGGGGAAACGTTTTGGAATTTAGACGTACAATCTACACTCCTAATTAGTAATTAGTAACCTGTCTAATTACTCTAAATTCTGAAACAATTGCCTCCAGTACTACAAAATATGTTAATTTAAATTAATTAAGGTGGGCAAGATTCATATTTTAATTTATTTTTCGATGTTAAAAGGATGTGCACGAAACATTTCTGAATGAAGTATTTCGAGCTAAGAATATTGGTCAGAAAAACCTTGTAATTCTTCAAAGTTTGGACAACAATTTAGCGTTTGCGTGGTCAACACGATGTGAAAATTTTTCTGTATTCACACGTTGCAACTCTGCTTACTACTCGTCATATCCAACAATGTTGGATCGTGTGAATAAACCTCCATTTCATGGTCCAGGTCTAAGCCCAAGGAAATCATAAGTTACATTTTCGACACATAATTACAAATTTTCAAAATAAAACTCTCCTAATATTTATATTTTCCTTTTTGATAAAATGTAAGAAATTCCACACACGCACAAGCAACATTGTAAAATTGATATTTTTGTAAGGTATCAATAAATTTTTGAAATTAAAAAGAAAATTATAAAATATTTCAATGATTTCCATTAATTACTCAAACATTTTCGTTGATTTAAATATTTTTTCCAAAGTTAATTCCTGTGATTACAAACGGTTTGCAACGGGCCCCCCAGGTAGCAAAATCTCGTTGATAAACCGTTTGTGAATCGTTGAAACTATGTTGAGAGATAAACGTTATGAAATGGTTGACGATGTCACCAAAATAGACGGTTTATAAAACGGTTGATATTAAGTCTTTTAATACTAACAGAAACCCAAGTATAAACATTATTTGATTAACGTCTATTAAACGTCAATATGAAATGTTAATAAAACTATTAAACGATGCATAATGAACCTAATATAAACGTTATAGGACTAAAGTCGATTAAACGTCGGTTTTGAACATTTCGTAAATTACTTAACTAGATATGGTACCCGATATTTCCTGGGAATACATAGCACAATAGCACAATAGCATTTTTTCACTTAAGTATATACCTTTCACCAAACAGTGCAGGTAATTACCTAATTAATAGCGGCAGTGACAAACATTGTCGCAGCCAAATCAAAAGTACAACGGAGCCTAACTCTTTCCACGCATGGCACCGTACCCCATATAACCAACTGATTTATGCAAATTTAAACAATTATACGTTGATAACACAATAATTTTCCTTTTATCATAAGGCCTAGTGTCTATAGAAGAAGGCTTTTAAAAAACATGACTATACTTTAATCGTTTTCCGTGTGTAGGGCCAAAGAATGGAGAAACTCGGTCTTTTCGCTAGGACCAAAGTGTAGTATCTTGTGTATAGCGGATATACCTAATTTTTAAATTAATCCAATTAATTAAAGATGATTTGCCGACCGTAACCGTTGAAAACCACAGTCAGGGTACCATGAGATAGTATACCAAATTTGGTCGACCTAAGTTGAAAACTGTAGATTCCTTTAGCGGACAAACAAACATATAAATACAGTTTATATTTAGTTAAATATTAACCACTTCTATAACATGTTTTAATTAGAATATTTTTATTAAAACATGTTTAAGAAGTGTTTAATATTTAACTAAATATAAACTTTTATTATTAGTTAGATTAAAAAATTAGTTGATAGCAAAAAACATAACAACGTCTCATGTTTGTCAAAAGATATATCCTTAAAAAGTTAAATAATATAACGTTATTTTAACCTTAATATCCACATTAAAAGTGACGTTTTTGAATGTGATCAATATAATGTAAATAACGTGGTTTTTTCAACCTAACTATTTTGATGAAAACATGAGTTCTAAAAGAGGTCAATATTTTACTAAATATAAACGTTTATAATTAGTGGGATAATAACCATTAAACGTTATTTTGACCAAAAACCAAATATTGACCATTATACAAACGTTATTTTGCTACCTGGGAGGCCTTATTTTTTATCCAAAAATGCATATACTTAAAAAGTAAGCAATAAAATGTATAGCTGTAAAAAGTATTACTTATAATATCTCATCCGTTAATGAATACATTGATGACAAAAGTTTAGTCGATATCTTCAGAAAAATATCTGTGTACATAGCCAGTTCGTTGAGTCTTTCATAGCCACATACTTTACAAAGTTATTCTAGGCTTCTAGCGTAACTTAAGATAATTTGGTAAAATAGGGTACACGACGCGCCGATTTTCAGTTTAGACCAATCTATCGAAATCAATTTCATGCTAGTTCATCTTAATGTTACTTGAATCTTCAATATCAAAATAACTCCCGTAAAAAGACAGAATTCGGACCAAAATAAAGGCAGTGAGATTATAAATTTTTTCCTGATTGCTATTTTTCCTCAATTTCATTTCTGCCCCAGAACCCCCACGGGATCACCCCCACTGACGATTTGTACACCTAATTACTTAAGTAACAAGGAGTAACCCATGGCATGTTTGTGATGTTGCTTTTAATTTCCATATTTATCGTATATTGAAATTGACGTTTTCTTTCTGTTAGTGTTATCTCCGAGCCGTTATCGTCGAAAAATCCGGAATTATTTGGCGTTGGAACTTTACAATTAGGCTAAGGCGGTTCGATCTGGATGAGACGAGATATTTTGGTAAAACGAAGGTGAGACATAACGCTTTTCAATACAATTTCGTAATCGCAACGCCGCGTCCGGTTTTGTTTACAACCTTACGTCGTAAATTTTTCAAGGTGAAAATATTAACCCTTAGTTTGAGTTTACTGCGAAATGGTCTAAAAATTACCATCTTTGCTGAAAGCCAATATGATTCGTTATTTCTATAAAATTGTAACAACCGATAGCACGTACCACAGTGGCGGATACATATGGGGGGCCCTCCCCCCCTTGACGCTTAAGCTCATAGCTCAAGATGTCTTTTAGCGCCTCCCTCCCTTTGAGTGGCGAAGTATTTCTAGAGTCTCTATTGGTCTCCTTCAAGGTCAAAATATAAATTTTGACCACTTGACCTTTTTCTATTAACTAACCAAATTGTTTAGGTACAAGGCTCCCATACAGTGGCTTAACCAGAAATTCGTCATGACGTGGTCAAACTATTTAAAAGTTCGGAGGTGATTCAAGTTAGGGGTGAACGTTTAGTACGGTCAAATTTACCTCCAAGTGGGTGTGAACACGTAACCTTTGCTCCTATATGTAGAAAACATAGCAAGAAGACACAGGTTCGATCCCAGCTTCTGGCACTGGGTGAAAACTCGGAACTACTCTCCCCCCTGTTTAGAAGGGTTTTCCATTAAACAATAATAATAATCGATAATAATAATCAGCTAGGCTAATACCCAAGACACCACATAGGCCTAAGTCATCAAGCGACTTTTAAAGCCATTAATTCAGGTAGTTGGGTTACAATGCGTAGGAGGGTGGTGGGAAACCCTGCAAGCCACGCGAGCCAACAGCTCCCTACACTAACTAACCTTGTAGAGGTTAACGGTTATAGATAGTGTAGGGAGCTGTTGGCATGAAGGGCTGGTCACCACCCTCCTACGCATTGTAACCCGGCCACCTGTTTGAAAGGCTTTATAAGTCGCTAGATGACTTGGGCCGAAGGTGGTGCCTTGGGTATTAGCCTAGCTGATTATTATTATTTTTTTAACATGACGTTAAACAATACACCATTAAGAATATCGTATCTTTCCTTAGCCTAATTACGATAGTTATATGTGAACTGTTTAACTGGCTGATGTTTGCGATAAAAGGTCGTATCACGCGCCTCAATATAGTTCTGGATCATTGCTCTAGTGTCGCTCGCAGGTGTCATAAAAGTGTCCGAAAAAGAAAGAATTTAAGAGAGCTCTTAAAATCGAATGAATTCTGCCAGGATTAGCGACTCTACTAAAATTTAACTACGCTGTCGACGCAATAAAAGCCAATGAGACGAGCTATCTTCTCGTAAAATCAAGATTATTCTTGAGGAGAGGACCGTTCGCACTCGAAGTGCGCGCTGAATGATAACGCGTTAAAAACGTATAGCCTAGATAATTTATTAATTGCAATACGTAAAAGTGTATAGTCTAACATTCGGATATTGTCAAGAGGTCAAATATTGGATCTATGTTCTGTTTTTAAGAAATATATTTGGTTTGAAGGATTCATTTTAGTTAAATCGCACTGGAAAGAACCTGTTTCATGGGTCTATGTCATTATCGATATCGTCCTAATATGGAATATTATTAAGGTCATTTAATTTTGTTTTTTATTAGAGATGTTTGATTCTCTGACGAATGTTTAGTCAGGTAGGCTACATTTGGAGTCTAATGGTCAAATTTTGGAGCCTAATTCCCAAAGTTGGAAAATTCTTACTCAACATTTTAAATTATATGTTATCAGATTTAAATTTCAGTAGAATTTATTTAATTTAAAAGTTAACTCCCAAATGTTTTTGCTAATTTTAAATGTTAATAATAATATTAATCAGCTAGGCTAATACCCAAGGCACCACCTTGGGCCTATAAGTTACAATGCGTAAGAATTTGGGGGTGGTGATTTTAAATTTTAAAGGTAGACCATATCATACCTCGCATAGGCCCAACGGTTCTCGCTATAACTATCGACACAAAATTTTGAATTTAATATCAAATTAAAAGAGCACCTAATAATTTTTAATTTTAGTTAATAGAATCGCTTACGTAAGCGTAAGTAGTTAACCAATACAACAACATCGTAGTAGCATAATAATAAATAATAATAATCAGCTAGGCTAATACCCAAGGCACCACCTTAGGCCAAAGTCATCAAGCGACTTTTGAAGTCATTAATTCAGGTGGCCGGGTTACAATGCGTAGGAGGGTGGTGGCAAACCATGCATGCCACGCGATCGAGCCAACAGCTCCCTACACTAACTATTACCGTTAACCTCAACAAGTTTTTATCACTCTAATGCGAACAACGTCATTTCAATTTGGAGGAGATGATTTTGACAAAGAGCGGTTTTTTTCTGTCGCAGCCGTAATCGTCTCTAATGCCGCAACCTCCTTCAGAAGACAGTGCTCGCTCTAAGCCCAGCGCGACTTTCGTCAGACCTACTTCAATCAGCTCCTCCAACGGATGTTATCAGCGCGGGAATCAGATGATCTAATTTTTACTCTCCTTCAAAATCCTCGTAAAAGGATGATAAGAAGGTGGTATATAAGGCTTCCCCGATGACCACAGACATCATTCTCGACATCACAATCCAGAAGAGAGACACACAATTAGTTTCAGCGCGAATAACTCTTTCGGTCGTTCCTTCGAACACTCTTCGCCGTCGAGACGGTAAGCATTGCTGAGAAGCGTACCTCCTTCATTTATTATTACTATTATTAGTTTATAATAAAAGTATATAAATAAATCTTACGAGATACGCTTAATAATAATAATAATAATAATAATAATCAGCTAGGCTAATACCCAAATACTCGAAGATCTATTTTGTCCGAGTGTCGGGGTTAGATTTTTCCATCGAAGACCAATTGGTTCGAGTATTTCGTAAGTTTAATAATAATCAGCTAGGCTAATACCCAAGGCACCACCTTAGGCCTAAGTCATCGAGCGACTTTTAAGGCCTTTAAGTCAGGTGGCCGGGTTTATCATTACTATAAATTTGTTCGGGTTTAGCTTTTTGCGCCCTTTTTACCATGAACTTTTCTACCATTTCGTGTAATTTAACTGCATTATAGTACATATGGAGTTTTATTGACCCAAGGCACCACCTTATGCTCCAGTCATCGAGATACTTTTAATGCGATTAATTCAGGTGGCCGGGTTAATATGCGTATGAGGGTGGTGGAAGCCCTTCATGTCACTCTAGCCAACAGCTCCCCATACTCACTATTACCTTTAACCTCTAGTGATTTGGCTAGACCTTAGAGCCTACTAAGTTAAATGTTTCAATTGAATGGAATAGAACGAGCACTTCTCTATTAAAAGATGTCTTATAAACCTCCTTTTATACGGATTGTATTTTACAGAATGGACTTCAACGCGGTGTTGAATAGAATCGGAGACTATGGCAGGTTCCAGAAACTCCTCATGTTCGTCTTCTTCAACGTGGTCAACGTGTACGGGTCCTTCAGTTACTGGGCACAAATCTTCATCCTTCTCGTGCCGGACCATACTTGCCGTACACCACCGACCA
The DNA here is from genome assembly GCF_980474605.1 of Leiobunum rupestre. Taxonomy (NCBI): domain Eukaryota; kingdom Metazoa; phylum Arthropoda; class Arachnida; order Opiliones; family Sclerosomatidae; genus Leiobunum; species Leiobunum rupestre. The sequence goes on along the minus strand of NC_143386.1, from coordinate 49,392,630 downwards.
ATGGTCCCAATTCGACCACCGAGGACTGGTTCGCTGGTCAGTGTTCGTGGAAACAAGGAAATATTCCAGATGAGTTGGCTGCTAACGCTATGGTAAGTAATTTTGCTATTGAAGAGTTGTTCGGATTGAAAGCAAAGATTTCTAATATTTTTATTTGTTTTTGTACAGAATAACAGCCTGACAGAGATCTTTATGCCAGTCAGAGGTTTCCCAGTATATATGGCCAGTTTCTTCGGAATGGGTGACCTTTTCGACAACTCTAATGATACCTCGCCAGCCATCGAGTCTCTAGGCTGCAACGATTGGATCTACGATTTCTCCATATTGTTTCCAACTGTTTCCAGTGACGTGAGTGTCATCGTCGTTCATTTCTGTTGTTTAATAAGTGAGTTTCAATAACCGCACCGCCATCTATCGACTTTAAACGTAACTATTCAGATGGTACTTGTCACAACAATCTGACATCATAGCTCACCGTCAATGTACCATCGGAATTGACTTTTGCGTCTAACTGCGCATCTGACAGATATATTGAAACTCGCTTGTTCGGTGCTTGCTCTTAGCGTCGCGTCGTAGGCATACGTCGTAGCTAAGCTCCGCCTTGAAACGGCAGTCATGGCATTAATTTGACGTCACAAATCACGAGGCAAAACACCACACGATCCAGCGAAATAATAACATGGGTGTCTTAATGTCATGGCCGACCTATACGCGTTACCATGGCAACCAACACAAGCCACACCCCCGAGCAAGCAACGAATTGCACGAATTGACGCATTTTCATAGTCCAAAATGGCCAATAATTAAAAAGTCCATTCCCTTTCTAGAATAATTGGGTCTGCCAAGAAAGCTGGAAGGTTTCCTTCGCCCATACATGCTATTGGATCGGCTCCACTTTAGGATATTTGACGGCTGGCTTTATCCTTGATAGGTTCGTTAATACTACTTACTTTCACTTTAAATTACTAATAGTTTATCTGCTATAATCAATTATATTGTATTACTTTAATATAGTTTGGGACGTCGTCCAAGTATCGCTTTCTTCGCGTCAACATTGGGTATCTCGCACATCGCTTCGGCTTTCGCGCCAAATTACGTCACTTTTGTTCTTTGCCGATTGTTATCGGGGATGTCCGCCTTACCACTACAAAGCTCAGCTTACACATTAGGTAATTATTAATATGATTCACCGTTCAAAATTAGTACAGATTATTTAGTCTTTATTTTTAAAACAATGATCTAAAACGTTGCAACGTACTTTTTTCGTAGTTGTCGAATTGATCGGGCCTTCGAAGAGGAAGGTAGCCGCGGTCACTAGCGTCATCTATTGGTTGGGTTTGGCAGTTATCTTTCCGTGGATGGCTTACGTAATTCGTGATTGGAAAATACTTTTAATAATCTCATCTTCACCCATCATTATTGTGCTTCCACTTATAATGTAAGTTAATTTGTTTTAATTTGTCAAATTAGAATTTCTAAAATGTTTTCTATCGCCGATAGATGGTGCGTTCCCGAATCTCCGAGCTGGCTCTTGGGACGTGGCGACATCGAGCGCGCCAAATCCGAACTAATAAAAATATCGAAAATCAACGGTACATACGAGGAATCGTTCTTTGAAACTTTAAAATTGGTTAGTTTTATTTTTAAAACACTAAATAACCAAATATGGACTTAATTTATGAAAAAAATAATTATAAACGTTTCAGTCTGAGCCAAAACAAACGCAAAATGCTAAACCAGACGGTTTTTTCAAAACTACAGTTCTTTTATTTAAAACCAGAAATATTCGAAAAAATACTTTAGTTCTTTTTGTTGCTTGGTAAGTAATTAATTTAACACAATTAATAAAATAAATAATCCAGATTAAGTTGTCACGAACGGAAATCACAATTTATTTGATTTGTAGGGTGTTTATATGCATGTCATATCACGGAGTGAATCTCAGCCAATCATCCGCCGGCCCGCACGTCTACGTCATATATAGTCTGGGATCTTTATTGGAAATTCCAGTTTCTTTTTTGCATTTAATGATTGTGGACAGAATTGGTCGACGCCTACCAATCATTCTCAGCCTGGCTCTAGTTGGTATCCTTGGACCCACTACATCTTTCTTCAACTCAGGTAATTTTAATAAATAATAATAACACAAGTAAATAAGTATTTTAAGAGATAATTATCTAGGTCTTAGAAATGAAACATGTATCTTCTCAGGCTCGAAGTTATTTTTAATGGGAACTATTTTTCCACTAAATCGCGGAAGTATACATCCCAATAAGGAATTTACCGCATTTATTACTCTGATTACCAATGTAAATTTTTTAAATTGCGCTACTTGGGTATATTTACTTATATTCAAACCGAATTGTTTATAATGAAACGGTTTTCAAAAATAATTATAATAAGAAATTACCCCCACACAATTTTTTTCTTGCTAAACGTATTTTGCAAAATAAGCAGAATCTTGAGAAGAAGCATGTGACTAACGGTCGTAAGAATAGTAATAGTTATCACTAAAACATACTTTTGATATAAGAAATATTTATCATCCCGCATTATTAAATAATTTTGTTAATTTTTCAGGTTCACTCTGGGTTTCATTCTCAGTTAGTATCATAATCAGAGGCCTGTTTAGTCTGGCGTACAACATATTCTTTCAACTTTCCGCCGAACTGTTCCCCACCCCATTGAGGGGGCGTGGCATTTGCTTGATGAGAACGCTGGGTGACATTGGCACGAGCGTGGCTCCTTTCATCATCTCGACGGTAAGACGAAATCAATTTTTTATTTATTAATGGAGGAATTTTTATTTCAAAGAAAAGAGCAGCCACCGCTTAGATGGCGCCACTAAGTAGCAGGGGAGTTCAGATATTTCCACCAATGGGAAAACGGTTGAAAGGGCATGCTTTTTCATTGCTCAATTATAGGGCAATAACCTTTCACCCGCTTTTTCATTGGTGGAAACAGCTTAACCCCGGTAGTACTTAGTGGCGCCATCTAAGCGGTGGCCTCTCTTAAAAATGTTATTCATTTATTAAGTTAAAAATGATTTGGGCATTTTACGAAGTTAAAAAATGAATTGAGCATTTTAGAAGTTAAAAAAGTAATTGTGCATTTACGAAGTTAAAACATTAATTGAGCATTTACTAGTTAAAATTTAAAAATAGAAGATTAAAATTGTTTTATTTTAATTAAGCCTTGGTCATAATTTTATTTCGTCTTTTCAGGCCGCTAAAACCGACACGTCACTTCCGGTCTTCGTGTTTAGCGCTCTAGCGATTATCGGCGGCGGATTCACATTGCTATTACCGGAAACGCTCAATCAACCACTTCCGCAGACGGTTCAGGATGCGGATGACTTTGGTTTGGACCAAGGACTTTGCTTCTGTCCAGCCTTCAATTCTTGCTCGTGAGTATTACTTTGTGTCTGTTTTTCTGGCACCAACCCTACTAATAAATACCCTATCTTGTATGGTAGGAAACCAACTAACAGCGAACAGCCTTCCAAATGCAAAGATGGTGATGGCGCTGACAATCTTGGTTTCGTCTCTTCCAAATTGGAAGAAATTGTTTAATATTTAGGGGGAAAACTCCCAAAAAATTTGTTTTGTTCTTGCATTGGTTTTACAATGTTATTATAACAATACTATTGTTATTTATTGAAATCTTTAAAATAAAGGTTGTAATTTTATTCAGATTGACCTCTTTTGTTCCAAAAAAAAAAACCCCAACGCTATGAGCTATATCTGAAGTATATAAAAAGTTTCCAACGTGAGAAGTATGCATATAAATTTTTAATATGCATCTTCGTGGACTATAGACACTTTTCAAATGAGAACTACTTTCTTATAAAACCGCGGATGTATACACGGCTCAAATTTTCGACGTGTAAGATTATAAGATTTGAAATGGCCTTTTCCGGATTTAATGAAGTATTTCACTGAAAGATATTTTTAAAAATCAATGTTTCAAGCGTATTGGGCTGACTAAATTTCCGACACGAAAAATTCCTTCTCAATTTAGAGGTTTTCCATTGGCTTAAATACATATGTTAGTAGCCAATAGTGTGACTCCCAAAATTACTAGGATGAGTAAAAAGGTTAAAATCTAACGTAGTCTACCTTTTTACTGGTTCGTGGTGAAACAAACCGTTAGTGAAGATTTTTGAATTGAATAAAGGTACAGTGGCATACTTATGAGTAATCATGTTACATATGCTAAAACTAATCATTTAACCAACAACAACGGCGCCATTTGGTCAAAATTGAACGTGAACGAAACTACGCCGGAAATCGACTTAAGCGACGCACAGTTTGTCGACAATGAACTAAAATTAACCGTGATTTTCCTATTCCCAGTATTCGCACGTGCTTTTTAACAGTGAGTCCTATTAGATTCTTGATCCTACAACCAAAAGTATATAATATACCTTTTACTAGAGAAGCTTGTATTTGAGGTAATTTGCCTCGCCCCCAAATTTGATTCATTTCAAAACGTGATTTAAACAATGAGCGGGAGCCTCCGCTGATACCTGTTTCAAGATAATAAACTTCTCGAACAAAAGTATTTATAATAATAAACTGTTTACAGTTTGCTTTTGAAAAATATATTTGTATTTTTGAATTTAGGGTTAAGGCTAAACCGAAAATTACTACAATTATTTTAAGCGAATGAGAATGGTAAGGATTTCGGTTGCTTCCAACTTCGATATTTTGTTAATAAATCATAAATTTGATAATACGCTTATGTTAAGAAATGTAAATTAAAATGATTTTTAATAATATATCTACGTAATAGCTTCTCAGATATTAGTTAAGCCATCTGATCATCGGAAATAAATTAATAATAATCAGTTTATCCACATTTACGCTCGGATATTATCAGATCGGTTGATCTGAGTCAAAATGCAAACTAGATAGTTTAAAAGCGAATCTGAATTCAACGTAAGCGGGCCAATAGAAAGTGAGCAGATATTCCTTTAAAATTTTTATTTATGTTTATTTAGGTTTTCTTTGTAAAAGATAATATATATATATATAATAAACTTAGAAGTCAGATATAACTGTTCAGTTAACTTGATGTGATTAGATCAATTCAATAATTTAATAATAATAATGGAATCAGATATAATTATTTGAAATAAGATTGCTCGGTGAGGGAAAAATAAACTTGCGACTGGAATAACTTGATCTCTTGGATATTAGTGGTAGTTATTTTAGTATACAAATGACTTGGAATCACAGATTTTTGTCAATATTAAAAGGTTAATTAATTACGGAACACTCATTAGAAATTTGTTAAAAATCCATTTAAATATACAAGTTTACGTTGGACGCCATATTTGCACCACGTTTTAATTCTTGCATATTTAAATGAATTTTTAATAAATTTCTAATTAAATCACAATCTCATTAGTGTTCCGTAATTAATTAACCTTTTAATAATAATAATAATCAGCTAGGCTAATACTCAAGGCACCACCTTAGGCCTAAGTCATCATACGACTTGTAAAGCCATTAATTCAGGTGGCCGGGTTACAATGCGTAGGAGGGTGGTGGCAAGCCCTGCATGCCACGCGAGCCAACAGCTCCCTACACTAACTATTGCCGTTAACCTCAACAAGGTTTTATGGAAGGGGAAACCGAAGAGCCCGAAGGAAAACCCCTTAAACCAGTGGGGAGATAACCCGGTTGCTCTTACTGCGAGGCGAAAGTGCTAACCACTCCGCCACCCCACTAAACGTTTGGTGATTTATAGTCGCTATTCCAAAGTATTCTTAGATCCTAATTGTCCGAAACTGTCTACCCAATGGACGATTACGAGGTAGACCTTTTTATTCCATAGTAATGTCTAAAAGTAGCATAATGGTGACAATATCGGTACTTCAGTAACACGAAAAACCAATCTTAACTGTATTCTATTGATTGGAATACTCAGAATCCTATGTTTTTTTTTTACCAAAAAAAAAAGAGTCAAGAGAGAAAACAATAAAATAGCTTTGTCCCAAATTCTCTTTTGCAAGTTTGAAGTAAAGTTGTATAAAGTGTCTGGCAATATCCACCTATTGATATTTCACACCTGACTAGGTGTTCCGTTGGGGGGTCGAATACTTTGCTTTTAAACGCGAGAGCAATTTAGCGAAATCGGAAGCCAGAAACTCAGCCGAGCTATCGGAGATCTTCCAATTCCCAAACGTCGAATTTTGATTTGAGAATGATCACCCTTCTACCGTAGTTCGTCGGCTCCGTTACCCGGTGGTTTACAATTAAGGCGCGGAATATGGTTAAGTCTACGTTATCGGAGTATCGATGACGATTCGGGGTTAGGAGCGGGATAAGGCGATAGTCCATCCGGACTGGACCAAAGGATTTGCTAGGAAATTATCGGGCAATGGGAAAGCCTTGTTCCAGCCTTGCCACTCCGGACATTAACTTCCCATCAAGAGTCTCCGCTTTTTGTCTAGCCGCTGCTTTCGCGGAACAAAAAGCTCTATTAATAACGCTTAGCCTCTAATGGAGCCAAAACTCCGTGCTGCCACTCAGAATACTTTGTCGTTCTTCGCTCCAACCCCTCCGAAAAAAAGAGACCCATCCGAAGCCATTATGAACAATTTTAACGGTTATAGTCAATTTTAATTAGGGGATCCGTCCATGTACTTTCATTTGATGGGTGGGGTTCAAACCTTTTCAAGATATTTTTATAACTTTGTAGACTTTAGTTTTTAGACGAAACTATTGGATGTTGTTTGCGTACGAACGGGAACAAACTATTTGTTTCTAGTACATTTAAATAATTTGCTTTTCGTGACTGATAATTTTTTCAAATGTTATCCTGGGAGCTAAATTTTACAAACTGTTTAAGTTTATAATTTATCCAATTTGTTTTCGTTTTGAATTTTCTTTCAAAATTTTGGTGTGTGATAATGTTAATAAATATTTTCGAGTGATAATGTTTTCAAATATTTTCGTGTGATGTAATTTTTCAAAATTTTTAAGTTTTAAGTATAATTTTTTCAATTAGGGTCAATGGAGGTAAGTGTGATCAGGGGGTAAGTGTGATCACCCCTTATTATTTTCCCAAATAATATTATAACATAATATTTGATGAATGGATATTGAAATATACTTCATTGTACACATTTTGTATATTTTCAATATTAATTTGAATTAAAATTCGTTTTTAAAAATTTTAGTTGAAAAAATGTTATACTCTTCTACTCGTGTTTAGAGATTTTATGCCCAAAAGAAAAGTTCTGTAATTTTTTTTCTAACTGACAAACCGATTTTACATTTTGGTATTTTGTAGTCTGCTTAACCTTTTACCTGCTAGGAAAATTTTGTGTTTTTTCTAATATTTTGAGGTTTTCAAAATTTAATCTGAAAAAATTCTTTCAAAATTTGCGGTGCGGGGTAAGTGTGACCACACGAAGATATTATTTTACAGCTATGAAAACAATTGAGCTTTATTGGGACACCATATTTATCCGCTGTATGCAATTTCATTGCGATTGATCACGGATTTAACAAGATCACAATTAACCAACCTTCCTATCACACTTGCCCCGCATTTTGGGGTAAGTGTGACCACACGAAGATATTATTTTAGATCTACGAAAAAATATAGCTTTATTGCGACACTATTTTTAATCTCTGTATGCAAATTTATTGCGATTGGTCAAGGATTTCAAGTGATCACAATTACCCCACACCCCCCCCCCCTATCACACTTGCCCCGCATTTTGGGGGTAAGTGTGATCAGTAACGGAGTTAAATTAAATAATAAATATTTATATCACTATTTGATTGCGTGGTTGTGTAGGATAAAGTGGCCGTATTAATTGTACCAATTCTTAAGAGGGTGCTATTTTTAGTTTAAGAGTAATTTCAGGTAAACGCCAAAAAAAAATATTTTGATCACACTTACCTCCATTGACCCTATAATTTTAAAATATTTTCGAAATTTATAATTTTTGCAAATTTTTTTGATTTATAATTTAACCAATTTTTCGTGTTTTATAATTTTGACTTTATTTCGTGTCCAATAATTTTTTAATATATTTTCATGTTTTTTGATATTTACAAAATATTTTATTTTTACGAGTAAACTTTAACAATTTAAGTAAGTGTAATACAGGATTTTCTACATTTTAAAGTTTTAAAATCATAATAATGATCATAATTATCTAAGTTAATACCCAAGGCACCACCGCAGGCCTAAGTCATCATGCGACCAATGACTGCTTTTAAATACATTACATACATACAACTTGCATATTTCTACATTTTAACTCTATAAATTAGTAATTTAATCCAATAATTATAATACTTATCCTACAATTTTAAAAATCTTATCCTATACTTATCCTATAATTTTCCAATTCTTATCCTATAATTTTCAAATCTTTATCCTATAATTTTAAAATTTTTATCCTATAATTTTTAAAATTTTATCTTAAAATTGTCCAATTTTTATCCTATAATTTTTAAAATTTTATCTTAAAATTTTCCAATTTTTATCGTATAATTTTCAAATTTTATCTTAAAATTTTCCAATTTTTATCCTATAATTTTAAATATTTTCCTATAATTTAAATTTGTTACTATAATTTTCCAATTTTTATTCTATACTTATCCCATAATTTTCAAATTCTTCTCCTGTAATTTTCAAATTATTCACCTATAATTTTCAAATTATTCTCCTATAATTTTCAAATAATTCTCCTATAATTTTCAAATTATTCTCCTATAATTTTCAAATAATTATCCTATAATTTTCAAATAATTATCCTATAATTTTCAAATTATTCCCCTATAATTTCCAAAATCTTCTCCTATAATTTTCAAATCTGTATCCTATAATTTTCAAATCATTATCCTATAATTTTCAAATCTGTATCCTATAATTTTAAAAACTTTATCCTATAATTTCAAATCTTTATCCTATAACTTTGAAATTATTATCCTATTATTTTCATATTTTACTTTACAACCGACACGTATACTTCTATCGAAAGAGTAATATAATATAATTCTGATAGAACGAAGATGTAGTAAACAAACCTCTTGATAGCATAATTTACAATCTCAATAACAAAAAGGAGGTTGAGCTTCTTTTCTTTGTACACTTAATCGATTTTAATGAGACTTTTTCGTTGTAAAAATGGCGCTTACCTTATAGGCTTGTAGAATATCACGGAAGGAACAGGCGGACGAATAAGTTGGCAAATTGCTAGGGGCTTCCGCTCGAGGATAAAGAGATAGGAGCGTCTGAAATTCTTTTTAAGGTCTTTTACTCTCTTAACTCCCGATGCTCGCGTAAAAAAGGTGGAGCACGAAAATGTTTTACCCCGACGACGTTTTCCTAATTACGCTATAGCAGTGATGAGTTTTTTTCTCGTTCTCTCCATCGCCCCCTTAATTAGTGCTGCCATCTTCAATTCTATTCCTCGCCACAAGCTCCGTTTACATCACTGACCTCGGATAAAGTAAATCGTGAAAAGATTATTATCATCTATGGTGTTAGAAAATACTATGATCTAAAAATTTGTAAATATTTGGAAAATTTAGCTGTGAAATTTCGAACCATTTTATGATCAGTTATTTTGTATTTTTAATAATTATCAAGATCGAATTAGGCTCTTCAGTATTCCTACAGCCAATGGCACTGCTACACGTTAGCTGTAGTCTATGTGGAGATTTCGAGAGTCTTCAACATAACATAAAAATTACCCTAAAGTATTCTCAAAATTACCTTAAAACATTCTGAAAATGACCTTATAATATTCTGGAAATGACCTTATAATATTCTGGAAATGACCTTATAATATTCTGGAAATGACCTTATAATATTCTGGAAATGACCTTATAATATTCTGGAAATGACCTTATAATATTCTGGAAATTACCTTATAATATTCTGGAAATGACCTTATAATATTCTGGAAATTACCTTATAATATTCTGGAAATGACCTTATAATATTCTGGAAATGACCTTATAATATTCTGGAAATGACCTTATAATATTCTGGAAATTACCTTATAATATTCTGGAAATGACCTTATAATATTCTGGAAATGACCTTATAATATTCTGGAAATGACCTTTTAATATTCTGGAAATGACCTTATAATATTCTGAAAATGACCTTATAATATTCTGGAAATGACCTTATAATATTCTGGAAATGACCTTATAATATTCTGGAAATGACCTTATAATATTCTGGAAATGACCTTATAATATTCTGGAAATGACCTTATAATATTCTGGAAATGACCTTATAATATTCTGGAAATGACCTTATAATATTCTGGAAATGACCTTTTAATATTCTGGAAATGACCTTATAATATTCTGAAAATGACCTTATAATATTCTGAAAATGACCTTATAACATTCTGGAAATGACCTTATAATATTCTGGAAATGACCTTATAATATTCTGGAAATGACCTTATAATATTCTGGAAATGACCTTATAATATTCTGGAAATGACCTTTTAATATTCTGGAAATGACCTTATAATATTCTGGAAATGACCTTTTAATATTCTGGAAATGACCTTATAATATTCTGGAAATGACCTTATAATATTCTGAAAATGACCTTATAATATTCTGGAAATGACCTTATAATATTCTGGAAATGACCTAATAATATTCTGGAAATGACCTAATAATATTCTGGAAATGACCTTATAATATTCTGGAAATGACCTTATAATATTCTGTAAATGACCTTATAATATTCTGGAAATGACCTTATAATATTCTGGAAATGACCTTATAATATTCTGGAAATGACCTTATAATATTCTGGAAATGACCTTATAATATTCTGAAAATGACCTTATAATATTCTGGAAATGACCTTATAATATTCTGGAAATGTACTTATAATATTCTGGAAATGACCTTATAATATTCTGGAAATGACCTTATAATATTCTGGAAATGACCTTTTAATATTCTGGAAATGACCTTATAATATTCTGGAAATGACCTTATAATATTCTGGAAATGACCTTATAATATTCTGGAAATGACCTTATAATATTCTGGAAATGACCTAATAATATTCTGGAAATGACCTAATAATATTCTGGAAATGACCTTATAATATTCTGGAAATGACCTTATAATATTCTGGAAATGACCTTATAATATTCTGAAAATGATCTTATAATATTCTGAAAATGACCTTATAACATTCTGGAAATGACCTTATAATATTCTGAAAATGACCTTATAATATTCTGAAAATGACCTTATAATATTCTGGAAATGACCTTATAATATTCTGGAAATGACCTTATAATATTCTGGAAATGACCTTATAATATTCTGGAAATGACCTTATAATATTCTGGAAATGACCTTATAATATTCTGGAAATGACCTTATAATATTCTGGAAATGACCTTATAATATTCTGGAAATGACCTTATAATATTCTGGAAATGACCTTATAATATTCTGAAAATGACCTTATAATATTCTGAAAATGACCTTATAACATTCTGGAAATGACCTTATAATATTCTGAAAATGACCTTATAATATTCTGGAAATGACCTTATAATATTCTGGAAATGACCTTATAATATTCTGAAAATCACCTACAAATATCTGGAAAATTGCTTTAAAGTATACCCTTTTTTAAAAAGGACCTCAAAATATCTTGAAATTGCCTCAAATTATATCCTCAAATAACCTCAAAATATCATTAAAAATGCCTCAAAATATTTTTTAAAATGCCTTACATTATATTCTAAAATAACCTCAAAATATCTTTAAAAATGCCTCAAATTATATCGTAAAATAGCCAACAAATATCTTTAAAATTGCCTCAAATCATATCGTAAAATAGCTTCCAAATATCTTTATATTTGCCTGAAAATGTACCCACAAGTTGTCTCAGAATGTACCCTTAAATTTCCTAAAATTAAACTCTTGACTTGTTTCAAATTATACTCTTAAATTTCCTCAATTATACCTTAAAATGGGCACAAAATATATCCTAAAATGCCTCAAAAGTTTTGCGTCAAAATATCCACATGTGTAGTGAAATATTCAAAAAAATTCGTCTGCTATGCAGATAATTTGTCATTTTAAAACACAAAGCACAATATTCAGCAGCTACGTGAGCCGTTAAACGGCACTATGTAAACTGAAAGGGCGAATTGAGGCACACACTCTTTACACGTTTAATTATCTCAAATAATCTCTACTATTAATGTAGAGGTGTTATGGACTCGTACGCTTAGTCTTACTTAGCAATATGAAGACGTTTAGTCAAGGTAATTTCAAATCTGGAATTCTCATCAAAGCGTTGACAAACTTTTAACGAGATTTTTAACCTCTGTGATAATTCATTGAATATACATAAAATTAGTGAACCTTCGAGTAGAATTTGATTAAATAAGTGGAGGTATTATATAGTTTCAACAGTAAGTTTAGTTTCAATAGTACACTGTTAAGAAAATTCGTTCAGAAGACGTTCAACTTAGAACAGTCTGTTCAAAAATTAGGGATAGCGTTCTAAAGGTATGTAACAGAGAACGGTGTGTTCAAGATATTATATTTCGTTCAAATAAGAACGAATGCTCTTTCGCCCTCTGGGGGAAGGCTTGTAAACTACACAATAGAATAGATTCGTTCCAATAGCTAGGAGCTCGTTCCCCTTAGAACAGGTTTTACACACAATCCTATATGGATTTCTTTGTATTGTCTTCATGTACATGTACTAACATATAAGCGTGACACTTTCAACGTATGACCAAAAGTAACACTATTTTGCGGAAAACGTCGTAAGGCCGAAAGTAACAAATAAGAGTGACACTATTTAGCGGAAAACTTCGTATGGTCAAAAGTAACAAACAAGTATAACATCCATATAGTAATAAATGAGTGGTTTATTGTGCGCTTTGTTATAGGTAGTTTTTTCGTACATTATTATATTGTTTTAAGTTATTGTACTGGTTGATTAAACTATTACTCGTAGTTATTTATTTACAGGGTGAGTAAGAACATGTTGTAATGAAGTTGTTTTTGTAGTGGTATGTACAGTGTGTTTGGAAATTTACCGAAGATTCAATTTCATTGTTGGAGCGTAGCTCCTTCACTAGCGACTCAAATGGCGTTACACTCTTAAAAATATTGGGTTGTTTTTGACCCAAATTGGGTTGTTTTTTTACCCATTGTTGGGTCAGTATTTAACCAAACAAAATAAGGGGTTGTTTTAGTTTTCACCCAAAACGGGTTATTTTCATAACGCTATTTTGGGTTAAATTTATAAGTTACCCAAATATGGGTTGAACATTCGCCCAAAATATGGTTAATATATGACTAAATTTTGGGTTATAATTTAACAATTAATTGGGTTGTTTTTTTACCCATTGTTGTGTCAGTATTTAACCAAATAAAATATTGGGTGGTTTTTGTTTTCACCCAAAATGGGTTATTTTAATAATGATATTTTGGGTTACATTTATAAGTTACCCAAAATATGGTTAATATATGACTCAATTTTGGGTTATAAATTAACAATTAATTTGGTTTATAAATTTGATCACACTGGAAAGAATATAGTAGGGCCTTGGCAATTTGCAATAAATTTAAACAAAGGAGCTCATTACGTTCTTCCGCTGAAATATCAACACAACATAAAAAAATAAATTTAAAATATCGGAAAAATTTCAATTATAAATAGTAAATTAAATGAAAAATATTCTATACCTTTAGAATCAAAAATTAAGAATCCTTTCATGAAAACGATGCAAGAATGGCGCAAATTTTTTAATTTGCAGTCTTCCAAGTTCGATGGACACATTTCCGATGCTCATATCGTCTTTGGCACGTGGGAACTTTAAATTTGATAGTATGACCCAATTTTGGGTTGCTATTATATTATCTTAAAAACAACCTTATTTTGTTTAACCCAAATTTTGCGTTTCAAGATTTTCAACTACATTTGGGTTATGTTTTACTCAAAAAGTAGTTAAAAATGAAATAACCAAAATCATTTAACCCAACGTTTTTAAGAGTGTAGGTCTGTAACGCTGTTTCTCAGAAACTACCAGACCTATTGAAAAGAAACTTCACACAAATAACAATATAAATAACCTCCGTGTCCTACACTGTTAAAAAATAAGGTGCATTTTGGTACCGACTAAGGTATTTTATGTTGCATCCCCAGACGAACCTTTAAAGGTATCAAATAATGCCTCTTTAAGGAGGTGCTATAAGGTACGTCTTGATGAAGGTATTTATTAAAACCTCCTAAATCCTAAAGGTACTGTACCATACTTAAATGGGTATTTGATTATACCAAGAATGGTTCCCATTGCTACTTATAATTTTGTGTAGGTACTAAATAGAACCTAAATGGGTGTTTGATTATACCAAGAATGGTTCCCATTTGTACTTATAATTTTATGAAGGTACTTAAAAGTACCTTAATGGGTGTTAGATTATACCAAGAATTCATTGTGGTAACAAAGAATTTTGGATACGAAAATATTTTCAACATGAATTATATTAATTAGCTTTGAAATATAACTAATGATATATTTCAAACAGTATGAAATGAAGTAAATAATTTAAAATTATATAGTTATTTCAGACCCCCGAATAGGCGAAACTATAAAGTAAATTTGGCCATAACCAACTTGTTAAAATGGGAAAACGAAATCACGTGACAACCATATCACAGCCAACATGCATTCGGTAACTGTTGTTCATAGTTGGCCGTGCGACGGAAAATAAAAATATATTCCTTTCAGATACTGCAGACAGCAAATTAATTTTAACCTTTCTATTAAGATGGTTTAAATAATAATAAAATACTTTAAATTAGATAATTTAGATTATATTAATCAAAATTTAAACCACCATTAGCAAAATAAAATGAATAGTGGTTCGTATTTCTTAGGGTAGATGGCGCTTCAGTTCTCCACAAAAAGTCACGTGACTACCATCTTTTCAGCCCCCCTAGACTTTATAGTTTCGCCCATTGTTGCATTTAATTTAAAAAAGGCGAAATATTTTCACCTAGAAAACAAAGCGAAATGGTGCTGCCATCTGAAATACAGATGTCAAAAAAATGATAAGATAGTATCACTGTCGCCATCTCTTAGTAAATATACAAAATTGATAGATAAGAAAAATTATGTGCAACACTGAGTTACGACTAATTATTGTGAAAGAAACTTTTTGGTTACCAAAACAATTTATATATTTATAAAATTGATGGTTTCGTACCACCTCCGGCGATAAAACTCAAAAAGGATTCGTTAAATGCCATAAATGTACAACATCAAGAGTTCAAACCCAAAACGTTTTCCGTAAATACCTTTAATGGTAAGAAATACCTTTCCCGTATCTCTTAATTCCTGTGCCGATTAAACAACGCAAGAGTACCTTTCAAGGTACTATTCAATACCACGATATAGTTGTAAATACCTTTCCGGTATCACTTAATACCTGCGCGGATAATAAAACACAGGAGTACCTTTCAAGGTACTATTAAATACCACGATATAGTTGTAAATACCTTACCGGTATCACTTAATACCTGCGCCGATAATAAAACGAAGGAGTACCTTTCAAGGTACTATTAAATACCATGGGGTCTTTTTAGGTACCTTAACAATACCTTTATTTTTACAGTGTAACGAAGTGGAAAACGAAAAAGGGTTGTGAAAGGTCCGAATTTATAGGACACGCACCGTTTTTTTAAGTATATTTTTATTTGATTGGCAAGGTAGACGAAATTCGTTCGGAAATGTAATTGCCCAAGTTTCAGAATTAAAATTTACAGAAAATATTTCGTAATATACTGCAATTTGGTTTGACGTTTTCAGCATAGAAGTAAATTCTAACATCGTCAGTTACCAGTTTTCGACCTTTAGGCTGAGAATAGAAAGTAATATCTTTTGCGCTATGAAAAAGGTTATATTTATTTTACGCATATCACTTACGTGGTAGATATTTTAATCTTAATAAGATGGTTGTAGTTGAGGGAACTTGAGGTTGGAACTAAATTCAAATAATTTAGTTATAGGCCTGGTTTTCCTATTCGGTGGGCAATGGGTTAGGTTATTTTTATTAATTCAGCATGATGAACTGCCGGCAGGAGACACGAGCTAGAATTTAGAAAGCAATAACGATAAAGAATTCCAAGTCGAACGAGAAAATGATCTACGGCGAACGACAAAGCGTTCCGCGGCGAACGAGAAAATGATCCACGGCGAACGACAAAGTGTTCCACCACGAACGACAAAACGTTCTAATTTGAACAAAGAAGGTTTGTTCAATATAGAACATCTAAGTTCAATATTGAACCATCAACCATCGTTCTGTTACAGGGACAACCTTCTGAACGGAGATTTGTTCAAATTAGAACAATTTTTTTTAACAGTGTAAAATAGGGATAGTATAGTTTAACTAGTAACATAAAGGTAGTATGGTCTCACTAGTAAAGTAGGGGTAGTATAATTTCACTAGTAAAGTAGGGGTAGTATAATTTCACTAGTAATATAAAGGTAGTATAGTTTCACTAGTAAAGTAGGGGTAGTATAATTTCACTAGAAAAGTAGAAAAGTATAGTTTCACTAGTAAAGTAGAAGAGAATAGTTTCACTAGTAAAGTAGAAAGGTGTAGTTTCACTAGTAAAGTAGAAGAGTGTAGTTTCACTAGTAAAGTAGAATAGTGTAGTTTCACTAGTAAAGTAGAATAGTGTAGTTTCACTAGTAAAGTAGAAGATTGTAGTTTCACTTGTAAAGTAGAATAGTGTAGTTTCACTAGTAAAGTAGAATAGTGTCGTTTCACTAGTAAAGTAGAATAGGGTAGTTTCATTAGAAAAGTAGAATAGTGTAGTTTCACTTGTAAAGTAGAATAGTGTAGTTTCACTAGTAAAGTAGAATAGGGTTGTTTCATTAGTAAAGTAGAATAGTGTAGTTTCACTAGTAAAGTAGAATAGGGTTGTTTCATTAGTAAAGTAGAATAGTGTAGTTTCACTAGTAAAGTAAAATAGTGTAGTTTCACTACTAAAGTAGGGGCAATATAGTTTTACTTGTTAGTATAGAAGGGGCAGTGTAGTTTAACTAGTAAAGTAGCACTGGGTAACATAGTATCACTAGTAAAGTAGCACTGGGTAACATAGTATCACTAGTAAAGTAGCAGTACTATAGTTTAACTAGTAAAGTTAATTAGTGTTGTTTGACTAGTAAAGTAGGAGTACGATAGTTTAACTAGTTAATTAGGAGAAATATAGTTTCACTAATAAAGTAGGGTAGTATAGACTCACTATTAATGGAGGGGTATTATAGTTTCACTAGTAAAATAGGGGTAGTATAGTTTCACTAGTAGAGTAGGGGTCGTATGGTTTCACTAGTAAAATAGGGGTAGTAAGGTTTCACTAGTAAAGTAGGGGTGGTATGGTTTCACTAGTAAAATAGGGGTAGTATGGTTTCACTAGTAAAGTAGGGGTAGTATGGTTTCACTAGTAAAGTAGGGGTAGTATAGTTTCACTAGTAGAGTAGGGGTCGTATGGTTTCACTAGTAAAATAGGGGTAGTAAGGTTTCACTAGTAAAGTAGGGGTAGTATGGTTTCACTAGTAAAGTAGGGGTAGTATGGTTTCACTAGTAAAGTAGGGGTAGTTTAGTTCCACTAGTAAAGTAGGGGTAGTATGGTTTCACTAGTAAAGTAGGGGTAGTATAGTTTCACTAGTAAAGTAGGGGTAGTATAGTTTCACTAGTAAAGTAGGGGTAGTATAGTTTCATTAGTAAAGTAGGGGTAGTATGATTTCACTAGTAAAGTAGGGTAGTATAGTTTCACTAGTAAAGTAGGGGTAGTATAGTTTCACTAGTAAAGTAGGGGTAGTATAGTTTCATTAGTAAAGTAGGGGTAGTATGATTTCACTAGTAAAGTAGGGTAGTATAGTTTCACTAGTAAAGTAGGGGTAGTATAGTTTCACTAGTAAAGTAGGGGTAGTATAGTTTCACTAGTAAAGTAGGGGTAGTATGGTTTCACTAGTAAAGTAGGGGTAGTATAGTTTCACTAGTAAAGTAAGGGTAGTATGGTTTCACTAGTAAAGTAGGGGTAGTATGGTTTCACTAGTAAAGTAGGGGTAGTATAGTTTCACTAGTAAAGTAGGGGTAGTATAGTTTCATTAGTAAAGTAGGGGTAGTATGATTTCACTAGTAAAGTAGGGTAGTATAGTTTCACTAGTAAAGTAGGGGTAGTATGGTTTCACTAGTAAAGTAGAAGATTGTAGTTTCACTTGTAAAGTAGAATAGTGTAGTTTCACTAGTAAAGTAGAATAGTGTCGTTTCACTAGTAAAGTAGAATAGGGTAGTTTCATTAGAAAAGTAGAATAGTGTAGTTTCACTAGTAAAGCAGAATAGTGTAGTTTCACTAGTAAAGTAGAATAGGGTTGTTTCATTAGTAAAGTAGAATAGTGTAGTTTCACTAGTAAAGTAGAATAGTGTAGTTTCACTACTAAAGTAGGGGCAATATAGTTTTACTTGTTAGTATAGAAGGGGCAGTGTAGTTTAACTAGTAAAGTAGCACTGGGTAGCATAGTATCACTAGTAAAGTAGCAGTACTATAGTTTAACTAGTAAAGTTAATTAGTGTTGTTTGACTAGTAAAGTAGGAGTACGATAGTTTAACTAGTTAATTAGGAGAAATATAGTTTCACTAATAAAGTAGGGTAGTATAGACTCACTATTAATGGAGGGGTATTATAGTTTCACTAGTAAAATAGGGGTAGTATAGTTTCACTAGTAGAGTAGGGGTCGTATGGTTTCACTAGTAAAATAGGGGTAGTATGGTTTCACTAGTAAAGTAGGGGAAGTATAGTTTCACTAGTAAAGTAGGGGTAGTATGGTTTCACTTGTAAAGTAGGGGTAGTATGGTTTCACTAGTAAAGTAAGGGTAGTATGGTTTCACTAGTAAAGTAGGGGTAGTATGGTTTCACTAGTAAAGTAGGGGTAGTATGGTTTCACTAGTAAAGTAGGGGTAGTATGGTTTCACTAGTAAAGTAGGGGTAGTAAGGTTTCACTAGTAAAGTAGGGGTAGTATAGTTTCACTAGTAAAGTAGGGGTAGTATAGTTTCACTAGTAAAGTAGGGGTAGTATGGTTTCACTAGTAAAGTAGGGGTAGTATAGTTTCACTAGTAAAGCAGGGGTAGTATGGTTTCACTAGTAAAGTAGGGGTAGTATGGTTTCACTAGTAAAGTAGGGGTAGTATGGTTTCACTAGTAAAGTAGGGGTAGTATGGTTTCACTAGTAAAGTAGGGGTAGTATAGTTTAACTAGTAAAGTTAATTAGTGTTGTTTGACTAGTAAAGTAGGAGTACGATAGTTTAACTAGTTAATTAGGAGAAATATAGTTTCACTAATAAAGTAGGGTAGTATAGACTCACTATTAATGGAGGGGTATTATAGTTTCACTAGTAAAGTAGGGGTAGTATGGTTTCACTAGTAAAGTAGGGGTAGTATGGTTTCACTAGTAAAATAGGGGTAGTATAGTTTCACTAGTAAAGTAAGGGTAGTATGGTTTCACTAGTAAAGTAGGGGTAGTATAGTTTCACTAGTAAAGTAGGGGTAGTATAGTTTCACTAGTAAAGTAGGGGTAGTATAGTTTCACTAGTAAAGTAGGGGTAGTATAGTTTCACTAGTAAAGTAGGGGTAGTATAGTTTCACTAGTAAAGTAGGGGTAGTATGGTTTCACTAGTAAAGTAGGGGTAGTATGGTTTCACTAGTAAAGTAGGGGTAGTATGGTTTCACTAGTAAAGTAGGGGTAGTATAGTTTCATTAGTAAAGTAGGGGTAGTATGATTTCACTAGTAAAGTAGGGTAGTATAGTTTCACTAGTAAAGTAGGGGTAGTATGGTTTCACTAGTAAAGTAGGGGTAGTATAGTTTCACTAGTAAAGTAAGGGTAGTATGGTTTCACTAGTAAAGTAGGGGTAGTATAGTTTCACTAGTAAAGTAGGGGTAGTATAGTTTCACTAGTAAAGTAGGGGTAGTATGGTTTCACTAGTAAAGTAGGGGTAGTAAGGTTTCACTAGTAAAGTAGGGGTATTATGGTTTCACTAGTAAAGTAGGGGTAGTATGGTTTCACTAGTAAAGTAGGGGTAGTATAGTTTCACTAGTAAAGTAGGGTAGTATGGTTTCACTAGTAAAGTAGGGGTAGTATGGTTTCACTAGTAAAGTAGGGGTAGTATAGTTTCACTAGTAAAGTAGGGGTAGTATAGTTTCATTAGTAAAGTAGGGGTAGTATGATTTCACTAGTAAAGTAGGGTAGTATAGTTTCACTAGTAAAGTAGGGGTAGTATAGTTTCACTAGTAAAGTAGGGGTAGTATAGTTTCACTAGTAAAGTAGGGGTAGTATGGTTTCACTAGTAAAGTAGGGGTAGTATAGTTTCACTAGTAAAGTAGGGGTAGTATAGTTTCACTAGTAAAGTAGGGGTAGTAAGGTTTCACTAGTAAAGTAGGGGTATTATGGTTTCACTAGTAAAGTAGGGGTAGTATGGTTTCACTAGTAAAGTAGGGGTAGTATAGTTTCACTAGTAAAGTAGGGTAGTATGGTTTCACTAGTAAAGTAGGGGTAGTATGGTTTCACTAGTAAAGTAGGGGTAGTATGGTTTCACTAGTAAAGTAGGGGTATTATGGTTTCACTAGTAAAGTAGGGGTAGTATGGTTTCACTAGTAAAGTAGGGGTAGTATAGTTTCACTAGTAAAGTAGGGGTAGTATAGTTTCACTAGTAAAGTAGGGGTAGTATAGTTTCACTAGTAAAGTAGGGGTAGTATGGTTTCACTAGTAAAGTAGGGGTAGTATGGTTTCACTAGTAAAGTAGGGGTAGTATGGTTTCACTAGTAAAGTAGGGGTAGTATAGTTTCATTAGTAAAGTAGGGGTAGTATGATTTCACTAGTAAAGTAGGGTAGTATAGTTTCACTAGTAAAGTAGGGGTAGTATGGTTTCACTAGTAAAGTAGGGGTAGTATAGTTTCACTAGTAAAGTAAGGGTTGTATGGTTTCACTAGTAAAGTAGGGGTAGTATAGTTTCACTAGTAAAGTAGGGGTAGTATAGTTTCACTAGTAAAGTAGGGGTAGTATGGTTTCACTAGTAAAGTAGGGGTAGTATGGTTTCACTAGTAAAGTAGGGGTATTATGGTTTCACTAGTAAAGTAGGGGTAGTATGGTTTCACTAGTAAAGTAGGGGTAGTATAGTTTCACTAGTAAAGTAGGGTAGTATGGTTTCACTAGTAAAGTAGGGGTAGTATGGTTTCACTAGTAAAGTAGGGGTAGTATAGTTTCACTAGTAAAGTAAGGGTAGTATAGTTTCACTAGAAAAGTGGGGGTAGTATGGTTTCACTAGTAAAGTAAGGGTAGTATAGTTTCACTAGTAAAGTAGGGGTAGTATGGTTTCACTAGTAAACTAGGGGTAGTATGGTTTCACTAGTAAAGTAGGGGTAGTATAGTTTCACTAGTAATCTAGTGGTGATGTAGTTTCACTAGTAATGTTGTGGTAGTGTAGTTTTACTACTTAAGTAAGGGTAGAGTATATTTCGACTACTTACCTCTTCCTAAAGAATAACGTCTACAAATAAACTCTTCAAAATAAATTTATTCTATAAAAATAACTGCCAAAAAATCAACGGAACGTGATAGGTGCTCAGGGAGAAGCGACCCACCAGGCGACCCCTGAAAAGAAGTAACGTTTGGCTCCAGATTGCAGCTTCCATTTCCTTTGAGATTTGCGGTTTTGAGATCTGTTGTGGTGATCTCATTCTTCTATCCGAACGCAACTTGGTAGCGTTCCTTCGAGAGGCAAGCTTATATGGCGTTGTAAGTGGGAAATCGTGAAAAAGTAAGAATCCAAAACAAAACCCAAGTTAATGATGAAAGACGTTTTGAATGGGATTCCTCTTTCTCTTTTACTTTGCCTCTCGAATCGAGAATGTCAGCTTTGCTTTTTTCGCCGCCACTTTCCTCATTAAAGATTTCTTTTTTAATTTACCTCGCTTTAACTATCTAAATATCAATTAGCTTTCTAAATTATCAACGCCGGATTTTTTGGGCCTTTTTCTTCGTTGAGATGGAGAGGTTTTTGGATTGATCCTGATTAAAAATTTATTGTTTAATCCAATGGTTTTTTTTTCATTTCGTTTTCTCTTTTTGTGGGTGTCAAGTCTCTGCGGATAATTTAAATTTGCTTGTGAAGGGTGTGAATAGCACTTTTTGGTTTCACTCGGGGGCTTACATACGCTTCGTTGGGTTTTGGAATTTCAGAGGTTGGATTTTGAAATGTCTATTACGATTGTTAATTATGCGAAGTTTTAATTTGGAATAAAGAGGACTGAATTTTACAATAGCGATTTCTGGATTTTGAATTATCGATGCTGGATTTGGAAGTATAGTGCCTGGATTTTGAATCATCGATGTTGGATATCAATGACTTCTGGATTTGAAATTATCGACCTCTGAATTTTAAATCATCGATTGCAGGTTTTTGAATCGTCGTTATCTGTAATTTGAAATATCGACTGTTTGATTCTCAATTAGCAATTACTGAATTCTGAATTATCGAGGGCTGAATTTTGAAATATCGACGGCTGAATTTGGTATTATCGATTGCTGGATTTTGAATTATTGAGGGATGAATTTTTAAAAATCTACTACTGAGTTTTGAATCACCGAGGGCTGTATTTTAAATCGCCGAGGGCTAAATATTGAAATATCGACTGTTGGATTTTAAAAATTCGAAATAGAGTTTTGGATTCTCAATCATCGAAATTTTGGATTATCAATCATCGATTGCTCGATTTTGAATCATCAATCATCGATGGCTGGATTTTGAATCATAGCTTGCTTGTTTTTGAATCATTTTGGGCTCCATTTTGAAATATCAACTATTGGGGTTTGAATCATCGAGGGCTGGATTTTAAATTATAGAATTTTGGATTTTGAACTTTAGAATTTTGGATTCTCAACCATCGACTGCTGAATTTTTTATCATCGATTGCTCGATTTTCAATCACCGAGATGGAAATTTTGAATCATCAACTGCTGGATTTTGAATGATCGAGGGCCGGAATTTTGAAATATCGACTACTGGTTTTTGAATAATCAAGGGTTGGATTTTGAATTTTGGACTCTCAATCATCGAAATTTTGGTTTATCAATCATCGATTGCTGGATTTTGAATCATCGTGGGCTGAATTTTGGAATCGTCGAGTGCTAAATTTTTAAATATCGATTATTGGGTTTTAAATCTTCGATGTAGAATTTTGAATAATCGATTTTTAAAAATTCGGGGACTGAATTTTGAAATATATAGGGCTCGAATTTTGAAAAAGTTACGCAAAATTTGCAGGTGGATTTTAAATTTTTAGAACCAGATTTGTAACTATCTAGAGCTTAGTGTTGAAAATATTTAGAAATTATCTAGACGGCTGGATTTGGAAATATCAGTATCTTGATCTGAAATTGAAGAGGCGAATTTTTGATGGCTACAATCGTCCGTTTTAAGGTTCGGAATGTTGACTCTGAAATTCGGAATTGATTATCGGCGGAGCAACTTTGATGGCGATTGAATTTGGAAATCTTTCTCTGCCTCCGAAACGAAAATGACCAAAT
This sequence comes from Leiobunum rupestre, assembly GCF_980474605.1. Classification (NCBI taxonomy): domain Eukaryota; kingdom Metazoa; phylum Arthropoda; class Arachnida; order Opiliones; family Sclerosomatidae; genus Leiobunum; species Leiobunum rupestre. The sequence continues at coordinate 49,368,985 of NC_143386.1, read as the reverse complement.
TTAATATGAAAAACAAAACGCATTATTTGGATCCCTTTCATCGAAAAGAAAACAATCAGAGAGGTATTACCAAAATTGAAAATGACAAATATGGCTATTTCTTTAAAAGAACGCTCGTATAAAAAGTTATTTTTCTCGATACTTTATCGACGCTCATTGCGAAACTATTGGATTTTTGAAAACCATTATATCTCGGCCATTCATAAAAGATTTTTTTATATAAAATAATTTTTTGCCTTTTTATATAACTTATGACCTCAAAATGTCAGAGGGTCTCTGGGGAAATGCGCTGCCACTTAGAAGCTTAAGAAAAGCGGATTTTTTTCTATCTCTATAGCTTTTCAGCGTGAACGGATAGAAGCGTCAAAATGAAGGAGCTGTCTTGATTATTTCCCTGTTTATGTAATTGCCGAGTTAATGAACGATTTTTTCTCTCTTAAGCCTTGGTTCGAAAAATTGCCTCTAGTCATTCGTTAGCCGACAAGCTGATTTTTTCCACACTTTTTTATCCCGCAATAGTCTGCTTTCGCGCTATGTTAACTAGGTTCCCTTTAGGTCTATTTTTCTTCCGCGCTTTTGTAGTTTGGGGGCTTAAAATTGCGCTGAGTAGGCGCGTTCGCTAAGCCTCGGTTGGATATCGAGTCTATTTTTGCTTAAGTACACAATATGAAGTGTTTTCGACTAATTTTCGAGAACAAGCGCTAATTAAACAAAAATAACTGGACGTTGATTAAATATACTAGATCACTTAACGAAATTCAGCATCAGTAACTAACATGGTCTAACCTAGGAGCAACAAACACAAGGAGAACGCAGCTAGCCTTCAAGCACGCTAACGCAGTATTGTGTACAAATTTCATTGGACGAGCCTTTACGCCGAACGTTTTACGGGTGGGAGGAAGACAATTTCCGAATTTTCCCCTTCCGACGACAGCAGGCGCTAAAGCGTCTAACCAATGAAAAATGTACGCGAGTAAATCCACGACCTTTGACGGGTTGCGTTCTCCTTGTGTGGGCAGTGCTGTGTTTGTTGCACCTAGGTCTAACTTTCCTTTAAAAGCGGTAAGAAAATATTTAAGGCCGTGCTACTAAAACCAAGAATCAGGCCCGATAAGAGAGGGGAAGCTGGTTCCAATTGCCGGGGCCCATGCAGCCTAGGGGCTAGGGTTGAATCAACGAGTTATATATATTGCCTTAGCCCACTCTCGTCAGGTCTGCGATCCATTAATTAAATAAATAAATTAAAATAACTTTAAAACATTAATAATACATTTAACGTGACACTTAAACAATTAATTTCGGTGGACCAGAATCGGCGCCCTCAGTTGTCAAAAATAACGTGAGCTGTTACAGAAAGCACACTTATCACAGAAGCACTAGAACAAAAATCACCATGTTAATTTACATATAGTGGCGTAGCCATGGGGGGGGGAGTGAGCCATCCTCCTGAAACTTTTGTGGGATGTACATTTTTTCTTCAATTGCGTGCCCCGCCGGTCCAAACTTCTGGCTTCATATTGCTGAGAAATAATTTGTCAATTTACATTTTTCAAACTACAAAAACCGAAATCTCTTGATTATTTAAAGTAAATTTACAAAGATTTTTTTCTTAACTAGCTTCAGTGAACAGTCCATAATTTCCGTTATCTTTGTAATAAATAAATAATTTCTAAAGTCTGAACCAATTTCTTCAGTTGTCAATATTGACCTAATAGTGAAACTGTGTCTTAAAAAACCACGAATTCTTTCAAAAATACGCCGCAAAAATTAAAAAGAAAATGTCAGAAAATCTTAGAAAGAAACTTGATACGAAACTTTTGGACTGGTTTACGCGTAATTTAACCTCAGTTTCGCTACCGAAACACCCCGGGCGTAGTTTTATATCAGAAATGGAAGAATTGTATATATTTTGTAGTTGCAACAAGGCACGAAGTCAGCTCGTAACTCTACATTACGGACGTAAGCCTTTCCGAAAGCTGAGAGTTCAAGCTGGCGTTATGAGCCGATCTTTATCTAGCCTCAAATGCCGAAAACGTGGTTTGCTGGAACTGGGATTTGTAGTTTTTGCGCTCTGGACAGTCGCTTAGTTGTATTTTGTTCACCCAACTTGTTCGTTCCTTTTTCCGAGCGATAAATTCTCTCTTCACGGAGCTATGAACTTGTCAAATTTTCATTTTAATTCTTTATTTTTCCTCGAACCATGCTTTTTACCCTACTTTTTGGTATAGTTTTGAGGAAAGACTGAGATACATTTCTCTAGAATAAATAAAATATGAGGTCTATTCTTCTGTTCATGGAGTTGATGTAATTTCTGTCAAAATAATTAAATCAGTTTTATTATGAATTTGTTTAAACCATGAATATTCAACTACAACATTTAGCTTTTGGAAGTATCTTTAAAAGCGAGGTAGCATCTTTTAAAGCAGGGTAGAATCTTTAAAGCAAGTTATCATCTTTAAAAGCGGGGTATCATCTTTAAAATCGAGGTAGCATCTTTAAAGCAAGGTATCATCTTTAAAAGCGAAGTAACAACTTTAAAAGCCTGGTAGATTCTTTAAAGTGGGGTATTATCTTTAAAGCGAAGTAGCATCTTTAAAAGCGAAGTAGCATCTTTAAAAGCGAGGTAGCATCTTTAAAAGCGAAGTAGCATCTTTAAAAGCGAAGTAGCATCTTTAAAAGCGAAGTAGCATCTTTAAAATCGATGTAGCATATTTAAAAGCGATGTAGCATCTTTATAGCAAGGTATCATCTTTAAAAGCGAAGTAGCAACTTTAAAAGCCTGGTAGATTCTTAAAGTGGGGGTATTATCTTTAAAGCGAAGTAGCATCTTTAAAAGCGAAGTAGCATCTTTAAAAGCGAGGTAGCATCTTTAAAAGCGAAGTAGCATCTTTAAAAGCGAAGTAGCATCTTTAAAAGCGAAGTAGCATCTTTAAAAGCGAAGTAGCATCTTTAAAATCGATGTAGCATATTTAAAAGCGATGTAGCATCTTTATAGCAAGGTATCATCTTTAAAAGCGAAGTAGCAACTTTAAAAGCCTGGTAGATTCTTAAAGTGGGGGTATTATCTTTAAAGCGAAGTAGCATCTTTAAAAGCGAGGTAGCATCTTTAAAAGCGAACCACACGAGTTACGTGTTTGAGATTGGTGGAGCAGAGTGTTGTGGTCGACAGGTCATGGCGCCCCTAATAGCTTTAAACCTTGTCTCGAGTGAAGAGGTTATATGTCTCCGTAGTTTTTTCTTCTAAATAGGCTAATTAATGATTAACTAGACACAAATTTGTTTAAAAAATTTTAAATTATCAACAGTTAGAAAAAATCTGGGTTTTTATATTCCTTTTCAGTTTTTACCTTTTTGGTCTAGTTTATGGTGTCCATATTTTCCTCAGGCAAGAATAAGCCTATCAAAAGATTAAGATTCGATGTTACAGAATTTGAATCGGCTCAGCCTATCGCATTGGGAAATACAACCTCCAATATCTATCCGTTAATATTCAGTGATTAAATACATTCATTGTTTATTCATTTAAAATTAATTAACCTAGGCTTTTTAAATGGAAATTTATTTTAAAACGGATCTATCCTTATCACATACATACACTCTCAAGATTTATTTACCCCCGTACCGTAAGTAAATACATACCGGGGCCTACAATTTCCTATTTAAACATTCAATCCATAGTACCATAAGCCAATAATAGTTCTTGATACGCTTATAAATAATGCTCGGCGTTCGGATAGGAAAATGTCCGTTCATTTCTTTTACATCCATATCCGAAAATTATCCGAATAAAAACTTATTTGTAGCGTATTAAATCGTATAATAGTCGCGAATAATATCCATAAATAAACAGTTAATCGATTTTTTTATGATTAATTGAGATTTGGCGGTTAAGTTATCCGTTTACCTGAGCTCTACTTATGAAGAATCCGCCAGTGTGAACAGTCAATCTCGCGTGAACATTTTTATTTCGTAACTCGGAAGCGACATTATCGCCATCTATCGTAATAATTTCAAACTATAGCTATTAATCGGCCATTAATAAATAACCTCTGGTCACGATCCTCGGCTTGGGCTGAGATATTTGTTAAGTGACGCTTTCGTTGATGGATAGTGACTGCCAATATCGGGCCATTAGAAGTACCTCGATAGGGCCCGATCCGGGCACGGATAGCTTTCCTTTGATCCGCCGCGGAGAATAATCGTCACCGGTAACGCGGGCAGCCAAGTTGATGGACGATGGCCAGAGACAAGTTGGGACTCGGCTGACCATAGATCACCGGAAGCGGAAGTGGAAGACTTACCCCGGGGCCGCAAAAATTATATCGGCGTTGGGAGTCCGGTGTAAGGAAATTTGTAACTTGGTCAGGGAAGGCTGACCAAATGCGAGATGATAGAATGTATGGCGTCGTTTTTTTCGGGGGTCGATGCGGTTCTCTGTCTCCCCCGCTAGAATATACTCATATTGATTGTTGCGGCTCGTTTCTTGTAGGAATGTGTGTTTACGAAGGATGTTGCGCCAAGGAAAATTTGGAGCATCAATGGACGGATGACGGATGACGTGGTCACGCGTCTGTGCTGCAGTCGCTGAGTTTGGACATTTCACGCACTCGCATTCTTTGTTGCTGCTAGTTTTTGGGGTTGGTCGTTTTAGAGGTGATTTGCACCGTAATTTCTCATTTAGAGTCTTAATAGTTAAAAGATTGGTGGTAAAATAAATCAGCTAAGCTAATACCTAAGTAACCACACTGGCAATGGCGCAGTGGTGTAAACAGAAATCCTCCAAGGGAGGGGTTCAAACTATCTAAAATACCTGAGAGGAATCGGGAAAGGGGGGTGAAATTTTAGACAAAGTTACACGAACGGGGGGGGGTGGACACGGAAACCCTCCCCTTGTCTACACCACTGCAGTGGCGTAGCTTAGACACCCTAGGCCTCCCCACGAAACTCTTTTCGGGTTTTTAGACGGTATAAAGCACATTATTTGATAGGAATTTAGAGGCCCCTGAAGCCCTGTGGCCCTCCTGCATTGCGGGGGCCTTAATTACGCCACTGCACACAGGCCTAAGTTAACTAGGGACTTCTGAAGTAAATTACCGGTGGCAAGGTTAAATTGCGTATGAGGATGGTGGCTAGCCCTTCAAGCCACGCGAGTCAACAGCTCCCTACACTTTACTATTACCGTTAAACTCAGCAAGTTTTTATTGAAAGGGGAATGCGGTGTAGACATCCGCCATTTTCTCCCAACCTCAAACCCGCGAAGATAAATTTTCCATTTTTAATGGCTTCGATATTTCATCTAGCTTCCTTCTCTTTTTTGGCATTTTATTTACTATATTTCCGGGAAGTACCGCGGGAGACTAGTTAAATTTGAATGATTTTGTGTCTCTTTAAGAAATATATTATCAGTTTCAGATTATAAACAAACATCCACTTGGATTTTAATAGTGTTGTTAATTTTCAGGAAAAATAAAATGCGGAAAATTTTCCGTAAATCGGAAAAATAAAAAATTGAAACATAAATTACTATTTAAGTGTTTTTATTGTTTTTAACTTTTTATCGATATAAAATAGTAAACAGTAAACATATAAAACATTAATAGTGTTACATTGTTAATCAGTTTAAAGCTAGTTTAGGGTTTAGTTTTACTTTTAGATTCTAAAAAAATGAGGCAAAAATGCCGCTTTATTTAAATATTCAAACAATATATTAGACTAATCATGAAATGAAAACTCACTTTTTTTTCGGAAAAATACGGAAAATTTTCCGACTTACAACACTAATATTTTCTGAAAGTTCACCAGAGTCGAATTGTTGAAAATAAATTTATTTATTTCAGTTTCTAGTACGATATTATTTATAAGATTCAAATCCATAAATGCAAAAAGCGTATTTTAAAATTATTTATGGAGAAAGTTTCGAAAATTATATTTAACAAGACCCTTGCAAAGTTCACCCTGTCCCTAGGCGGGTCTTCACGGTCCAATATAGCCGGATTCCCCTTATACCTTAAATCAAGGTGACACTGTAAAACAATTGAAGTCAAATAGGGATTTGTCGAGCTTTAAACAAACTGATTTAAATTATTGACAAGGAGGCAATTACAACGTTGACTGACACTCCCAATAAATGGCAGGCTTAAGGGTAAAGTCCACGTTTCCCGATAGCGACTGGAATGAAAACTGTTTTTAATTTTTTCGGAAAAATACGGAAAATTTACCGGAAAAAAGACTTTGGTCATTTTCCAACTTACAACACTAGATTTTATCAATAATACAACTCAATACTTTTATACGAAGTAATTAAAAAACCTAAGCATGTATTTATTACTTAGGGATAATTATTCTTAGCATCGCTGCCAATAATTTCACACTCTAACAAGAAGTTCCTTCCATCAAAATAAATCAAATCAGCCCGATATTTCATTGGTTCTCTAAACTGACATCTTCGTTCCGGGGGAAAATTCGACCATAACGTCCACGAATAATCTCAAGATACACATTCTCCTTAAGTAGAATTCTTGGTACATATTTTTCTACCCCTCTCAACTCTGACGATACAAAAAAAATCAATGAAATAAATACAGAGACGTTAGAGCTGTAAACAAAAAGAGAAAACCATTCAGTTTCTCTTTCCATTACGTAAATAAAACGATTCCAATTTCTGGCCATTTCATATCCGCCAAAAGAGAGAAAAAAATTATCGAGAAGACGTTTAAATTTCTTTAATCACGCGATGACACAAAGTTTTGCTCCCCTCCAACAAGACCGACAAGAAAATTCCCTTCTTCACGGACCGTTTTATACTTGTCAAACAGTTTGAGTTTTGTCTAGCGAAGAAGAGTTGGCGGCGACCCATTTTATGGTTTGCGAGGGACGGAGAACCGTGCAAAGAACAAGTACAATATTCTTTTTTATAGTAGCGTCAGCGTATGTTGGAAAACTAGTTGTCGCTAAAAGCGTAGGGTGTCCCTGCTGTATGACTCAATTGACGTCGGAATCTCCACCCTCCGATAACGTCGCGTGTGACCACTGTCGTTGATATCGGAAGATATATATAAGGCAAAGTAGAAATCGTCTTCGCCTAGTCTTCGTTCTTGGCGAGGGGGGGCTTATAACAACTCGCTGGGGTGTGGGACCCCCGTGTCTAGGAGCGTGTTTGCCCCTTTATGTCTCTCTCCCGGGAATACCCCGAGATCACGCACTCCCCCTGCTGCATCCCATTTCAAACTACTTATTACCCCTTGCCAAAATAAGACCCGTACTGACGAAGCTTCTTCTGCCCTGGCTACAAACCCCACCACTATTGGCGCCCTTTTTGCTAGATATGTTTCTTATCCCTAGCCTATAAACGAAAAAAATATATTTCATCCTTTGATATTGGGTGAAAAGACCTATTTTTAGTAACTCGTACGTTGTTGTCTCCGAAATCTCCCTTTAACGCAGTTAGGACACAGATTCGCGATACCATATTCCCCTTTCTAATAGACTTTTAAAGAAGTAGAATCCTGAATTCTGGCCGGTTTATTCGATGTCCGAATAGCTTGTCAAAATGAGGACTACGTGTAATGCAGTTAGGAAATCATGATGGAAAATAATTTATTTTTGGCGTCAGTTTATCTACCTAGCTTGAGTTAGAAAAGCGTAAAACTACGCGATTGTAGTGCCACTTTATACTAGTAGCATTTCTACGCACTAACGCATTATTGCAGGTTATTGTGGTTCTTATATCGATCAATAGATGTCACTCTACGTGGCGGAATTTCAATGGAAGTGGAAATTACATATATAAGGAAATTATGTTTCTAAATATCACAACACCTTATTCCAAAAACAGTTTTATTTAATTAAAATTACAGATTACATTTACATAATTATTTTATATTTATATATATTCTAATAATAGCTAATAGCATGAAATTCGTCAATCAATTTTTGGTACGGTATGTAACACATGCATGATTTATTAGTTTTTTATTACTTTTTATATTGAGCTAAATAATTTATCGCGTTTCTTTTCTTTTATTAGTTCAATGTAATTAACAATATACATTTATTGAATTTCGGGTCAAAGAATTTAAGCTATCTCATTTGGTCTCTTAAATTATTATTATAATACATAATTTTATATTTACATATTTTGTCACAAACCTCTTTACTTTAGTAAGGCATAGTTCGTGCGATTGTTTTGAGTACATTTTTTTTTTTCAAAGCGAAAAATATCGTGGTTGAGTTTTTACTATGGTTCAATATAGGGACCAAGGCTTAGATCTAAGCCTTGGTGTTTTTTTTTAGTCTAGCTTTTTTCCTATTTGTTTTCTCAATGCTGCTGTACCTAATATTCTTTGCGGGCTTAGGCAGATTTACATTCATATTCATAAGTGTAGGAGTATTTTTTTATCTAGCGTTGGTCGATAGTTGTTGAAAATATGAAGGCACTATTTTAGAGATAGCATTTCGTAAAATATTCCCATCCAAATTAATCTGGAGAATCGCCTACCTTATCTTTATATCGATTTGATTAATATACGGGACAATAAACTTAAACGGAATTAACTTTTTATTTGGTGGTTGAGTCATAGAAGTATATTGCGAAATGTAAAATTCAATAAAATGTAGTAAATATTGGATGGTAGCGTTAGTAGACGAAGATTAGGCCAGACGCCTGTAGAAGTGTTCCACCAGCAGCACACCCGTGTTCAGGGAGAAGGCAGCTTCCAGTGAAAATACGTCCTAGCCATTCGGTTGCGTATAGTACAATACGAAGCACACTTTACCCCCTACTATATCTCTGACTCAACTATGAGATAACACTTATTCTTAAACTCTATTAAATTTCTTAGATTTTTCCAAAGAAACCCAAAATTAATTTCGATAAATCGCTCAATTTTACGGCGACCAATTTAGAATAAAATACGAACTAAATTTAAAATCATGAATAAATACTCTTTTAGCAGCAACTAAATTCGGTTTCCGGGATGAAAAGAAAAAAACAGCAAAGCATTCTGCTAAATTCCCATTTTATACATTCTGAATAAACACACTTTAAAACTGAACCTCTCTTTTCGGGGCTGAGACGACTGTGCCAAGGAAAGGCCTCGCTAGAATATATATTCCTAAAGCAAATAGTAGTTTAACATTTTATCTGTATCATGCTCTTTTACGATGCAATGTCTTTCGCGGAGTCTTTTTCAACCTTTCTAATATTTTTTTTACATCTTATATATAGAGTTCAGTATTGGTTCATAGATTACCAGTTTTTTTGGGGGGTAACTGTTATTTTTCCTTCTCTTTTGGTTCTTGTCCTCGGCGTAGCACGTGTGGTTCCGCCTCCGCGTTACGTCCCAACTTGGAAAATAAACGAGTTTTGGGAGGAACCGTTTCGCGAATGTAGAAAAGAGTTTCGTTTATCCGGCGCGAGATGGCGCTGGCGTCTTCAACTGATGAGATCTTTCCGCGAGCAAGGGGCGATCGCAGCTCCCCTCACTGCAAACCACAGAGCAAACACTAGAATCAGTCCGCTTGTCGAGCTCAACATTGTCCACAGGCTACTGGGCACTTTAACGATTTACGGGAACAGAGAAAGAGAAAAGTATATAAGAATTGGTTAGTAAAAACGACGCTGGAAGTCGCTATACGCCTCTCCGTGATGTTTGTTCACCAACAAAAGATACGATACTTGGGAGTTCCATTTGCCCTCTACTAAGCCTTCGTACACTGTTTAACTTTCTTTTCTTATGTTAATTGGTATTAAATGATGGTAACCTGGTTAAGTTCGGTTTCCAATATTATCGTGTACTTCAATTTGTCAAAGCGGACGAAATGATAGACTTAATTTTAAATAATATCAGAAGTATATATAAATCTTAAGATATAAGTATCTATCAAGCTAGACCCAGATAACCTTTGATTTACTATTCGATTTCAATATTTTTACACAAATTTAATTAAGGCTGGGCGAATAGCCGAATTAACCGAGTAATTCGGTCGAATATCGAGACGAATAACCGTCTCGATATTCGACCGAATTACTCCGTTAATTCGGCTATTCGCCCAGCCTTAATTAAATGGGTTTCAAACCTCTTTTGGTGTTTAATCGAATATCGAATAACTTTTCTATTATTCGATCTTTATTATTCGGTAAATATTCCTCGAATATTCTGAAAATAAAGACTCTTATTTCCGCCTCACCAATCGGAGGGTGATGCCTAGCTGTTTTCGGGTTTCTTGACGTTTCTATAATCTCCAGGGAAATTCTATATAAAAGAAGGTACGCCATTCAGTTGGCTCTCAGCCGACACTTTTTTATGTGTACAGATAGTTTTCGTTTTTTAATTACGTCATATGTCACCTATGACGTCATTACATAACATAAAATATTTACTATTAAACCTGTTATTCAACTAATATTTGGGCCTATATTCGACGAATATTTGGTAAGGTAGTGTTCGCATTTACTACTGCGAAGATAAAAAATTGATCTAGAAAACATTTGGAACGCCGTTTTACTCGTATGAATCAAGCTGTTTCGAAGACATTCAATAATTGCGCATGCCACTTGAAATGAAGATTTGTTAATGTTGAATGTTAAGACCCAAAACTAAATCGTTTTAAGTGTAGGTTCGTTAAATTTAATGATATAAACGTATAATTTAGACAACTTGCAAATCCTTCCAAAATATGAGGATTAAAAACTATAATTTTTATTAAAAAACCAATCTTTATTACACCTCATAAGTCATAACGTCAAAATACTATTTATAAACAGCATTTGAACCATAGTATCGAACAATCCCAGACGGGAAACGGGTTCGATGGTTCGATTGGGTTTGATCGAGTCATTCGATTCGATCTGGGATTCTAAGCTATTTCCAATTCGATATTCGAGTCGACGCGCGCCAAGTTCAATCCTAGAGCATTCAATTAATATTCGATTATTTCAAATTGTTTAATATCCGAATTTCTCAAATAAGGATGATTCGCGAGGCCCTACAAATGAAACAGGATCGAAACACTTTGCAAAGGTATCGAATGTCTTTTTATGACGCGGAAACATCGCATCGTGGTTCTATTTTTACGTAAAATGTAAAAATTGCAAATATACAATAAGCCATATTCTAAAGATCTAATAGTTTAATTGAGTTAGGATATATTTAATTTCCACCTCAGGGTTGGCAAGAACCAGCCAGACTGGTTTAAACCACTCTGGTTTAATGTGGTTTTAACCAACGATAAAATCCTTGGTTAAACATACTTTTTTTATTAAAAAAATATTAAGAAATGAATTAGAAATATTGAAAATTTTAAATACTATTTATTTCGAATAAAAAATGCATCATATAATATTCAGCATTTTTTTTTATTCCAAAACGAAACTAAAACTTAACCTTCACTTTTTGTCGTCTGCTACGTCGTCTCACGAAGTAATGAGGGCTAGATATAAGCAATTTGAGCATTTTTATTAGTGGTTTTAAACGGTTGAAACCAACGGTTACATCCGGTTTTAACCATACTGGAATTTTTTGATTTTTTAAAAAGCCGGTTTTTTTCCAAGTTCCCTGATGATTATGATATCGATACAATGGAAAAGCAATTAAAAGTTAGAAAAATCAATGCTTTGTTGTGAATTTGCAATCGAGACTGTGCAGTCCTTGTCACTAAATTGTGGTGCGCTGTGTGGTACCAGTGGCATCGGTAAAGTGTTTTGGGGTGTTCGGAACATAAAATATCCTAAGAACCTCTCCTGTAGATTTAACAGAAAATCAAACATTCGCCGTGTTTCCCAATATTTGGAAATAACCTAAGGATATTATTAAAAATTTTGAATGCAGGTATACCATGGTGAAATGACTTATGTCTTAGGCTCACCAAACTTAAAACCATGGTGACGCCTCTGCGTGACCCAATAGCTACGTAAGCAGCCAACGTCCTGTAAAAATTACAGAGTAAACCAAACAAATACGTAATCGACGTTTAAGTTCGTTACCAATAACGTATTATTTTGATACAAACACAAAATATTTAAATAATTATCACCTTAGGCCGAAGTCATCGAGCGAATTTTAAAGCCATTAGTTCAGGTGGCCGGGTTACAATGCGTAGGAGGGTGGTGGCAAGCCCTTCATGCCACGTGAGCCAACAGCTCCCTACACTAACTATTACCGTTAACCCTAAGTATTTATGGAAAGGGTAAACCGAAGAGCTCCGTTGGAAAACCCTTTAAACCAGTGCGGAGAGAACTTGCAAACTCAACGCAGAAGGAGTTGTTCAAATATTTTTTACCTTTTGCCACAAGCTGGGATCGAACCCGGTTACTCTTGCTGCGAGGTAAAAGTGCTAACCACTCCGCTACCTAACCAGGCGAAACCGTTTTTGACTTATTAATAGCGAAATATCTTTAACTATTACAATACGGACTCTAAATATAAAAGTAATACGTATAAGACGGCTAAGGTATTTTTAAAAATAGAAGGTTTAACTATGGAGTTAAAAATTTTCAACAAAAAATATAGTTTTAATTCATGTTTAAAAACAGTAGCTTTCGAGCTCGTGGCTCTTGGTCAACTGTACTCTGTCTAGAGTGAGATCATCCGTTAGCGCGTGAAATAGATTTGATGTCCCTTTCGAAAACGGTCAAGCCGATAATGTAATAATGTACGCGTGGATATCTTCCCCAATGGCCAATCTCATCCCGCAAGAACATGGTTCCTTTCAAGCTCTTATATTCGGTGAGATTGTAAAAGCTAGTTCAAATCTTGATATTGGTCCGGGGGGGGGGGGGTCGGGGGGGTCGGGATCGGTTTCCGTGAGAAGCTCGCGCGTGGGGTTTGGCTTTTAAAAGAGGGATGATATCGACGCTAGAGATAGATACTTTTTATTGTATCAAACTTGGAGATTAGGCGCCGATAGCGCCCTCTCGCTTTTCCTTTCCGAGTAACAGGCTGCCTAAACCGATTTGCTTCCCCTCTTGTTTCCCCGGGTTATAAGCCCCTCGTTCAAATTCCAACCCCTCACTTAACAAACTCGCCCCGTTCGCACCAACGAAGCCTTTTCTCTACAAGCAATCAATTGGAATTAGAGACATCTAACGTTGAAAATTGTAAGTTTTTCAGGTTTTAAGCGTGCGTGATTTTTATTGGTCACACCATAGGTCTATTATAATGTTTGGTATTTGTATGAATTTACACCAAATATTTTACCGATAACAAATCGCTCATCAGCAGGCCCGTACATGGGGGGGGCGCCAGGGGATGCTCAGCGCCCCCAAATGAGTACTTGAGCATCCCCAATTTACTAATTTCAAAGAAGGGGAGATAAAAATGACTCAAGGCATTGGCACCCCCAAAAAGAATTTGAGCGCCCCCGAGTTTTGGCGGCTGTGTACGGGCCTGCTCATCAGACAAGAAATTATCATTCTAGAGTGGGGTTGTTAAAGTCTTAGTGAGATGCGGTGAGCAAAATGGTGTTAAGTGTTAATGTTGCGACTGGCTATATACTTATGTGAAATATTATTGATTTATGCTAGCGTTGCTTTGTAAAACTGAATTTAAATTTTTTATCCAACATTTAGTAGTTTTTTTAGATAAAATTATATATTATCGAATTTGTTCGGAGAAATTTTTTGATTAACCTTTCAGTTATTTATATAAAAATATACCGCTTAGCGAATTCACTCAAACCTGTTAATTTTGACAATTTTTATGAGAATGGCTTAAGATTAATGTTAAATAAGTAATAATTTAAAATCTATTGAGATAACATATCAAATTTAAACCTTTAATTTAACTTAATAAATATTTAAAATAGTCGTTTTAATTCAAAGTTTTAAACACTTAACTATATTTTTAAATCTATAGTCGAAGCTTACGGTGTCGTTTTTGCAATAGTGAACCCTAGTCTTACCTCACTCAATGCAACGTGACCCCGAGTGGGTCCTTACCCCATCTAGTGGCAGAAAACGTTGCTAAACATTCATAAGGCTAGGCTAAAGCCCTCTATTGAAGGTTGGAGCTCAGGGTTTTTTATTTGAGTATAATATTTCCAAATTTGTATTAGACGATATGGCGAAAAAATTTAAACTAAGATAAATTATAAATCTCTTTTGTCTAGCCCTGCTTAATAAAGATTCTAGAGACTAGACATCGTCTGCTAGATAGACTGCTTCTCTTCTTACCTTGTACGAACGTTAAAAATGCTTTCGCCAGAAAACGCTCCAGAATGTAAAAGCTAAAAGGTTATGCGCATTCATTGTGAGGATTTGTATCACATTTCAATTCAGTTTAAGATTAAATTGGTCATTTCATAATGAACAAGTTGGTTTTTCTTTTAAAATCTAAGATTTGAAAGTGGGTTTTTTCCGAGGTGGCCTTTAAAGTGGTTGGGTTTTTCGAGTCAGATTTTTGGTTTTCGAGGTCCAATCCGAACAGTCCGTTTTTAGCGAATTACTTTGTCATTGTTTCGGAAGAGAGAGGGCGCTGTTTGAGTGACGGTTTTCGGGCTCTCTTGTTTTTGGCCGGAAACCCCGTTTGATTTCCTCCCCCCTCATTTTGTAGGATAAGTTGATATTACTCCTATTCGTCCTCGCTTTGGGGGAACTGCCATTGATAGGCGATGGTCCGACTATAACGAAAACAGCGACTGTCCACCGTTTTCAATCTATTTCAATGGAAGTCACCCACTAATCCCGGCTATTTCTGGCTCGCCTTCTCGAATATCAACTCGATGCAAAGTTAAAGTGATAAACGGATAGAAGCCTGCCAGGTTTCCACCCATTCAAGTCGGGGACAATTTCGAGGAAATGGTCTTTCGGGCAAAGCACGTAAAAGAGTAAAAAAGGGACCCAAAAAAAAGCACTTTTCAAGATTACCATGCAGTACAATGAAACATGCTAAGCCTCGGACGAATTTTTTTTATACTATTTATTTATAAAAAAAAATGTTTTCTTTTTTGTCCATGGTTCCAGTAAGATATAAACGAGCTGGTACCCCTATTGTTTCGCTTGTTTAAAGGGGGGTATTCAAAGGATGGGGAGGTCAGTCGGTATAAATATAAATGTTCGATGTATTTGCTTTTTTCGACATTAAAGAGACGCCAGACCTTGAAGAGAGGAGATGTCAAGATGTTGTTTTTTTTTGGGGTGGGTCTTAGTTTAAATAATGGATCTTTCTCGTTCGAGGTTCCGGTTGGAGTTTTTTTGGGTTCTTGTTGAATGCTTAATTTCGTCGAGTGACAAATGAAAATGGGCCTCGTTTTTTCCGGAGACAGTAAAACCCTTTTTGGTTTTGCACGACTAGCTCAGCTTTATTTCTTTGCACTATATTTCGACTAGACCTACTTTGTTATATATGTACAGGGTGCTACTTCTTCCATAACGCCCGCGCATTGGTGGCGCCAGGATGTTTTGGTCAGTTTGGCCAAGTACGTGGAGCTACTATTTTTTATTTTTTTTTGGACCCTTTTGAAGGTTCTGGGAGCCATCAGTAGAATTTTGTGGAAACGTTTTCGCTTATTTTAAATTTGTGGGCCCATATTTTTATATATTTTGAACTACGTTAGAAAAATATCGTGCTTATTTTAAATTTGTCGGCCCACTGTCGTAGATTCTCTGAGACCCTATTTTTATTTATTTTGAACTACTTATTTTGGGACCGTTTTACATTTCCTAAAGCTAGAAAAATATCGTGCTTATTTGAAATTTGTGGGCCCACTGTCGTAGGATATTTGGGCCCATATTTCTATTTATTTTGTGACCTTTTTTAATTTCCTAAAGCTAAAAATTTCAGTAGAGTTTTAAGGAATTTAAAATTTAATTTATCTCCCAAACCTTTTGGCTTATTTTCAATATTTGCGCACCACCCATGTCGTGGGATCTTGCAGTCATGTTTTTTATTTGGGTTCTTTTTGAAGGATTTTGGGACAAATATGGTATTTCATTCTCAAAATGTCAATAATATCAAAAGATTATAAGATATCTCTTACGAGATAAGTAGGAATTTAAAATGAAACTAGTAATTTCGTTTAAAGGTGTAACAAGTAAACATTACACTGCGTAGGGATATTTCGCTATGGATAAACCGTATTTTTTAAATGAAATTGTATTAGAAAATCAATATACTAACAAACTAAGCTAATACCCAAAGAAACCCCACAGGCCTAAGTCATCTAATGACTTGTGAAGCCTAGTAATTCCATTAATTCAGGTGACCGAGTTAAATTGCAGTAGCATGATGGTTTCATGCCAAACGACCAAACAGCTCCCTCCACTTACAATTACCGTTAACCTCAGCAGGTTTTTATGAAAAGGGAAACCGAAGACCCAGAGGGGAAAATCCTCTAGCCATGCAGCGGGGAGATTACTTACAAACTCAACGTGGAAGGAGGTTTCCCCACGTGCCAGGAGCTGGGATCGAGCCCGGCTCCTCTTGCTGTGACACGAGAGTGCTAACCACTTCGCCACCTTCCCAAACCTGTTTTTGATAAATCCACTCGAGTAATCACTTATGTTAAATATTTGTGAGGTTTATAATTTAAAACAAATTTTGAATTTGGATTAAAATTTCAACCCGTACAAGTTAAGATTTAACCATCCTGTTTAAAAAGTCGCGTTACACCGTGGATGCATTTTTATGATGAAATAATTAAACGCAACAGATATGCAAATCGGGAGGGTCCGATTAATCAATCGAAATATCACCAACAAGAAAACGTACTTAATTAATGAAGACCTCTTAAACCCAAATTAGTGAACCCAGTGTGGCCCTCAGCAGCCCAACGTCCCTTCGGACCCTGAGACCGAAGGCGAAAGGGCGCGCGAGGAGGACAGTTGGGGGCGGACGCGAAGAAAGTAAAGTCATTTTTCTAGAAAGACCTTCTCCTAATTAAGCTGAAGAGGTATGAACTCTCTCTCTCTCTCACGGCCTCTTCAGAATGCTTAATAACTCGGCAATGGCAGAATTACCCCGGGAGACTTCCAACTCGGAGTTGATTTATCACTCTCGTACTCCGCCTATTTTTAATTCTTCGAGCACTTCTTTACAATAATATTCCCGATAAAATTTATTTCACTGTTTCTCGAGTGGCGGCCCAAAGTTTCCCCTGTTTTTGTTTATAAGAGGCTCCCCTTCAAAAATTCTATTTACTTAAATTGGCGAGCTCTCGTCTTGGGCCAACGAGCACTCGCGGGCGAAGGTTGATGGGCGCCTTCCACTCGTCTTAGAGCGGAAGGAGTGGTTGGAATTAGAATGAGATGGTAAGTTCAAATAGTTGGGAGGATAAGAGAGTAGCCGCCTCTATAATTAGCTATTAATGAAGAAGGTGATCGATAATCAGAAGAGTGGAGCAGTTACTTTTACTCTTAAATTCTCGGCAAACTGAGACGGGGTTTGTTTGATGAAAAAAAGTACGTTTTTACGTTGATATTTCACAATTTTATATTGTTTTGGAAATTCTACTAATTATTTAGTTGAGAAAATTACTTTAAGTTTTCATTATTTTTACAGAACTGTATTTAAATTTATATGAGCCGTTAGATGAAGCGAGTGGAGTTCTGCATTTTTTACGAATTGAACATTGGCTGTAATAAATTCGATTTGGAGCGACGTTATCTGAGCCACTCTTGAGATGAGCCTGAGCAGCTTGTGAGCTGAGATTGGATTTTGGAAAATGCCCAACACTCGGTGGCTGTAGATCTATAAGCGACTAGCCAATTTTTTCGATTCCAGAATTTGTAAATAAAAAAAAGTCGTTTTAAAATTATGTATGGCGCGATAAAAAAAAATTCTTGGGGATTAATTTATGGGCTGACCTGGTTTATAAATAAAATGAACTTATATTTATTGCTTCTATAGAAATTTTTTTACCTTTTTTGCATAGGATCAGGGTTAACTGAATTAAATTCATATATGCATTTCGATGAAGTAATAGGAATCAAAACAAATTGTTTTCTGTTGGAACTTAAGTAAGAATAAATTAAATTTCATTACGATTATTTTTAATTATAATAATAATCATAATTAGCTAGGCTAATACCCAAGAGACCACCTTATCTAATTACTTTTAAAGCCATTAATTCAGTTGGCAGGGTTACAATTCGTAGGAGGGTGGTTACAAGCCCTTCATGCCACGCGAGCCAACAGCTCCATACACTAATTATTACCGTTAACATCGACAAGTTTTTTTTGAGTGGAAATAATCCATTAATTAAATAAAGAAAAACGTCCCTAATTCCCTACAACTTTAAAAATTTAAATAGAAAATCGATTGATTTAAATTCGTTTGAAAAATGTAATTATTTATCAGTAAGATATTTATTTTATTATTTCGACTGTTCAGTAATTAACCATTTTACAATTAAACTAAGAGTTCCGATCTAAGAGTAATTTATCGTTACGTCATCTGCTAACACTAATTTCAATTTTATAATGAGGGCGTTAATTAAATATTTTTCTAAAATCCCCTGGTGGGTAACTCATCTTTGAACACCATCACCAACGAATTCTGTGGCGTTGGGGACAATTAAGAATTTAAACTTTTTCTAGTTAGTGCCAAATTAAAAAATGTATTTCCTCTTGCAAATGCATTCATAATTGAGTTGTACATATTGTAAATAACTTAATTATTAGTCGTATCCATCCTTTTGTTTAATTTTTCTAAATTTCTACAGATTTTTTTTGCCAAACTTATTCTATCGAAATTATTGTATATAATATGTTTTTGACGATGGCAAATATATTTTAAACCCTGTAACTTGTGAACCCATATTTACCGTTTCCTCCCTATTATAAAAGAGATTTGTTCTTTAACAAAGAGTAAATAAATATTAATTCATTTATTCGTAAATCTCCCTCGGAATTAATTATCAATTCTATTGACGATTAGAGATGGGAATTTATTTTATTTTTCATTTTTTTGTAAATATTGTAAAGACGTTTTTTTAACAGTTAAAGCAGATAAACTGCTCATCGCCCCTTGAGAAGGTAAATTGTGTTCAGTAAAATAGTAAATAAACATTCATTATACCCTTTTGTTTTTGACGTTTATTATTTAATAAGTTAACACCGTTAAAAATGTATTATTATTATTATTATTATTATTTAATTTTTTTGTTGCAGATTATCGCATCAAAAAAAATAAAATAATAATAATAATAAATTTTAAAATTTTAAATGTTAGATGTGTAAGGTAGAAAAATTAATATAAATATGGATACCTTTGTGGACCAAAAAGTGACAAAAAATATTGTGTTAAAAATTGGAGTAGCAGTGGACTGTGATTTGAAATACTGAATGACGTCATTTTGTTGTTCACATAAATATATTTTAATACTTTTAAAATGAAGTTGACCGATTAATCAACAATAAACATAATATATGTCACTTTAAGGTCGCCCCTATAACGAGCTATAAACTGTTTTGGTTATAATTCTTGTTTCCTTAGTTTTAACGTACTTAGGCCTATTTGCGGCCTATAGTACTATAACGATTTCCAGTACCCTTTTCTAATTACTACTGAACGAGTAAATTCGATATTTAATCCATTTAGGTCTAGTCTAAACTGAAAACGAACTTTTAACTTTAGTGCCGTCCTGATACTCTGAGGAAAATATCAGTATTGCCTTTACAAATTACATCCTTAACTCGTCTGGACTCGATATCCGGTAATTTGGAGAATGGGGGGGGGGGAGGACCACGAAGCCATTTACTGAAATTATCTCTCTTCGTTTAGTTCCGAAATGAATTTCCGTTTCAAGTTAAGAAAAGGAGAGGGAGGTTTATCCTAAAATTACGCCACCCAAGCGGCCCCCCTTTCGGGATGAAAGCGCTTTTTAGACACCGAATCCGGTAAACAATGGTTAGCTGAAATTTCGAATCGCAGTTCGTCCTTTCGGCGTTGTAGCTGGAGCGAGCCTTTGATTCCGAAAGGGGACGGCGCTGGGGCTCTAGGGCCACCTTAAGACTAGGGCTTTCGCCTTTTGCCGATTAATTCTTTTTGTCGTTTGCTGCCGTTTGGCGTCTGTCGGTGGCGCGCGGTGGTGCCGCTCTTATACCCCGATGACTCTCTAACCTTTAACAGTAGAGGCTGCACCTCCGACGGAATACGCTCTCATAGACTTGCCCTTTTTATCCTGGCCTTTCGGGTGACTGGTGTCGGATGAAAGTTATGTTGTCGTGTCGTTGTTGTATTCGGATAATATTTTGTCGAGGCCAGTATTGTCAATTAACCTGGTTAGATGTAGTACCCTGGATTTGAATTCAGAGAGCTTTCAAAAGGTTATGCTAAATATTAAAAGGAGTTGTAGGGGGTGAGTTGAGAAGTTAAAAAGTCAGGGGCAATAACTTAAAATAATCAGGGAAAACAAGGAGTTTTATTCTGAGAATATTGTGGCAACCCTGCTAGAGTGCGATAGGGTTATTCAATAGGCACTTAAATAAAACATCTTCCCAGAAATTGCCAAGAAGTAATATTTCCGACAGCCACTACTAATAAGTTATTATTTATATAGTGCTTGTTGAAATATTAGAAAGCTGGAAACTTTCTCGAACGTAACATCGGTTTTTGCTAAGCCTTCACATGCCAAAAAGGTTACCTGGTTAAATGGAAACACTTGTTGCATACCGTACTGCCAAAGTAATATGTTTACTTCTAAAGGAATAAGTTTTCATCTTTTTCCAAAAGATAATTTTATACGAAATGAATTAACCATAGAAATCTCATAGGTAACTAGAAACCTGCCGTGTAACTGGCAAATGGACCAAACGCCGTGGCAGACGATAGCCAGATCTCAGCCAATCAGAGTTCAAAGAGTGGTTCTGCCAAGAATTTAATGTCACCAGAGAGAATGACCTCACCTAGCTCCCGCTATAGTTAAGCGGAACCAAGGAGGATTATTATCCTCCTTGGCGGAACCACTCTACAGCCTCTCATTGGCTGAAGGTTCAAAACGAACTGGCGACCAGCTCGGCCGTAGGCGGCAGCATTCTAGTTAACTATGAGATTTCTATGGAATTAACTCTGCCTCCATGGGAAGCTTTAAAATTGCCCGGTATTATAAAAATATTACATATAATTTTAATTATTTATACCATAAGAGGATGATAATAATAATAATATTATCTTCTTGTACTTAGTTTTAGTAACATTATATATTTTACTTTAAAATATCTTATCGAAAATTAACATTAGTATGTTCCTTATACACGTGAGCCGACGCGTTTCTTATCTGACGCAAAATAATCATGAGGGCAAAAACGCGTCTCCAATTGGCTTAAATATGACTTTTTGGCTAGCCATTCTAACCGTTTAACCGACCGACCGGAAATAGCTCCTTCCCAGATGAATTTGGAGAGGGGAGTAAAAACCGAGTATCTTTTATTGAAACGTCCATTTTGAAAAAATATTGGACAACGCTTAAAATTAAAAAAAAATGTTAATAAGGAGGTGCATAATTACAATTTCCATTATTTTAACAAGCACTATGTAAACAGCTAGGCGCAAGAAACACAGCACCCCACTCAAGGAGAACGCAGCCCGTCAAGAGTCGTCTTGTGTACAATTTTCATTGGTTAGACGCTTTAGCGCCTGTGGCCGTCGGAAGGGGAAAATTTGGAAATTGTTTCCCCCCCCCCCTTCCGTAAAACGTTCAGCGTAAAGGTTCGTCCAATGAAATTAGTACACAACACTGCGTTTGCATGTTTAAGGCTAGCTGCGTTCTCTTTGTGTTTGTTACTCGTAGCTGCCGTAAAGGTGAGAAATTTCCATTATTTTACCAAGCACTTTATAAACTGTGACTTGCAGGTCCTGACTCTCGGAAATAATACTTCTTGGCGATTTCCTGGGAGGATGATTTATTGAAAGGTCTATTCCCTGACGTTTCCCCTGACTTTTTAGGTCTATTTTTAAATTACCTGGCTTTTTCCTGACGTGTGGCAACCCTGTCTTGTTTGCAATAAACGTGAAAGGCTCCTAGGCGCCACACCAATTAAGCCCGTGGCGAGCTTGTTTTTATTTCGGTATCGGAGGATGGTAGCCTATCTCGTGTAGGCGCTGTACTAGGATATTTATTTCGCCGGTTAAATGGGCAACACTTTTGAGCGTCACCTTCCAGCTCCTTAACCTCTTGTCGACCTCCCCTCCGCACCATTCCGGGGGGTTGGAACGAAAGGAGGACCCCCTGCGCTTGGGAAAGCAAAGAGAAGAAGATAGTGTTCGATTATCTCATCCCTTCCACTCCCGCTCACTCTTTTCTCCTTTACTTATTGAGTTGGCACTCTCTCTGGGAGGTTTCTATCTCTAAGCGGAAACTGTCACCATTTAGAAAACGGAATCGGGAGGAAGTGGGCGTGGGAGGGGGGGCGCGTTCGCTCGAGCAACTTCGGACGCGCGCGGTTTAAAATTCTTTTTGTCGTCGTCTCCTTGAAATTAAGCGCGCCGTGCTGACTAGCCTCTTCCGTTCATTTCAACGTGTTTCTTTGTAATAAAAAAAACGTCTTCGTAATTACGACGTGCGCCGCTTGACCTAATTATACGCGATCTTTCCAAAACTACTCTTCAACCTTTTCGGTTGCCTAATTTAGAGTTGATATTATAATGAGAGGTTCACGATTCGATGGTTTAGCCTAGAGGAATTTCAGCAGGGTACGAGACAATGGGTTCAGCTTTACTTACGAGGAGACTACCCGAGGTGATAATCACCGATTTGTTGAAACTAGGTGGGTATGTAGACCTTATGGTAACAAGAAATTTCACCAAGGGAAAAGTTGCAATGGGCATTAGTTTTGCCATGGCAACCGAAAATGTTTTTGACAACACAGTCTGTATATTGTCCCATTGAAAATAACAATTGATCAATTTTTACATATTTTGAACAAATTGACTAAAATTATTCAAAATATCATAAAATTCATTTCATTTGTCAATTTTGATCAATTTTTTTTTGGTTTTGAAATTTGAAATGTTTTTCAAAATTTTCACAGGGGGGACCCTTAGAATTGCTCAGATTCCCATGTTATTTTCAATGATAAAATATACATACTGTGTTGTCAAAAACATTTTCGGTTGCCATGGCAAAACTAATGCCCATTGCAATTTTTCCCTTGGTGAAATTTCATTTTACGATAAGGTCTACATGCCCACCTAGTTTCAACAAAATCGGTGATTATCACCTCGGGTAGTCTCCTCGTTAGTTCGGAAAAGCAACGTAACGTAAACCGATATATCAAATATTTTAAATAATTCCATTCACCGTCTTAAAATACAAATTTTACAAATATTGAAATAATTTTAAAAATATGGAAATCTAATGTGAAATCTGCCCAAAACTTTAGAAATGCGATTATGGTAAATAATCCCATACACTGTCTTAAATAGCAAATTTACAAAAATTACAATGATTTTAAAAATATGGAAATTTGATGTGAAATTTGTTCATAAGTTTATAAATCAGAGTGAGAACCTGTTTAGATCGCTAGAGGGAAAAATATGCTAAAAATTCTAGAAATCAGAGTGAAAAATCTGGTCAAAACTATAGAAATCAGAGAAAAAATCCTTTAAAAACTCTAGAAATTGGAGTGAAAAATCTTAAGCTATAAATGTGAAAACTTTGAACCATGAATACCTATTATTATTATTCATGGCTTAAAATCCGATCTGAAATCTGCTCAAAACTAGTGAGAGTAAAACTAGAGTAAAAATCCCAAACTCCGCTCTGAAATATGCTCAAAACTAGTGAGAGTAAAAATCCCAAAATCCGCTCTGAAATCTGCTCAAACCTAGTGAGATTAAAACTAGAGTAAAAATCCCAAAATCCGATCTGAAATCTGCTCAAAACTAATGAGAGTAAAAATCCCAAAATCCGATCTGAAATCTGCTCAAAACTAGTGAGAGTAAAAATCCCAAAATCCGCTCTGAAATCTGCTCAAAACTAGTGAGATTAAAACTAGAGTAAAAATCCCAAAATCTGCTCTGAAATCTGCTCAAAACTAGTGAGAGTAAAACTAGAGTAAAAATCCCAAAATCCGCTCTGAAATCTGCTCAAAACTAGTGAGATTAAAACTAGAGTAAAAATCCCAAAATCCGCTCTGAAATCTGCTCAAAACTAGTGAGAGTAAAACTAGAGTAAAAATCCCAAAATCCGCTCTGAAATCTGCTCAAAACTAGTGAGATTAAAACTAGAGTAAAAATCCCAAAATCCGATCTGAAATCTGCTCAAAACTAGTGAGTAAATCTAGAGTAAAAATCCCAAAATCCGCTCTGAAATCTGCTCAAAACTAGTGAGATTAAAACTAGAGTAAAAATCCCAAAATCCTCTCTGAAATCTGTTCAAAACTAGTGAGAGTAAAACTAGAGTAAAAATCCCAAAATCCGATCTGAAATCTGCTCAAAACTAGTGAGAGTAAAAATCCCAAATTCCGCTCTGAAATCTGCTCAAAACTAGTGAGAGTAAAACTAGAGTAAAAATCTCAAAATCCGATCTGAAATCTGCTCAAAACTAGTGAGAGTAAAACTAGAGTAAAAATCCCGAAATCAGCTCTGAAATCTGTTCAAAACTAGTGAGAGTAAAACTAGAGTAAAAATCCCAAAATCCAATCTGAAATCTGCTCAAAACTAGTGAGAGTAAAAATCCCGAAATCAGCTCTGAAATCTGTTCAAAACTAGTGAGAGTAAAACTAGAGTAAAAATCCCAAAATCCAATCTGAAATCTGCTCAAAACTAGTGAGAGTAAAAATCCCAAAATCCACTCTGAAATCTGCTCAAAACTAGTGAGAGTAAAACTAGAGTAAAAATCCCAAAAACCGATCTGAAATCTGCTCAAAACTAGTGAAAGTAAAAAATCCCAAAATCCGATCTGAAATCTGCTCAAAACTAGTCAGAGTAAAACTAGAGTAAAAATCCCGAAATCCGCTCTGAAATCTGCTCAAAACTAGTGAGAGTAAAACTAGAGTAAAAATCCCAAAATCCGATCTGAAATCTGCTCAAAACTAGTGAGAGTAAAAATCCCAAAATCCGATCTGAAATCTGCTCAAAACTAGTGAGAGTAAAAATCCCGAAATCCGCTCTGAAATCTGCTCAAAACTAGTGAGAGTAAAACTAGAGTAAAAATCCCGAAATCCGCTCTGAAATCTGCTCAAAACTAGTGAGAGTAAAACTAGAGTAAAAATCCCAAAATCCGATCTGAAATCTGCTCAAAACTAGTGAGAGTAAAAATCCCAAAATCCAATCTGAAATCTGCTCAAAACTAGTGAGAGTAAAAATACCAAAATCCAATCTGAAATCTGCTCAAAACTAGTGAGAGTAAAAATCCCAAAATCCAATCTGAAATCTGCTCAAAACTAGTGAGAGTAAAAATCCCAAAATCCAATCTGAAATCTGCTCAAAACTAGTGAGAGTAAAAATCCCAAAATCCAATCTGAAATCTGCTCAAAACTAGTGAGAGTAAAAATCCCAAAATCCAATCTGAAATCTGCTCAAAACTAGTGAGAGTAAAAATCCCAAAATCCAATCTGAAATCTGCTCAAAACTAGTGAGAGTAAAAATCCCAAAATCCAATCTGAAATCTGCTCAAAACTAGTGAGAGTAAAAATCCCAAAATCCAATCTGAAATCTGCTCAAAACTAGTGAGAGTAAAAATCCCAAAATCCAATCTGAAATCTGCTCAAAACTAGTGAGAGTAAAAATCCCAAAATCCAATCTGAAATCTGCTCAAAACTAGTGAGAGTAAAAATCCCAAAATCCAATCTGAAATCTGCTCAAAACTAGTGAGAGTAAAAATCCCAAAATCCAATCTGAAATCTGCTCAATACTAGTGAGAGTAAAAATCCCGAAATCCGCTCTGAAATCTGCTCAAAACTAGTGAGAGTAAAACTAGAGTAAAAATCCCGAAATCCGCTCTGAAATCTGCTCAAAACTAGTGAGAGTAAAACTAGAGTAAAAATCCCAAAATCAGGAACTCATCTCATAAAACCTTTTACACACCGAAACATTTCAACGAGCCAATTGGCCAAAATTTAAATAATGGTCAAATTTCATTAATGTTTACGTGTTGAAGCTTCTACGGTCCTTTCAGTGAGGTTACTTTTCCTTTAGCAACACACGGTTTTATTTAGATAGCCCTTAAAGATGTTGATCAAGAGAAAATTGCACTCATAAGTAATAATAATTATAATAATAAACGGCTAGGCTAATACCCAAATCACCACCTTAGGCCTGTGTCAACAAGCGACTTTTGAAGCCTTTAATTCAGGTGGCCGGGTTACAATGCGTTGGAGGGTTAATTCGAACACATTTTAGAACTAGTTTTGGGGTTGAAAAATCCAATCTTCAGCTGCGCAAACCGGGCCTCTATACTTTTTTTTCTGAGTATAAATTATAGCAGGAATCCATAACGCTACTTGGAATGAATAACGGCTTCGATTCCCCGCCGTTGTGGCGGAACATAGTAGGCGGAGCTTATAAGCCTTTGTTTGTCACTGAATTTGACGTCATTTAAGGCGGTATAAGCGTTCTAGCCCCTCCCACAATGTTCCGCCATAAAATACCACAGGGGATATGGGGAGATACTCATTCCAAGTAGCGTTATGGATTCCTGATTATAGTAGTAAGACGTTAACTTTAATAGAAATTTTGTTAAAATACTACCAACAATTTTAATCTGTTACTACATCATATACAGGGTCTTTTTTTTTGCTCGGAAAAGTGTTTTTTTTCAAAAACTATTTATAGTACCGATTTCAAATTTGGAAGGTCAATTCTCTATACCGGGGGACATCAGTTTGAGAAATTTGAGCGTTTTCGGTAATGTTTTTCACCAATTCTGAAAAATTATTTTTCGACCACTAGGTGCGAGATAAAACATTTCTATTATAAAGTTGTAGGCCGTCATCGAAAACCCTTAAAAATTGTTCACTCGACGAAAAACAACTTATTTATCAGTGAAAATTCGAGCTTGAAAAATTTACAAGTTGGTGAAGCCAAATTACGATTGTTTGAAACGATAATTGAAAAGGGAACAAGTCTAATACAAACGTAGTAGAGTTTTCACACTTGAAAAAATGTACACGTTTGGTTTTTAAATGCAGATATTTTATTCACATACATTTTTACAAAACATTTTCAATAATATCACCATTGGCTGCAACACAGGTTTGTGCGCGGACAATTAAGTTCTCAAACGCTTTCTCTACCATTTCTGGTGTGACGTCTCGGCAAGCACTGATTATTCGTCTAATGAGTTCCTCCCTAGTTTCAATGGGCGTGGCGTATACCTTTGCTTTAACGAATCCCCAGAGAAAATAATCCAGCGGTGTTAGGTCAGGTGACCTTGCTGGCCAATGCACTGAACCATTTCTCCCTATCCACCTTTCAGGAAACTCGTTGTTGAGGTGCTCAGTTACTTGCCGGGAAAAATGCGGAGGGGCGCCATCTTGCTGAAACCACAACTGACGTCTTTCAGCCAATGGAAGGTCGTCGATTGCGTCACTCAGTTCGTTCTGTAGAAAATGTAAATACCTTTGGCCGTTGAGGTTCGTCGGCAGGAAAAAGGGACCAATCAAACGGTTTCCAACAAGTCCAACCCAAACATTGACCCGTTCAAATTGAACCTGGTGATGATATTCAAAACCCCAATGTGGGTTGATGTCAGACCAAAGATGGCTGTTTTGATGATTAAAGGGCCCATCTCTAGAAAATGACGCTTCGTCGGAGAACAAAACATGGCGCAAAAATTGTCTATCTTCTTGGACAGCATTTAGTAACCAGTTGCTAAATTCATAACGTCTTTGATGGTCTCCGTCAATTAGTCCTTGGTGGAGCGTAGCTCTGTATGGGTGATAGCGATTCTTACGAAGAATTTTCCACACACGATTTGCAGAACAACCCAAATCAGCAGCGGCGTTAGCGCAACTGTGACGAGGATATGCCACAAAGTACGCGAGTACATTGTTCCCGAAGTCTAAATCCGGTTGACCCAATCCGCGAAACCTTGGTTGCAAGTTACCAAATTGATTGAAATCGTGAATTGCTCGTCTTACTGTATTTACAGATGGTGCTCCATTTGGATGTCTTTCTGCGAAGATTTCAGTCACTCTTCTAAGGTTTTGCGCTGCTTCTCCATAGTAAATGGCAACTATCTCGGTACGCTCAGCTACTGAATAACGAGGCATTGTTCGAAATATTATCAAACACTGATAATAATCTCCCAAAGTTTTCCTTTAAATACCCAATGCATGTTTAGGATTGACCTATAGCCTCGTGTTATTTAAATCCGGTCGTTTTTTTAACCAAAGTTTCAACTGGATTAGGTAATTCGGTTTCAATTATCGTTTCAAACAATCGTAATTTGGCTTCACCAACTTGTAAATTTTTCAAGCTCGAATTTTCACTGATAAATAAATTGTTTTTCGTCGAGTGAACAATTTTTAAGGGTTTTCGATGAAGGCCTACAACTTTATAATAGAAAATTTTTATCTCGCACCTAGTGGTCGAAAAATAATTTTTCAAAATTGGTGAAAAACATTACCGAAAACGCTCAAATTTCTCAAACTGATGTCCCCCGGTATAGAGAATTGACCTTCCAAATTTGAAATCGGTACTATAAATAGTTTTTGAAAAAAAAAACACTTTTCCGAGCAAAAAAAAAGACCCTGTATAAAAATAATTTAAATATTTAACATTTTTAAACTTTAAAATTACTTTAATTTCATTCTAACTTTGGTTTCAACAAATTGCCAATTATATTTTAATGATTTATGGACGGAAGGACGGACAATATTTGTTGGGAAATTATCCTTATTTACATCTCTTTCGTTTACAGCTCATTAATGAAATAGCTGCGCCCGTTATCGATTTTAAGATAATAATGGGTAAATTAATTTAAAAAGAATGTTAGTTCTTGACCATTTGTTTAGATTAAAGCATTTTCTGTACTCAGTTTAAATATACGCTGCTTATTTGGGCATACATAACTGAAAATAAACTTAACACTCGAAACCGGGCCCTAGGAAATTGCCTATGTTGCCTAAACCAAAAGACGGCACTGCTTGAGCATGTTGACTCTTACAGAAATTGAAAACTTTTGGCCAATAAACCACTAAATTCTAAATCCTATTGCTAAGAAGCAACAATTCTAAAGATGAAATATTAATTATACACTTTTGATGTAGTTAAGAAATAAGTTGAATTATCACTTTATAATGTATTATTAGCTTTAATTTAAATTTAGCAGTAGCTTATATTTATATATTTATTGGAATGTTTAAAATTAACGTTTTAAAATGTCTCGATGTCCACTTGTATCTTTTGGAATAAATATGATGTCATGTTTTTGAACCCAGTAGCTAATTATAAATGGTGTATGAAGTAATTTATTATTGATATGTTTTTCCAAGATATCAGTTTCTTTGAGCTAATTATGGTAAAAATTATTTGAATCTGACCAATATATAATTTTTAATAAAAAAATTACTTTTTCAAAAAATTAAATATAAAGGAAAATAATATTATAAATTCTAAAATCGCTAAGCCCTTTTTAATATATCTAGATCAAACTCAGTTCCTTAAAATTATTTATCACTACAGCCCTACGTTCAGAAACGCATTATCGACCATTTTTGACTTTTTGAGTTTGGATGCTTCTTATATTAATTTTAGGGCGCTGATTCCAAATTTGAAGTCCGTTATTTTCTATCTGTTCTAGTTTCCGAGGTGTGCAAATGCAAAAACCCATTAAAATCGAAAAGTTTCGAAAATACTTCGCAGAAACACATTATGTGGTTATTAACCAATAAGAGTCTTCATTTCGTATAATTTCGTCTGCTCTAATTTCTTCAGCTTCATTCCCAGGGTAACGGTCACAATGGTTGTTACTTATTATTAATATACCACATAATGCGTTTCTGCCAAGAATTTTGGCCAAATATAAACGTACAAATCGCATTTTGTCAAATTATTCTGAGATTTACTTCATTTTGGCGATAGTCGTTGTCACATTTAGATTGGGGACTAAAGAAACCCCCAACATTTAGTTTTCAGTTACATAAATACTGTAGTTTTGTTATTTTTCATAAGAATTACAATAGTCGATTTATCTCAAAATGCCATTTTTGGAGATAATGCGTTTACGGTTAGATCGTGAGAAAATTGCGAACAACACTATGTATAAAAAAAATCTTTGTAACATTTGGATAAATGGTTTACAGCACCTTTCCGTCAAACTGACATTAATAAATATGAAATTCCGGAAATTAAATTGTCAACTTTTTCGATTTAGTGATCAAGGCTTAGTGAAAAATTAAAAGCTTTCAAAATTAAGAGCAACGTTTATTTTGGTAAAATATTAATGAATTATTGAATTGAATCATAAAATTCTTAGCATTTCAACTGTAAGACGTTTTGCGTTAACTTTATCAACCTACAATTTTCGATTATTTCAGATTTGAATTTGGCTGACCAATAGGAAAAAACTAAACCCCTAAAGACTATTAAATTCCCACATTATGGATTTGCTAATCCATTTTCTAATTTATTTTTGGAGTATAAAAGGATGTAGTAAGAAAATAATACATTTCCAAGGATTAAGTGTCATACTTATCGGTTTTATGTTATGGGTTGCCACAGTTGTTTCACAATCAAATTCCCTGACCATCTCCGGAGGTTTTCCCTGACTTACTTTGTGCCAATATTTTGTATTTTTTTACTTTTATTTTAGTAAAGGTTTCCTATTTGCAACTGAAATTAATTTCCCTGACATTTCCCTGATTTATAGACTAATTTTTAAAATTCCCTGAATTTTCCCTGATTTTTAGACCCATATTCGAATTCCCGGACTTTTCCCTGATTTTTATACCCATATTGAAATTCCCGGACTTTTCCCTGATTTTTATACCCATATTCAAATTCCCTGACTTTTCCAGGAATTTCAGGTTTTCCAGGTACCGTGGCAACCCTGTAGGTTACTTATGTAGAGAAATAAATCAGTTTTTTCTCAAATGTAAACGCTAAATCTGGCAAGATATTTTAATTTTTTTCCCTTGCACCGAATCTTCTTTAATTTGGATTCGCTTTCCCCTGATTCTAGGGCCTAACAACGAAATGGGACACCCAAAAAGTTCCTCTTCTTTGAACAGGCTTAATGAAGTTTTAATTTAGTTTGCCGTGAATAAAACAGGATAGAAGTTTCTGCGCGCCAAACAATCCTTTTTCTTATCGCGAAATAAACCACGAGATGCTCTTTTATCCTTTGAACTTTAACTCGATTTTAAAGATTTTCCAATTCGGAAAATTCATGATGTTAATTGAAAATAAGATGTTGGTTTTCCTACAGTTGGGTTGCTCGTTTTTTTAAGTTTCTAGTAATGCTTTGATTGCTTTCAGCCGATTCTCAGATTGCGTTATCTGAACCGAGGAAAAAAATTACGATTGATCAGCTTTCAATAATTATAATAATCAGCTAGGCTAATACCCAAGTCGTCGAGCGACTTCTAATGCCTTTAAAAAGGTGGCCGGGTTGCAATGCGTAGGAGGGTGGTGGCAAGCCTTTCATGCTAGCGAGCCAACAGCTCCCCTACACTTACTATTAGCTTTAACCTCAACAAGTTTTTATGGAAAGGGAAACCAAATAACTCGGGAGTAAACCCCTTTAGCCAGTGGGGAAAGAACTTGCAAACTCAACGCGGAAGGAGTGGTTCCGAGTTTCCACCCAGTTCCACAAGCTGGGATCAAACCCGGCTTCTCTTGCTGCGAGGCGAAAGTGCTACCCACTCCGCCACCCCATATCTAAGCTAAGATATTAGCAGATCGGTTGATTTGAGTGAAAATTTGAACCAGATAGTTTAAAACCAAATCTAAGCTGAATTCATTGTAATATTTCAAATATCCCCAGAATAAAATATTTTTAAATTTTAAATTTTTATTAGCTGTTCATATGATTATATATATACTGAACGTAGAAGTCAGCTAACTTTTCAATTAATTAAATCTGATAAGTTCAGACCGAAGGGCTACCCACTCTGCGTAATCAAAGTACACACGCTTCTTGTAAACTAGGAGCAACAAACACAAGGAGAACGCAGCTAGCCTTTAAACACGGTAACGGCGTGCTGTATACAAATTTAATTGGACGAGCCTTTACGCTGAACGTTTTACGGGCAGGGGGGGGGAGACAATTTCAGAATTTTCCCCTTCCGACGGCAGCAGGTGCTAAAGCGCCTAGCCAATGAAAAAGGTACGCGAAAAAATGCACGACATTTGACGGATTGCGTTCTCCTTCTGTTAGGTGATGTGCTTGTTGCTTCTAGCTGTAAAGAGTACGTAATCTGAGTACTTCCCGTAAGCTTACTTCGCCTAATCTCAACGTATTCCGCTCGGCTCAGCCCAGTTACCTGAGATATTGAATAAAATACAGTTTGTAATCAAATTGCTGGCTGAGAGGCATATAAAATATTAACGTGATCTAACTAACTAATCTGACTTCATATATCTGAATAGCCAGATCAGTTGGCAATTGAAAACGATAGTTTCTAGCGTGGAAAAACTAAACTATTTCGACCTTATACTAATTTATACTTGTTTAACTGCAACTTTGTATTATTAACTAATTAATAAATGGAAATTACACCAAAAGTGAATAATATACTCACAATTCAGTGTCAAAATACTTTTCTGAAGAAAAAACAAATGCATTATATAGTGACTTACATCAGCTATTACATCAGGAAAATATTAGTTAAAAATAAGTAAATATATTTCGAGCCGGGACTGCAAAGGTACACGTTTCATTTTAAGAGCTTAGACAACAATTAAAACAAAAATTACTCCTTTGAAACCCTTATTTTTGATATAAATCTACACCGTATTTCACTCCTAAATTTAATTAGACTAATTAATCTGGGACGATTTGAACACAGTCGAAATGCGAGCCCAAAAGTTGTTGGCAAATTTCAAACAACTATAGTCTAGAAAGCGAAACAACGTCGAGACAGCATTGGGTTTAAGAGGGTGACGATTAACGGGCGTCAGAGATAGGAAGCCAGTGGACTCTTACCATAAACGGAGGCGGCGTTGTCCAAGACGTGTAGTCCGGAGCTCTGCCTGCTGGCTCCCAGCACCGTCTCTTCGCTGCTCATGCGGATGACTTTGGACAAGGCAGCGGTGCATTTTAGTCGCATCTCGGCGTTCTTCAAGTGAGTCTTCTGAACGCGGAACTTCAGGCCCAGGACGGAGTACTCCAGGCCTTCGCTGTCCCTGGTGACCGGGTAGAGCACCGTTATGTCCGACTTTATCTTGGCGTTGAGAAACGGACACGGGCGGAGAGAGAGAGCGTGAATACAAAAGGAACGAATTAATTATTCCGTTTTCACTCCTTTCAAGCCCCCCTTTGACTCATTAATTTGACTTTTGCAAATCTGCTAGCGTATACGAATTTCCACCAAAGCCGAATTCGTTTGATTTTGATAGGCTCTAGTCGCTATCGGCGAACGTGGACTTTACCCTTAAGCCTGCCTTTTAATGGAAGTGTCAGTCGACGTTGTAATTGCCTCCTTGTCAATAATTTAAATCAGTTTGTTTAAAGCTCGACAAATCCCTATTTGACTTCAATTGTTTTACAGTGTCACCTTGATTTAAGGTATAAGGGGAATCCGGCTACATTGGACCGTGTAGATCCGCCTAGGGACAGGGCGAACTTTGCGAGGGTCTTGTTAAATATAATTTTCGAAACTTTCTCTATAAATAATTTTAAAATGACGCTTTTTGCATTTACGGATTTGAATCTTATAAATAATATCGTACTAGAAACTGAAATAAATAAATTAATTTTCAACAATTCGACTTTGGTGAACTTTCAGAAAATATAAGTGTTGTAAGTCGGAAAATTTTCCGTATTTTTCCGAAACAAAATAAGTTTTCATTCCATGATTAGTCTAATATAATGTTTGCAAATTTAAATAAAGCGGCATTTTCACCTAATTTTTTCGAATCTAAAAGTAAAACCAAGAATGTATTTATTTATATTTAGGAAGAATGATTATGTTGCGACAATCGCCGGGCACGTTGAACGCCTTTCCCCCGTCTCGCGCGGGGGTTTGATTACCATCGCGTTAGGTGACGTAAATTTTAAGCAGCCAATGAAATACCGGGACTATTCGTTTTATTTGAAGCGGAGGAGCGTAATGGGGGGACCAACTGGTGGATTGAGAGAAAGGCTAAAAACCGTCTCCCTAGGTATAAATAAATACATTCTTGGTAAAACTAAAACTCTGGACTAGTTTAAACTGATTAACAATGTAACACTATTAATGTTTTGTAGTATGTTTACTGATATTAGACATTTCATATCGATAAAAAGTTAAAAATATTAAAAACCCTTAAAAAATAATTTAAGTTTCAATTTTTTTTCCGGTTTGCGGAAATTTTTATGGAAATTTTTCCGCATTTTATTTTTCCGGAAAATTAACAACACTAGAAAATATCGTAAGTTTCATATCCTTCCATATGAAATCCTTTCAATAATACCCACTAGCTGTGGCTAATATTAACCCAACATACTTTAAAATCAACCTATAAGTAATATCATAAGTGTATAATATTATTATATAAGTGTGACACTTCCTATTCTTCACACGCAAAGGTTTTACAAGACAGACTGCATTACGGGCTTCGTCGCAGTTTTGCGTCCGCTTGCTAACGCGTCACAGGTAGCCTTTGACAGCGCCTCGCTAGGGAAAGATTTTCTTCTTGTGATGACTAGCTCTCAGTAAAATATTCCCCAAAGCGACAAACTTATGGAACAATATTATAGACTAATGGTAGTATGAACTATTAATTTTTACTAGAAAGTGTGTTCTTTCAACTGACGTCGAAGCTCTCTGATTCCAGATGATCTTGGCAACAACTCAAAACTCATTAATCGCCAAAAGTAATTTTTTTGGTGCCACTAATCTGACACATCTCCCATCCATTGAAAGCGACACACGTAATTAATGCGACCAAATTTATCATACAAGCTAACACCTCTACATCCATACCAGGGATACCAAATTATGTCGTGAATTTATGGATAATTTGGTATTTTTCTCCAGCCAAAAAAAAACCTCGACTTTTTGGGAGAAACTTGAGTAAAAAAGTAACGGAAGATTTTTATTAGGGTAATCTGAGCACAGTCCCCCGCCTAAAACTCCTAATGTCTTACACGTTATTAAGCAAAAGGCGTTTTTTCCCCATAGTGTCTACCCTTTCCAAATGCGCTAGACTACTGGTAAGTAAGCGAGATGGGGGGCGGGTTAAAAAATAACAATGCATCCTTTTGAACCATAAAACTTGGCCCACTCTCCACCCCTTCCTCTTCTTCAGCGTGCGCGTAACGCGGCAAAGCTTTCTTTACGGGTTTTTCAGTCATAAAGAGTACGGACTAGTGCATAAAGCAAAAGCCCGCAGGAGTCGAAAAGACGCCTTCTATATTTTACTTTCTGGTGTCGGCCCCTTTGCGGTTTTTGGCCCCGAAAATACTCGGGTTTTTTTGCGGGGTCCTGTCGGGTGGGGGCGCTGTACACGACTGCGCGGGTTCGTCCGCGTTACGTCCTTGTTCTTTATGGTCGTAATGAATGGAGAGATAAATCTGAATAATAAAAATTTCGAAGATTAAATGGAGAAACTCGGGGTTATTGCGGAGTACGTTTATTCCGAAGTGTTTGGGGAACCCGTTATATTACTCTCGAAATGAAAAGACTTTGGGGCCTTATAAGTATAGTTAGCGGGAAAGGGGGGTATGGTTAATGGAAGACCCCTTTTTGAAGGCTTCCGGGATTGCGAGCGAGGCGTTGTTAATGGCGCGCCACCGAATCGAACGCGGTTAATCTGGCCTGGAAGGCTTATAACAAGCTTACTTCTTGGTCGTTTATGAACCACTTGAGCTCGGCGGCGTTTGAGCTCTTCGGTGACGTGCAGTTGACGTCGACCACGTCACCCACGTTGTACCACATTGAACCTCCAGTTATGATTGGACCTTCTTCCCCTGGCGGCAGAAAATAGAAGCGTCAAATATCCTTCTTAAATTCTTCAATTTTACGTAGTATCAGAAGTATCCCAGCAAACACAAATAGGTTTGATATTCAGTGGACATCCATTACATGTCCAGATGTCATAGCAACGGAGATCCAGTAGATGTCGAAACACAGAATTGTCAATATCCTGTGTTTTGATATCTACTGGATCTCCATTGCTATGACATCTGGATATGTAATGGATATCTACTGAATATCAAAACTATTTGTGTTTGCTGGGATATAACATAGCTTAGAGAGAATCGCGCATTTCCCGATAACCTAATTTGCGGGCTTCCACTGCTTTTTAAAATAAGTTTAAATACTCAAAATACAATATATTGATTTCCTAAAACCATTTAGCACAACGATATAAAGTTGTCGTATATTTTACCTATTTATTCCAATTAGTGTGGATACAGGGTTCTTACAAAATTTCGAGGTTTTCCCTGACCAAATTGCCCAATTTTCCCTGAACATTTTTGTAGAGTAAATGAATTGTTTGAGGTAAAATCTTGAAAAATATTTGTTATGTACATCTTTCAAAATTTATTTGCCTGATTTTTTTGGGGGGTCATTTTAAAATTCCCTTACTATTTTGGACCATTTTCAAATTCCCGGACTTTTCCAGGTTTTCCAGGTCGTGTACGAACCTTGGGATAATTGATAATCAAATAATCGTTCTATTGATTTCCTAAAACTAATAGGTTTCGTGCGTAGTTCAAATTTTGCCCATAAGTATCGCCGCCTACCGACCGATTTTTAAATTGAATACATCAAAGCTGTCTGCTCGTTCAACAGTTGAAATTTTCAAACTAAAAACATGGAAATTGAAAAGCTGTCTGTAATTTTTCATATAATTAGTTGAGTGATATTGAGGCAGATGGCGCTATATTTCCTATGCCTATTATTTAAATATAACCGTTGTAATTTTTACACTTTACGTCAGGCGCGTAGGAACGTTTTGGATTAAGGGGGGTACAGCTTGGATGCTAAATTTGGCGCCCCCTCATCAGCATCCTTTTTGCGCTCCTTCTAAAACAATTTGGCGCCCTTTTCATACCACTTTGGCACCCCTTTCCAATTTCAAGGGGGGTACATTGTACCCCTGTACCCCCCCCCGTTCCTACGCCACTGCTTTACGTCGTTAGGCAATAAATTGTGAGCGTTTTTTAGAACCTGTCATTTTAAGAGCCAAAACGAATACCTCGTAAGTTATTTATTATAAGCTTCTGGTAGCACGGATCTCGGAAAAATCAGTGGAAGTCGGTTATTATTATTATGAGGGCCCTTTAAAACATTTAATCGTATTTTGAGTAAATAAAAATACACTCTACGGAAGTGCCTATAATCTATTTTTTCCATAACTATAAAATTGGAAAATAGACCCTAAATTTTTCGAAAAGAAATCTAACCAATCGTAGATCTGATTTAAGAGCTTTCGTTTCCTAGACCAATTTTACTCGCTTCGATAGTTTCTCCCCTGCTTTTTCGACAATAATTCATATTTTCTATCGAGATCTGTTTATTTTGTAGTTCAGACGTCTACGAAAACTAAAATAATTTACCGGAATTGACAGTAACTGGCGAAGTTCCACCGATAACTAACTCATCGCTGGTTTTGGAGTAGACTTGAGAAATGGCCGCTAAACATTGAACTTTGAGAGTTCCCGCCCATAAATATGAAGGTTCCACCAAAAGTTGCAGGCCTATTTTTGACGTCAGCAATCCGTTGGAGTGTCTGATTGGATGATGTTGATCTTGATAGATTTTAGGAGCCTGTATAGAGAGAAAAACAACCTATTTAATAAAAAAATCAATTTTGGTGATTGGGTTTTTGTAAAATTTATTGGAATTCAGGGAAAGAGGATGGATGGAAAAGCGTTGATTTGATATCAAAGAGAGAGAATGAAATTAAATAAAATATTTTTGTAGCTGTTGTTTTAGAGTAGAACCCACCTCCCTACCATTAATATACCATCTCAGAGATGGCGCTGGTTTAGCGGGACCGGAAATACACGTCAAATTCAATTCGTCCCCGATTTCGTATTGCCTGCTGATGCCTTGGATTTTAGGCTCTTCGGATGGGATCACTGCAACACACAAAATGAACACGCGTCAAAAACTATCAACAGAGTTCATACAGCTATTGGTAACCCAATTTCCCTGATATATCCTGGTTTTCCCACGAACATTTCCCTGATTTTTCAAGGTGCAAGATAAAATAAAACTAAGATTTACAGAGTAACTCATTTCATTATTGTCATTGAAGTTAAATTGGTTCAATATTGTAATATATAAAAGAAGAAATTAAGTCAAATCTTTAATAAGAAAAGCTTATTGATGTAAATTGGTATTCAGCAAAATTTCTGAACCCTCATAAATTTCCCTGATTTTTACAAAAAAATGGGAATTTCCCTGATATTTCCCTAACTTCTCTGTCGACAATCGAATTCCCTGATATTTCCAGGTTTTCAAGGTTTTCCAGGTCTGTATGAACCCTGATCAAATGTATAATTAAAAAGTAAAACGACACGTAGATTGTACGTAATGAAGCTACTTCAAGTTTTCAATTTTACGTTTTCAAATAAATTAATTGTCAAAATTTATTCTCTGAAATTTTGAATTGTCATTTTCAGTTTAAAACGTATAATAACGTGAAATAATAATTTTAAAAATTTCCGTTATTTTTTATCGGTACAGACCGATTCATAAGTGACTCAGAGGAAAACAAACATTTACAGCTAAGCCATTAGAGGTTCCATTTTAATGCTTTTATTTATACTAGATGGCGCCAATATAGACCTTTTGGAAGGAAGTAATTTGTTTTATGTAAAATTTTCAAAAAATAAAGAGATAAACACAGAAAAAATTCGGTACGAAAAAGAGAAACACGAAAAAGTAAAACAATTTCATAATTATTATTAAAATTGAACAATAACATATATTTATTGAATTTCGGAAATTAGGTTTGAAAAACTCGTTAGATCTACTATCACGTAGCTAAAAGAAATTCGAGCCCAATTTTTCAAATGGTGCTGCGGCCCTTTAAGCAGGGTTCGAAAACAAAAACCCCGACCCGAAAGACCCTGTGTGTTTTTTTGGACCCACCCACTTAAAATAACCCACTTAAAAGCCCGACTCGGAAAAAACCCACTTTCAAATCATAGATTTTAAATGAAAAACCAACTTGTTCATTATGAAATGACCAATTTCATCTTAAACTGAATTGAAATGTGATACAAATCCTCACAATGAATGCGCACAACCTTTTAGTTCTTACTTCATTCCATTCTGGGGCGAGTTTTCTGGCGAAAGGCATTTTTAACGTTCGCACAAACTCCTAACTGATAAAGTAAGAAGAGAAGCAGTCTATCTAGCAGACGATGTCTAGTCTCTAGAATCTTTATTTAGGAGGGCTAGACAAAAGATATTTCTAATTTCTCTTAGTTTAAAGTTTTTTGCCATATCGTCTAATACAAATTTTAAAATAGTATACTCAAATAAAAAAAACACCCAAATGAAAAACCCCACTGGGTTGGAAACCTACCCAAATAAAAAAAACATTAAAAACCCACCCATGCGAGAGAAAAAAACATTAAAAACCCACCCATACAAAACCACCCATACGAAAAAACCCATTAATAAACCCATCCAAATGAAAAACCCACTAAAACCCACTGGGTTGGAAAACCCATCCAAATTAAAAACCCACTAAAGCCCACTGGGTTGGAAAACCCATCCAAATGAAAAAACCCACTAAAACCCACTGGGTTGGAAAACCCATCCAAATGAAAAAACCCACTAAAACCCACTGGGTTGGAAAACCCATCCAAATGAAAAAACCCACTAAAACCCACTGGGTTGGAAAACCCATCCAAATGAAAAACCCACTTAAACCCACTGGGTTGGAAAACCCATCCAAATGAAAAACCCACTTAAACCCACTGGGTTGGAAAACCCATCC
Organism: Leiobunum rupestre; assembly: GCF_980474605.1. Classification (NCBI taxonomy): domain Eukaryota; kingdom Metazoa; phylum Arthropoda; class Arachnida; order Opiliones; family Sclerosomatidae; genus Leiobunum; species Leiobunum rupestre. The sequence goes on along the minus strand of NC_143386.1, from coordinate 49,328,995 downwards.
AAATGAAAAACCCACTTAAACCCACTGGGTTGGAAAACCCATCCAAATGAAAAAACCCACTAAAACCCACTGGGTTGGAAAACCCATCCAAATGAAAAAACCCACTTTAACCCACTGGGTTGGAAAACCCATTAAAAACCCACTAAAAAACCCGTGTTTTTTCGAACCCTGCCACAAATAGGCAGCCAATACGTTCTTTCGCCATGTACCCCGTCCTATCATTCCTAATTTCGATATTATTGGGGAGTCCCTCCCATCAAAGAATATCTGTCGCGTGTCCTTCCTACACGAACGTTAAAATAAAAGAAACTATCTTTTCAGATGGTTGGAAAATCGCTTCCCGTCTTTATTCGAATGTATATAAAGTGCTTTTTATATCCGCAATCCACGCGACAAGTGAATGCTTCGATCGTGAGTGAAATACCCCCGTCTTAAATATCTCGCTGGATATAGCGGCAAAATGTCGTCTATAAGGATGGAGAAAAAAACCTTCACAATACTTTGTCAGTGGAGAATTCGGGGTAACGGAAAAAGAATAGACAGACTTTACCCCACTCCGCGATTGGTCCCCAATTGTCAGCTAGCAACGGAGCCCTAACTACCAGACGACAAAGAAGCACTTTTTTCCGTTCCGAATTCTTCCTCTATGGCGCAGCAAACAATATCAAATCCTCTTACTTTTTCCCGCTATCTCTATTGGGAACTAAAGGTGGCGCTGCAGTTGGAACAGGGCTGAAATTTAAATTTTAAATGGTTTCTTTTCGGTGTCGTTAATCGTTTCTCGCTCGCGTACCAATGGTCGAAAATATTTGCTGACTTTGTATAAAGTTGACTATTTATTTGGATATATTTATTATTCTTAATACACGTCTTTGTTGTGCTAATTTAGGAAGTATTTTGGAATTCGGTTTAAGGAAAAAAATATTTGAATTTTCGTATTGTTGAATAAAACAATTTTAAATTTTGGAGAACTTTTTGTAAAGGTTTAGTTAGAATATAGAGGGATCAGTTTAAATTTCAGACACTATAACAAACTATAATTTAATGGAATAAATGATTTTTAACCAGGCTATTTCGAGGCTTGCGTACCAAATCACACAGTGAAAAATAAAAACACCTAGGGCTGGAATCGTTATTTGATCTGCGATAGAAAAATACTCCTTATCATATTTAATTTAATGGTTTTGGAATCGATTTTTTCGCAGACATTTTATTGTTCATATTCGTTTAAGTGTTAGGGTACCAAAATATATGGCAATACATAGATTCTGCACATAAAATAATGAATTGAATTTAAATAATTTATTTACGTGGTAAATATTAATTTTAGTTAATTGGAAATATTTTTCAGAAAAAGGTTATTTCACCGTAGAGTCTAACAGAACTAGCGCTTACAACAGCCAACTGTTACGGTTATTCAGGTCGAAATATTCAGATATCTGAATCAGATCAAGGTTTATATTTTATGGTTACAGCACTCGGCAATAGATTCTCAAATTGTATCTGATTCATTATCACAAGTAGCCGATCTGATCTCACCAGATTCAGTTATCTGTATTATACCTTTAGTAGATAGGGCCTATACACTGTATAATATTTTGGAAAAAAATTAAAATAAACACTAATTAAAATTTTTAAATTAATTTAATCGGTGGTTATGTAAAACCAATAACAGTGAGGCATCTGAAATGTTCTAACCTTAATTCAGATTAGTTTGGGTTTAAACTATCTATTTTACCCATATCATCAGATCTGATTACATGTGAGTTAAAATCTGCGAATCGGTTGCAAGCGCAATTCTGAACGCAGCCAATATATTCTTAGGTACCTGAATCTATTCTTGCAGGAATCCATACCTCTACTTGGAATGCATATCGAGGCAGATTTTCGTTTCGATGTGGCTGACGGTTATTTTTGACGTCACTTTGTTAACTTAACAAACAACAACGTGAGAGGGGATTTTTTATCTCATAGGCGGGGCCAAAGCCGTCAGAGTGATCTTACCATACGCGATACGCCAGGATAAGCATTCCAAGTAGAGGTATGGATTCCTGACGCTGAATATTAGAAATTGCGTTTTTAATAAACGCATCAAATTATAAATTGATTTTTAATGAACGCTTTAAACTATAAATTGCTTTTTTAATAAATGCTTTAAACTATAAAATGAATTTTTAATAAGCGCTTTAAACTATAAATTGCTTTTTTTAATAAACGCTTTAAACTAAAAATTGCTTTTTTAATAAATGCTTTAAACTATAAATTGTTTTTTTTAATAAATGCTTTAAACTCTAAATTGCTTTTTAATAAATGCTTTAAACTAAAAATTGCTTTTTTAATAAATGCTTTAAACTATAAATTGCTTTTTTTAATAAATGCTTTAAACTATAAATTGCTTTTTTTAATAAATGCTTTAAACTATAAAATGCATTTTCAATAAGCGCTTTAAACTATAAATTGCTTTTTTAATAAATGCTTTAAACTATAAATTGCTTTTTTTAATAAATGCTTTAAACTATAAAATGCATTTTCAATAAGCGCTTTAAACTATAAATTGCTTTTTTAATAAATGCTTTGAACTATAAATTGCTTTTTTAATAAATGCTTTGAACTATAAATTGCTTTTTTTAATAAATGCTTTAAACTATAAAATGCATTTTCAATAAGCGCTTTAAACTATAAATTGCTTTTTTAATAAATGCTTTGAACTATAAATTGCTTTTTTAATAAATGCTTTGAACTATAAATTGCTTTTTTTAATAAGCGCCTTAATTTATTATAAATTGCTTTTTTAATAAATGCTTTAAACTATAAATTGCTTTTTTAATAAATGCTTTGAACTATAAATTGCTTTTTTAATAAATGCTTTGAACTATAAATTGCTTTTTTTAATAAGCGCCTTAATTTATTATAAATTGAGTTTTTAATAACCGTTTAAAATTATAAATTGCCGAGGGGATTTTTCCTCTCGTAGGGGGGCCAAAGTCATCAGAGTGATCTTACCATACGCGATACGGCAAGATAAGCATTCCAAGTAGAGGTATGGATTCCTGATTCTTGGTATGAATTTCTAAGTCACTCTAAAGTAAAACGTACTGCATGTGGTGTAGTGAGCTTACCGTACACCCGGAGATCTTTTTCCGATTTGAACGTTCTGAAAGAAGGGGCGTCAGCAGAGACTTCGCAGGCGTAGGTGCCTTCCGTGTTCAAGTCGGTCGTCGTCAGGAACACGTGCGTCAGGTTTGACATTAGCAACTGACAAAAAAAGAGAAAGAGAAAATACAATACAACGAGGTGTCATCGGAATGATTTGTTAATAACGAAATTCTGACTACAGCCGTTGATTCTTCTCCGGGAGACGAGTTCACAAATTATACATACCGAGAAACTTACAAAAAGGGGCAACAGTCATACGAGGTACAGGGTAATGAAAAAATTGTAATCTAGATGGAGCCACGGTATAACTACAAAAAAATAATATTCAAAGAAATAATTTATTTTATAATTTTTATAATTATACTTTATCATTAATTTTATAAGCAATTATAAATTACCGTAACAGATGGCCCTATGATCGTATTTTAGAGTATCCAATCGGAGAGCTTCGATTTGATTATTACAAAAACTGTTGAAAGTCGCGTGTAAATGAAGTAACTCTTATGTTTCAATAATTTACATTATGGATGAATCAAAGACGTACGGAATTTCAAATTGTGACGACAGAAAGCCAACAAAGCGCCATCATTCTGTTGTCAAAGATAATTCCACGCTGCTGTACCTCGTATGAGTTTTATCCCTTTGAAGTCATCTTTGAAAACATCAAATTGTGAATCGGTCAATAGTGCGAGCAAGGAGCAACAAACACAAGGAGAACGCAACCCGTCAAAAGTCGTGGATTTTCTTGCGAACAGATTTCATTGGTTAGACGCTTTGCGTTGCCAGATTTTTCTGACCGAATTATTGTACAAAGGCTAAAACATTATAGTACAACAATATAAATTATGGTACCAATATAAAATATTATTAATTACTTTTAATTTAAAGTGTTTGTTGCATAACATGCAGATAACTGTTCTCGATCGTGACATTTCTTTATCTGGAGTGGATGTAGTCAGTATCGACCATAGAAATCGGAATAACTCACTAGAAAGATTTCTGAAATTTTGCCGCGCGCGCCGATTATAAATTCTGATTTCTATAATATCGACTATCGAGTGATCTGGCAACACTTGAAGGTGAGCTTAATAATTTTGTCGCCTGAAAACAAAAACTACGTAAATTTAACTATACTTTTAATTAATATAAAGTTACGTGGTTTTTGCTTTCAAGCGACGATTTTATGTATAGTTAATAAGAAATTCTTATTATTTTAGTAGTAGAAATAATAAAAATATAAAAATAGTACCATTATAGTACAATAGGTTGGAAATATGGTACATTTTGGTACTATTTAGTACGCTCTCAAAATAATAGTACCATCAAAAGTAGCATAAGACCCAAAAGTGTGTCAGAACGGTATAGTAGCTAATGAGAGTTTGTCGCAAAGTAAAACATTGAAACGAAGGGGGGTCGGTAAATACGTCATCAAAATCGAGGTACTCCAGCGCCGCCGAGTGAGGCGTTTTAGAACGAATGTCTACGTTTGAGTAAATCGAAGAGAAAAAATCACGCCAGACCATAGACTAAATATAAATGCTAGTACTATTCCAACTAGTAGGTTATGTAGTCTATAGTGTGACTAGGTCTCAATAGAAAATTTAATAGGCGCGAAGGTACAGCTTATGCTACTTTTGGTACCATTTATAATACGATGCAAAATTATGTTATTTGTAGCATAATTATAGTACGTATGGCAACGCTGCCCGTAAAGGTTCGTCCAATGAAATTTGTACGCAACACTGCCTTGGCGCGTTTAAAGGCTAGCTGTGTTCTGTTGTTTGTTGCTCCTATAGGTGCGAGTAAGAATGAACCCAGACTTTTCCCACTAGAGTAAGCGGTAAAAGAAACGAGGTTTTTCGTTCGTGTCGGTCTACTCCGAAACCCGTTTGTTCGATGTTCCCAATTGCTGGTAACCAGTCTTAGGAGACCGTTCGATCATAGCCGAGGGAGCTAGGTAAAGGCTTCGTACTTCGTGGTAGAATTGGAATTGGGGAGAAGACTGAGCGTTGGAATGCTCGTATTATTTTCCTTGGTAATTCCCCTGGCTGTCGCGCTATAAAAAATGGCCTTTAAGAACACTCTGGCTGCGGGCTAAGAAAGGAAACTCGAATGTTTTTCCTTTCCGCCTTTTCGCTTCTGTCGTCTCAGATTTTGGGGGAAACTTTTGAATTGTTTACGAGATATCGTCTGCAACAATTTTGTTTCTACCATACCATCTCTCTTTCGATCCAACTTCATTTTGGTATATAGACTATTTTTTGGGGGATCTCGAATACTCAGGGTTGGCGTGGAACCAGCCATACCGGTTATAATCCCCTGGTTAAAATCGGTTATAGCCACTTGAAAAAATCCAGCGTGTGGCACTGGGTGAAAACTCGGAACAGCTCCTTCCACGTTGAGTTTGCAAGTTCTCTCCCTACTGGTTCAAACAGTTTCCCCTTCCATAAAAACTTGTTGAGGTTAACGGTAATAGTGAGTTTAGGGAGCTGTTGACTCACGTGGCTTACCACCACCCTCCTACGCATTGTAACCCGACCACAATAATTAATGGCTTCAAAAGTCGCTTGATGACTTAAGCCTAAGGTAGTGCCTTGGGTATTAGCCTAGCTGATAATTATTATTATCCATATTTTTTGGCTTTTTTTTAAATAAAAAACTTTACAATATTTTAGTAAAATAATAGCTTTTATTTATTTTATCTTTTGTTTTATATTTAAACTAATTGGGGTGAGTTCAAATTATCCTCTAATTGAGGGGGACAGGGGTAGGTTTAAAGTTCAAAAGTTCGCTGGCTCGCTTCGGTGACGCGGTCGGCGCGTCATTAACAAAAACTAAGGGGAAATCAAAATAATTTAATTATTTAATATCTTATTAAAACCACTGGTCTGGCTTTTTTGCAAACCTGATCTCGATGCTGTTCGTTGAGTGGCTGCGACCATAGAAATAGAAATGAGACTAGAAGCACGATTAGATTGTGGTGAGATGTACGAGTTAGAAGGCTGCCCATAAGAGTGGAATCGCCAGTATTCTTTGTGGGAGCACGCCATCTATTTTTTAAAATGTAAAGTTTAATTTTTTTTAATAATTGGCGCACTCCTGGATGGATTAGTAGTGATTCCACTCACATGGCAGTCTTGTAGCTGAACCGTTTTACTAAAGATTACCGGATAGCGCAGTGGTTCTAGTCTCATTTCTATTTCAATACCTGCGACAGCGAAACTGTTTAAAAGTGCGCTGGTAATCCATGTTCCGATTTTTAAAATAAGTTAAAAACTTTTCCTGCAATATTAACAATGTTGACACGGCAATTGTCCTTATTTTAAAGTAAGTTACGGTTCTATAACAAAAAAGGTTTGAAATAGTAAGAAAATGGTTTTAGGTCGAAGCTCTAAGCGACTAATCAGAACTCCGTTGGCCATCTATTGGTGACAATGTAGTGCCAAAAATAGGCCTAATATAACTTTCTTTAATTTGAAATATACAAACAAATATGGTAGGCCTACAGGGTTGAAAAAAACCCCAAAAAACCGGTTTATTTGGTTTAATCCAGGTTTTTTTTAAAACTGCTTTTTTTACTTTAAATATATTTTTCGCTTTTGTTTAATCGTGCATTCATATCACCAATCAACTAAAATTAATATGAGTATTATTACAAGTCCCACATGACCAGAACCAAGTTTTAGTTTTAGTTTCATTTTGGATTTTGTATAAATGCAGGGTGAACAGGAAAACGTCTCGAAAAGTTTATAGAAAACATGGGAAATTTTCAAGCGAATTATAGGGAAAATAAGAATTCTTATCGGAGAACAGTAGATAAAATAAAGTGAAATATATGATGAAGAAGGGTACATGACGACGGAATGTTTTCGGGTTATACTACACGAGAAAACCAAAGGAATTTATAGGAAGGTATTGAAAATATAGGAAATGTGATCACCTTGTAAATGTTTTAGAAATGTAATCATTTCGGTAAAAAAATGTTCAAAAATGTGGAATAATTTTTAGTTTATTGCAAAAAACAAATTATTGAAAAAACCGTCAGAGTGCGGTCGTAAGGTCAACCGCAGGTGTGCATAAAATGCCACCTTTATCAGCGCCCATCCATCAGTCGGAAAATCAAGAATTGGTCACCCGCGCAATAATCGAACTGGTCAAAGGACTAATATGTTGTAAATATAAAGTGAATAATAAGTCCCATTAACTGCATTTTATATATATTGCATGATTAATAGTGTATTTAAGTCCCGAAGGGAAGTACTTCCAATTATTAGAAGTTTCATTTAATATAATAATATATTAATTCCTCCGTAATATTAAAAATAAATTATCAATACTTCCAATTATGTTTGTTTGGGTAACGTTCAATTTTAATTCTACTTTTTATTTATATTATTAAATCTTTTGGTACTCTCATAGTCTCGTTTTCAGTTTAGTATTAGTGTACAATATTCACACGTATGATAAAATTAGCGAATAAGTAGATTAGTCCATTATGGAAAGGGATAATAAAGCTAAACCCTAAACAAATTTGAAGAAATTTAAAAACTTACTACTAGCTCGTACCGATAGGTCTTCGAGCAAACAAAAAGACGCGAAACTCGGAAAAAATAGATCTTCGAGTGAAAAATTAAAAAAAAAACTTAAAATATTAACAACCTAGACAACAACTGACCCATGTTTAAGCATACTTCGCTAACTCCCATAGCAGTGGTAGTTACTCGAATGGAAACCCGGATAACCCCCGTATGTTTGTTTGGTTGGGACACTCTCGCAGGTTTTAGGTTTGGAGTCGGGATTAAAATCGTCAAAACAATGCGCAATAAAAATACAAGGAAAATTATTTATCAGTCAGAACTTCGCATTGCATCCCAAATCAGCGTAGTTGAACTGAGTTTACAACAATTAAAATATTTACAAGAGACGAGATACATTACTACAATTTTAATTAAATGTCGAAATTAAAATAGAATTTTAATCGTGAAGTATCTCGTCTCTTTTAAATCTTTCAATTGATATTTATAACACTACTTTTAAATCGTTTAATCACACGAAGACACAAATTGATACACAACTAGTTACTTAAAGAGGAATTGTCACCACCCTACAATTGGTTAAAATCCATTTAAATGGATAAAGGACGTCCAAAAATTGTTATACAAAATATTTCATGTTAATATATTTCGTATTTGATATATTATTAGCAACCAAATTTGGTGTTTTATCAACCCCCCCCCCCCCCCCCGACTCGAGAATCTCAGAACGGCTTTGTTGAACCTACCTGCAGCGCCATCTCGTGCACGAAATATTTTTTCCCCCGGATTTATCGTTTTTCGGTCGGAACTGTCGTCTGCTACGTCATTCTCCTTGGCTTTTTTACCGTGTTGTTAAAATGCCTTACACGCCGCCCTTTCTAAAATTTTTGCCGCTTCATTCTTTCGGCGTTGCACGTAGGTTCAACCGCGATTTCTGAAATTTTGGGAGCCGTTTGATGTAGGTTGCGGAAAAAGTAGCGTAACTTTTTAAATACTTTTCCAATAACTGTAGAATTTCAGGGACATGATCATTAATATATTTTCTATCATTCTGTAAAAAAAAGCTCGTAAATTTAGATTTTGGCGACAATTGCCCTTTAGGAAGTTTAACTGTCCTGAAATCTAGAATTTGGTGCACTTTAATCAAGGTCAAAACTTACCATAATTTATACCAAGACGAAATTTCGAAAAATCCAATCAGCAAAAAGAGCGACTCTATAGTTCGACCAACTTGTTTCCAAAGCTTTTATAATGACCCGGATGGAACCGAAACTAGGTTTCGCACCCGGGCTAAATGTTTGGAAATCAGAGTGACCTTTGGCGCGACAATTTATCCGAAGCTTTTGCAAACACGGTCACCGTGTCGAAAGAGCCAGAAATCCCTGTGTTATTTTTAAGACTCCTGTCTCCGCGTTGAGCCGAGGCACTGTTTTAATTTCTGTGAACGGACCGGGTCCCACCTATTAACAAACTGGGAAGTTCCCGAGCAAAAGCCAGTCCAGAAACAAGTCTTTAATCCAATTAACGGACACTTTTGTTCCGTTCCCCAAGTTTTCGCCCCCAAAAACAAACCCCCACCATTGCACCCCCGGCTTTGTAGTTATAAAAGGGGTGAAGGGGACCTAACCTAGTCCTAGAAATAAATTTTTGTACGGGGCGAAACGCGAAACAATCATTTATCACGACTATACTCGACTGTACTCTTCTATAATTGGGCCACCAGTTTCCATTGCCCAGGAACCCGGTTTAGATCTTATTATAAATAACCAGCGCTGCTGTTTGGCCATACTTATAATACTATGGTTTCTCCAAAGCCTATATGATATAGTCACCATTTGGGTTAGTGAACGTATTCAGCGATATACAGTCCGTACCTGCCACCGACTCTTCGTCTCCACTGACAAATAAGACTGTAGGAGTATCTTGGACACGTACGACACGACAGAGGATAAAACTCTTAAAAGAGCTCCGAAATTTGCGATAAAAGCTACTGAATGCATAATCTTTCTCTCTAACTGCTTCTGTTCTTCAAGTTCTCGGGCTCTTTTTCCCCGCTATACGCCTATAAAACTTGTTGGGTCCTTTGGCGAGTTTAGTCTTTGTTTTCCACCTCTGTCTGCCATAATCAACCGTCAGTGAAGATAGAGGTGTTGACGATGGTAAAGTGAGCACGTGGTAAGGGGCTGTCGGCTCTAGTTACAGTTTCGTAACCGTACGCTCGGGTTGTTTTGGCACCCGGAATAGATTCAGGTATAGTGACTATATGTAGTCTTACTTGAATTTTGTATTAGTCCCTTTCATTCTACCACTCGCTTTGTTTTGGGCAAACTTTCCCTTATTAAACGCGCTAGCCTATGCATTACTTATTAAGACCATGACAAAAGGTGGTGTGTGTTATAGCTAGGAGCAACAAACACAACGAGAACGCAGCTAGCCTTTAAACACGCTAACGCAGTGTTGTGTACAAATTTCATTGGACGTACCTTTACGCTGAACGTTTTACGGAAAGGGGGAAGACAATTTCCGAATTTTCCCCTTCCGACGGCAGCAGGCTCTAAAGCGTCTAACTAATGAAAACTGTACGACTTTTGACGGGTTGCGTTCTCCTTGTGTGGGCAGTGCTGCGTTTGTTGCTCCTAGGTTATAGGATCAGCGAGTGTCTTAAAAGGGACTAAATTTATTTACAGGTCCCTTCTAATAATAAGCAGCAATTGTTTGAAATACCGAGTAGTAAGGCATAAAGTTAGATCCTATGAACACATTAGTTCTATGGGAGTGGAAAATATTATTTTGGTATGATACATTTATGGGGGAAAATTTACAATGAGAGTGGAGTCTACATGGTCATATTCCAAGTTTATCTCTAAAATAATGGCTCTCGTGGGGTATAAAATTTACCTGGGCCCTAACTTTAATTAGTAAGTGTTGTTGCGGGCGTGCGTTATTTAAAAACTTTTCTACCTTTTGGAATTTTCTGTTAGATATTTGAAACTCCTGTTAAGAAAAGTGTAAAATATTGCGCTATCTTACGCCTAACTAAAAGAATGGTGATTGGCTTCTGCCTGAACCCGATCTTTCGCTGATGTCACTTGAGACGGGATGAGAGTGGCTAAAAGATTTCGCCACAGATCCGTGTAAGAGACACCAAATACGAGAGTGGGTAGATTGGACGTCACGGGCCATGAGAGCATGAACTATTCTTATCTCATTTATACTCAGACGATCTAATTAGAATGAAATTCAATTTTCTTCAGCCAGCAAAACAAAAAGTATCCCTCTAAGCCATAGATATGAAACGTGCTCAGGTTCCAAAGGTATTGAACTTCCAGTTGGCAACACTTCGCCCAAGAATGTATTGGTTTTACGTCAATGTAAAGCCTAGTTCCCACTTAGCGAAAAAAACAATTTTCGCGCTGAAAATTGACGCTCGCGAATAAAATTTGCGATTTTTTTCAAATTCGCCGCTAAAGTCGCGTCTCCGCGGTATCTAGCGAATGTTTTATTTTTTGACGTCCACACCTTGGCGATAAAAAGCTTCAGCCAATCAGAAAACGCGTTCCCTCGATCTATTCCGCTCCCGTCCGTCACTTATTAAGCCTAGGTCTTTAGAAAAGCGGCTCAGCCAACTTGACCAAGATACTGAACTAAAGGTAATTACCTCACGAATAGAATCGTTTATTTATTGAAATTAGGCCTAAAACATTAGTAAAAACCCGCACGAGTTGTTTTCAGCGTTTTTAAATTTTCGCGCTAAAGTGAGAACCGCTTCGCCAGCGACCGAAAAAACGCGTATTTTTTCATTGCGCGAAAATTTTATTCGTCTCGAAAATTCGCCAAGTGGGAACTAGCCTTTAAGAAACTAATTTAATTTAATTTAATTTAATTTTTAGGGGTAAGGAACTTACTTTTCGAGCACGAAGGGGATTGGGATCAACATAATCATCTTTCCTAAATTTAATTAAATACATTCATGATATTAATCGTACCGTGACTACGGACTTACAACTCTCAACGAGCCAACTAGTCTATGGAACTCCTAGGTAAATAATGACCGTTATGATATTTTTATAGAAGAGTGCAGTAGGACAAAGTGAAACCCGGCTAACCGAATTTAAGACAATAAACGTCGCAAGATGACTTGGGACTAGGGTGGTTCCCTTGGGTATTATCAAAAGTAAATGAACCAAAGTTATCAGACTGCTATACTCCTCATGTTGGAGGCGTTTTCCTTATGAAGTTACATTTTTACCTCGAATTTGAAATTTTGCGCGCACATAGGTCGAAAAAAAGTTTTTGTTTTTATGAGACCATTTTTTATACATAGAAATAGCTATACCCACAATTCCCAAGTGCAATTTATCATTTCAAAAGACGGGGATATAAATTAGCTTCTATTTGACTCGATTTTCTCATCATTTTCACAAGGAAAACGCCCACCGATTTTGAGCGCTATTTCGATAACTTCGGTTCATTTAGTTCTGGTATTATCCTAGCTGATTATTATTATTATTATTATTATATTATTATTAAAGGAAGAGAGAGTGCTGTGTTTGTTGCTCCTAGGTGCGAGAGGACATGGTGCATGCGCCAGATAGAATTGAGCGAAATGAGTTTTCTTTAGGTCCACTAGCTCGATCAACACTTCACTTTTGCGATTTAAAATTGTAAAAAGAATTTGCACTTTTAGGGTAAAATATAGCCGCTCTTAGTACATAGTGTATTAGCTCTACTTTCCTTTATTCTACTCTTTAAAAGCGCCTTGTAATGGAATTTTGCGCAAACCAAATATCGCCTATACTTTGTTGGTTGCGATAAGATCTCGAGATTAATATTTGATATTATTTTATGAAATACATTCGGTTTAAAGTGGCTTATTTCTGATCAGTCTGGAACAATTTTTGTTTTACTTCTTGCCTCGATAGAAGACTTTTAGATAATTTTCCTTTTACTTTTTACGGTTGAACTTCATTCGCTCTGTTGAGAACTTCAGATTGACGTAAGTTTAGACATTCACTGCTATCGTTATAGGGTAAAGTGTAGCCCAAATGTGCCGTTGCAAATAGTGCTCGGCATTCGATTAATTTTTATCCATGAATAAAATAAGCTCGGCGATATTTAAATAATATTTATTTAAATAACCAATAGTTGAATTAAACTTGTAAAATGTTTAAATAATAAGCCTATTATTTAAATAAAACAAACAATTATTTAAATAAAACAAACAATTATTTAAATAAATACCACTTTTATTCAAATAAATGCTTGGTTGCGTAAAAAACATAATTAAATAAGTTAAAATGATATTCGTTTTACCAACGTTTTTTAAATAAATCGTAAAATTTGTGGATAATGAATAAACAATTCCGAACACTAGTTGCAAATACGCCAAATTTCAAATCAATCGCATCGTAATACGCAGGAATCCATACCTCTACTTGGAATGCTTATCGCGGCAGATTTTCGTCTCGATATGGCCAAAGCCGTCAGATTGATCTTAAAATACGCGATATGGCAGGATACGCATTCTAAGTAGAGTATTACTTAGGACGTATTACTAGTCAGGCAGGTACTCCAGCGAAGCTCTAAAACGAAGCTTACGAATTTGTACAAGACATTACCCTGTATATTTATAGTTTAATTTCGATCAGCGGGTATCTAATTAGAACGAAATTCTTGGCGTCCAAAACATTAAGCGGTACCAGAAGTATATAACATATTTCTTAAGAAGGAAGTATGCCTCTAGGTCGTATATATGAATCGGGTACAGCAGGGTTCACTGATTTAAATCAAGTGATTTTTAAAAATCTTTGATTTAAATCGTGATTAAAATCAAGACTTAAATCAAGTTATTTATAAAAAAATTGTTGATTTAAATCACACAATGTATTTCAATCTGGGAATAAAAATTGGCAAAAAATAGGTTCTTAAAAAAATAAACTACATGGAAAATCTGTGCAAACTAAAATATTAATTAGTAATTAAATTTACTTAATTCCAGATTACCTAACTGATACAAGTAAAATATCCATTAATTATACAATTAAAGAGCAATGAATTTAATAAAATAAAATAAAAAAACCGATTTAAATGGAGAAAAATAGATTGCTAACATGACTTGTTTTGAATGTAACTAGCGCCAATAATAAACGTGGTGACAGAAATGTGTATAGACATGGAAGTTCATACTTTCTATAAGGATAAAAAAAAACTAAAAATTATATTTCCTTTCTGTAATCGCCATATTTATTAAACATATTTTTATTACGAAATACTTTAAAAAAAAGACAATAATAAGGAATTTCTCTAGCCGTATTTATTGTCACGAAATGTATTTTGAAAGAACGGACGAATAACATTAGTAGTATAGGAAGGGAAATACTTATCTCTAAGAAATATACTTTATACTTCTGCAATATTGATCTTATTTCATTACTTTTTATCAGATGTTTTACCATGGGTTTTTTGAGTCGTAAATACAAATTTTCAGGGTTTACGTACAGTGTAGGGAGGTTTTCCCTCGCGTGGCATGAAGGGCTTGCCACCACCCTCCTACGCATTGTAACCCCGCCACCTGAATTAATGGCTTTAAAAGTCGCTAGATGACTTAGGCATAAGGTGGTGCCTTGGGTATTAGCCTAGCTGATTTTTAAATAAATGATTATTAAATATTATAATTTCTAATTTTCAGAAAATTCTAAAAAGGTTATCATGTTTTTTCAAATTTTTTTTCACCGGTAGGTAATAGACGAAAACCTTCAATAAGAAAGTTGTAGAGCATTCTTGAAAACGTACAAATAAAGTTGGTTCGGTAAAAAAAAAGATTTTCTAAAATAATCCTGAAAATTTAAAAACTCTACCTATTATAGATTTTGAGAAAAATGCGATGACGGTTTTAGGACATATGTTTAAAGGGAATATAACCTCAGGTTTTTTTGGTTCATTTCCAGCTCCCTCCTATGGTTTCAGATATTTTCGGCGCTGGTTAGTGATTTCCCGCCAAAAATGTTAACATAAAAAACTTAAAAAAACCTTAAAAAGACTTGAGGTTATATTCCCTTTATAGGTTTCAAATTAGAATAATTTGCATCTTTAAAATAAAATATTTTTTATAAAACAAATTGTGATGTTTCAATCCATCAGAAAGTATAACTCGTTTGTTCAAACACGGGTCCTTAGGCTGCAAGGGCCCCGGTAATTTGTAACGGGTATTGTCGGGCCTGCTAATTTGTAGAGATAATTAGAAATATTTTGTAACAAATTCCAATAGCTTTGTAATGGCGATAGACTAAGTTTGGATTCATAAAGAAAATGCTAGACTTACAATTGTTAGTTACTAACAACAAAGCCAAATAATACCGTAGGGGCAAACTCGTTAGCGACCAGCTCGAGTTCACTAAATTTCATCAATTGCCTATTAAGAGAACTGCACCTTACCTCCGCGAAACTAAAACTAAAGAAGTCGACTTTTGACTGTAATAAGAAGAGAGATTCTCCTCGTTTGGAAAGGCGAGTAAGTGTACTTATCCCTAATGGTGCCTCATGAAAATTGAACAGGGCGTTGAAATGAAAGCGCACCAAGAATTTAATCAGTTCAACCCCAGTGCCACGAGCTGGAATGTCCCCCCCCTCAAATCTCTTGACCTTTCCGAAACTAACCTCGCATTAAGTAATAAGCTAAGGAGGCCGGGTATAGTCGGCAGTACCCATTCTTCGACCAATTTCTTCGCACTGACAATAGTTTCGGGAATCGCCGTCGAGGGAAAGAGCGGCGCTGTAATCGGCGTAGACTCGAACACGTAGGCAATAATACTTTATTTTTTCGAGCTCGGAACTCCGCTTAGAAAAATCAGAAGATAACCCGTTTGTAAAAACGCCAGGAATTCCCGGCCTAATTTTTACTTAAACTACTTTATTTTCCCGCCATAAGTGACACCAAGTATAAGGGGCGAGTACCCTGTTCACCCCGAGATTTCCTGGAGATAAACCACGCCCCTCCACCATAAAACCGGGGACTACAGTCGCGGCTGTTAATTCTCTGTTAACTTCACTATATTCTTGGTGACACTTGTGGGGCACTATTTTTATTGAGTGTCTCTTCGCGTGGCAAAATGACCGTCAATTTAGAAGTTTTTTTTCGCGCTGTTGGGCTTGTTTTTTTTGTAAGGGAGTGATTAGAGTTGAAGTGGTTGCAACCATTGTTAGAGAACCTTTCGCATTCGTAACCCTCCGCGCGAATTGCGGCCTATGCCCCGATAGATGAGAGTTTAGTTAGAACGTTGCTCAGCGTAACTGTCAATATCTTGATTGTCTCGGGCTGATTCGGTTTGTTGGGGTCTTATAACTCCCGTAAGAGGTCGCTGTTGTTGTTTGTCCCTTATTTGTATGCGGCGTGTTTATGGGAGCTAATGTTGGAATTGAGTAAGGGCGCCCTCTATTGAGAGGCGGAACCCGTTCGAAGGCCCATTTGCGAAAATTGAGAATCACGATGGACTTTTTTTGTTCGCCACTTAAGATATCATTTCACCAATTGCAACTAGTGCAGGGGTCAGATTTTTCTTATCAAGAGTGTAAGCACGTTCTATAAAACGCTTATGGAAAACGCGTGTATTTCAATATACGAGATTGACTGTTGTTAATTTTCCGGAAAAATAAAATGCGGAAAAATTTCCAGAAATAAATAGGGAAAATAAAAAATTGAAACATAAATTCCTTTTTAAGGGTTTTAACTTTTTATCGATATGAAATGTCTAATAACAGTAAACATACTACAAACATTATTAGTGTTACATTATTAATCAGTTTAAACTAGTCTAGAGGTTTAGTTTTACTTTCAAATTCGAAAAAATGAGGCGAAAATGCCGCTTTATTTAAATTTGCAAACAATATTAGACTAATCATGGAATTAAAACTTTTTTATTTTTTTCGGAAAAATACGGAAAACTTTCCGGGAAAAAAGGCCTCGGTCATTTTACGGAAATTTTTCCGTTTTACAACACTAATCAGAAGTATTTAAATAAGTAACCATATTTCTATTCGGTTAATGTTATTAACTTGAAAGGAGTTGCTATCTTCTCTGAAGAAAAATTACGAGTTAAAATGAATTTTATAAAATGTTTATATGAAATTATATCTTATCCCTACGAAGTACAATTTTTACGTTCTGCATCGTCAGGTGTAATTGTACACTCTAGTGTTGTAAGTCAGAAAATTATCCGGAAAATGACCAAGGCCTTTTTTCCGGAAAATTTTATCCGTATTTTTCCGAAAAAAAATAAAAAAAGTTTTAATTCCATGATTAGTCTAAAATTTTTTTCAAATTTAAATAAAGCAGAATTTTCACTTAATTTTTTCGAATCTAAGAGTAAAACTAAACCTCTAGACTAGTTTAAACTGATTAACAACGTAACACTATTAATGTTTTGTAGTATGTTTACTGATATTAGACATTTTATATCGATACAAAGTTAAAAAAATTAAAAACCCTTAAAAAGTAATTTATGTTTGAATGTTTTATTTTTCCGATTTGTGGAAAATGTTTCCGGAAATTTTTCCGCATTTTATTTTTCCGGAAAATTAACTACACTAGTATACTTTCTACATATTTTTCCCATTGAAAACTGCCTAGAACATGCGAAGGTGCAAATTTCATTTTTACAACCTAGGTGGATTCTCTCGTAATATTCTTCTATTAATTAATTAATATTCTTCTATTAATTAATTAATATTCTTCTATTAATTAATTAATATTCTTCTATTAATTAATTAATATTCTTCTATTAATTAATTAATATTCTTCTATTAATTAATTAATATTCTTCTATTAATTAATTAATATTCTTCTATTAATTAATTAATATTCTTCTATTAATTAATTAATATTCTTCTATTAATACGCATCGTGACTTCTAAACGTTTCAATGATCAATCTTAATATATAAATAAATGGGGTTTGTATATTAAATATTTCAAAATTATAGACACCAATACCTGAATTTAATTAAAACTAGACCACTTCCCAAAATTTAATTAAAACTATCGCGAATACAAAAGATATTATTTCGTTTCAAACCTCTCTAATTAAACCGAAAATGATTTCGTCATGCCCGGATAACTATCCTGGCGTCGTCATAGCAACACTCGGTATCAAATCCTTAGAGATGGCAATTATAGATTCAATTAATATCGACAAAGATCCATCGAAACGGGCTAGACAAATATATAAATCTATTTATATTCAGTCAATTTTTCAATCTATTCTATAGGCATTATAGTATAGTGAGGCTGGGGCATTTATCATTTAGAATAAACAAACAGTTTCGAGAAATCGCGCTGAGAGGAGAAAAGCTTATTAGCCAAAGCTCCGGGCTATTAAAACTCAAAAGCCTTTTTCCTCCCTCGGAACAGAAGCGGAGGAAAAAAAGCCCTCCCCAGAGAGGGCGCCACAGAGAAAATAGAAAAAGGTAACGCTTAGAAAACAAAACGTGGCCATTTTAGGCCTTCTCCAAATAATTTCCAAAGACGGCCGGTTGGGGGAGCCACCGAGAGAAAGAGAAAAGGGGGAAGGAAAAGGGGGCGGAGGGATACTGGAAGGAGATAGAACTCTGGCCACTTTCGCTTTGACGATACCCGGTTGGATCTTCTTATAGTCGCGGATGCATTAAGGCAAAGGCTTAAATCGAATGGCTGAGACGTGAGCCCCGACTTTCACGTCCTTCGATTAGAGCGTCCGTATTCCATACCAGGTTCCCTCGCCCTCTGGGGGGAATTGAGCGAAGCTATTCTTCTGGGAATAGCAAAAACTACCTAACCTATCCGGACTAGCAAATGCGTCTCGGCGTGGAGGAGGGAGAGCGTTTAAGTTCTTAGTTAAAATTCTGGGCTCGCGCAACGATCTCCCTCTGTTACGCTCGGAGCGGCCTGCCTCGAGATTAACGGGGGTATTTTAGCCCCTCTGCCCCTTAGATGAAAGATTAAACAATTGACTAATCAAGACGATGGTTTTGAAAGGAGAAGGGGCTCCGAATTAGATTTAGCTTTTGTTGCGCCCCTTTGTGTTTTCTTCCTTCGGGTTCAGGGGATCATCCTCTCCCCCATTTATTGCCCCCGCCCCTTGGCACTTGACTAACGAGGCATTTCCTCCTTATTTCCGGGGGGGGGGCACTACTCGCCTTTTGCCCCCCCCCTCCCCTACTTGGATTTTAATTAGGCTCTGTTCCGATATTATGGCAATCTGTTGGAATTGTGGATATGGAATCTGTATGATAGACTGTTGATTCTCGCGAACCAAACGAAAGATGGCGCCATTGTGCCTGTCAAAGCTCTTTTGTTCTCTGTTCGAGAGGTTGAAGACGAAGCAAAACTATAACAATATTAATTCCTATAGCGGTGTCATTTTCGTGGCGCAATTTCATAAACTAAGGTTTCATATTTGACAGACGGGAGCCAAAGCTTCACTATCACCGCCTGGTGGCTTTGTTTCCTTTAGATGGCCGCGACGTGAATACCCACAATCCTCTAGTGCAATTAAAGGGTTCTATCAGCCTCGTAAGGGGATGACAGGGGGGGTGAAATAGCACTGTTTTGTTAACGTGGAAGGAGACAAATTTTTGGTAATACGAAACTTTACAAAACACGTGGTCTAGTTTTCTTTTATTGGAATTTAATTAGAACTAATATGGAAAGTTGTTCTTGATCAACTTTTGACCGATCTCTTTTCAATTGATGTTCTTTTCGTTTATCACGTTTTTCATTATTACCATTAATTTCATAGCTCGACATTGTTAAAACCGAAAATTTTAAAACAGACTGGTGAACTCGCGGAGGAATACTATGCGGTCATCGTACATTCGTTTAGCGCGACACGCACCCTCTAGTGGCGGTAATCGAAATCAAAATCCAAACTTTTAAAGACCAATTGGTTTGGCCACCAAATTTGTCCAACGAATTGGAAGTGTGAATATAAAACGTTGGCTCAGTTTTTGGGGATCCAACACGCAAGTTTATTTGGTTTGGTGATCGATTTTTGGGTGTACAATTAGGGATGCACCGATATCGGTACAGCCGATATATCGGCGGTAATATCTGCCGATATTAACAAAGTTAGCTATCATTCTAAAAGACGGTTCAGTACACTGTCATACCATTTTATTCTAATTTTTAATGAAAATAAGTTTGCAAGAGCATATCCGAATATGTTTCTTTTCATACATGTTTTCTATCGCAAATCTAATATCGTTGTTTTTTATCTGTTTACACTCGTAACCCCCTGTCTAAAAAAGGTATACTCTACCTTATGAAGTCTGGCGTGCGTGACGCGGCCAATCAAATAAAATATTATCATTAGTTTGTTAATCGAGAATTTTCTTATTTTTAAAATTTTTTCTGCAAATATTTTCCTAATACCGATATATCGGTGCATCTCTATGTATAATTTGTTTGACATATACAACTATTTGATATTCAACCAATGAAATTAAGCTATTCCATAACTTCACTGACAACTTTGAATCCTTTGACATAAATAATTAAAACTGGCTAAACCTACTTTCTAAATTTAATACAGAAAACATTATAGCAGACGACAATAGAAAATACAAATAATCCCATTGGAGGAAGCCAAATAGTTGAATATAAAGCCTAAATTGCCAACAATAAAATTGCCTAGTCTGAACTGTACCATACGGTACCACCTATATTGTACAAACCTAAAATCGCATAGTCTGAACTGTACTATAATAATCAACTAGGCTAATACCCAAGCACCACCTTAGGCCTAAGTCATCGAGCGACTTTTAAAGCCTTTAATTCAGGTGGCCGGGTTACAATGCGTAGGAGGGTGGTGGCAAACTCTGCAAGCCACGCGAGCCAACAGCTCCCTACACTCACTATTACCGTTAGGTTTACCTATTAAAATAATTTATGCTAATTAGACAAAACCAAAAGACGTTACCTGCTAGCTCAATAAAATTAATATTAATATTAAATACTAAACAGAGGACGGGTCAAAGTTCACACGTCAGTTACCTAACGGAATACCTCAAATTCATAGGTTGAATTTAAAACAGTCGGATATCTGAAAAATGTATACACTGAAAAAAAAGTTGGTGCCCCAAAATGAATATCACCATTTTCAATTGATACTGCTTATTCCGAATAGTTTTCCTTTAAAGGGTGTACATTCTGAACGCCCCATAGATTATTAATAATTCATATATTGATAAACCTAGAAACATAAGACTAGAGCATAGCGCCGAACTAATTTTCAACGGCGGCGGCGGGAACGATAATTAGAAAATAATCGGCGGCGTTGAAAAAAATCGGCGGCGGCGGCGCCTAAGGGGAAAAACTGCCCCCCCCCCTCAGAAATTGCGCCAGCCTTTTAATAGACCGCTAGAACTTAAATTGTTAAACACATTTAAAAAAATACATGTTTAATAGAATGTATTTTATTAAAATAGGAACCACTTGTTTCCAAAACAAAGAAGAGGTAACTTTGGTTATATACTATCAGATGTAACCAGTTTTACGCGACGCTAGTTCTGTATTTTCTTTGGTGGCTGTCAAAGACTATATAAAGTTACGCGTAGCTTTATATAGTCTTTGGTGGCTGTGAAACAAGGTCTCATTTAAATTTTTAATACAGATATGTTAAACAGAGGCACACTTATGAGTAACTATGTCACATATGATACTATTAAACTAAAACATTTACGCTAGTAATAACAATACTGTACTAATTTACTACCATTTCACTAGTATTATTATCTATACACTCTTTTTAGAAACTTTTGCTGGGCGCCGCCATTATCGTACAGACAACCAACGAGCCAGCCCTCTACCGCATAAATTTCATCCCCCCAAATCCGGTTTTCCCCCGCGCATTTAAGTCTATTATTACAAATTATTTTATCTTTGTATCAAAGGAATTTTTAAAATGTAAGAGAATAATTAATGCTGAATGCAGCCAATGCAGCTGATACTTTTCTGTACTTATTACAAAAAAAAGGCGAGGCAACTACAAAGCCGTTTTCATTTCTCTCTCTCCTATCCCAGCTATCTGCTGCAGAAAATCTTGGTGCGCGCGGTGCAGTGGTGCCAGATCTTTTGGAAATTATTAATTATTTTTAATTTTATAACGCTAGTACGGTGCACCCAACAGCCTAGGAATCGTAGCACTACCAAAAGAAAAATCTATATAGTTTAGATCCCAAAACGTAATTATTATACTTTAATAATGGAAATTAATTCAGCGGCGAAATTAAAATGTTTCAGCGGCGGCGTTTCGGCGTTATCTAAATAATCGGCGGCGGCGGCGTTTGATCGGCGGCGCTATCCTCTACATAAGACCATATATCTATAATATACAGCTACTGAAAGTGTGGAGCCAATCTTAAAATGCGAGCTTCAATAATAAGAATTAAAAACAAGATAAAAAATTATTAAACTTTTTCAAAAAATAACTCCACAAATTTTTCTTGACAATAAAAGATTTCTTAATATATTAAAAGCATTTTTTTCCCGATCCTTCTAAGAAAGCACGTGTGGGAATCAAGTCACCTTTATTCTAGCTTTCGCGGCCTTATCAAATCCATCTAAAAACTCAATTACGATAAAAAAGAATTAAAAGAAAGTCGAAAGAGAAAAAAAATATGATATTGGCTAATGGATTTGACGATAGGAGGACTAAAGGGGCATACAAAATGGTCGGGAAACGTTAAAATCTGTCCAATTCACTTGGCCCGCCGGAAAGGGGAAAAAAACGGCATAGAAATTCGAACAAAGGCTTAACTGGGATCCAATGTGGCGCATCTCTCGCATTTACCTAATGAAATTATCGGCGGGAAGTGAGTAGAAGGAACTTTATTCGGGGTCGGGGTTCCACTTTTTTTGGGGAGAAACGACGGGGTCTCACTGCCGCGATTTTAATCCCCTTCTAATAGTTTCGGACGTCATTAAAAGACGCACCTCGGCTGATTGTGGACAAGTTAATGCGTCTTGCTAATTCGCCGAGCGAAGGCGCGTAAAATTAGTGGCGCGCTCCCCCTTTCGCGAAACAAGATCTTTAAGGTAATTAAGTTGGCCGTCGCGTGTTTGGGGCCGCCCACCCCCGCTATCTCCCTTCAGTCGGCCCCGTTATCGCCTCTACGAATTACGGCCAACTTTGTCCGCTCAAAGTTTAAGACGAGATACACCGTCGTTCGCCCTCTTATTCGGAACTTAATCAAAAATTGCCTTCCATCTACCGATTTTAACTTTATCGAGAACGGGCTGGTGAAATTTTAGGTCATGTTCAAACTGTATAGATTTCACATTTTCACGAAGAAACTCGAAATAGTTCCAGCTAAAAAGTAAACTATTTAAACAGGGTTGCCACAGTTTTTTCTCAGTCAAATTCCCTGACCATCTGAGGAGATTTTCCCTGACTTATTTTTTGGCAAGATTTTGTATTTTTTCAACCTATATTTTAGAAAAATATTCCTATTTGCGAACCGAAAATAAATTCAATGACATTTCCCTGATTTTTGGATTAATTTTTAAAATTCCCTGACTTTTCCCTGATTTTTGGATTAATTTTTAAAATTCCCTGACTTTTCCTTGATTTTTGGATTAATTTTTAAAATTCCCTGACTTTTCCCTGATTTTTGGATTAATTTTTAAAAATCCCTGACTTTTCCCTGATTTTTGGATTAATTTTTAAAAATCCCTGACTTTTCCCTGATTTTTGGATTAATTTTTAAAAATCCCTGACTTTTCCCTGATTTTTGGATTAATTTTTAAAAATCCCTGACTTTTCCCTGATTTTTGGATTAATTTTTAAAATTCCCTGACTTTTCCCTGATTTTTGGATTAATTTTTAAAATTCCCTGACTTTTCCCCGATTTTTGGATTAATTTTTAAAATTCCCTGACTTTTCCCCGATTTTTGGATTAATTTTTAAAATTCCCTGACTTTTCCCTGATTTTTGGATTAATTTTTAAAAATCCCTGACTTTTCCCTGATTTTTGGATTAATTTTTAAAATTCCCTGACTTTTCCCCGATTTTTGGATTAATTTTTAAAATTCCCTGACTTTTCCCTGATTTTTGGATTAATTTTTAAAATTCCCTGACTTTTCCCCGATTTCTGGATTAATTTTTAAAATTCCCTGACTTTTCCCTGATTTTTGGATTAATTTTTAAAAATCCCTGACTTTTCCCTGATTTTTGGATTAATTTTTAAAAATCCCTGACTTTTCCCTGATTTTTGGATTAATTTTTAAAATTCCCTGACTTTTCCCCGATTTCTGGATTAATTTTTAAAATTCCCTGACTTTTCCCTGATTTTTGGATTAATTTTTAAAAATCCCTGACTTTTCCCTGATTTTTGGATTAATTTTTAAAAATCCCTGACTTTTCCCTGATTTTTGGATTAATTTTTAAAAATCCCTGACTTTTCCCTGATTTTTGGATTTATTTTTAAAAATCCCTGACTTTTCCCTGATTTTTGGATTAATTTTTAAAATTCCCTGACTTTTCCCTGATTTTTGGATTAATTTTTAAAATTCCCTGACTTTTCCCCGATTTTTGGATTAATTTTTAAAATTCCCTGACTTTTCCCCGATTTTTGGATTAATTTTTAAAATTCCCTGACTTTTCCCTGATTTTTGGATTAATTTTTAAAAATCCCTGACTTTTCCCTGATTTTTGGATTAATTTTTAAAATTCCCTGACTTTTCCCCGATTTTTGGATTAATTTTTAAAATTCCCTGACTTTTCCCTGATTTTTGGATTAATTTTTAAAATTCCCTGACTTTTCCCCGATTTTTGGATTAATTTTTAAAATTCCCTGACTTTTCCCCGATTTTTGGATTAATTTTTAAAATTCCCTGACTTTTCCCTGATTTTTGGATTAATTTTTAAAAATCCCTGACTTTTCCCTGATTTTTGGATTAATTTTTAAAATTCCCTGACTTTTCCCCGATTTTTGGATTAATTTTTAAAATTCCCTGACTTTTCCCCGATTTTTGGATTAATTTTTAAAATTCCCTGACTTTTCCCCGATTTTTGGATTAATTTTTAAAATTCCCTGACTTTTCCCTGATTTTTGGATTAATTTTTAAAATTCCCTGACTTTTCCCCGATTTTTGGATTAATTTTTAAAATTCCCTGACTTTTCCCTGATTTTTGGATTAATTTTTAAAATTCCCTGACTTTTCCCTGATTTTTGGATTAATTTTTAAAATTCCCTGACTTTTCCCCGATTTTTGGATTAATTTTTAAAATTCCCTGACTTTTCCCCGATTTTTGGATTAATTTTTAAAATTCCCTGACTTTTCCCTGATTTTTGGATTAATTTTTAAAATTCCCTGACTTTTCCCCGATTTTTGGATTAATTTTTAAAATTCCCTGACTTTTCCCCGATTTTTGGATTAATTTTTAAAAATCCCTGACTTTTCCCTGATTTTTGGATTAATTTTTAAAATTCCCTGACTTTTCCCCGATTTTTGGATTAATTTTTAAAATTCCCTGACTTTTCCCTGATTTTTGGATTAATTTTTAAAAATCCCTGACTTTTCCCTGATTTTTGGATTAATTTTTAAAATTCCCTGACTTTTCCCCGATTTTTGGATTAATTTTTAAAATTCCCTGACTTTTCCCCGATTTTTGGATTAATTTTTAAAATTCCCTGACTTTTCCCAGATTTTTGGATTAATTTTTAAAATTCCCTGACTTTTCCCTGATTTTTGGATTAATTTTTAAAATTCCCTGACTTTTCCCTGATTTTTGGATTAATTTTTAAAATTCCCTGACTTTTCCCTGATTTTTGGATTAATTTTTAAAATTCCCTGACTTTTCCCCGATTTCTGGATTAATTTTTAAAATTCCCTGACTTTTCCCCGATTTTTGGATTAATTTTTAAAATTCCCTGACTTTTCCCCGATTTTTGGATTAATTTTTAAAATTCCCTGACTTTTCCCTG
Organism: Leiobunum rupestre; assembly: GCF_980474605.1. Taxonomy (NCBI): domain Eukaryota; kingdom Metazoa; phylum Arthropoda; class Arachnida; order Opiliones; family Sclerosomatidae; genus Leiobunum; species Leiobunum rupestre. The sequence goes on along the minus strand of NC_143386.1, from coordinate 49,303,347 downwards.
ATTTTTGGATTAATTTTTAAAATTCCCTGACTTTTCCCTGATTTTTGGATTAATTTTTAAAATTCCCTGACTTTTCCCCGATTTCTGGATTAATTTTTAAAATTCCCTGACTTTTCCCTGATTTTTGGATTAATTTTTAAAATTCCCTGACTTTTCCCTGATTTTTGGATTAATTTTTAAAATTCCCTGACTTTTCCCTGATTTCTGGATTAATTTTTAAAATTCCCTGACTTTTCCCCGATTTCTGGATTAATTTTTAAAATTCCCTGACTTTTCCTTGATTTTTGGATTAATTTTTAAAATTCCCTGACTTTTCCCTGATTTCTGGATTAATTTTTAAAATTCCCTGACTTTTCCCCGATTTCTGGATTAATTTTTAAAATTCCCTGACTTTTCCCTGATTTTTGGATTAATTTTTAAAATTCCCTGACTTTTCCCCGATTTCTGGATTAATTTTTAAAATTCCCTGACTTTTCCCTGATTTTTGGATTAATTTTTAAAATTCCCTGACTTTTCCCTGATTTTTGGATTAATTTTTAAAATTCCCTGACTTTTCCCTGATTTTTGGCTTAATTTTTAAAATTCCCTGGCTTTTCCCTGATTTTTATACCAATATTCAAATTCCCTGGCTTTTCCCTGATTTTTATACCCATATTCAAAGTCCCTGACTTTTCCAGGAATTCCCGGTTTTCCAGGCAACCATGTATTAACAAAGGTTTAAGAAATATCTCCCAAGACAGAAGTCATCAATCAATAACGTTGCAATGAAACAAGTACCTTCTTAAGCATGGGCGTTGTTGACAAGAGTATCTTTATGGCGGACGAAATTAACTTTTAACCAACTCGAACTTTCAACCTTTTGAGCAGGGTAGGCATGGAACCAGCCATACCAGCTATAACCACCTACTTAAAACCGGTTATAGCCACTTGAAAAAATCCAGATTTTTTGGCTTTTAAAAAAAAATTCAATATTTTACTAAAATAATAGCTTTTGTTTCATATTTAATTCCAATTCTCGTCTAATTGAGGGGGACAGGGGTAGGTTTATAGTTCAAAGGTTCGTTGCCTCGCTTGGGTGACTCAGTCGGCGCGTCATAAACAAAAACTAGCGGGAAACAAGGCCGAATTATCCATAAGGCAGACTAGGCAAAGTGCCTAGGGCCTACAAATATTTTAGGAGACATTAGGGCCATCGATTCCATATAATAGGGCCTACGAAGGTCCGAAAAGGCGGTAAATGAGAAATTTTTTACTAAGGCCTACGGAAAGTTAAAACTGCCCTGGGGGGAAATCAAAAGAATTTAATTTAATTAATTATTTAATATAGTTATTTTGCTAACTTTGTTTAGTTTCTAATTATCAACAATAACAGCAGACAATTTCATACATAGAAAGTAAGTGACATATTTTAGCCGGCTTTAGCGAAAAAACCCGGTTATAACCAATAGGTGGTTCTACAAAAGATTTTTGCTATAGAGGCTCATGGGAATTCAGTATGTTTGAGCAAGGCATCGTCTGCTAAGATCCGGCTGCTGATACTAAGGCCCGCGTATAGACAATTTTAGTTTTAAATATTAACAGCGTTACAAATAGATAAATAGATAAGGCTAGGGTTGTATTAAAAATATCTTTTTATGTGTTATGTATATTATAAGGGAGTCTGGTTTTAGTTATTTTTTATTTACTAACCTTGAAAGATATAAAATTATCAGCAAAAATAAATAATCTTCTATAGCAGTTAGAACTTTCACTTTACTGTTAAACTAAACGACGGGTAAGCCTTGTCTTAAATAGCGGACGACACTAAATTATCGGCCAACTTCGAGATTTCATTTGACCGTAGCGACGCAAACTTACTGAAAACACGTGACCACCCATCTTTTGTAAAAACACCTATTGAAACTCATGACTGCAAAAACTGGTTAAAATTTTAAATTGTTGGGGGATAGCTAGACCCTCATCCCTAGTTCTGGATCATGGATTTATGTCGAGGTAGGCAATGGGGCCACTAACCCCACGCAATTTTTAAAAACGCCTTATTAGTAGTTAATTACGTATAAGTTGTAATCTACCCAGCCTACCAACTAGATCCACCACTGACCCAGCATGACTTAGCACCTGGGTCTAGGCTCAACGCATAATCCAATGGTTACAAGTTTCTTTCCAAATATTGGATCCAAATGCACCGAGTAAAGGGTAAAAATTAGGCCCCATTGGGTTATTTTTTATTTACGTAATTCCAGTATTGAAAATATTGTCGCTCGATGACTTGGGCCTAAGGTGGTGCCTTGGGTATTAACCTAGCTGATTTTTATTATTATTATATTCACAGACATCAAAAGTAACATAATAAAAATAAGTATGCCATTTCCTATTGTTTCAAAGCTAATTTCCTGACCGAACTTTTCTTTGACATTCTAATAAACCTTCAGAGTTCCCTGACATTCTAGCCAAGCTCCGACTTGGACTTGTTATCGTACTTGGTAGTATACAGGGTGTTTCAAAAGGTTACGCAAAAATTTGAAGGAATTGTAGGGGGTGAGTTGAGAAGTATGCCTGTTTTTCCCCATTTTCCTACGATGAGTGAAAAGAGCGCCAGAGAGCTTCATAGTGTGGCCTACTAGCCCCTGGAAGTAGGTTGCAACTAGCACAAAACCAAGCAGCAGGGAAATGCGAGCATTAAGGTTTGGGTTCGCGTGATAGCTGATAGGTAAAAAAGGACTTTTTTTTTTTGCTCGTTATGAGCCATTGTGACGGGTGGGACAATACAGTCCGCTCGTCCACTTGATTAATCAGGTGCGAGATATGTGTTACGGCCACGCCAACGGGGGGATACGTGGGGACAGGGATGGGGACACCCGTGGCGGAAGTATTCCGACCACCCGTTGGGAGATTTTTGGTCGTCCTCACACGGCCATCCACAATCTCTGCCTCCCAGACGCCCAGGATTACAGGAGTACGCCACTACTCCCGGCCTAAAAAAGGACTTTGTAAACAAATCGAGGTAACCAGCGTAAAAAAGTAAACTTAAACAGTATTTAAAGTCCCTGCTGATTGGTTTTTCGCTTGTTGCAGCCTACTTCCAAGGGCTAGTAGGCCACACTTTGAAGCTCTCTGGCGCTCTTTTCACTCATCGTAGGAAAATGGGAAAAAAACAGGCATACTTCTCAACTCACTCCCTACAACTCCTTCTAATTTTTACATAACCATTTGAAACACCCTGTATTTTGCACTTGAGCATATTTAGACACTAGGGGGCTCTGTGCTGAAAACTAAGCCTCGATTGCGCCACTGCTCTGAAATCAGTTCGGTGATAATTTTTCCTAATTGACATACTTATTGTTATTACGTTACTTATGCAGATATCTATTTTTATGGTCCTCGAACTGTTGGGGGAAAAAACTTTTGTTTGTCGTATCAAGAATTTATTCTTGGTTGTATACGAAGAATAGATTATTGATAACTTGCTCAATAGGCGACGACACTTGCGGTTAAAATTTAAACCACACACGTAGGCTATGCTATAGCCATTATTCGAAATATTTATTTATTCATTTTATGCTGTTATTCTGGGAGCGTTGTGTGGTGTTCTGCAGACCTGTTTCATATCGAGACGAGTTGTGATTTTTATAGTTAGTTCGTCCTGCATCGCGCAGGTTTGGCTTGTTTAAACCACAATTGTTATAACCATGGTTTAAACCTAGTGATTTGTTTTAAAAACCAATGTTTTTTTAATAATTTGGTTTTTTAATTAACTAAAAATTGTTCCAAAATGTTTGTACATTTTATTACCGAAATGATTACATTTCTAAAATATTTACACAAGGTGACCACATTTCATATATTTTCATTACCTTCCTTAAGTTTTCTCATGTAGTATAACCCGAAAACATTCCGCCGTCGTGTACCCGTCTTCATCCTATGTTTCACTTTATTTTAGCTACTGTTTTCCGATAAGAATCCTTTTTTCTTATGGTTTTTCCTATATTTTCCTTTAATTCACTTAAACATTTCTTATTTTTTCTATGAAATTTTAGAGGCATTTTCCTGCTCATCCTACATTTATACAAAACCAAAAATTAAACCAAAACTAAAACTTGGTTCTGGTCATGTGCGACTTGTAATAATACTCATATTAATTTTTAGTCGATTGGTAATATGTATGCACGGTTATTAAACAAAAGCGAAAAATAGATTTAAAGTTAAATAAAGCAGTGTTTAAAAAAATCTTAGTTAAACAAAAAACCGGTTTTTTGGGTTTTTTTACAACCCTGACATCCCGGAAACGCCAAACGTTGTCTAGAACAAATCATGAACGTTCTATCCCAAAGCACGAAAAACTGAACATCACCGAGTACTCGGCCTTTTGAGTACTCGACCTCGAATAAGTAATTGGAGAATACTCATCGATTACAGAGTACCTAAAAATTGCATATTCGGGTACCCGATTACTCGAATAAGCTGCTCTCTAAACTCGTCGAGTATTTTTTTTTTCTATTCTCATTACTTCAAAGTTCAAAGAGGGGTTTTTACAACTTTTTGGGGGGCAATAAACGGTACCTACAAAGTTGTGGATACTGTGGTTCATTTAAATTAAAGGAATATTTTTCAGCATTGAAAGTTACTTTATAATCCTTTTAAATTTAATTTCATAATTACTTGAATAAAGAACTCGATAACCCGACTCGTTAAAATATTACTCGAGGTTTTTTTTAGTTACTCGACTCGAATAAGGGAAAGTGTCCCCTTAATCAATTACTCGAATACTCGACTCGACTTCAATATTACTCGACTCGAATACTCGATAAAAAAAATTTGGTACTCGATACCCGACTCGATTGCCTAAACCCACTACTCACTCGCACAGCCCTAAACTTTTAATGCCTTTAATTCGGGTAGGTGGGTTATAACGCGTAGGAGGGTGGTGGCAAGCCCTTCATGCCACACGAGCCAGCACTAACTATTACCGTTAACCTCTAAAAGTTTGAAATGAAAAGGGGAAACCCAAGAGCCTAGGGCAAAAACCCCTTTAACCAGTGGGGACCGAGATAACTTGCAAACTCTACTCAGAAGGAGTTGTTCCGAGTTATCAAGATAATAGAAGTTCTTTAATCCTACAAATTCCCTGTATACTACTAAAAAAGTTACTATGTTTAAAATATTTTAATGCATGAAGCAATTAAATTTTACGTAATCAGATTAAGTAAAAATTTCAAATTCATTATGCTCATTTTAGGATTTGTAGACTTTCCCTGAATAATTTAAGCTTTTAAAAGAGCTTAAAGGAAAGTTCCAGCTACTATTTTTATTTTTATTTAAAAGATCCAAGATGCTTTTAAAATAAAAAAACAAGAATTTAAAAACCATAATTAATTATGGAATTAAAATAATTCGCATTTTAGTACAATTTATGGGCGCAGCCATATACCTGAAATATGCTTCACGGCAGAGCCCGAAGGCACAAACATCTGATTGGCTCTGACCATCGACGGAAAACAAATACCGTAAGTCGTCTATTTATGGCAAGAAATTTAAGTTCGTATGATTTGGACCCTGTTTTTAATGAGGGGGAACTAAAAAGAATACAAAATGAAGCGGAAATTCAAGGAAGACCAAATGTAATCGAGTTAGAAAATATTTTAAATATCGACGAAGTGAGGAACAGCTGTGAATGTGGTCACTGGCATTTTGATTACTTTGCCACCTAGGCCTAACTCGAAGACACCGAAGTTTGAAATAAAAAATGTATCACGTGATCTAGACACAGTCTACTATTGGTTAGTTTTAGAACCAATGCGGTCGCTGTGCCTCCGTGTTATGCGGAGAAGCATGAAATACAAAAACATGGCTGCTAGCACTTTCAATGATTAAAAATTAAATTAGGTAAATTTGAAATTATTATTTTTTTATTTATTGGCATTTTTGGTATTTTTAAAACACGTAAAATGTTTTAAGCATAAAATAAAAACAACCTGAACCTTTCCTTTAAATCCTTCTTGAAATTAATAATACACAAATTAAGCATTAAATAAGCAAACCTTTTATACACAACTAGAAAACCATTAAAATTATATTTTTGAAATGACCCAGAAAACTATGTTTCAACGGGAACAAGCCTTACACTGAAACATTAAGGTAAAAGGAAGTCTAAAGAGTTATCCGACTCCTGGTTGCTTCACTACCAACTCGGGTCCTTTCGTTACAACTTTATTTTTAATAAGAGTCGAAAGTGTATTTTTGGTTCGTTCAATTAGCACAGGGATCTTGAAGGTCAAGATGACTATTTTGAAGGTCAAGATGCAGGATGGCAAGAACCAGCCAGACTGGTTTAAACCACTTTTTTTATTAGAAAAATATTGAGAAATGGATATTATTTATTTCAAATAAAAAATGCCGAATATAATATTCGGCATTTTTATTCCAAAACGAAACTAAAACTTAACCTTCACTTTTTGTCGTCTGCTACGTCGTCTCACGAAGTAATTTTTCACGGATAAATATGCCGCCATATTAGGGTATAAAAGCGGGTAAATAAGCCTGTTATACCTCAAATGTAAAGGTTATTTTGAAATCGGTCAATTTGATCATTTTCGAAGTAACGAGGGCTAGATATAAGCAATTTGAGCATTTTTTTATTAGTGGCATTAATCATACTGGATTTTTTAATTTAAAAAAACCTGTTTTTTCCAACACTATTTTTAAGATCGAAATAATTCTGTTTATAGTACTCATCTACCAAATATCACCCATTTGCGCACCCCTGAATTAACAAGTTTCGTAATTCAGTGGTAAAAATGATAATTTGTATTTTTCTATTCAAGGTTATAGTTGTTAACACGAAAAACAAAATTTTTCAAATAAATCCTTTGTAAAAATTTTGAATCTCACGGTAGTGAAAGGTGTTCAAAATTCCATTGAAATCCTTTCAAGGGTATCATGTCCACATATGAGTTGGAGAAACTGCTTATTTTGTACGCCTTGTATTTGACAACTGTCCGCGAATTGTTACAAAGATGATTAATATCCTAGGTGCACTGGTATATAAAAACTTGTAGAGGTTAACGGTAATAGTAAGTGTAGGGATCTGTTGGCTCGCGTGGCTTGAAGTGCTTTCCACCACCATCCTAAGCATTGTAACCCGGCCACCTGAATAAATGGCTTTAAAAGTCGCTTGATGACTTAGGCCTAAGGTGGTGCCTTGGGTATTAGCATAGTTGATTATTATTATTATTATAAATTCTGACCCCATGCAGGGTTGCCACAGTTTCTTCACAATCAAATTCCCAGACTTTTACCGGTTTTTCGTGACCATCTCCGGAGATTTTCCCTGACTTATTTTGTGCCAAGATTTTGTATTTTTTAAACTATTTAAGTAATAGTTTCCTATTTGCAACCGAAATTATATTCCCTGACATTTCCCTGATTGGTAGACTATTTTTTTAAATTCCCGGATTTTTATACCCATATTCAAATTCCTGACTTTTCCAGAATTCCAGGTTTTACAGGTACCGGTGTGCCCCAAACGGTCGGGAAACAGGACAACTGCGCCTCATAAGGAGACCCACCGCCCCACAGCAGGCTACCCAATCCTCCGAGGTGGCCAATTTGCCCGGTAAGATATCTATGATAAACATCTGGGATAGCCCAACCTCGAATATTACGCTGGGTATAAATTTTCAAGTTATCCTCCATAAAAAGTGCCTTTTAATACGCCGACACTTGCTTGAGCGCTGGGCGGGGGAGCCAAGAATGGTAAGGAAGACGCTTCCGCAACACCTTTAAATTTTGAAGCCACGCCACGCGTACATTGGACCCTCTCTCGACTTTGTTTGAACTTCCTTATACGCTAAGCCTTGCCCGTAAATTACCTGGCGTTTCACCCTACCATCTCACTCTCTATTCTCCTTGATTCTACGAATCCCGCAATTATAAATTTAAAAGGATTAACTTCTTGAGAGCTCTCGGGCCTTGGCCAAATGTATATATTTTGAGGGGAACCGACTCGTTTTGCACTATTAGTTGAATAATGAATGTGATATGAAGCTTCGCGAATTTTAAACCCGCGTTTTTCGAGTCCCCAATTTTAAAGCCGCTTAAAGTATTCCCTCTGATCGTAATCTACGCATTCCACTAACTTTGGGCCTTGGTCTAATTAATACAGGGACGTTTCGGCTCCCCTAAAACCTACAAACTCTTATTCCCATCCCTTTATCCGCGAGAAATGCTTAACTGGCTCCGCGCATGCGCGAAGGAATCACGTGAAAGGGTCCTGTTCACTAGCGTCTCCTGTTGGCATTAATACGCGATACCTTACTTTTTGCGTCACTTTTATTTGAAATCCAATAAGCGAGTTTTAATTACCGTATCGCCACCATCTTTCGTCTTAAAAAATAACTATTAGGCTGGTACTTTTCACAATATAAAGGTTAAACTGAGGTCATAGTTCGATCAAATATGCGAATAAGTAGAAAAGTCCATAATGAAAAGGGATAAAAAAAGCTAAACCCTAAACAAATTTGAAGAAATTAAAATTAAAAAAAAACTTACAAATAACTCGTACCAATAGGTCTTCGCGAATCTCGGACCAAATAAAACTTCGAGTAAAAAAGTAAATAAAAAAATTGGGATTTATAAGTAGGTGGTTTCTTTTCGCTTGTTCCGGGATTTCGGAGAAGGGTAAGAAGAGTAAGGCTATGACGTCATTTTAATCAGATTCAGTGGTGGAAGAAGTAAATGAACGAAGTTATCGAAATAGCGCTCAGAATCGGAGGGCATTTTCCTGATGAAAATTATGAGAAAATAGAGTCAAATAAAAGCTAATTTCCATCCCCGTATTTTGACGCGATAATAGGCTCTCGGGAATTGTGGGTATAGCTATTTCTATGTATAAAAAATAGTTTCATAAAAACCAAAACGTTTTTTTCGGCCTAGGAGCGCGCAAAATTTCAAATTCGAGGTCAAAATGTATCTTCATACGGAAAACGACTCCAACATGGGGAGTATAGCAGTCTGATAACTTCGGTTCATTTACTTCTGGTGGACGTGGTGGTGGAGAATAGTTTGAGTCGGAGTAAAAACGTTTTTCCAAAATGGCTGCCTGTGGCCTTTTTAGCGGATAAATTCTAGCTAGCAGACGACAAAATCCGATTTACTCCTTTACACCTCCTTTACAGAAGGACTAAAAAGAGTGGTCCTAGGTTGCGTTCAGTAACTCTAAAAAAGCTCAGCGCTGATCAACGGTCAGCGGTTTTTTTCCGAACCGGTTTTTTGACGTCACGTTGCCCGTCCGTTGAGCAACGAAGTCATCGTTTTTGAGCAGGTTTTTGTTCACGGAGAAAGTCTAGCTCAAAGACTAGATAGCTACGCTTACATAGACTGGAAAGACCTATGGAGCATTCGGGATCAGTGCGACACTACACCCCCTGGTTGTAAGTTAGTTGTACCAAAAGTGTGTCAATCGGACCTATTTATTAATGAATGTTACGAGCGAAATACAAGTTGGGAGGGGAGAAGGGGAAGTATGCCTTGGGGAGGGAAGGAAGTTAAAACCAACAAATAACGCCTCGTAGTGAGGAACGGAGGAGCTAAGTAGCACTGGTCAAAGTTAGTGTGACTCTTCATCGTTCTGTGGAGATGCTATCGCCATCTACCTACGATATAATATCATAGACTAAAAAAAGATCCAGAAAGACGACAATAAATGGTCTTTTATGTGGTCGATCTCGAGTTGAGCATTCATTAAACCTTTAGCATACGAAAGTACAGGGATTGTCCCACTTTTGGTAATTATGTCACTTTTGGTTGTACTAAAAAGGATTTTTTTAATTCTCGTTTTTTTTTCTTTTGTTCAGAGCTCAGTAAGAATCTGAATTCGTGGTTTGTTTGAAGGACCCGAACATGGACCGTCTATCCCTGTTTTAGTTCTTTGAGAATTACTGATAAATTATGCGAAAATGAATACCCAGCATTGTTTAGTAGCAACTTGCAAAAAAGCTAGGGGAAAAACCCAGATACCAGCTTTTTTAGACTCCCAAAAAAGAAACTAACTTATACGTAGATGTCGCCACTAAAATCAAGAAGTAATCGCAGTTTTTTGCTACCCTTTCTTTATATAGTCTTTGGTCTAGCTGCAGACGCCGCAACAGACGATATTTGAAAAAATTTACAACCAGTGTAAAAAGCGATCAATGGTCTCAATTAAAATAATTTTTCAGATACTTCGTTGAGAGTTACTGACCGCAGCCCTAATACTCCGGAACAAGCGAATAGTTTCTGGGGCGGAGTAATTATCATCCCCGGAACCGGCGAATAAAACGTTTTAGGGTAAAAAGAGTACACTTTTAGTCCGAGAACAGGCGAAAATAAACCAAATATTACCGTGCGGGAAATCTGGCTTGCGAGTCGACTATTGACGGCTTTTAAAATTCATTTTGCGCGTGAAAATACCTCTACATGTTGTGGTCAAAAAAGCACGCAAAGAAGGCTGTGTGCCCAAGACATGTACTTGTAGTGTCACGAGCTAAAACGTCAATTAAAAATTCGACTATTACACCATGGACCAAGAATCTAAGGAGACTCACTTTCCCTGATATTTTGTCACGGTAGGCGTGGCCTAAATCGGAAGGCTTACTGAGGTACATCAGCCGCTTTCAACTATCACTATGAGAATCTTAGTCGGGGCTTAGTCGACCGTACGTAAGAGAAAGTTAGGTTAGGCTTAGTTCATTAATTAACTTTCTTAAGTTTAGAAATAAAATGGATTCCAGTTAATTTGATTAAAAAACCTTAGCCATATGCGGCTTACTGCTAATTTTTACTTAACACAATGGTTAAATACAATTACTGAAACTTTTAAAGAACCAATTTCAAAAATAAAAGTTCTAAAACTTACTAAGCCTAATCATTTAACCGACGACAATGGCGCCATTTTGTCGTGAACGCTCCAGCTTCTCTACGAAATTACGTCGAAAATCGACTTCAGCGACACCAAGTTTGTCCACATGGAACTAAAATTACCCGTGATTTTTCTATATTGCCAGTATTAACGCGTGCTTTTTACAGCCTTAATAGTCGGTCCCCTTAGATTCTTGGTCCTTGATTACACCGAAAAAATAAACTAAGCCTAAATATTGAAAATTTCAAAACGCGTTACATAGCAACGGAAAGTTGAATAGGGGGTCATAATTCGTCGAGGTGACAGGTCACGCTTAGGCATGACGTCAAAGTACCATCTTTGTCTGTTGTTCGCATGCGTCGAATATTATTGAAACTTGTTTATTAATAATATCGTTAAGATGGACCAATTAACACATGGGGAGCTCCAAAAGACCCTTGTTAAATGCTCTTCCTCTTTTTAACCCCCCCCCCCCCGAACCGAATTTTACTCGGGTCAAAACGTCACAAAAAGGAAACGGCTGCCGCCATTTAGTAGTTTTCAATATCACTTCTGAATTTTGAAAAAAATAGCAGACGGTGATTCAAGACACAGCAGTATACAGCATATTTGTGAAGTATTTTTTTTACAAGTCCCCAAACCCTAAATCATTATAATCATCTACAAAATAAAATAAATATTACAATAGAGATATTGTGAAATTGATATCTGTTTATTAAGCCTTGGTAAACACTTACCAGAAACAAAATCGACATCAAATTCTTTTTCCCCTTTTTTAAGTGGAGAAATGAACATCGTTTCATAAGTTAATGAAGAAAAAATCATTTTCTATTTACTTCAAATTAAGAAGGACAATTCTAGCTAATTTAAATACGAAAAACAAAATTTTACGCGCCACAACATGGTAGCCACACGGACTAGCTTTATGTTCATTCCCCCCTTTTCTCATACCCGTTTAACCCTAGTTTTCCGTTAATTCTTAACTATACAGCCAGAGCGCACATTTAACAATCGCCCGAAAGAGGTGTCCCTGTGTTAATTGGTTAGCTTTTAGGCCTATTTTTCCTCGATAAGGGGATGGGAAATTCCAAATAAATTGGTTCAAAATCGAACTGCCGGCTTCCGTTTCCGGGTTAGAAATATAAAATGGTTGGGCAACTTACGTCCACATATACACCTAGAAGGTCATATTTTTGACCTGGTGGTTGGTCTCTTGGCAAATACCGGTAGAATTCTTCGTTGTTTTTGTACCACTTGACCGAATAGAGGTTGTCTGATTCTTGGTCGAATTCGCAGCCCAAGAACAGAGCTTCGCCGCTGAAAATGGCTCCCGGGACATCCAGACGGAAGAATTGTAACGGCGACACTCCTGCAAATTCAAAAAACACAAGTACTTCATTTTAATTATTATTTTAATTATTAATTATAATCTAGATTGTGCTTGGTTGATTCTTTTGAATTATACCAAATAATTCCAATTTTTCTTTCAGAATTTTTTTGGGGAAAGGTCAATGCATTCTCAGTTTTTGAGAAACTCCTTGGTCGTTTTCAAGACAAAAAACCTTACTGTGCTGTAATGTGCCACCTATCTACAAATTATTTTACGGTAACAATTTCATTATTATGTCTTCTTAATTATGGGTAATAATATCCTAATATTTAAAGACAAATTATATAAAATATAATTTAGATTTAAGATTAAATAGATGGCGCATTGTAATGTACAGCTTTTATATAATTTACTGTAACTTCCACGGTAAAAATATAATAGTTCCACTAGCGATCATTAGATGGAGCGACGAGACAATGTTATTTTCCCATCTGTACTCCCTAGAGGAATGCACCGGATTGTGGACGCTGGCGTAAGGCCTTTGAATTAGACCACAGGTTTAGTAGGCGTTATGAGCTTTATGCTCTGCTTGGAGCACCGGTATGTATAAATTTTCTGACCACATGTTATACGGCAGCAGTAGGCCAGTACACTGACCTCTCCATAAAAAGATCTTGTTTTTTCATTAAAAACGCAACAACAAAGTTGGTAATTACATTAGAAAAACTAGTATGTCGAGTCTCGATAGCATAAATGTCAAAATAGGCTTTAAATCGGAATTTATCTTAGCGCTTTTGGCCTGGTCAAGGCTTTTAGTGCTTCTACCCCTTACAAGGAGACATCCCGAAGTGTAACTCACCGATTATGTTCAAACTCGGGGGATTGGTAGACCTTCATGAATCATGAAAAATCCTAAAGGGAATTTATTCAATGGGCAACCGTTTTGCCATGGCAACGAAAAATGTTTATCACAACACAAAATATTTTCCCATTGAAAATAACATGGGATTTTGACCTCAAATTGATCAAGAGTTGATCAATTTTGATGGTTTTTTTTGTCAATTTTTATCTATTTTTTCTATTTTTGGAATTTTCAAAATTTTTAAATTTGTTCAAATTTTTCACAGGGGGGATCCTAGGAATTGGTCAGAATCCCATGTTATTTTCAATGGAAAAATTTCCTCCATTTGTTGTTGTCAAAAACATTTTTCGTTGCCATGGCAAAACCGTTGCCCATTGAATAAATTCCCTTTAGGATTTTTCAAGTTACAAGAAGGTCTACCAATCCCCCGAGTTTGAACAAAATCGGTGGGTTACACTTCGGGATGTCTCCTTGTTAGTGCTAGGAAAATGGCGAATAGGGAAGCTTATAGTAGAAGCTATCTTGAGAAACTTCTAAGTTTACTTTGCCTCACTATTAGAGCCTCGTAAATTAGAATTTTCGTGGAGGCGGAAGACCATACTCAAAATATCCTCCAATCAAAAACCCCCCTTACCACCACGTGGTGCGTAATCTAATATATTTGAATGCGAAAAGCACTACCCTAAGCACCGACCAAGAAGGAGCATCTTAGGTGTAATAACAAGCTTCTGTCCCGCCGTCCACACACCCACGAAAGATACCTGTTTTCTAATAATAAATTTTACATAATGGCCACGATATATTAAAAATATTCGTTATTTAAAGCCCTGCCTATATTTCGAAGACAAGCCTTTTCATAGGCCTCGGTAATAACAAAAGAAACTGAAATAAGATAACAGCGATATCACTGTCGGGGATGGGGTACATTCTACGTAGCGAACGCGGTCAACTCCGGCCGTTCGCTAAACGCAAATTTAACTGTACGTAAACTGTACCCTATTCCGAGCTTAAAGTATAGTGTCAACTAAAATTATATACACCCTAACTGTTCCTTAACAATCTTCGGCTTCCTCGGAGAAAGCTTTAAATTTTTCAGACAAAAATCCCCGAAACACTCTCCGACGGAAAAAGTTTTCAAACATTTTTTTTTACTCTGGCAACTTTTTTTTCACTCGAATGAATTTAGTATAAGACGCTTGTTTAATTTTTTTCCCCATTTTTGTTTGAGCAATTTTTTTATGAATAAATGATTTTGAACAATTTGAATTGGCACGCGGCGAGGCTGACTTAGCCCGCCACACTGGTTTCTTTCGCCTCCCAAAAAAGTGCCAAAGATAGGACGCCCCTCTTGGCTGACTACTTGAAATTTGATAAGATTATCTCTAATATAAGGGAGAATATTTAGACGAGATATTTTTTAACTTTTTCATAAGCTTACTGCTGTGTTTTTTTTAAGTACCACTCTTTTAGTGTGCATTTTTTAAACGCGTTAATGTAAAGATTTTACGAACCACTATGTTCCCTAATTAAGTCTAAGATTATAATTTAGGAAACGCTTAGCATATTTACGTTCATTCAGTTTAATTATTCTAATACGCAATGTTTTAAATTGGCAAAATGTTAAAGTTAATGTTTTTAACCCTAGGACGGGTTATACAACCACCGTGTCTGTCTGTGGGTCTGTGGGTCTGTCAGGCCTGCGAACGCGTTCGCATTTTCGGTCCAAAGTGTAATCACTGCGTTCGCAGTTTCTCGAAGGGTTGGCAAAACTACCGTGTGACGGTGAGCGTTAGCGGATGCATTTGCGTTATAATCAGAGATATATATTTTTAAATAAAATACTATAATAACCAAAAGTAGATATTTTTAAATAAAATACTATGATAATCAGAAATAGATATTTTTAAATCAAATATTGTTATAATCAAAAATATTCATTTTTAAATAAAATATTGTTATAATCAGAAATATTCATTTTTTAAATCAAATATTGTTATAATCAGAAATATTCATTTTTAAATCAAATATTGTTATAATCAGAAATATTTATTTTTAAATAAAATACTATGATAAACCGAAGTAATGTTTTTAAATCAAATATTATTATATTCAGAAATAGATGTTTTTAAATCAAATATTGTTATAATCAGAAATATTCATTTTTAAATCAAATATTGTTATAATCAGAAATATTTATTTTTAAATAAAATACTATGATAAACCGAAGTAGATGTTTTTAAATCAAATATTATTATAATCAGAAATAGATGTTTTTAAATCAAATATTGTTATAATCAGAAATATACATTTTTAAATAAAATTTTGTAATAACCAGAATTAGACATTTTTAAATAAAATACTATGATAAACAGAAGTAGATGTTTTTAAATCAAATATTATTATAATCAGAAATATACATTTTTAAATCAAATATTATTATAATCAGAATTGAAGATTTTTTAAATTAAAGAAACCACCCCAAATAATCTCATTCAATTCTCGACTTTCAAATGGAAGCCTACGAGGCCAGGCCAGAAAATCTATTTTATAGTTTGAAAAATAGTGAGGTTTTTTTTTGATAATGTATTTCTGTCAATTTTGGAACGGGCGAGCGAGAAGATAGCTTTCCAATGTTTTATTATCCGGCCACCATAATAGATCAAAAAGTTTTCTCTCATTTTTTTCTTTCTCTTCCGTTACGTTTCACTTTTTTCTTTATTTTTATTATATTTTCCTTTCCTTCAATCTCGTAATTTCTTCGTATTCTTCTTAGGCCTGATACTTTTTTTCTGGCGGATAGCGAATGTGTATCCTTTTGGTTTGTCATTGTAAAAACCTTTTTCTTGTTTTTCGAGAAAACTTAGTTTATATTTTTCGGGGGTTCGAGTTAGTTGGTCCAAAAATTTGGTACATCAGAAAGCATTTCGTTGCTTTCCACGAATTTACTTTTATCTCACCCAAAAATACCCTGATTGGAAGAAATGAGCCGACAGGTGGTTAGCGTTGTCAAAGGCAGGGTGTGATGCTCTTTGATGTTAATGGAATGATGGGTTGTTATCTTAGAACTGACAAGAAAGGTATCCTTTAGTTTTATTTTGTAGTACTCTATTTATTATTTTATTATTTATCTAGAAATTGAAGAAATTTTCATATTATTATTATTATTAACATTTAAAGTTTACTTTAAAAATTGGTAGAGGCATGTGTTATTTATTTTACTTTATTTGTCTATGTGTAATTTATGTTCAAATATAATATAAATTAAAAAACTTCTTAAATTAATTTGTGATGTAAGCAAAGGTTTATCAATAAAATATAAAACGTTATTAAAATATAGTCTTTTTAAACCTCAAAAAATGATCAATTTTTATATTTAAATAAAAATTAACTAACCATAGAAATGAAATTCAAGATCGTAAATAATTTACACTACAACCAAATGTTTAAAAAACAATTAACTATAAAAAAAATTCACAAACAAATAATTTTTATATTTAAATAAAAAATCAACAACCATAGATATGAAATTCAAGAACTAATTTAATTAATTGACACTTCAACCAAATGTTTAAAAATCAATAAAATATAAAATACTATTAAAATATAAAAAATAAAAGAATATTAAAATAAAAAACTAAGATAATATTAAAATAAAAAACTAAGATAATATTAAAATAAAAAACTAAGATAATATTAAAATAAAACTAAAAGAATATTAAAATAAAACTAAAAGAATATTAAAATATGAAAAATAAAACTAGAAGAATATTAAAATATGAAAAATAAAACTAAAAGAATATTAAAATATGAAAAATAAAACTAAAAGAATATTAAAATGTGAAAAATAAAACTAAAAGAATATTAAAATGTGAAAAATAAAACTATAAGAATATTAAAATATGAAAAATAAAACTAAAAGAATATTAAAATATAAAGTCAAATATAAATACAAATCAACAGTCGCGAGGAATATAGCTTTTTCTAGAGCGCGTGCAAATAGCTCGTGCGAAGAATATTCTAATAAAGCTGGGTCTTGTGACGTAAGAGCAACATTTTGACAAGTTGGGCAAGACCACTTTTTATTTTATAAAATCAACCATTGACACTACGACCAAATGTTTAAAAATCAATAAAATATGAAATATTAAAATATAAAAACTAAAAGAATATTTAAATATAAAAAAAACTAAAAGAATATTAAAATATAAAAAAACTAAAAGAATATTGAAATATAAAAAATAAAACTTAAAGAATATTGAAATATAAAAAACTAAAAGAATATTGAAATATAAAAAACTAAAAGAATATGAAATATAAAAAACTAAAAGAATATTGAAATATAAAAAAATCAAACTAAAAGAATATTGAAATATAAAAAACTAAAAGAATATTTAAATATAAAAAATTAAACTAAAAGAATATTGAAATATATAAAAAAACTAAAAGAATATTGAAATATAAAAAAACTAAAAGAATATTAAAATATATATAAAAATATAAAACTAAAAGAATATTAAAATATATATAAAAATATAAAACTAAAAGAATATTAAAATATAAAAAGTCTTATTTAAAATAAATTATGTTACTATTTAAATAAGAAATTATCAGCCTGGCTCTGTGATATGAATTGTAAATTCAAGAAATGTAAAATGTTCGTCTCATGGCGTTCGTAACACACTCTTCTAAAATTTTGTTGAAACTGCTCCGTGAAATAATAACGTTTGAATTTCGGCGTATAAACTGGCACACGCTGTCAAATAATTCAAATTAAATCCATACATGCGAACACGTCCGAAATTTTCAAGTATCTTTTTTTATCCGCTTTCCGTTCGCTATTCTTAGAGACGAAAGAGGACTCTCCAGAAGAAGGGGTACTAGAAATCCGAGTCAGCTAAGACTACAGCTCCATTAAAGAAGTTAGGACCATCAAGCTTCGATAACGGCGTTAGGTGAGTCCAATCGGTAGCATTTTTTGGTCACTTCTTCCCATTTTTCAAAGGCGCTAGAAATTCCCGCGGGCATATCGATGATTGCCAGGATAATACCGATAAAAAAGTGCTTTAGAATGATCCCATAAAAAGGGGTCGATTTCTTTCGAAGCCTATATCGTCAGCGCCATCTCTTAGGGGCTTTAGGAAATTTATATTTATACCGGACGTCTCCCGCCTTGGCGCGTGCTGTTCGCCGAGATTCTCTTTAAGGCATGGACGCGATAGTGAATGTATGAAAGAGTGCTTGAAAGGTGACCTTTCATTCTCTCAAAGGATCTCTCTACGCCGCGCCGCTAAAAAATATGCCGATAGATCTTGGCTGTAGCCTTTAGCAGCCGTTCTTTCATTCAATTTATGAAAACTCTTAATTCCGCGATCCGCCCACAGCGCCCTGGGAGATCCCTGGCCTTTTCGTATTAAACCGCCCTTCGTGGAAAATATTTGTGTTGACGCTTTACTGATGTATTCATTCGAATTTATAGTAACAACACGATCCCTTTAGTGACCATTGAAGCCGCCTGATGGCGCTTTCAAAGTTGGGGAGGAGGTGGCAGTATGAAAAGTTCGACAACTACTTTCAACTAGGATTAGTTGGAGTTATCAATGCTTAAGATTATTAATGGCGTTTTTAGTAAACGCTTAAGATTATAAATGGCGTTTTTAGTAAACGCTTAAGATTATAAATGGCGTTTTTAGTAAACGTTTAAGATTATAAATGGCATTTTTGATAAATGATTTAAACTATAAATGGCATTTTAAATAAATGATTTAAATTATAATTGTCGTTTTTGATAAATGATTTAAATTATAATTGGCGTTTTTAATAAATGATTTAAACTATAAATGGCGTTTTAAATAAATGATTTACGTTATAATTGGCGTTTTTAATAAATGATTTAAATTAAAATTGTCGTTTTAAATAAACGCTTTAAAATTTAAATTGCATTTTTAATAAATGCTTTAGACTACAAATTGCGTTTTTAATAAATGCTTTAAACTACAAATTGCGTTTTTAATAAACGCTTAAAATTATAAATAGCGTTTTTAATAAATTATTTAAATTATAATTGGGGTTTTAAATAAACGCTTTAAACTATAAATTGCATTTTTAATAAACGCTTTAAACTATAAATTGCATTTTTAATAAATGCTTTAAACTACAAATTGCGTTTTTAATAAACGCTTAAAATTATAAATAGCGTTTTTAATAAACACCTAAAATTATAAATTGCGCTTTCAATAAAACGTTCAAAATTATAAATTTGGTTTTTAATAAACGCTAAATATTATAAATTGCAATTTTATTAAACATTTAAAATTGTAAATTTCGATTTTAATAAACGCTTGAACTTAAATTGTGTTTTATTAAAGCCTTGAAATTTTAATTGCGTTTTAATAAACGCTTTAAATTGAAAATTGCGTTTTTAGCACAAATTCCGGGCTGTGTTCTTTGGTTTAAAATGAATAAAAAAATGATCAAAACATCACAGGCATGAATTCACAAATTTGAATTTGGTCGAATACACATTTATTATTCATTTATTTTATTTTTTGAGGGTCATATCTGCAAAACAGATCACTTTAGAGCTCATGTTTTAAACAAAAGAACACGTGCCTAAATTCGTGACAAATGTTCTCAGAAACGCAAATGTAGATTTAGAGGGTCCATCCCGTCGCTTGTAGTTGGAGTCGAATTACATTTGTTATGTAATTGATATGAAAGACTTCAAGATGAAATTCCAAAAAATATCCATGATCATTTTGCTGCAAGTTACTTTAAGTTAAAAAGTCGCTTAGATACCCTTATCAACGAAAATTTGAAACCCTTTTTAGAGTATAATAATAATAATAATAATCAGCTAAACTAATACTCAAGGCGGGGTAGGTACATTTGTTCGAATTTCAATCGTCCGAACGGTGGAACAAATGTTCGAATTTCATTCGTCCGAACCGACGAAATAACAAAATGTTTCAATTGTTCGAATTGGACAACTTGTTTGTTTCATTCGTCCGAATCGGTAGCATCACTTGTCCGAATTAGTATTTCTAATGTTGTGGATATTTTTGGTTGTGATACATTTTTCGGCAAATGAAATACGTTTAATAATAATCAGCTAGGATAATACCCAAGGCACCACCTTAGGCCTAAGTCAGCAAGCGACTTTTATAGCCTTTAATTCGGGTGGCCGGGTTACAATGCGTAGGAGGGTGGTCTTGCATGCCACTACCCTCCTACTAAATCACCAACAAAAGTTGTGATAAATTTTTCGGGCAAATTAAATACGTTTTCGGACGTACGATCCTGTTTTCCAGCATTCGAACAAATGTACCCAAATCCTCAGGTGGTTGCAAGACCTTAATGCCACGCGAGCTAACAGCGGAAGAACTCGGGGATAGACCCCTTTGACCAGTGGGGAAATAACTCTTAAACTAAACGCGGAGATGACCCGAGGTCATTTTCACCGATTTTGGTTAAATTTGGGGGATAAGTAGACCTTCATGTTACTTGAAATTTTCCAAAAGGAAAGTTTCGACAGGCTTTAGTTTTGCCATGGCAACAAAAATGTTTTGGGAAAAAATAAGCAAATTGGGTTAATACAAGTAAATTGACTAAATTTTGATTATGGAAGTGAAATTGGTAAATGCCAAATATTTTAACTTTTTTTAAAGGGGGGACCCTTAAATTCTGCGTTTTCTCCATGTTAATTTCCATATCGAAAAGATTGAAGTTATCAAAACATTTTTGGTTGCCATGGCAAAACTAAAGCCTGTCGAAACTTTTCCTTTTGGAAAATTTCCTTGTCAGTGCCACCTAGGAGCAACAAACACAAGGAGAACGCAGCTAGCCTTTAAGCACGCTAACGCAGTGTTGTGTACAAATTTCATTGGACGAGCTCGGACGAGCCTTTACGCTGAGCGTTTTATGGAACGGGGTAAAACAATTTCCGAATTTTCCCCTTCCGACGGCAGCAGGCGCTAAAGTCAATGAAAACTGTACACTAGAAAATCCACGACTTTTGACGGGTTGCGTTCTCCTTGTGTGGGCTGCTGTGTTTGTTGCTCATAGCTGCCACAAATTATGCTCGAACTCCGCACCGAGGGGGTAGCCACTTGGAAAAAAATTGTAACCAGATTTCTGATTTCCAAATATTTCCGATATTTCTTAAATTTCCGATATTTCTCGAATATTTCCAGTATTTCTCAAATATTTCCGATATTTCTCAAAAAAATTCCAGTATTTCTAAAATATTTCCGCTATTTCTCAAATATTTCCGATATTTCTCAAATATTTCCGATATTTATAAAATATTTCCGATATTTCGCAATTATTTCCGGTATTTCTCAAATATTTCTGATATTTTTCAAATATTTCCAGTATTTCTCAAATATTTCCGATATTTCCAATAATTTTAATATTTCTGATATTTCTCAAATATATCCAGTATTTCTCAAATATTTCCGATATTTCCGATAATTTTAATATTTCCGATATTTCTCAAATATTTCCAGTATTTCTCAATTATTTCCGGTATTTCTCAAATATTTCCAATAATTTTAATATTTCCGATATTTCTCAAATATTTCCAGTATTTCTCAATTATTTCCAGTATTTCTCAATTATTTCCGGTATTTCTCAAATATTTCCAGTATTTCTCAATTATTTCCGGTATTTCTCAAATATTTCCAATAATTTTAATATTTCCGATATTTCTCAAATATTTCTTGTATTTCTCAAATGTTTCCGATATTTCTCAAATATTTCCTGTATTTCTCAAATGTTTCCGATATTTCCGGTATTTCTCAAATATTTCCAGTATTTCTCAATTATTTCCGGTATTTCTCAAATATTTCCAATAATCTTAATATTTCCGATATTTCTCAAATATTTCCAGTATTTCTCAAATATTTCCGATATTTCCGATATTTCTCAAATATTTCCAGTATTTCTCAAATATTTCCGATATTTCCGATATTTCTCAAATATTTCCAGTATTTCTCAAATATTTCCGATATTTCCAATAATTTTAATATTTCCGATATTTCTCAAATATTTCCGATATTTCTCAAATATTTCCAGTATTTCTCAAATATTTCCGGTATTTCTCAAATATTTCCGGTATTTATCAAATATTTCCAATAATTTTAATATTTCCGATATTTCTCAAATATTTCTTGTATTTCTCAAATGTTTCCGATATTTCTCAAATATTTCCTGTATTTCTCAAATGTTTCCGATATTTCCGGTATTTCTCAAATATTTCCGATATTTCTCAAATATTTCCGATATTTCTCAAATATTTCCGATATTTCTCAAATATTTCCAGTATTTCTCAAATATTTCCGATAATTTTAATATTTCCGATATTCCTCAAATATTTCTAATATTTCTTGTGGATTTCTAGATTTCCAGAAATAATTATTTGGATTTCTCACTATTAATAATAATAATACTAATAATCAGCTAGGCTAATACCCAAGGCACCACCTTAGGCCTGCGTCATCAAGCGACACCATATTTCTTAAGTGGCTAGCCCCTCGCTCGGCACCTCTTCTTTTACGGCTCTATATAATCTAAATCAAGTAAATTTTATTTGATACGGGGGATAACAACTCAAATTAAAACTTCTCGAAAACCATTGAGTATCAAACGTTCGCAACCCTCTAAATAATATCTAAATATTCTGCAAACTTCCCCACAAATATAAAATGGACAAGATTAATTCGTTTCCATCGGACCTGCTTTGGCCATTTACGCAATTCATTTTTCCCATTCTCAATCGAAAATATAAAAATAAAACTGTCGCTGTTTTAAAACCATTTTTGAATCCTATCAGCTCGCTGTAATGAATTCCATTCAAATCTTATTAAAGACGGGCGAAGCTACGGCATCGCTTTCGCCCCCTTTGTCGCACTTCCCCGCGTCACTCGCCCCTTGATTGCGATGTTCTAATTGGAATCCGCGAAATCGAAATATATCTGTATATATATCATAGACCCCTTTTCGAAGCTCTCCTTTTCATAAACCCGCTTATAATAGCCACTCTGGAGGTTTGATAAAATGTCCATTTTCAAAATTTCAACTCTCTCTCTCTCCGTACGATATAGTTATAATAAATCCTATTAGAGTTTCACAATACTAAATTCTTGAAGCGAGCGAGCATTTCCACAAATATTATATAGACCGCACGCGCTGGCTGTGGAGCAGGGGGGTGGGAAATTGAGAGTAAATGCCCCCCCCCCCGGGCGCTGCGTTATCTCCTTTTCAATAGACCAGTTGTGTACTTTTACGGTTCGTTTGACTTAGTCGAGACCAAGGCTTAACCAGGGTTCAGTTTGAATTGTCGTAGAGAGCGCGAGCCGGGTTTATACCCTTTTCCCTTTAATGAACCGACAAATGGTCAGTGGGCCAACTCGACGGCTATGTTAATGAGATAGCGCTCGTCCCCCCCCCCTTGCTAGCAGTCGTGTAATTGTTATTTTGGGCTATTTTAAATTAGATAATGGGATTTGCCTAGTAGAATCGGGGCCTCTTTGTGTGGCCCAAACGGGCCCAAGCTGGTCCTTTTCCCATTGAGGTCCCCTCGCCTCTCTTTATAGAAAGGTTATCTCGGTAATTAATGGTAGTTTTCTAATTGGTTTTTCCCACGATTTTAATTTTTAGTTTGATATTATAGGGAAATATCCGCGTTGTTTCGACGATTCAACACTTTAATAGGTCTGTTGAATAAATGACATTTTTACTCGATTTCACTCTATTTTGAGATAATATTTCACGTACCGAAATGGATTGAGTTATATCAACACCGTATTATGGCTCCCATTGTTTTAAACGTGCTCGCGAGGACACGTGACTCAAACAGCCAATGGAATCGTCGCAAAATCGCACCTCTTTCTAGAGTCTTCTGGCATAGCCACCTTGATAGTAGAAAGCCTGTGCTAATAAGTTTGCATACTTCGTATTTCCCCCCAAAACTGGCATTTAAAGGACGCCAAGAGTGGCCGCTTGACACGGTTGGGACGAACCAGCCAGACTGGTTTAAACCACCCTGGTTTAAATTGGAAAAAATCCATGGTTAAAACCACTTTTTTTTATTAAAATAAATTTGAGAAATGAATTAGAAATATTGAAAAACTAAAACTTAACCTTCACTTTTTGTCGTAAGTAATGAGAGCTAGATAAAAGCAATTAGGGGATCTTAAAATTCATTTTGCGCGTGAAAATACGCCGCCATGTTAGGGTATAAAAGCGGGTAAATAAGTCTACTATACCTCACGCGCAAAAACGTAATTTTTAAATGAAGCAAATTGAGCATTGTAGATATAAGCAATTTGAGCATTTTTTATTAATATTCTAACTTGCTTAAACCACCGGTTACACCGGATTTAACTTTACTGGATTTTTAAATAAAAAAAAAGCCGTTTTTTTTGCCAACCCTGCCGCTTGAGAGTATTTTATGAACAATAAGTGATGACGTATACCCATGCGCAGATGATCAGCGCAGTAGAATCGGAAGCTGTTGAACTCAATGAACTGTTGCACCTAATTTTTAGCCTAAAATGATGGCTTCAAAAGTCGCTTGTTGACTTAGGCCTAAGGTCGTGCCTTGGGTATTAGCCTAGCTGATTATTATTTAAACAGGCAAGAATTGTTTTTAAATAAATAACATTGTTTTCTGTGTCCATTTAAGTACAATTTTTAAAGCTCAACCGCTTCTTTCAAGCGTATAAAAACTAATATATTATTTCAGTAGGCTTTTGTTAATTTTTGTCTTAAGCCTCGCCAGTAATTTTATGCAATTTGTTTATTTTTCAGTATTTCACAGCTAAAATCAGGGTTTGAATTGGAGGCCAATTTGATAATTCCAAATAAGCAATTATTGTTCTTTGATTACTTTTAATTGATATATTGGTTTTTCCTATATTTTCCTATAATTTGCTAAAAAAATTCGATACATTTTCCTGGTCACCGTGCATTTAAACAAAATCAAAAATGTAAAAAACGAAACTAAAACTTTGTTCTGGTCCCGTGAGACTTGTAATAACGTCTCTCGAATGAAAGCAAAAAGAAAAGAGCGCCGATTCCGTCTCTCGAATGAAAGCGAAAGGAAAGGAGCGCCGATTCCGTCTCTCAAATGAAAGCGAAAGGAAAGGAGCGCCGATCCCGTCTCTCGAATGAAAGCGAAAGGAAAGGAGCGCCGATTCCGTCTCTCGAATGAAAGCGAAAGGAAAGGAGCGCCGATTCCGTCTCTCGAATGAAAGCGAAAGGAAAGGAGCGCCGATCCCGTCTCTCGAATGAAAGCGAAAGGAAAGGAGCGCCGATTCCGTCTCTCGAATGAAAGCGAAAGGAAAGGAGCGCCGATTCCGTCTCTCAAATGAAAGCGAAAGGAAAGGAGCGCCGATCCCGTCTCTCGAATGAAAGCGAAAGGAAAGGAGCGCCGATTCCGTCTCTCGAATGAAAGCGAAAGGAAAGGAGCGCCGATTCCGTCTCTCGAATGAAAGCGAAAGGAAAGGAGCGCCGATTCCGTCTCTCGAATGAAAGCGAAAGGAAAGGAGCGCCGATCCCGTCTCTCGAATGAAAGCGAAAGGAAAGGAGCGCCGATCCCGTCTCTCGAATGAAAGCGAAAGGAAAGGAGCGCCGATTCCGTCTCTCGAATGAAAGCGAAAGGAAAGGAGCGCCGATTCCGTCTCTCGAATGAAAGCGAAAGGAAAGGAGCGCCGATCCCGTCTCTCGAATGAAAGCGAAAGGAAAGGAGCGCCGATCCCGTCTCTCGAATGAAAGCGAAAGGAAAGGAGCGCCGATTCCGTCTCTCGAATGAAAGCGAAAGGAAAGGAGCGCCGATTCCGTCTCTCGAATGAAAGCGAAAGGAAAGGAGCGCCGATTCCGTCTCTCGAATGAAAGCGAAAGGAAAGGAGCGCCGATCCCGTCTCTCGAATGAAAGCGAAAGGAAAGGAGCGCCGATTCCGTCTCTCGAATGAAAGCGAAAGGAAAGGAGCGCCGATTCCGTCTCTCAAATGAAAGCGAAAGGAAAGGAGCGCCGATCCCGTCTCTCGAATGAAAGCGAAAGGAAAGGAGCGCCGATTCCGTCTCTCGAATGAAAGCGAAAGGAAAGGAGCGCCGATTCCGTCTCTCGAATGAAAGCGAAAGGAAAGGAGCGCCGATTCCGTCTCTCGAATGAAAGCGAAAGGAAAGGAGCGCCGATCCCGTCTCTCGAATGAAAGCGAAAGGAAAGGAGCGCCGATCCCGTCTCTCGAATGAAAGCGAAAGGAAAGGAGCGCCGATTCCGTCTCTCAAATGAAAATGAAAGGAAAGGAGCGCCGATCCCGTCTCTCGAATGAAAGCGAAAGGAAAGGAGCGCCGATTCCGTCTCTCGAATGAAAGCGAAAGGAAAGGAGCGCCGATTCCGTCTCTCGAATGAAAGCGAAAGGAAAGGAGCGCCGATCCCGTCTCTCGAATGAAAGCGAAAGGAAAGGAGCGCCGATTCCGTCTCTCAAATGAAAGCGAAAGGAAAGGAGCGCCGATCCCGTCTCTCGAATGAAAGCGAAAGGAAAGGAGCGCCGATTCCGTCTCTCGAATGAAAGCGAAAGGAAAGGAGCGCCGATTCCGTCTCTCGAATGAAAGCGAAAGGAAAGGAGCGCCGATTCCGTCTCTCGAATGAAAGCGAAAGGAAAGGAGCGCCGATCCCGTCTCTCGAATGAAAGCGAAAGGAAAGGAGCGCCGATTCCGTCTCTCGAATGAAAGCGAAAGGAAAGGAGCGCCGATCCCGTCTCTCGAATGAAAGCGAAAGGAAAGGAGCGCCGATTCCGTCTCTCAAATGAAAATGAAAGGAAAGGAGCGCCGATCCCGTCTCTCGAATGAAAGCGAAAGGAAAGGAGCGCCGATTCCGTCTCTCGAATGAAAGCGAAAGGAAAGGAGCGCCGATTCCGTCTCTCGAATGAAAGCGAAAGGAAAGGAGCGCCGATCCCGTCTCTCGAATG
The DNA here is from genome assembly GCF_980474605.1 of Leiobunum rupestre. Classification (NCBI taxonomy): domain Eukaryota; kingdom Metazoa; phylum Arthropoda; class Arachnida; order Opiliones; family Sclerosomatidae; genus Leiobunum; species Leiobunum rupestre. The sequence goes on along the minus strand of NC_143386.1, from coordinate 49,276,291 downwards.
AAAGCGAAAGGAAAGGAGCGCCGATTCCGTCTCTCAAATGAAAGCGAAAGGAAAGGAGCGCCGATCCCGTCTCTCGAATGAAAGCGAAAGGAAAGGAGCGCCGATTCCGTCTCTCGAATGAAAGCGAAAGGAAAGGAGCGCCGATTCCGTCTCTCGAATGAAAGCGAAAGGAAAGGAGCGCCGATTCCGTCTCTCGAATGAAAGCGAAAGGAAAGGAGCGCCGATCCCGTCTCTCGAATGAAAGCGAAAGGAAAGGAGCGCCGATTCCGTCTCTCGAATGAAAGCGAAAGGAAAGGAGCGCCGATCCCGTCTCTCGAATGAAAGCGAAAGGAAAGGAGCGCCGATTCCGTCTCTCAAATGAAAATGAAAGGAAAGGAGCGCCGATCCCGTCTCTCGAATGAAAGCGAAAGGAAAGGAGCGCCGATTCCGTCTCTCAAATGAAAATGAAAGGAAAGGAGCGCCGATCCCGTCTCTCGAATGAAAGCGAAAGGAAAGGAGCGCCGATTCCGTCTCTCGAATGAAAGCGAAAGGAAAGGAGCGCCGATTCCGTCTCTCGAATGAAAGCGAAAGGAAAGGAGCGCCGATTCCGTCTCTCGAATGAAAGCGAAAGGAAAGGAGCGCCGATCCCGTCTCTCGAATGAAAGCGAAAGGAAAGGAGCGCCGATTCCGTCTCTCAAATGAAAATGAAAGGAAAGGAGCGCCGATCCCGTCTCTCGAATGAAAGCGAAAGGAAAGGAGCGCCGATCCCGTCTCTCGAATGAAAGCGAAAGGAAAGGAGCGCCGATTCCGTCTCTCGAATGAAAGCGAAAGGAAAGGAGCGCCGATTCCGTCTCTCGAATGAAAGCGAAAGGAAAGGAGCGCCGATTCCGTCTCTCGAATGAAAGCGAAAGGAAAGGAGCGCCGATCCCGTCTCTCGAATGAAAGCGAAAGGAAAGGAGCGCCGATTCCGTCTCTCAAATGAAAGCGAAAGGAAAGGAGCGCCGATCCCGTCTCTCGAATGAAAGCGAAAGGAAAGGAGCGCCGATTCCGTCTCTCGAATGAAAGCGAAAGGAAAGGAGCGCCGATTCCGTCTCTCGAATGAAAGCGAAAGGAAAGGAGCGCCGATTCCGTCTCTCGAATGAAAGCGAAAGGAAAGGAGCGCCGATCCCGTCTCTCGAATGAAAGCGAAAGGAAAGGAGCGCCGATTCCGTCTCTCGAATGAAAGCGAAAGGAAAGGAGCGCCGATCCCGTCTCTCGAATGAAAGCGAAAGGAAAGGAGCGCCGATTCCGTCTCTCAAATGAAAATGAAAGGAAAGGAGCGCCGATCCCGTCTCTCGAATGAAAGCGAAAGGAAAGGAGCGCCGATTCCGTCTCTCAAATGAAAATGAAAGGAAAGGAGCGCCGATCCCGTCTCTCGAATGAAAGCGAAAGGAAAGGAGCGCCGATTCCGTCTCTCGAATGAAAGCGAAAGGAAAGGAGCGCCGATTCCGTCTCTCGAATGAAAGCGAAAGGAAAGGAGCGCCGATTCCGTCTCTCGAATGAAAGCGAAAGGAAAGGAGCGCCGATCCCGTCTCTCGAATGAAAGCGAAAGGAAAGGAGCGCCGATTCCGTCTCTCAAATGAAAATGAAAGGAAAGGAGCGCCGATCCCGTCTCTCGAATGAAAGCGAAAGGAAAGGAGCGCCGATTCCGTCTCTCAAATGAAAATGAAAGGAAAGGAGCGCCGATCCCGTCTCTCGAATGAAAGCGAAAGGAAAGGAGCGCCGATTCCGTCTCTCAAATGAAAATGAAAGGAAAGGAGCGCCGATCCCGTCTCTCGAATGAAAGCGAAAGGAAAGGAGCGCCGATTCCGTCTCTCGAATGAAAGCGAAAGGAAAGGAGCGCCGATTCCGTCTCTCGAATGAAAGCGAAAGGAAAGGAGCGCCGATCCCGTCTCTCGAATGAAAGCGAAAGGAAAGGAGCGCCGATTCCGTCTCTCGAATGAAAGCGAAAGGAAAGGAGCGCCGATTCCGTCTCTCGAATGAAAGCGAAAGGAAAGGAGCGCCGATTCCGTCTCTCGAATGAAAGCGAAAGGAAAGGAGCGCCGATTCCGTCTCTCGAATGAAAGCGAAAGGAAAGGAGCGCCGATTCCGTCTCTCGAATGAAAGCGAAAGGAAAGGAGCGCCGATTCCGTCTCTCAAATGAAAGCGAAAGGAAAGGAGCGCCGATCCCGTCTCTCGAATGAAAGCGAAAGGAAAGGAGCGCCGATTCCGTCTCTCGAATGAAAGCGAAAGGAAAGGAGCGCCGATTCCGTCTCTCGAATGAAAGCGAAAGGAAAGGAGCGCCGATTCCGTCTCTCGAATGAAAGCGAAAGGAAAGGAGCGCCGATCCCGTCTCTCGAATGAAAGCGAAAGGAAAGGAGCGCCGATTCCGTCTCTCGAATGAAAGCGAAAGGAAAGGAGCGCCGATCCCGTCTCTCGAATGAAAGCGAAAGGAAAGGAGCGCCGATTCCGTCTCTCGAATGAAAGCGAAAGGAAAGGAGCGCCGATTCCGTCTCTCGAATGAAAGCGAAAGGAAAGGAGCGCCGATTCCGTCTCTCGAATGAAAGCGAAAGGAAAGGAGCGCCGATTCCGTCTCTCGAATGAAAGCGAAAGGAAAGGAGCGCCGATTCCGTCTCTCGAATGAAAGCGAAAGGAAAGGAGCGCCGATTCCGTCTCTCGAATGAAAGCGAAAGGAAAGGAGCGCCGATTCCGTCTCTCGAATGAAAGCGAAAGGAAAGGAGCGCCGATTCCGTCTCTCAAATGAAAGCGAAAGGAAAGGAGCGCCGATCCCGTCTCTCGAATGAAAGCGAAAGGAAAGGAGCGCCGATTCCGTCTCTCGAATGAAAGCGAAAGGAAAGGAGCGCCGATTCCGTCTCTCGAATGAAAGCGAAAGGAAAGGAGCGCCGATTCCGTCTCTCGAATGAAAGCGAAAGGAAAGGAGCGCCGATCCCGTCTCTCGAATGAAAGCGAAAGGAAAGGAGCGCCGATTCCGTCTCTCAAATGAAAATGAAAGGAAAGGAGCGCCGATCCCGTCTCTCGAATGAAAGCGAAAGGAAAGGAGCGCCGATTCCGTCTCTCAAATGAAAATGAAAGGAAAGGAGCGCCGATCCCGTCTCTCGAATGAAAGCGAAAGGAAAGGAGCGCCGATTCCGTCTCTCAAATGAAAATGAAAGGAAAGGAGCGCCGATCCCGTCTCTCGAATGAAAGCGAAAGGAAAGGAGCGCCGATTCCGTCTCTCGAATGAAAGCGAAAGGAAAGGAGCGCCGATTCCGTCTCTCGAATGAAAGCGAAAGGAAAGGAGCGCCGATCCCGTCTCTCGAATGAAAGCGAAAGGAAAGGAGCGCCGATTCCGTCTCTCGAATGAAAGCGAAAGGAAAGGAGCGCCGATTCCGTCTCTCGAATGAAAGCGAAAGGAAAGGAGCGCCGATCCCGTCTCTCGAATGAAAGCGAAAGGAAAGGAGCGCCGATTCCGTCTCTCGAATGAAAGCGAAAGGAAAGGAGCGCCGATTCCGTCTCTCGAATGAAAGCGAAAGGAAAGGAGCGCCGATTCCGTCTCTCAAATGAAAGGGAAAGGAAAGGAGCGCCGAATCCATCTCTCAAATGAAAGCGAAAGGAAAGGAGCGCCGATTCCGTCTCTCAAATGAAAGGGAAAGGAAAGGAGCGCCGAATCCATCTCTCAAATGAAAGCGAAAGGAAAGGAGCGCCGATTCCGTCTCTCAAATGAAAGGGAAAGGAAAGGAGCGCCGAATCCATCTCTCAAATGAAAGCGAAAGGAAAGGAGCGCCGATTCCGTCTCTCAAATGAAAATGAAAGGAAAGGAGCGCCGATCCCGTCTCTCGAATGAAAGCGAAAGGAAAGGAGCGCCGATTCCGTCTCTCAAATGAAAATGAAAGGAAAGGAGCGCCGATCCCGTCTCTCGAATGAAAGCGAAAGGAAAGGAGCGCCGATTCCGTCTCTCAAATGAAAATGAAAGGAAAGGAGCGCCGATCCCGTCTCTCGAATGAAAGCGAAAGGAAAGGAGCGCCGATTCCGTCTCTCGAATGAAAGCGAAAGGAAAGGAGCGCCGATTCCGTCTCTCGAATGAAAGCGAAAGGAAAGGAGCGCCGATCCCGTCTCTCGAATGAAAGCGAAAGGAAAGGAGCGCCGATTCCGTCTCTCGAATGAAAGCGAAAGGAAAGGAGCGCCGATTCCGTCTCTCGAATGAAAGCGAAAGGAAAGGAGCGCCGATTCCGTCTCTCAAATGAAAGGGAAAGGAAAGGAGCGCCGATCCCGTCTCTCAAATGAAAGGGAAAGGAAAGGAGCGCCGATTCCGTCTCTCGAATGAAAGCGAAAGGAAAGGAGCGCCGATTCCGTCTCTCGAATGAAAGCGAAAGGAAAGGAGCGCCGATTCCGTCTCTCGAATGAAAGCGAAAGGAAAGGAGCGCCGATCCCGTCTCTCGAATGAAAGCGAAAGGAAAGGAGCGCCGATTCCGTCTCTCAAATGAAAATGAAAGGAAAGGAGCGCCGATCCCGTCTCTCGAATGAAAGCGAAAGGAAAGGAGCGCCGATTCCGTCTCTCGAATGAAAGCGAAAGGAAAGGAGCGCCGATTCCGTCTCTCGAATGAAAGCGAAAGGAAAGGAGCGCCGATCCCGTCTCTCGAATGAAAGCGAAAGGAAAGGAGCGCCGATTCCGTCTCTCGAATGAAAGCGAAAGGAAAGGAGCGCCGATTCCGTCTCTCGAATGAAAGCGAAAGGAAAGGAGCGCCGATTCCGTCTCTCAAATGAAAGGGAAAGGAAAGGAGCGCCGATCCCGTCTCTCAAATGAAAGGGAAAGGAAAGGAGCGCCGATTCCGTCTCTCGAATGAAAGCGAAAGGAAAGGAGCGCCGATTCCGTCTCTCGAATGAAAGCGAAAGGAAAGGAGCGCCGATTCCGTCTCTCGAATGAAAGCGAAAGGAAAGGAGCGCCGATTCCGTCTCTCAAATGAAAGCGAAAGGAAAGGAGCGCCGATTCCGTCTCTCAAATGAAAATGAAAGGAAAGGAGCGCCGATCCCGTCTCTCAAATGAAAGCGAAAGGAAAGGAGCGCCGATTCCGTCTCTCAAATGAAAGCGAAAGGAAAGGAGAGTCGATTCCGTCTCTCAAATGAAAGCGAAAGGAAAGGAGCGCCGATTCCGTCTCTCAAATGAAAGCGAAAGGAAAGGAGCGCCGATTCCGTCTCTCAAATGAAAATGAAAGGAAAGGAGCGCCGATCCCGTCTCTCAAATGAAAGCGAAAGGAAAGGAGCGCCGATTCCGTCTCTCAAATGAAAGCGAAAGGAAAGGAGAGTCGATTCCGTCTCTCAAATGAAAGCGAAAGGAAAGGAGCGCCGATTCCGTCTCTCGAATGAAAGCGAAAGGAAAGGAGCGCCGATTCCGTCTCTCGAATGAAAGCGAAAGGAAAGGAGCGCCGATTCCGTCTCTCAAATGAAAATGAAAGGAAAGGAGCGCCGATCCCGTCTCTCGAATGAAAGCGAAAGGAAAGGAGCGCCGATTCCGTCTCTCGAATGAAAGCGAAAGGAAAGGAGCGCCGATTCCGTCTCTCGAATGAAAGCGAAAGGAAAGGAGCGCCGATTCCGTCTCTCGAATGAAAGCGAAAGGAAAGGAGCGCCGATTCCGTCTCTCGAATGAAAGCGAAAGGAAAGGAGCGCCGATTCCGTCTCTCGAATGAAAGCGAAAGGAAAGGAGCGCCGATTCCGTCTCTCGAATGAAAGCGAAAGGAAAGGAGCGCCGATTCCGTCTCTCGAATGAAAGCGAAAGGAAAGGAGCGCCGATTCCGTCTCTCAAATGAAAGCGAAAGGAAAGGAGCGCCGATTCCGTCTCTCAAATGAAAATGAAAGGAAAGGAGCGCCGATCCCGTCTCTCAAATGAAAGCGAAAGGAAAGGAGCGCCGATTCCGTCTCTCAAATGAAAGCGAAAGGAAAGGAGAGTCGATTCCGTCTCTCAAATGAAAGCGAAAGGAAAGGAGCGCCGATTCCGTCTCTCAAATGAAAGCGAAAGGAAAGGAGCGCCGATTCCGTCTCTCAAATGAAAATGAAAGGAAAGGAGCGCCGATCCCGTCTCTCAAATGAAAGCGAAAGGAAAGGAGCGCCGATTCCGTCTCTCAAATGAAAGCGAAAGGAAAGGAGAGTCGATTCCGTCTCTCAAATGAAAGCGAAAGGAAAGGAGCGCCGATTCCGTCTCTCGAATGAAAGCGAAAGGAAAGGAGCGCCGATTCCGTCTCTCGAATGAAAGCGAAAGGAAAGGAGCGCCGATTCCGTCTCTCGAATGAAAGCGAAAGGAAAGGAGCGCCGATTCCGTCTCTCGAATGAAAGCGAAAGGAAAGGAGCGCCGATTCCGTCTCTCGAATGAAAGCGAAAGGAAAGGAGCGCCGATTCCGTCTCTCGAATGAAAGCGAAAGGAAAGGAGCGCCGATTCCGTCTCTCGAATGAAAGCGAAAGGAAAGGAGCGCCGATTCCGTCTCTCGAATGAAAGCGAAAGGAAAGGAGCGCCGATTCCGTCTCTCAAATGAAAGCGAAAGGAAAGGAGCGCCGATTCCGTCTCTCAAATGAAAATGAAAGGAAAGGAGCGCCGATCCCGTCTCTCAAATGAAAGCGAAAGGAAAGGAGCGCCGATTCCGTCTCTCAAATGAAAGCGAAAGGAAAGGAGAGTCGATTCCGTCTCTCAAATGAAAGCGAAAGGAAAGGAGCGCCGATTCCGTCTCTCAAATGAAAGCGAAAGGAAAGGAGCGCCGATTCCGTCTCTCAAATGAAAATGAAAGGAAAGGAGCGCCGATCCCGTCTCTCAAATGAAAGCGAAAGGAAAGGAGCGCCGATTCCGTCTCTCAAATGAAAGCGAAAGGAAAGGAGAGTCGATTCCGTCTCTCAAATGAAAGCGAAAGGAAAGGAGCGCCGATTCCGTCTCTCAAATGAAAGCGAAAGGAAAGGAGCGCCGATTCCGTCTCTCAAATGAAAATGAAAGGAAAGGAGCGCCGATCCCGTCTCTCAAATGAAAGCGAAAGGAAAGGAGCGCCGATTCCGTCTCTCAAATGAAAGGGAAAGGAAAGGAGCGCAGATTCCGTCTCTCAAATGAAAGCGAAAGGAAAGGAGCGCCGATTCCGTCTCTCAAATGAAAATGAAAGGAAAGGAGCGCCGATCCCGTCTCTCAAATGAAAGCGAAAGGAAAGGAGCGCCGATTCCGTCTCTCAAATGAAAGCGAAAGGAAAGGAGAGTCGATTCCGTCTCTCAAATGAAAGCGAAAGGAAAGGAGCGCCGATTCCGTCTCTCAAATGAAAGCGAAAGGAAAGGAGCGCCGATTCCGTCTCTCAAATGAAAATGAAAGGAAAGGAGCGCCGATCCCGTCTCTCGAATGAAAGCGAAAGGAAAGGAGCGCCGATTCCGTCTCTCGAATGAAAGCGAAAGGAAAGGAGCGCCGATTCCGTCTCTCGAATGAAAGCGAAAGGAAAGGAGTGCCGATTCCGTCTCTCGAATGAAAGCGAAAGGAAAGGAGCGCCGATCCCGTCTCTCGAATGAAAGCGAAAGGAAAGGAGCGCCGATTCCGTCTCTCAAATGAAAGGGAAAGGAAAGGAGCGCCGATTCCGTCTCTCGAATGAAAGCGAAAGGAAAGGAGCGCCGATTCCGTCTCTCAAATGAAAATGAAAGGAAAGGAGCGCCGATCCCGTCTCTCGAATGAAAGCGAAAGGAAAGGAGCGCCGATTCCGTCTCTCGAATGAAAGCGAAAGGAAAGGAGCGCCGATTCCGTCTCTCGAATGAAAGCGAAAGGAAAGGAGCGCCGATTCCGTCTCTCGAATGAAAGCGAAAGGAAAGGAGCGCCGATTCCGTCTCTCGAATGAAAGCGAAAGGAAAGGAGCGCCGATTCCGTCTCTCGAATGAAAGCGAAAGGAAAGGAGCGCCGATTCCGTCTCTCGAATGAAAGCGAAAGGAAAGGAGCGCCGATTCCGTCTCTCGAATGAAAGCGAAAGGAAAGGAGCGCCGATTCCGTCTCTCAAATGAAAGCGAAAGGAAAGGAGCGCCGATTCCGTCTCTCAAATGAAAATGAAAGGAAAGGAGCGCCGATCCCGTCTCTCAAATGAAAGCGAAAGGAAAGGAGCGCCGATTCCGTCTCTCAAATGAAAGCGAAAGGAAAGGAGAGTCGATTCCGTCTCTCAAATGAAAGCGAAAGGAAAGGAGCGCCGATTCCGTCTCTCAAATGAAAGCGAAAGGAAAGGAGCGCCGATTCCGTCTCTCGAATGAAAGCGAAAGGAAAGGAGCGCCGATTCCGTCTCTCGAATGAAAGCGAAAGGAAAGGAGCGCCGATTCCGTCTCTCGAATGAAAGCGAAAGGAAAGGAGCGCCGATTCCGTCTCTCGAATGAAAGCGAAAGGAAAGGAGCGCCGATTCCGTCTCTCGAATGAAAGCGAAAGGAAAGGAGCGCCGATTCCGTCTCTCGAATGAAAGCGAAAGGAAAGGAGTGCCGATTCCGTCTCTCGAATGAAAGCGAAAGGAAAGGAGCGCCGATTCCGTCTCTCGAATGAAAGCGAAAGGAAAGGAGCGCCGATTCCGTCTCTCGAATGAAAGCGAAAGGAAAGGAGCGCCGATTCCGTCTCTCGAATGAAAGCGAAAGGAAAGGAGCGCCGATTCCGTCTCTCGAATGAAAGCGAAAGGAAAGGAGCGCCGATTCCGTCTCTCAAATGAAAGCGAAAGGAAAGGAGCGCCGATTCCGTCTCTCAAATGAAAATGAAAGGAAAGGAGCGCCGATCCCGTCTCTCAAATGAAAGCGAAAGGAAAGGAGCGCCGATTCCGTCTCTCAAATGAAAGCGAAAGGAAAGGAGAGTCGATTCCGTCTCTCAAATGAAAGCGAAAGGAAAGGAGCGCCGATTCCGTCTCTCAAATGAAAGCGAAAGGAAAGGAGCGCCGATTCCGTCTCTCAAATGAAAATGAAAGGAAAGGAGCGCCGATCCCGTCTCTCAAATGAAAGCGAAAGGAAAGGAGCGCCGATTCCGTCTCTCAAATGAAAGCGAAAGGAAAGGAGCGCCGATCCCGTCTCTCAAATGAAAGCGAAAGGAAAGGAGAGTCGATTCCGTCTCTCAAATGAAAGCGAAAGGAAAGGAGCGCCGATTCCGTCTCTCAAATGAAAGCGAAAGGAAAGGAGCGCCGATTCCGTCTCTCAAATGAAAATGAAAGGAAAGGAGCGCCGATCCCGTCTCTCAAATGAAAGCGAAAGGAAAGGAGCGCCGATTCCGTCTCTCAAATGAAAGGGAAAGGAAAGGAGCGCAGATTCCGTCTCTCAAATGAAAGGGAAAGAAAAGGAGCGCCGATTCCGTCTCTCAAATGAAAATGAAAGGAAAGGAGCGCCGATCCCGTCTCTCAAATGAAAGCGAAAGGAAAGGAGCGCCGATTCCGTCTCTCAAATGAAAGCGAAAGGAAAGGAGCGCCGATTCCGTCTCTCAAATGAAAATGAAAGGAAAGGAGCGCCGATCCCGTCTCTCAAATGAAAGCGAAAGGAAAGGAGCGCCGATTCCGTCTCTCAAATGAAAGGGAAAGGAAAGGAGCGCAGATTCCGTCTCTCAAATGAAAGGGAAAGAAAAGGAGCGCCGATTCCGTCTCTCAAATGAAAATGAAAGGAAAGGAGCGCCGATCCCGTCTCTCAAATGAAAGCGAAAGGAAAGGAGCGCCGATTCCGTCTCTCAAATGAAAATGAAAGGAAAGGAGCGCCGATCCCGTCTCTCAAATGAAAGCGAAAGGAAAGGAGCGCCGATTCCGTCTCTCAAATGAAAATGAAAGGAAAGGAGCGCCGATCCCGTCTCTCAAATGAAAGCGAAAGGAAAGGAGCGCCGATTCCGTCTCTCAAATGAAAGGGAAAGGAAAGGAGCGCAGATTCCGTCTCTCAAATGAAAGCGAAAGGAAAGGAGCGCCGATTCCGTCTCTCAAATGAAAATGAAAGGAAAGGAGCGCCGATCCCGTCTCTCAAATGAAAGCGAAAGGAAAGGAGCGCCGATTCCGTCTCTCAAATGAAAGGGAAAGGAAAGGAGCGCAGATTCCGTCTCTCAAATGAAAGCGAAAGGAAAGGAGCGCCGATTCCGTCTCTCAAATGAAAATGAAAGGAAAGGAGCGCCGATCCCGTCTCTCAAATGAAAATGAAAGGAAAGGAGCGCCGATTCCGTCTCTCAAATGAAAGGGAAAGGAAAGGAGCGCAGATTCCGTCTCTCAAATGAAAATGAAAGGAAAGGAGCGCCGATTCCGTCTCTCAAATGAAAGCGAAAGGAAAGGAGCGCCGATTCCGTCTCTCAAATGAAAGCGAAAGGAAAGGAGAGTCGATTCCGTCTCTCAAATGAAAGCGAAAGGAAAGGAGCGCCGATTCCGTCTCTCAAATGAAAGCGAAAGGAAAGGAGAGTCGATTCCGTCTCTCAAATGAAAGCGAAAGGAAAGGAGCGCCGATTCCGTCTCTCAAATGAAAGCGAAAGGAAAGGAGAGTCGATTCCGTCTCTCAAATGAAAGCGAAAGGAAAGGAGCGCCGATTCCGTCTCTCGAATGAAAGCGAAAGGAAAGGAGCGCCGATTCCGTCTCTCAAATGAAAATGAAAGGAAAGGAGCGCCGATCCCGTCTCTCGAATGAAAGCGAAAGGAAAGGAGCGCCGATTCCGTCTCTCGAATGAAAGCGAAAGGAAAGGAGCGCCGATTCCGTCTCTCGAATGAAAGCGAAAGGAAAGGAGCGCCGATTCCGTCTCTCGAATGAAAGCGAAAGGAAAGGAGCGCCGATTCCGTCTCTCGAATGAAAGCGAAAGGAAAGGAGCGCCGATTCCGTCTCTCAAATGAAAGCGAAAGGAAAGGAGCGCCGATTCCGTCTCTCAAATGAAAGCGAAAGGAAAGGAGCGCCGATTCCGTCTCTCAAATGAAAGGGAAAGGAAAGGAGCGCAGATTCCGTCTCTCAAATGAAAGCGAAAGGAAAGGAGCGCCGATTCCGTCTCTCAAATGAAAATGAAAGGAAAGGAGCGCCGATTCCGTCTCTCAAATGAAAGCGAAAGGAAAGGAGCGCAGATTCCGTCTCTCGAATGAAAGCGAAAGGAAAGGAGCGCCGATTCCGTCTCTCAAATGAAAATGAAAGGAAAGGAGCGCCGATTCCGTCTCTCAAATGAAAGCGAAAGGAAAGGAGCGCCGATTCCGTCTCTCGAATGAAAGCGAAAGGAAAGGAGCGCCGATTCCGTCTCTCAAATGAAAGCGAAAGGAAAGGAGAGTCGATTCCGTCTCTCAAATGAAAGCGAAAGGAAAGGAGAGTCGATTCCGTCTCTCAAATGAAAGCGAAAGGAAAGGAGCGCCGATTCCGTCTCTCAAATGAAAATGAAAGGAAAGGAGCGCCGATTCCGTCTCTCAAATGAAAGCGAAAGGAAAGGAGCGCCGATTCCGTCTCTCGAATGAAAGCGAAAGGAAAGGAGCGCCGATTCCGTCTCTCAAATGAAAGCGAAAGGAAAGGAGAGTCGATTCCGTCTCTCAAATGAAAGCGAAAGGAAAGGAGCGCCGATTCCGTCTCTCAAATGAAAGCGAAAGGAAAGGAGAGTCGATTCCGTCTCTCAAATGAAAGCGAAAGGAAAGGAGCGCCGATTCCGTCTCTCAAATGAAAGCGAAAGGAAAGGAGAGTCGATTCCGTCTCTCAAATGAAAGCGAAAGGAAAGGAGCGCCGATTCCGTCTCTCGAATGAAAGCGAAAGGAAAGGAGCGCCGATTCCGTCTCTCGAATGAAAGCGAAAGGAAAGGAGCGCCGATTCCGTCTCTCGAATGAAAGCGAAAGGAAAGGAGCGCCGATTCCGTCTCTCAAATGAAAATGAAAGGAAAGGAGCGCCGATTCCGTCTCTCAAATGAAAGCGAAAGGAAAGGAGCGCCGATTCCGTCTCTCGAATGAAAGCGAAAGGAAAGGAGCGCCGATTCCGTCTCTCAAATGAAAGCGAAAGGAAAGGAGAGTCGATTCCGTCTCTCAAATGAAAGCGAAAGGAAAGGAGCGCCGATTCCGTCTCTCAAATGAAAGCGAAAGGAAAGGAGCGCCGATTCCGTCTCTCAAATGAAAGCGAAAGGAAAGGAGAGTCGATTCCGTCTCTCAAATGAAAGCGAAAGGAAAGGAGCGCCGATTCCGTCTCTCAAATGAAAGCGAAAGGAAAGGAGAGTCGATTCCGTCTCTCAAATGAAAGCGAAAGGAAAGGAGCGCCGATTCCGTCTCTCAAATGAAAGCGAAAGGAAAGGAGAGTCGATTCCGTCTCTCAAATGAAAGCGAAAGGAAAGGAGCGCCGATTCCGTCTCTCGAATGAAAGCGAAAGGAAAGGAGCGCCGATTCCGTCTCTCAAATGAAAATGAAAGGAAAGGAGCGCCGATCCCGTCTCTCGAATGAAAGCGAAAGGAAAGGAGCGCCGATTCCGTCTCTCGAATGAAAGCGAAAGGAAAGGAGCGCCGATTCCGTCTCTCGAATGAAAGCGAAAGGAAAGGAGCGCCGATTCCGTCTCTCGAATGAAAGCGAAAGGAAAGGAGCGCCGATTCCGTCTCTCGAATGAAAGCGAAAGGAAAGGAGCGCCGATTCCGTCTCTCAAATGAAAGCGAAAGGAAAGGAGCGCCGATTCCGTCTCTCAAATGAAAGCGAAAGGAAAGGAGCGCCGATTCCGTCTCTCAAATGAAAGGGAAAGGAAAGGAGCGCAGATTCCGTCTCTCAAATGAAAGCGAAAGGAAAGGAGCGCCGATTCCGTCTCTCAAATGAAAATGAAAGGAAAGGAGCGCCGATTCCGTCTCTCAAATGAAAGCGAAAGGAAAGGAGCGCAGATTCCGTCTCTCGAATGAAAGCGAAAGGAAAGGAGCGCCGATTCCGTCTCTCAAATGAAAATGAAAGGAAAGGAGCGCCGATTCCGTCTCTCAAATGAAAGCGAAAGGAAAGGAGCGCCGATTCCGTCTCTCGAATGAAAGCGAAAGGAAAGGAGCGCCGATTCCGTCTCTCAAATGAAAGCGAAAGGAAAGGAGAGTCGATTCCGTCTCTCAAATGAAAGCGAAAGGAAAGGAGCGCCGATTCCGTCTCTCAAATGAAAGCGAAAGGAAAGGAGCGCCGATTCCGTCTCTCAAATGAAAGCGAAAGGAAAGGAGAGTCGATTCCGTCTCTCAAATGAAAGCGAAAGGAAAGGAGCGCCGATTCCGTCTCTCAAATGAAAGCGAAAGGAAAGGAGAGTCGATTCCGTCTCTCAAATGAAAGCGAAAGGAAAGGAGCGCCGATTCCGTCTCTCAAATGAAAGCGAAAGGAAAGGAGAGTCGATTCCGTCTCTCAAATGAAAGCGAAAGGAAAGGAGCGCCGATTCCGTCTCTCGAATGAAAGCGAAAGGAAAGGAGCGCCGATTCCGTCTCTCAAATGAAAATGAAAGGAAAGGAGCGCCGATCCCGTCTCTCAAATGAAAGCGAAAGGAAAGGAGTGCCGATTCCGTCTCTCGAATGAAAGCGAAAGGAAAGGAGCGCCGATTCCGTCTCTCAAATGAAAATGAAAGGAAAGGAGCGCCGATCCCGTCTCTCAAATGAAAGCGAAAGGAAAGGAGCGCCGATTCCGTCTCTCAAATGAAAATGAAAGGAAAGGAGCGCCGATCCCGTCTCTCAAATGAAAGCGAAAGGAAAGGAGCGCCGATTCCGTCTCTCAAATGAAAATGAAAGGAAAGGAGCGCCGATCCCGTCTCTCAAATGAAAGCGAAAGGAAAGGAGCGCCGATTCCGTCTCTCAAATGAAAGGGAAAGGAAAGGAGCGCAGATTCCGTCTCTCAAATGAAAATGAAAGGAAAGGAGCGCCGATCCCGTCTCTCAAATGAAAGCGAAAGGAAAGGAGCGCCGATTCCGTCTCTCAAATGAAAGGGAAAGGAAAGGAGCGCAGATTCCGTCTCTCAAATGAAAGGGAAAGGAAAGGAGCGCCGATCCCGTCTCTCAAATGAAAGGGAAAGGAAAGGAGCGCCGATCCCGTCTCTCAAATGAAAGGGAAAGGAAAGGAGCGCAGATTCCGTCTCTCAAATGAAAGGGAAAGGAAAGGAGCGCCGAATCCATCTCTCAAATGAAAGCGAAAGGAAAGGAGCGCCGATCCCGTCTCTCAAATGAAAGCGAAAGGAAAGGAGCGCCGATTCCGTCTCTCAAATGAAAATGAAAGGAAAGGAGCGCCGATCCCGTCTCTCAAATGAAAATGAAAGGAAAGGAGCGCCGATTCCGTCTCTCAAATGAAAGGGAAAGGAAAGGAGCGCAGATTCCGTCTCTCAAATGAAAATGAAAGGAAAGGAGCGCCGATTCCGTCTCTCAAATGAAAATGAAAGGAAAGGAGCGCCGATCCCGTCTCTCAAATGAAAGCGAAAGGAAAGGAGCGCCGATCCCGTCTCTCAAATGAAAGCGAAAGGAAAGGAGCGCCGATTCCGTCTCTCAAATGAAAATGAAAGGAAAGGAGCGCCGATCCCGTCTCTCAAATGAAAGCGAAAGGAAAGGAGCGCCGATTCCGTCTCTCAAATGAAAATGAAAGGAAAGGAGCGCCGATCCCGTCTCTCAAATGAAAGCGAAAGGAAAGGAGCGCCGATTCCGTCTCTCAAATGAAAGGGAAAGGAAAGGAGCGCAGATTCCGTCTCTCAAATGAAAGGGAAAGGAAAGGAGCGCCGATCCCGTCTCTCAAATGAAAGGGAAAGGAAAGGAGCGCCGATCCCGTCTCTCAAATGAAAGGGAAAGGAAAGGAGCGCAGATTCCGTCTCTCAAATGAAAGGGAAAGGAAAGGAGCGCCGAATCCATCTCTCAAATGAAAGCGAAAGGAAAGGAGCGCCGATCCCGTCTCTCAAATGAAAGCGAAAGGAAAGGAGCGCCGATTCCGTCTCTCAAATGAAAATGAAAGGAAAGGAGCGCCGATCCCGTCTCTCAAATGAAAATGAAAGGAAAGGAGCGCCGATTCCGTCTCTCAAATGAAAGGGAAAGGAAAGGAGCGCAGATTCCGTCTCTCAAATGAAAATGAAAGGAAAGGAGCGCCGATTCCGTCTCTCAAATGAAAATGAAAGGAAAGGAGCGCCGATCCCGTCTCTCAAATGAAAGCGAAAGGAAAGGAGCGCCGATTCCGTCTCTCAAATGAAAGGGAAAGGAAAGGAGCGCAGATTCCGTCTCTCAAATGAAAGCGAAAGGAAAGGAGCGCCGATCCCGTCTCTCAAATGAAAGCGAAAGGAAAGGAGCGCCGATTCCGTCTCTCGAATGAAAGCGAAAGGAAAGGAGCGCCGATTCCGTCTCTCGAATGAAAGCGAAAGGAAAGGAGCGCCGATTCCGTCTCTCAAATGAAAGCGAAAGGAAAGGAGCGCCGATTCCGTCTCTCAAATGAAAGGGAAAGGAAAGGAGCGCCGATTCCGTCTCTCAAATGAAAATGAAAGGAAAGGAGCGCCGATCCCGTCTCTCAAATGAAAGCGAAAGGAAAGGAGCGCCGATTCCGTCTCTCAAATGAAAGCGAAAGGAAAGGAGCGCCGATTCCGTCTCTCAAATGAAAGGGAAAGGAAAGGAGCGCAGATTCCGTCTCTCAAATGAAAGGGAAAGGAAAGGAGCGCCGAATCCATCTCTCAAATGAAAGCGAAAGGAAAGGAGCGCCGATCCCGTCTCTCAAATGAAAGCGAAAGGAAAGGAGCGCCGATTCCGTCTCTCAAATGAAAGCGAAAGGAAAGGAGAGTCGATTCCGTCTCTCAAATGAAAGCGAAAGGAAAGGAGCACCGATTCCGTCTCTCAAATGAAAGCGAAAGGAAAGGAGAGTCGATTCCGTCTCTCAAATGAAAGCGAAAGGAAAGGAGCGCCGATTCCGTCTCTCAAATGAAAGCGAAAGGAAAGGAGCTCAGATTCCGTCTCTCTAATGAAAGCGAAAGGAAAGGAGCGCCGATTCCGTCTCTCAAATGAAAGCGAAAGGAAAGGAGTGCCGATTCCGTCTCTCAAATGAAAATGAAAGGAAAGGAGCGCCGATTCCGTCTCTCAAATGAGCGCGAGCGTGAGTGGTTGTCAAACTATCAAGCGTGAGCTGAGCGCGTCTTTAAGCAAAATGCCTATCGCTGTTTCGGAGTAAAAATGCTATAAACTTAAATTGGCTTTCTTTCAAATTGTTTCTAGCTCTTTTACCGTAATCTCGGCTATATATGCCGCGGCTTATAGTTATCGTCCGAAGCGAACAATTTGTGGAAATGTTTCGTGAGGCAAAACACACGTGTTAATAATGCGTACGGTCTAGTAATGGAACGTATAATGGGGGCTCCAAACTATTTTCGGGAGTGACGTATATGACCAAAGATGACGTAAATTTATAATTTAAACATAAAATGTAAGTTTTCCTATTCTCCCGACGTTGATATTCGGTTTTGCCAATGACCATAAATGACAGAACGTGTCTAAGGACTAGTCTTTGGAAATGACTAGTTGGATCAGTCAACGCTTAATTTAACTAAGGTGGGGTGGCGGAGTGGTTCGCACTTTCGCCTCGCAGCTAGAGGAAACGGGTTTGATCCCAACTGGATGAAAACTCGGAACAGCTTCTGCGTAGAGTGCCGTGAGAATTACAAATGATTTTAAACTTTTTATGGAAGTAAAGACTTGACATCTTAAAATTACACCGTATTTACTAAATATCAATGGCGTCTAACCTATAGTTTGCAAGTTCACTCCTCACTGGTTGAAGGGTTTTACACTGAGTTCTTCGGTTTCCCCTTTTCATTAAAACTTGTGGAGGTTAATGGTAATAGTGAGTGTAGGGAGATTTGCCTCGCGTGGCATGAAGAGCTTGACACAACCCTCCTACGCATTGTAGCCCGGCCACCTGTTTAAAGGCATTATAAATCGCTAGATGACTTGGGCCTAAGGTGGTGCCTTGGGTATTAGCCTAGCTGATTATTATTTTGAAAGGCTTTAAACAGTAAAAATAACAATTATTTTAGGCAAACTCAAAATCGTTCAGTGTAATACTTATAACTATTACGTTACTTATACTGATACATTGGATACAAAAATATACAGGGTGTTTCAAAAGGTAAGTATGCCAATTTTTCCCCATATTCCTACGATGAGTTAAAAGAGCGCCAGAGAGCTTCAAAGTGTGGCCTACTAGCCCCGGAAAGTAGGCTGCAACAAGCGCAAAACCAAGCAGCAGGGATTTTAAATACTGTTTAAGTTTACTTTTTTACGCTGGTTACCTCGATTTGTTTTTAAAGTCCTTTTTTACCTATCACATGAACCCAAACCTTAATGTTCGCGTTTCCCTGCTGCTTGGTTTGGCGTTTGTTGCAGCCTACTTCCAGGGGCTAGTAGGCCACACTTTGAAGCTCTCTGGCGCTCTTTTAACTCATTGTAGGATAATGGGGGAAAAACAGGCATACTTCTCAACTCACCCCCTACAACTCCTGAAAAATGTTGCATGACCTTTTGAAACACCCGGTTTATAACAATCGTGTTAGAGTAAAGCCATTTTTGCAATATACCGAAATCACGATGACCTTTTCTCTTTCCTCCAACGACCTCACCTAGGTGGCGACAAAAAACGTTGATGTATCATTGTATGCTAATGTAATTAACTAAGTTATGAACCAAATTTGAGACCAAAATTGAATGAAATTACTCCTCATGTACCGAAAAGCATTTTTAATTTCCCATTATAAGCTATTGACAACTGAAACAGTGTATAATTGAAATTATCTTATACCCGAAGGCTCGAAATAAACTCCACCTTATGATAATTTATTTAAATTCGTGTATAAAAATATTCCGAAAATAGTCGAGTACTTTTGACTTTGTTAAATAATTTAAATCTGAAGAGGGGGTGGAATTAGCTTTGCTAATCGAGTTAAGGCTAAAAATTCTAAAAACGCGATGAAGTCGCTACTAATTTAATTATTCATTTATGAGGAAGATAATGCACTGGCATTGTTATAAGTAGGATAATCGGTCCTCGAACTAACAACGAGTGTGTAGCGGGTTTCCCCGCGACTGTCAATTTAACTTTGTCATCCCCTTCGAAACGAGTTAGATTAGACGTTTGAGCTTGGCATTGGTACTTAGGCCATTAAACGGGCTTAACCCTTACTCTCGACAGGATTAGCCCGTAGCAGGGCGCTGCTATATTACGAAATGGTGTTTCCTTGTTTATAACGCTGAGGGCCTCGGCGCGTCGCTAGCGTCACGGTGCGGTGGCTCCGTGAAATAGTGGCCGACTGTAATAAAGATTAAAGCCACGGACCAGAAGACCTGGTCGGTGATTGAAAGGGGGGCTTCGCTGTCTGTCCTTTTCAATGTTTCCACGCTATATTCGGTCCCCTACTAAAAAAGGACACGGCCATCTATTTTTTTCTAACATGTCGTGGTGGGATTATTTACCGGATAGCGTTGTTAAACCCTACGTGGTCATCTCATTCCCTTAGCCGTACTATTAGTTGATTTTTTTAGCGGGGGGGTATCTTTGGGGACCCGTTGAAAGGTCTCCAACCCCCCCCCCGTAATACGTCACTAGTAAGACGGATGAAACGTTTTTACAGGGGTAGACGTTTTACATTTGAATGAAATATTATGTATGTTTTCTTTTTGCGAAACCCTCGGTTTTATTTTTATTTTATGGGGTTTTCTCTTTTACGAGTTTTATTTTGCCTTTAAATGTAAACACTAGGAATGTATCACGTGTCAGCGCCCCGTTAAAGCCGTTATTTCTTCCTTTTCGGTGTTTTCCAGGGTCTACAAATTGCGCTGTCAGATTGAGGCTTTTTAAAACGGATTTTTGTGATTGAAAGATGCAAATTATGGAAAACGGATTGAAATCGCCGGCAGCTAGAAGTAACCGTTTTTAGGTTGCGCGTCAGGCTCAGAGTTGCTTAAATGCTGAAAATGGATTTTGAGTTGGATGTCAGATTTTATGACAGTCAACCTGACGGCTTATTATGACAAATAAATTAAATCGATGTTGTCATGCTGTAGAATTTATTATTTTGCTTAGAATTGGCGTAGTGTTTTTCACTATTCTTGCAAAGATCATTTTCCGTAAAGCTGAGTCAGCTAGGTCTAAGTCATCGAGCGACTTTTAATACCTTTCAGTTCCGGTATCCAGGTTACAATGCGTAAGATGGTGGTGGCAAACCAACAGCTACCTATACTAACTATTACCGTTAACCTCAACAAGGTTTTACAGAAAGGAGCTTGGGTAAACCAGTGGGAAGATAATTTCCAAAACTCAACGCGAGATTTCACCCAGTGCCGCATGTTGGGATCGAACCCGGCTCCTCTTGCTGCGAGGCAAAAGTGCTAACCACCCCACGCCAAAGAGTTAACTTTTAAGTCGAATATATATTTCAATAGATGAGGCCATATTCAGAACATGATTGTGATTGGAAGCTAATACTAATAGTAAAAGTACCCCAAGACGTTAAATCGTCCAAATTAATATTTGCTTTTCCAAATCGCTCGATAGTGATTCTAGCAATCTAAGGAATTATTCATTCATTTCAATACATTGAAATTAATTAATTTATTTAAACAAAAATTTTAGAATATATATACAATTTAAAATAATAATCAGCTATAGGTTAATAACCAAGGCACCACATTAGGCCCAAGTCATCGAGCAACTTATAAGGCTTTTTAATTCAGGTGCCTGGGTTGTACCGTGAAGGATGGTGGTGGAAAGACCTTCATGCCACGCTTGTCCTTGCTTGGCTTAACATCCGAAGAACGCAATTTAGATCAACCCAAATTCCAAACAGTAGCGTATCCATGAAATTGTCTACTCCCATGGGAAAACAATTCACTGATTACACTTAACATTAACCTCCCTTAGTAATTACTCGTATTTAACTTGACATATTGATCGATTTCAAGCTCTAATTTCTAATGTACTTTATACTAAATGTATTCAATTATATTTTATTTAAATGTTTAACGTACTATATCCTTATTTGTTTGGGCAAACTCAAAACAGTAATTATTATATAATATATCATTAATTATACAATAGTTGTTCTATGAAAGCGTAAAGGACTATTTACATTTCCGTTTCTTGTATGGAACTCGAGGAGATAAATCGTCCATAAAACAAATCGCGCGATTAAATAATTAATTTAAAGATGTTTTATTATATTATTCTCGTCACGTACGCCTTCTTTGCTCGGTTCTTCACAGCGTTCCACTTCAAAGACGGTATTTCGGTAACAATGACAATTTCGTAAATACAACAGAGTCAATAATATAATTTAGAGAACTGTTTTCCTATACCTTAATGATCCCGTAATTAAAGGGATAACCTTTGTACATATAAGCCTTGGCGGGTAGTTATTTTCGAGATATTCCTCGCTTTAAATCATTTCTAAAACCTACGGAAATCAGTAAGAGTGGACGTAAACTTTACCCTTCCTTCAATTAGGTTAAAGAATGAAGTAAACTTTAAATAGAACGGCTTTTCGTAAATAAATAAAGTTGAAGCAACGTTGGAAGCATCCCGCCTTAAAAGGGGTCGGGGCAGATTCTCGCACGGTGTCTGATTTGTGAATTATTCCCTCGCTGTTACACGTACTCGAACTAATTTGTCAACATGACCATTTAAGGCGTGGTGGACCCCGCAGGTTATACGCATCCTCTAGTATATTAAATTTTCTTTAAAAGGGGTAAAGCCGGCGAGGGGGGTAATAAATGGGGGAAGGGGGACTCATTATTATCCCCCACCAGAGTTCTTTGGCCTGGCCCGTCTGTAAAGTGTAGCGCTGCCTTTAAAATCCCCAAATGCTTTCGCACCCCAACTTTGTATATTTTTAATCACGTTGGCGTTCTTCTCGACGGGGGTCGGGGGTCGGGGGTCATGGTAATTACGTCATTTTGGGGGACACGGGTTGCTTCACTCTCCTTTTGTTTGACGCGTAACTTTGTAAGTTTCGAAGGGACCTTTGTGCCGCCGTTACGGCTAATTTACATTTTTACCGTATATATTAGTTTCTACGACGAATTTTCCGCTACGTCGTAGGTCAAAAACCCTTGCTAGTAACCTTCGCCAGGTTGGCGGACATATTAGGAGGTAAATCTCGGTTTCCTCTCCGCAGTTCATCAGTCGAAGATACGGGTCATATCTTAGTGGAATGTCTCAAGTTTGAAAATGTCCGGAAATATTATGTTTACGCGGCTGAACTGCATGGCTAATTTAAGCGATTGCTTGACATATATTTTGGACTTGGGATAGGGGTCCGCGGAGTGGGTGATATGGTGGTAACAAAACGAATATAGTCTCGTTGGGAAAATTTGAGAATTAATAAATTCTAAATTTCATAAAGTTGATTTTATGTATTATACCATAACTAATAAAATAAAAATAAGTATGACACTTTCTTTTGCTTTAAGGCTAATTTTCTAACCGAACCTTTTTTCGGCACTGATACTCTCTTCAAGCTGTGACTTGGACTCGCGACTTACCGTTTCGGATGTTAAAAATTTAAGCCTAATATCGAAGAGCACGTTCTGGAGTCGCGAGGGGCTTTGGCTTTGCTTCGAAGCCCGCGTGCGAATCACGCGTGATAAAAAAAAACATGAGCTCGTGGCGCCGAGAAAAACTTTTTTAATTTTTATCATTTTAGCCTAATATTCCGCCTATCTATCGGAAACCAGATATTTAGGCTTAGCGGAAGTCTCTCACTAGAGGGCTCTGTGCTGAGAAAACATCTTGATTACGCTATAACTATGAAAATCAGTTTGGTTGTAAATCTCGTTAATTGTCATACTTATTGTGATTATGTTACTTATGATTATATGTATACATTGTAAATAGCCAATTCTTTTAATATTAATATTTGTTTTTTGTTCTAAAATTTGCCAAATTTGCCTTTAAAATAGTTAGAAAATATATTTCCGTAAATGTTATTTTTTTTAACAGGGTTCGAAAACCAAAAACCCGACCCAAAAAATAAACCCAGTATCCTAATTTTGGACCCACCCACCTCAGACTAAACCCACTTTCAAATCTCAGATTTTAAATGAAAAACTAACTAGTTCAATGTGCAATGACCACTTTAATATATATCTTAAGACTGAATTGTAATGTGATACAAACTTTACCAAGTTAACAGGCTTGATAACTTATAACTTGGTACTTATACCAGTCCTTTGGTTCCGCATACTTTTATAAGCTTTTCTGCTTTTTCTGATCCAAGTCGGTTTCTTAGTTTTGGCCAAAAGTTCCGGAACTGTGAAAATATTATTTATTTAGCATTTCTAATTTATCTTAGTTTAAATTTTTTCGCCATATCGTCTAATACCATATGGAAATAGTATACTAAAGTAAATTAAAAACCCACCCAAATGAAAAAACTCATTGGGTTGCGATATTTGGGAAAAAACCGGGGTTTTTTCGAACCCTGTTTTCTAAATGTTATATAGCATACTCGTGGAACCAATAGTCTTAAACGATAGCTACGCCGCAAAATTGGTGTTGGTCCATTTGATCGAAAAATATGTGATCGACAGTCGATCATTATACGTTGCAATTGATCGAAATTCCATTTGATCAAATCCCATTTGTCATTTGTTTCGTAAGATCGAACCTTCAAATGATCGAATACTATTTGATCGAATTCAAAAGTATTTATAGTACCAGTTGGTATGTTTTTATTTTATGTCAATATGAAGTGCAGAAGGAATAATGATGGAATAATTCATTGCTTTAACTGTATTAAGCCACAAAGATGAAGAGATTTTTACTTTATACACTATATGATGGAATTTTTTATGACATCGACGATAACGGCCCGTTGTTTTTGATATATATAAATAGGGTCAGGTTAGGTTAGGTTAGGTTGATGTACGCGCGCCGTAGGCGCGTATGCACCGTTGCCTTTTCGATTTACTCCCAAAAACTAGTAGTTTTACCCTACAGTATAGCTTTCGATCAAATTTCGTTCGATCAAATGCCATTCGATCAAATGCAATTCGATCAAATGCAATTCGATCAAATGCAATTCGATCAAATGGAAATTCGATCAAATGGGACCCGTTCGATCATTTGGGAATCGATCAAATAGACTCAAACCGCAAAATTTTGGTTTTGAAAACGAAAACATTTGAGAGAGTTGGCCGTTTTCGGTCTATCGAAATCTGGCAGCCTTGCCTGCCTTCCGGCCTGTATCTACATACCGAAAATGGCCGACGATTACGCCGCCGAAAATATTTTACTGAACTGATCGGCGGCGTTTTTGACCGTTATTTTGAATTATCGACTAAGACTATTAACTGTTTCCGCCCTGTTTTAAAAGGGATTTCTAAATTTACAACGAGCGAATAAATATTCATTCATCCATTCAGCGTGAGTAAAATTTATACCGGCGTTAGTAGGCCAAATTTAAAGGGAATATAACCGGCAAAGCAATCTTTATAGAAGACCCCTTTAATTTATCAAATTAGCCTGTACAGTGGCGCCAAATATTTCTAAAGCCAAAGGCTAGAGTGGCCAGATCTGCAAACGTTGGTGTTCCACACTAAATACCCGAGGTTATATTCCCTTTAAACGAGAGATCAAACTTAGAGTTGTCACAAACACGAAATATGATGTAATATCAGCCTCAAGGGGTAAAAATATAGAAATAAAATACATAGAATTTTCGTAAAGTGGTTTTATAATCGAATATTCTTCTGTGAAATCGTACTTTAAAAGTCTCAAACCAAATACATTTTAATACTTCATAAATTCTTAAAATCTTTTCAGGATTCAAAATCCTCACAAAGAATATGGGGAAATGCGCGGGAGTTTCCGGGAATTTAATATTAAATTGCAAATTAGATTGCGTTTTACAATACGGCTAAAGTTATTTTATCGTGGATTCAAACAGATTTTTATAAAATAAGTTACGGTAGAAAAATAGAGCTGACGAAATTAACTATATAAATTCACTTTATATGGGATCATTTAACTTCGTGAGGTGAAGTAAACAGTGGTTAATGAAGATTAAATTAAATCCTTGAAAATTAGGCTGTGTGATACACGCGGTACACTTTACGGCTGATGTATGCTTCCGCGGTTGATATTACCGTTCAAGTTTACTTTTTTACGCTGGTTACCTCGTTTGGTTTACAAAGTCCTTTTTACACACAATCCTAAGGATTTGTGTGTATTAGTCTCACGTACAGTGTAGCCGTTGCCGTCGATGCCGCCGTGTCACGCATACCTCTTCAACGGTTATAACTAGAATGGTCAATAATATCTCGTTCGAATGTACATACATTGCCATTGATAGCCTTTCATAAAGTTTTCAAATCGGAGCCCAAGAAGTTGGGCATTTGCCCAATTTACTATTTTCGGTGATTTCGCTATATGTGGTAGATATTTTCATTAAAATTAAGTCCGATAACGTTAAAAAACATTTATTGGATAGGTTAGGATTCAGCGGACCTACAACTTTGGTTATATCAGTAAATATTAAATTTAAGTATAGTTTTCAGGGTAATTTATGGGACCCCAATTTTCGTGTTTTTATATTTTCGCCTAAAAATCTACATACAGTTCCTTAATTTAAGTCCGATTTTCATGAAAGTTATATTTTTGAATAGCTGTGGTTTACATATAACCTAGAATTGCAAAAACGTTCCTTAAATTTAATTCTAAGTAAGGTTTTTTGGGCAGCGTATACGGACCCCCGCAATTTCCAACATTGTAAATCCGCGTGTTTATAGAGGTCTACGCGCCCGTTTCCATCTGGCGTTTTTCAAGGCCGTTCAGAGTGGGCCGCGCTTTCAACGTATGACCAGAAGTAACAATTAAGTAGGACACTGATCTACCTAGTCTTCGGCGTATGACCAGAAGTAATAAGTTTGACACTCAACGTAACAAATAAGTATGATCAGAAGTAACAAATAAGTGTGATCAGAAGTAACAAATAAGTGTGATCAGAAGTAACAAATAAGTGTGATCCGAAGTAACAAATAAGTGTGTTCAGAACTAACAAATAAGTGTGATCCGAAGTAACAAATAAGTATGAAACTGATCGAACTAGTCTTAGTCGTATAACCAGAAGAATAAATAAATAAATAAATGTGACACTCAACGGCTGACTAGTAGTAACAAATAAGTGTGATCAGAATTAAAAAATAAGAGTGACACTGATCCAAGGAATCTCCGATGCTTTCAAAGTATGACTAGAAGTAACAAATAAGTGTAAATTTTTATATATGTGTGACCGTGGATATATTTTGGTTGTGATACCAGCGTTGCAGGTTGCTGTGAATAGCTCAAACAAACTTAACACATTAGAAGGATTGTGTGTACGTCTTGTTTACCTCTCACGAGAACCAAATCCTTAATGTTCGCGTTTCCCTGCTGCTTGGGAATGAGCTTGTTGCGGCCTACTTCCAGGGGCTAGTTGGCCACGCTTTGAAGCTCTCTAGCGCTCTTTTCACTCATCGTAGGAAAATGGGGGAAAACAGGCAAACTTCTCAACTCACCCCCTACAACCAATGGAGGTACTGATTCTTGTCATGGTGGAATAATAGTTATAATAAATGACTAATATTACGGAAAACTCTTGACTTTATTTTGAATATACAAAATGATAAAAAGCACGCGCTGTAATAAAACAACAGACCACGGCGACACAACAATATCCTTTGTCAAGTGTAAAGGTAATCAATTCATACAAGCTTGTTTATAACATTTTAAGGTCAAAAACAAAAATCAAAAAGATAGCATAATGACGTCACGTTTCAAAAAATATACTTTTATCATTTTTAATTTGGCGACATCTATGTCTGCGAAAAAATTTCAACGTTTTCCAAATTGGCTAAAGTTCACCTTCTTTATCTAAATTTAATTTACCAATTTTGTGTATAATTATTTTTTCCGCTATTTTACGTTTAAAGGTATGTTTTTAAAAAGGGGAATTTTTTTATTATTTAAGTTAATATTATGTCGAGATTTTTAACGACGCGTTCATGTTCTTTAATTCGAGTAAGAACCGGACGTATTGTTTCGCTGACAACAGTACTCCTTAAACCTTTTGCGTAACTTTTGAGACACCCTGTATCTATAAATAATTTTAAAAATTTAAATTAATACTTCAATTTTAATAAATTTTTTCCACGAAAGCTTTAAACCGATCGATAAGCGACACCTCCTTCTAAACTATCGAGTAAATTAAACTTTAGATTTGAGAAGGGACCCTCTTTGAAAACAAATCGCCGGAGTGCGAGGCTCTCCCCTCAAACCACGTGGCGCACGCTTGATTTATAAAACCACCCCTCCAAAGCCGGCATCCCAGGCTAACTGCCCGCAGCGCCAGCGGATCTAAACGCTTTAAGTTTAAAAGCCATTGCGTTTCATTCCACAGATTCCTCTGTATCTTCGGAGGATGCGAGGAGTGAGGGGAGACGATATATTTCAGAGTCTGAGCACGTAATGGGTAGCGTTCGAAATAGTAATCTCTTCGGTTTGGAGCCTCTGTGTGTGTGTGTGTGGCCGGCTCTCGAAATAATACGGATGATATTCCGAGGTCACTTTTCAACGTGGCCTAATAGGCGAATCGTGGCTCACTTTACGCTCAGTCTCGAAGGCCATTTAGAACAGGGCGCATTACGCGTTTAGGGACAAGACACCAAAGCGTAATTTCTTCTCTCTGGTGGCACTCGGTTTTTTCGCGTTCCCCGCCTTCAATAATGAACTAGTTTTTGGGGTAAAAGCGCCAGTGATTAATCTGTAGGTTCGGCATCTTTTTTTTTGTTTCGGTGGCGCCGCCTCTTACCAATCACCGTGAAGGAACTCGGGGGGAGGATGAATTAGCGCCGCTAATGGTTTTGTAATAAAAAGTCTCTAGCCAGCACGCTTCAAACAGCCGCTAATGTTTTTAATTTCGCGATACGCGAGTGACTGTTCATATTGCTTATTTTTTAAAGGAAAGATGTGCCGGTTTCAAGGCGTGCTTTAAAACGCTATAGACAATTTCAAATTTCATTTCACGTACGTTTGTGGTTTGTGGTCGCTAGATGGTGCCTTGGTTATTAGCTTAGCTAATTATTATTATTATTACACTGGACTACTAATTCCATACATTTAAATTGACATTTGACTATTTACTCCCAAGTATGTAAACTAATACCACCACTACGTGGCTCTTTTGGTCGTAGCCGCCATTTTCGGGGAAATTGTATATCGAACATTCGTCTAGTAGATAATTTTGGTTTGAGTCTATTTGCTCGATTCCCAAATGATCGAACGGGTGCCATTTGATCGAATTTCCATTTGATCGAATTGCATTTGATCGAATGGCATTTGATCGAATGGCATTTGATCGAATTGCATTTGATCGAATGGCATTTGATCGAATGGCATTTGATCGAACGAAATTTGATCGAAAGCTACTGTAGGGTAAAACTACTAGTTTTTGGGAGTAAATCGAAAAGGCAACGGTGCATACGCGCCTACGGCGCGCGTACATCAACCTAACCTAACCTAACCTAACCTGACCCTATTTATATATATCAAAAACAACGGGCCGTTATCGTCGATGTCATAAAAAATTCCATCATATAGTGTATTAAGTAAAAACCTCTTCATCTTTGTGGCTTAATACAGTTAAAGCAATTAATTATTCCATCATTATTCCTTCTGCACTTCATATTGACATTCGGTAAAATAAAAACATACCAACTGGTACTATAAATACTTTTGAATTCGATCAAATAGTATTCGATCATTTGAAGGTTCGATCTTATGAAACAAATGGGATTCGATCAAATGGAATTTCGATCAATTGCAACGTATAATGATCGACTGTCGATCACATATTTTTCGATCAAATGGACCAACACCATAATTTTAAGTTGAGAATTTAATGACGTAATATGGAAAATGATTTATTAATTAATACATATTCCAATGAAGTGTAATATTAACATTTTATTCGCACCCAATGGTATCCGAGTCCAGCTGCAAAATTCCATGTTTCAGACACTACAGGTAAAAACTCGGAACAACTCCTTCCGCGTTGAGTTTGAAAGTTCACTCCCCACTGTTTAAGGGGTTTTCCTCCGAGCTCTTCAGTTTCCCCTTCCATAAAAACTTGTAGAGGTTAACGGTAATAGTTAGTGTAGGGAGCTGTTGGATCGTGTGCGTGTGGCATCAAGGGCTTGCCACCACCCTCCTATTAATTTTAACCCGGACACCTGAATTAATGGCTTTAAA
This sequence comes from Leiobunum rupestre, assembly GCF_980474605.1. Taxonomy (NCBI): domain Eukaryota; kingdom Metazoa; phylum Arthropoda; class Arachnida; order Opiliones; family Sclerosomatidae; genus Leiobunum; species Leiobunum rupestre. The sequence goes on along the minus strand of NC_143386.1, from coordinate 49,248,142 downwards.
AGTCGCTGGATTACTTAGGTGGTGCCTTGGGTATTAGCCTAGCTGATTATTATTATCTATGTCGAACTAAACCTTGATTACTTTCAGGTGAATTATTTTGAAAATTAGTTCCGGTAATAATATTATTAATTGTCCTACTTATATTAATATATTACTGATAGGCATTCACCGATATATCGGCCTATTTGTATCGGCCGATATCAGTATTAGAAAAATATTTTCAAAAACAAATTTAAAAATAAGAAAATTCTCGATTAACTAACTAATGATAATATTTTATTTGATTGGCCGCGCCACGTACGCCAGACTTTAGAAGCTAGCTATTTTAGACCGGGGGTTACGAGTGTAAACAGATAAATAACAACGATATTCGATTTGTGATAGAAAATATGTGCCAAGTAAAATGAAAAGAAACATATTAGGATATGCTCTTCAAACCTATTTTCATGAAAAATTAGAATAAAATGGTATGACAGTGTACTGAACCATCTTTTACAACGATCATACAGGGTGTTTCAAAAGGTGATGCAAAAATTTGTTGTAGGGGGTGTGTTGAGAAATATGCCGGTTTTTTTTTTATTTTCCTACGATGAGTGAAAAGAGCGCCAGAGAGCTTCAAAGTGTGGCCTACTAGCCCCTGGAAGTAGGCTGCAACAAGCGCAAAACCAAGCAGCAGGGAAATGTGAACATTAAGGTTTGGGTTCGTGTGATAGGTAAAAAAGGACTTTGTAAACTTAAACGGTATTTAAAGTCCCTGCTGCTTGGTTTTGCGCGTGTTGCAGCCTACTTCCAAGGGCTCGTAGGCCACACTATGAAGCTCTCTGGCGCTCTTTTCACTCATCGTAGGAAAATGGTGAAAAACAGGCATACTTCTCAACTCACCCCCTACAACTCCTTCAAATTTTTGCATAACGTTTTAAAACACCCTGTATACACTACTGTTATTATACAGTGGCGGCGCCAGGAATTTTCGCGACGGTAGGCAAACCAAATAAATGGGCCCCCGACTCGGGACCCCCCTTTTCTCAACGAAATACTTCAATAAAATAAAGTAGTGATGTACATGACGAACAAAAAAGTTCTAACAACAGTAAAACGAGTCCAAATATAACAGAACTGGTTTTATTTACTAGGAGATACCTAAAATATTTCTAAATACATTATCGACATTGGTTTCATTGTTATTTATAAATAATTTTATCCCTTGGGACAATTTTGAGACCCTTTCTAGATCAATTTGGGGCCCCTTGTAGGGTGATTTTGGGGCCCCTCAAAAGTTTAAGGTAGGCAGTGGCCTACCTGGCCTACCCCCTAGCGCCGCCACTGTTATTATAGATAACTTTGTTAATATCTGCCAATATTACCGGCGATATATCAGTCCCGAATAGACATATTGGTGCATCCCTAGTTACTTACGTTCCAACCATAAGCTGATATCAACTTTTATTCGCCACAAGCCAAATAGAGTTGGTCCGAGGATAGTTTTATTTTCGAAGCTTTTCCCGACAGGTTACTTAGGAAAGCGCGTTAACATAGGTTCGGATTTGTAAAACAATAAAAGGACATTAGAGGTCATTTTTGCGCCGAAAACGTCAATTTCCCGCGTCAGGGGGCGCTACCAGCGTCGACTCCTTTTTCCGCTTGATAGCCATTACGTATGCATTAAAGGTTCGCGAGACGGTAACGTTATCAGCCAAGCGTCGCGTAATAACCCGGAGAGAAGCTAGACCGAGGCTCTCCGGACGGGATCGTTTTCTTGGCGACCCCACCCGACATTCGCCGCGACGATGGAGATCGACCGACTTTACCCCTCCTCCGAGCCTCGCGAACAGTGTCCGCTTGGAGTTCGGAAATTCGTATTTTTTTCGCGTAGTTGGTTTTTGGTGTTTCACTGTCATTCCGCCAGGGGGAGACAACGATGATGATTTTTAGTCTCTGGATAAGGAAGCTAGGGATGTAAAGGGGTGGGGTTAGATAAAGAGGGGGAAATCGTTGACGCAAAAACAGGCTTCTTCATTTTTTGTTTTATTATTTTATGACGGTAAAGTGAGATGGCGATGTTGTCAAAATTTGGGGAGAAAATTACCCCGTTTTGTTTCGCCTTCAAAATGTTGCTGGTCTCAGAGAATGGCACTCACCGTTGAAACGATTTTACAGTTATGAGGTTCAGCATTTCCCCGTTTCAAACCTCTACGTTTTGGCGCTGCTTTTCAGACGTCTGCACTGACGTATTATTGTAAAGGAATTTGCTTAATCTCTCAACTAATTTCGTCAGGTCGTATCAAAAATTATGCACCAAATAATTCGGTCAAATTACAAATCACGTATTCGAATTGTAGAATCGAATATTTGAATCGTCGAATAGTCAAATCGAATAGTCGAATTGTCAAATCGAATAGTCGAATTGTCAAATCGAATATTCCAAATATCGAATCAAACACTCGAAATATCGAATCAAACACTCTAAATATCGAATCAAACACTCGAAATATCGAATCAAACACTCGGAATATCGAATCGAATATTCGAAATATCGAATCAAATATTGAAATCATCGAATCAAATATTCAAATCATCGAATCGAATATTCAAATTGACGATCCGTCAATTCGAATATTCGAATAAAAAATTTCACATTTTCTATTGTTTAAATGTCGAATCAAATATTCGAATTGTCGAATCGAATATTCGATTTGTCAAATCGAATATTTGAATTGTCGAATCGAATATTTGAATTGTCGAATCGAATATTCGATTTGTCAAATCGAATATTTGAATTGTCGAATCGAATATTTGAATTGACGAATCGAATATTCGAATAAAAAATGTAACATTTTCTATTGTTTAAATGCTATTTTTCTTACTAAACGTTTTTTCAACACTAACGCTCTCGCCTAGTTTCAACTTGGACTTGCAAACCGAAGTGAGTAGCATATTATCGTGCTTGGTAAAGGTATACTTCGCTTTGGGCATATTTAGACACTAGGGGGCTCTGTGCTGAACATTACCTTGACTGCACAATAACTCCGAAAATCAGTTTTTTGTCATACTAATTGTAATTACTTTACTTATGGTAATATCAGACATTTTGTAGACATTTGAGAAAATTAAATTATACACTATGCATTTCTCTTTTCTGATAGCAGATGGCGCTACAGTATTATTAGCCCTCGAATATTTAACTAAGCGGGAGACTGATATTTTCGCAGACGTTTGTTAATCGTCAACAGTACACTAATAGTTTTATGTCTTGCCTAGTTTAAAGTGATAATACCTCATTAGTTCTTTCATTAAATATAAATACGTTCATTAATGATTAACTAGGCAACATTTGTGTACAAAATTTTAAATTATCAAGCAGCTTCAATAAGGAGGATTTTCGACCAGTCTATGGTGTCTATTTTCCTCCAGGATAGAGACAGCTAATCAAAAGCTAGAGAATAGATCGTGACAAATTTTTACGTTACCAAAAGGTTCCGCCTATCGCCTTGGGAGAGGCAACCTGATGTTTTTCCCTTGAATATTCATGGCTTAAATAAATTCATCCTATTACCAAGAATGCGTATGGTCGAATTTTTCACCTTCACCAAGTTTTAGTGATGTAAGTCGAAATATTTCCCGGGAAATGACTAAGGCTTTTTTTCCGGATAAATGAAAAAAGTTTTCATTGCATGATTAGTCTAATATTGTTTGCAAATTTAAATAAAGCGGCATTTTCGCCTCATTTTTTCGAATCGAAAAGTAAAACGAAACCTCTAGACTAGTTTAAACTGATTAACAATGTAACACTATTAATGTTTTGTAGTATGTTTACTGTTATAAGACATTTTATATCGATAAAAAGTTAAAACATTAAAAACCCATGAAAAGTAATTTACGTTTAATTTTTTTATTTTTTTATTTGCGGAAATTAGCACTCAGAATCGGAGGTCGTTTTCCTTATGAAAGTGATGAGAAAATCGAGTCAAATAAAAGCTAATTTCCATCCCCGTCTTTTGACGCGATAAATTGCACTTGGGAATTGCGGGTATAGTTATTTCTACGTATAAAAAAGGTTTCGTAAAAATAAAAACTTTTTTTTCGGCCTAGGAGCGCGCAGAATTTCATATTTGAGGTCAAAATGCAACTTCATAAGGAAAACGCCTCCAACATGGGGATTATAGCAGTCTGATAAATTTGATTATATGTTTAATCAAGAATGTATTTATTGATATTTAGGAAGAATGATTATGTAGCGACAATCGCCGGGCACGTTGAACGCCTTTCCCCAGTCTCGCGCGGGGGGAAAGACAAAACGTCACCGGCGTTTGATTTCCATTGCGTTAGGTGACGTAAATTTTGCTTTAGTCCCATTCGACCGAAATCCCATTCGACCGAAGGCGGTTTTTGAGGTGTCCCATTCGACCGAATTCCGCCGAAACGTGCGGTTTTTATGTGTCCCATTCGACCGAACGCTTTTATGTGTCCCATTCGACCGAACGCTGCTATATAAATTGGCTTTTGGAATGAGCATGAATTATATTTTTATCTTCACCTAGTCAAGAAAAGTAACTGAACCAAAACTTAAATAGTAAACTTAACCAACTCTAACCTAACCTAACCTAACCTAACCTAAACATGGATCTTCGATAGTACATACTTTATAAATAAAATACCAAATCACCCCGCCTATTGGGCTACATTTTAAAATTCTTTCGGTCGAATGGGATTTCGGTCGAATGGGAATAAACGTAAATTTTAAGCAGCCAATGAAATACCGGGACTATTCGTTTTATTTTAAGCGGAGGAGCGTACTGGGGGGACCAACGGGTGGATTGAGTGAAATGCTATAACCGTCTCGACATAGACATTCTCCCTAGGTATAAATAAATACATTCTTGGTTAAATTATTTACCATTATTCAATTTTAAGATCGGTTTAATAAAGAAGACCTTCCGATGTCGACGCGCCATCTTACTGCGGAGTTAAAAATTAAGTACTTTTTTTAAACTACGATAAAACCTTTGTACAAAAGGGATATGGAAGGCTTTGTAGGTAATCGGCGACCCATTCGTTAAGCTCCCTTGAAAACAATTACTTCGTTATTATTTTAGCCTCTTCGCAGTCCCTCCTAATTACCTTCCGCGTCCGCAATAATCCCCGAAGACGCTCCATTTTTGCGCCAAAATCGGACGCCAGGCGGCGCCGCGCTTTTTCTTTATCCGAAATTGGCAACGCGTGAAGCCGTATTACGGCGCGCGGGTCCGGCTAGACGCCAGACTGACCGTTCTTATTCGATCATGGCCATCGGCTAGCGGCCGTTTTCACCAGCCTGAGGCCAAGGCCCGACCGAGGCTTAAGAACGAGTCTGACGGACGGAAACCTTTAAAACGCGGCGCTACGAATTCATATAGCGTCGCTGGCACGCGCTTTTTATTCGACTTTTCGCGATGGAACCTTTTTCGCGTCTTTTAAGAAGGTGGCCCCGTTGATATCCATCGCGAGCCCGACTCACCGGACAGTCCCGTCAAAGGCGATCGAGAGGGTGAAGTCTGTCCGCGTCGTTAGATCTCCTTCGTAGGAGACTTTGGGATGTAGAGTGAGCGCGTGCTCCCCGGAAAAGAAATGGTCTACTTATAACCGCGCTTTCCTTTTTGCTTCGCTGTTACGCTCCGTTCGCTTTTTACCGCCATCTATCGGTAAAGGAAGTGTGGGTCCTTTTTGGTTTTTGGTGGTGCAATGGGGGGGCGTGCGGGGAAAACACTATAGGTATGCCGCTGAGTGCGAAGTCCCAGGAAGCTTTGTTTTAGAGAATGGCTTTTATTGTACGTCGAGGCTTACGACGTCTGGGGCCTCGAAATACGGGCTGACCGTGTTCGAATTTAGCGTTCCATTTCGGGATATCGTTGCTCAAAGCTCAAACTGTTTGGATTAGGTGCCAATAATTTAGAGGGCAAAGTAAATTTGATGGAATACTTTGACGAGGGGCTGTGTTGGTTGTCAATAACTGGCCAACAAAAAACTTTAAAGCCGAAGGCGTTATTTTCCTTAGGAATGAAGAATACTTTTATGTTCTTACGTTAATTTAACTAAATTAGTCCGGGTCTAGTCTTAGCCAGGGGCGATTAGTAATGATAATAATAACAATAAGATAGGGTAATACATAAGGCACCACTATAGACTTCTAATGCCTTTATTGACTAAAATGGTTATTTTAAACTTCCAATTGATGACCTCGACCTTTCAAATGATGATCTAGACATGACCTCGACCTTCAAAATCATGATCGCGACCTTCAACATGATGACCTCGACCTTCAACATGATGATCTCATGATGATCTCGACTTTCAAAATGATGATCTCGACTTTCAAAATGATGATCTCGACTTTCAAAATGATGATCTCGACTTTCAAAATGATGATCTTAAACTCCAAAATGATGATCTCGACTTTCAAAATGATAATCTCGACTTTCAAAATGATGATCTTAAACTCCAAAATGATGATCTCGACTTTCAAAATTATAATCTCGACTTTCAAAATGATAATCTCGACTTTCAAAATGATAATCTCGACTTTCAAAATGATAATCTCGACTTTCAAAATGATAATCTCGACTTTCAAAATGATAATCTCGACTTTCAAAATGATAATCTCGACTTTCAAAATGATAATCTCGACTTTCAAAATGATAATCTCGACTTTCAAAATGATAATCTCGACTTTCAAAATGATGATCTCGACTTTCAAAATGATAATCTCGACTTTCAAAATGATAATCTCGACTTTCAAAATGATAATCTCGACTTTCAAAATGATAATCTCGACTTTCAAAATGATAATCTCGACTTTCAAAATGATAATCTCGACTTTCAAAATGATGATCTCGACTTTCAAAATGATGATCTCGACTTTCAAAATGATGATCTTAAACTCCAAAATGATGATCTCGACTTTCAAAATGATGATCTCGACTTTCAAAATGATGATCTTGATTTTCAAAATGATGATCTTAAACTCCAAAATGATGATCTCGACTTTCAAAATGATGATCTCGACTTTCAAAATGATGATCTCGACTTTCAAAATGATGATCTCGACTTTCAAAATGATGATCTCGACTTTCAAAATGATGATCTTAAACTCCAAAATGATGATCTCGACTTTCAAAATGATGATCTCGACTTTCAAAATGATGATCTTGATTTTCAAAATGATGATCTTAAACTCCAAAATGATGATCTCGACTTTCAAAATGATAATCTCGACTTTCAAAATGATGATCTTAAACTCCAAAATGATGATCTCGACTTTCAAAATTATAATCTCGACTTTCAAAATGATAATCTCGACTTTCAAAATGATAATCTCGACTTTCAAAATGATAATCTCGACTTTCAAAATGATAATCTCGACTTTCAAAATGATAATCTCGACTTTCAAAATGATAATCTCGACTTTCAAAATGATAATCTCGACTTTCAAAATGATAATCTCGACTTTCAAAATGATAATCTCGACTTTCAAAATGATGATCTCGACTTTCAAAATGATAATCTCGACTTTCAAAATGATAATCTCGACTTTCAAAATGATAATCTCGACTTTCAAAATGATAATCTCGACTTTCAAAATGATAATCTCGACTTTCAAAATGATAATCTCGACTTTCAAAATGATGATCTCGACTTTCAAAATGATGATCTCGACTTTCAAAATGATGATCTTAAACTCCAAAATGATGATCTCGACTTTCAAAATGATGATCTCGACTTTCAAAATGATGATCTTGATTTTCAAAATGATGATCTTAAACTCCAAAATGATGATCTCGACTTTCAAAATGATGATCTCGACTTTCAAAATGATGATCTCGACTTTCAAAATGATGATCTCGACTTTCAAAATGATGATCTCGACTTTCAAAATGATGATCTCGACTTTCAAAATGATGATCTCGACTTTCAAAATGATGATCTTAAACTCCAAAATGATGATCTCGACTTTCAAAATGATGATCTCGACTTTCAAAATGATGATCTTGATTTTCAAAATGATGATCTTAAACTCCAAAATGATGATCTCGACTTTCAAAATGATAATCTCGACTTTCAAAATGATGATCTCGACTTTCAAAATGATGATCTCGACTTTCAAAATGATGATCTTAAACTCCAAAATGATGATCTCGACTTTCAAAATGATGATCTCGACTTTCAAAATGATGATCTTGATTTTCAAAATGATGATCTTAAACTCCAAAATGATGATCTCGACTTTCAAAATGATGATCTCGACTTTCAAAATGATGATCTCGACTTTCAAAATGATGATCTCGACTTTCAAAATGATGATCTCGACTTTCAAAATGATGATCTTAAACTCCAAAATGATGATCTCGACTTTCAAAATGATGATCTCGACTTTCAAAATGATGATCTTGATTTTCAAAATGATGATCTTAAACTCCAAAATGATGATCTCGACTTTCAAAATGATAATCTCGACTTTCAAAATGATGATCTCGACTTTCAAAATGATGATCTCGACTTTCAAAATGATGATCTTAAACTCCAAAATGATGATCTCGACTTTCAAAATGATGATCTCGACTTTCAAAATGATGATCTTGATTTTCAAAATGATGATCTTAAACTCCAAAATGATGATCTCGACTTTCAAAATGATAATCTCGACTTTCAAAATGATGATCTTAAACTCCAAAATGATGATCTCGACTTTCAAAATGATGATCTCGACTTTCAAAATGATAATCTCGACTTTCAAAATGATGATCTTAAACTCCAAAATGATGATCTCGACTTTCAAAATTATAATCTCGACTTTCAAAATGATAATCTCGACTTTCAAAATGATAATCTCGACTTTCAAAATGATAATCTCGACTTTCAAAATGATAATCTCGACTTTCAAAATTATAATCTCGACTTTCAAAATGATAATCTCGACTTTCAAAATGATAATCTCGACTTTCAAAATGATAATCTCGACTTTCAAAATGATAATCTCGACTTTCAAAATGATGATCTCGACCTTCAAACTGATGATCTCGACCTTCAAACTGATAATATCGACCTCCAAATGATAATCTGGACAATAGTGATAATTATCAGCTAGGCTAATACCCAAGGCACCACCCAAGTCATCTAGCGACTTTAATGGCCATTAATTCAGGAAATATTGAGCGAGATAGAACATTAAAAATAAAGTTCTTAGTGTGAACGAGACCTTGATGGCAAAAGCAAAGCGCAGTGCACTTCGCTCCAATCCATATCTCAAAGGGTTTGTGACTGAGTTATGCTAAAAAGTTTTTCAATTCTTTGAGAAACTTGCTCGTTTTTTCCGCACGAAGACGAGAGGGGGAGTTAGAAGAAGAGTTTGGGGGGGGGGCAGCGTTTTCTTCAAGACGTCGATCATGTGTACGCCCAGCCAAGAAAAGGCGAGAAAAAATCTTTTCTTTGGGAGAATCTCACTTTAGGTCCACTCGAGATTTTGCCATCCAACTCTTTTTTATGTATTTTGGCCGAGAGCTAAAAACATAGCGCTTTATTGATATCGTCCATGACGACAATCTCACTTGACATTCCCGGTTACCTTCGCGCTCTATCGCACCTAAGGCGTTCCCCCTGTTTCTCTCGCTGTCAAGTATCCATGGACCAAATTGGTTCTCTCTATATCGCTCTTTTCAGTCGGTCGTGCCCCAAAGTCCAAATATTAGTTTTTGTTGGCTGGCTCCGATATTGTTTAATTTTGCGTGTAATTATATTCCGTTTTCTCAAGGGGTCATAGATATACGCGCTCAAATAGCCCGGATAAATTAAGCTTCTCTAATCTAGTATTTTTCCGATTGTTCGTTTACCCTTTACTACGAAAAGTAAATATGGCTTGCTATATCTCCAGCACGGTCGAGTACGGAATTGGCAATGAGGTAAGCTTGGATATACGCGATAACAGAATATATCTTTACAGTGAAGTATTCTCCGTTATCGTTTTGAAATATTTTAAAGGTGGTTTTCAAAATATATTAGTAAGGGGAAAATTTATAGTAAATTAATTTTAATAGTAAATTAATATTAATAGTAAATTAATATTAGTAGTATATTGATATTAACAATAAATTAATATTAACAGTAAATTAATATTAACAATAAATTAATATTAACAGTAAAGTAATATTAATAGTATATTAATATTAAAGGGAATATAACCTCAGGTATTTGGTGTGGAACACCAACGCTTGCAGCTCTGGCCGCTCTTGCCTTTGGCTTTAAAAATGTTTGGCGCCACTGTACAGGGACATTTGAAAAATTGAAGGGGTCTTCCGTAAAGATTGCTTTGCAGGTTATATTCCCTTTAACAATAAATTAATATTAAGAGTAAATTAATATTTAAGGCCTAGGTATTCTTCTGCCTGTCACTCTTTAAATTTACTTTCCTTCCAAACAAATACCCTGGTGGTAGGCCACCGTGTTCTGTGGTTGGCCTACCACCAGGGTATTTGTTTGGCGGGAAGTAACTTAAAGGGTGACAGACAGAAGATAAACTAGGCCTTTAACAGTATATTATTATTAACAATAAATTATTATTAACAATAAATTATTATTAACAATAAATTATTATTAACAATAAATTATTATTAACAATAAATTATTATTAACAATAAATTATTATTAACAATAAATTATTATTAACAATAAATTATTATTAACAATAAATTATTATTAACAATAAATTATTATTAACAATAAATTATTATTAACAATAAATTATTATTAACAATAAATTATTATTAACAATAAATTATTATTAACAATAAATTATTATTAACAATAAATTATTATTAACAATAAATTAATATTAACAATAAATTAATATTAACAGAAAATTAATATTAACAGAAAATTAATTTTAATAGTAAATTAATATTAACAGAAAATTCGCATTAATAGTACATTAATATTAATAGTGCATTAAAATTAATAGTAAATTAGTATTAATAATACATTAAAATTAATAGTAAAGTAATCTACATTAATATTTACATATTATATTGGAAGGTAGAGTTATATACGCTGTAAATTTGTAACTGTAAGTCGGTGTATTCTGAAGTAATTCGGCTAGAAAATAACACCAACTAGAACCCGAGAAGATACATGTTTAACTTGTATGGGTTAAATCAGGGGGGCCCAAATATAAAATGCCATATTGTATGGTCAGGATTGCCACAAAATTTTCAGATTAAAATTCCCTGTTTTCCCTGACCATTTTAAGAGATTTTCCCTGACTTATTAAGGCCAAAATTTTTCTTTTATATTTTACTTTTATCAGAAGTTAATAAGTTCAAATGGACTTATATTTCAGTAAAAAGGTTTTTGCAATGTTGAAAAAATTAGCCAAACATCCAAGGAAATAAATGATAATCGTGGAATTTGTCATACATCTAGAGTTAAATAACCTTCAAAAAGTGCCCAGATAAAATTGAATTCCCTGACCAATTCTTAAAATTCCCTGACATTTCCCTGAATTTTTAGGCCCATTTTTAAATTCCCTGACTTTTCCCTGATTTCCCTGTTTTCACTGACGTGTGGCAACCCTGATGGTAAATTAATATCGTTCCGGGCAGTCTCAAACTAAGCGCCTGTTACGGTGCAGGTATAGCTTCGTTGCGCTTTTAGATTCCGTTGCCAAATCCAATTTCGCCCAGTCGTACCATTAAGAATCCTCGGATTTAATTAGGCGAAAACAAAGGTTATAAATGACAACACCCATTCGCGTCTATAGACCCTTTCCATCGAGTTACCTCACGTACGCCGCCATGGCAATCCCTCGTGAGCGTGCAAGCACGCTATTCCGAATAAGTCATGCTATTTAAACACGTAAATTGAAACCACGCGAAAACGCGTTCAAAGTGAGCCGACGAATGCTACGCCACCAAACGGGGAAAACCGGCAAAATGACAGTTGGTGTATTTGCCTGAATTATTTCCCGTTAAATCCTGCACGCCATCTTTCAATTAAGTCTCTTCGCCGCGTCTTAAGGACAGTCGCTTAAAGAACCATCTGTCCCCGTAAGCCTTGCCCGAATGACACGAAAAAATTTGTTGTTACCCGGAGCGAAGACCTAATGGTTCGAGTCCCCGAGATCAAAGGAGTCTCTATCTATTCTCGGCGTTTTTCTGTTTGTCTAGGTTCAATTAAAGACGATTTCTTCGACCAGTTTACGGAGCTTCCGCCCAATTTCCTTGAATTATTAATAACGTTTTGTCTTAGCCAGGTCTTCTAGTTAGTTTTCTGTTAGTCTGATTGCTTTCATCTTCCTGTTATTTCGCGTTTACAGGCACTGATTTCAGACCCAACTTCTCTAGCTATAATTAACTACTTAATCATTACCGATGTCATAAGCTTCGACTGTATCTTAATTAGTAATTGATAGTTTAATCTAGCTCCTCTTAAATCTGATGATACATGCTTTTATATAACTTCCCATTATGTGCCTTGTCAATTAAAAGGCTAATCGAGGTTGCCACATATTTTTCACAATCAAATTCCCTGACTTTCCCAGGTTTTCCTTGACTTATTTTGTGCTAAGATTTTGTAATTTTTCATCTATATTTTAGTAAAAGTTTCCTATTTGCAACCACAATTAAATACCCTGACTTTTCCCTGATTTTAAGACTAATTTTTAAAATTCCCTGACTTTTGCCTGATTTTTAGACCCATATTCAAATTCCCTGACTTTTTCAGGAATTCCAGGTTTTCCAGGTACCATGGCAACCCAGCTAATACCGTTAGGTTACTAGACGAAATGGACTGAATATTATGTTCTAGATATTCTATTATACGCATATCAAGGCCACCTAAGTGGGAATCGGGCATAAGAAACATGTATTTAGCACTAGACAGCCTAGACAGGCGCGGGATAAATCAAAACTAGGATCTACGCTACCTGGCGGAGAAAAAGAGCAAATCCTCATATATCGGCCTCACCCCTACCACCTACACTACCTCTTGCCCTCTATGCATTGGGGGATTTGTTCATAAGTTTCGGTTTTTCACCACCAGGTGGAGTCATGTAGCCAATTTGGCCAGTCATTAGCCTAACATTAAACTCCCATTCGTTTCTCGACCTTCAAAATTTAAATCTCGACTTTCAAAATTTAAATCTCGACCTTCAAAATTTAAATCTCGACCTTCAAAATTTAAATCTCGACCTTCAAAATGATAATCTCGACTTTCAAAATGATAATCTCGACCTTCGAAATTTAAATCTCGACCTTCGAAATTATAATCTCGACCTTCGAAATGATAATCTCGACCTTCAAAATGATAATCTCGACCTTCGAAATTTAAATCTCGACCTTCGAAATTATAATCTCGACCTTCGAAATGATAATCTCGACCTTCGAAATTTAAATCTCGACCTTCGAAATTATAATCTCGACCTTCGAAATGATAATCTCGACCTTCGAAATGATAATCTCGACCTTCAAAATGATAATCTCGACCTTCGAAATTTAAATCTCGACCTTCGAAATTATAATCTCGACCTTCGAAATGATAATCTCGACCTTCGAAATGATAATCTCGACCTTCAAAATGATAATCTCGACCTTCGAAATTTAAATCTCGACCTTCAAAATTTAAATCTCGACCTTCAAAATGATAATCTCGACCTTCGAAATTTAAATCTCGACCTTCAAAATTTAAATCCCGACCTTCGAAATTTAAATCTCGAAATTCAAAATGATAATCTCGACTTTCGAAATGATGATCTTAAACTCCAAAATGATGATCTCGACCTCCAAAATGATGATAATCTACGCTACCTGGCGGATAAAAAGCGCAAATACTCCCAATCCACCTTACCCCTACCACCTATAAGAAGCAGTTTCCGGTAGCATGCCTTGGGGGATTGGTTCATAAGTTTCGGTTTTACACCACCAGGTGGATTCATGTAGCCAATTTGGCCAGTCATTAGCCTATTGTTAAACTCCCGTTCGTTTCAAACTTAGGGAGGCCTTGATAGTCTTATGGTTCTATATTTATGAATTATCACGAGTTAATTCTATTGTTTGGTATTTGTTAATTTATCGATTAAAAATTATATTTTATCATCGCTGTTAATGCAGTTCTGTCTTTATTTGTTGTCGATTCCAAACCCATCAATTTTATCGGCCTTTCTAAGTTATTGTCTAATTTGGGCAAACAATGTAATGGTGAGTTTCCGTGCAATCATGACGACCTCGATTACACCGTGTTTTCTATTTCTTTTAACCACTTTAAAAAGCACCCCGGAAAATATAATTAAAACTAATGCATAATTAAAGCGAGTAATATTCAAATATTTTATGAAGCGGCGATCATTTTATCAATAGTTAGAGACATCGCGAACAATTCTATCTTTTATTCGGATAATGGCAGATCGGAAGTTCAACCTAAAAAAAGCATTTCAGATTGATTTTTCATTTCGGTCGTAACACGTTTAAAACCACTTCGTTTTCCTTTTCTGCCTCACGAGGGCCATAAAAATGTACACGAATTAATCCTTAACTCTTTTCGTTTCAAAAGAATCGGAAAACATCAGATTAAGCGGTTGCTTAAAACGCCACCAATAAATACGAATATATTGTGTTTTCTATTGATTAAATGGGGCTCTTACTAACCTAATAATAATAATCAGCTAGGCTAATACCTTAGGACTAAGTCATCAAGCGACTTTTGAAGCCATTAATTCAGGTGGCCGGGTTACAATGCGTAGGAGGGTGGTGGCAAGCCCTCCATGTCAAGCGAGCCAACAGCTCCCTACACTTACTATTACCGATAACAAAATGATCATCTCGACCTCCAAAATTATGTTTTCGTCTTTTAAAATGATGATCTGTACCTTCAAAATGATTATCTCGACCGCTCTCTACACTAACTATTACCGTTAATCACAACAAGTTTTTATAGAAGGGGAAACCGAAGAGATCGGGGAAAACCCCTTACCAAGTGCCACAACTGGGATCGAACCCAGCTGCTCTTGCTGCGAGGCGAAAGTGCTGACCACTCCGCCACCCCACCTATATGAATACGAAAACCTTTACAAAGTATTTCAGTGGCTCTATGTACACTGAGAAATGCTTATTAATAGAGCAATTTCACTTAGTAGCTTTTGGCTATGGCCGCCATTTTGTAAGTATTTTTTTCTCTATGCGAAAAAGCGTTGATGACGTCGTGTCACGTGAGACTGAAATAGCTGAATATACTAACATACCCGGCTACAAAAACTAAATGATCTGCTACGATATAAAGATATTGCACGATCCAGTTGTAAAGCATCCAAGACGTTTCTAAGCCTCTTAAAAAATCGGGCAAAACCTTTCCGTTCTAAGCCACTTCTTACCGCCGAACGGCTACATTTCTGATACAGAATTGTTCACGTGCGTTGAATTCAAGTTAGGGAGTTGCGTCATCGGTCAGTTTTCTTTCTCGTTCGATTAATCTAATATCATCCAGTGAAAATACACCGTTTCGGGGGAGTCACGTACGCTTGCAAAAAAATCCCATCTGAAAAAGTATTTTCCTCGTTTAACCAAGATTTAAAGCTTTCCTTCCGTTTGAGCGGGGTATTTCACCCCGAGTCTGTCACTGGCCCAATACGCCCAAGCGTACGTGCTAGTATTAATAATTGAAGGTTTACTACTAAATATTTATAGAACCAATTAAGTACCTTAATATTAAATAGTTTAATGCGAATAATAAAATTTTAAATAGTAAATTAAAAAAACCAAAAATTAACTCAGTTTTCTGTAACGTAAAATCTATAATCGTTTAAAATTATTAATAAAATTGATAATAATTAGCTAGGCTAATACCCAAGGCACCACCCTAGGCCTAGGTCAAAGGTCATCTAGCGACTTTTATTGCCATTAATTCAGATGGCACGGTTACAATGCGTAGGAGGGTGGTGGCAAGCCCTTCATGCCACGCGAGCCAACAGCTCCCTACTCCAGGGACGGAAAATAACTCATTTTATAAAAGTATTTGGTGCTTCACCTAACGGTTTTGAATTAATTACTCGAAAAGTATCTAAAATAATGTTACGATATTAAGTCATGATAGAGTTGTTAATTTTCCGAGAAAATGAAATGCGGAAATTTTTCCAGAAAATTAAAACATAAATTACTTTTTAAGGGTTTTTAATGTTTTTATCGTTTTATCGCTATAAAATGTCTAATAACAGTAAACATACTACAAAACATTAATAGCGTTACATTCTTAATCAGTTTAACTTAGTCTAGAGATTTACTTTTACTTTTAGATTCGAAAAAATGAGGCGAAAATGCCGCTTTATTTAAAATTGCAAACAATATATTAGACTAATCATGCAAAGAAAATATTTTATTTTCGGAAAAATACGGAAAGTATTCCGGAAAAAAGGCCTTGGTCAATTTCCGGAAAATTTTCTGACTTACAACACTACATCATGAACTACATATTAACGTAGTGGATAGAATTACACTACTCTTAATAAAATCGGTCGAGGAGAATGCGAGATAGTAGGGACCTCGTAATATTTTAGGGACATAAATTCAAATTTAAATTTATTAAATAAAGCAAATAAGCATATCAACCATAATATATAAAATGGAAGATTAAAGTTCAAATAATGTTTTAAAAGAAACTAGAGTCAGAAAGTATCAGTAGTTTTCAAAATATCACGGATTGAATAAACCCTTTTTTGAACCGCAACCTCTAAGCAGGGTTGGCAAAAAACCGGCTTTTATAAGAATTAAAAATCCAGTATGGTTTAAACCGGTTAAAATTCTTAATAAAAAAATTCTCAAATTGCTTATATCTAGCCCTCATTACTTCGAAAATGCTAAAATTGTCCGATTTCAAAATTACGTTTTTGCGCGTGACAGTACCTTTACATTGTGAGGTATAGCAGACCTATTTACCTGCTTTTATACCCTAACAGGGCGGCGTATTTTGACGCGCAAAATGAATTTTAAGATCCCCTAATTGCTTATATCTAGCTCTCATTACTTGTGACAAAAAGTGAAGGTTAAGTTTTAGTTTTTCAATATTTCTAATTCATTTCTCAAATTTATTTTAATAAAAAAAGTAGATTTAACGATAGATTTTTTAAGTGGCTAAATCTGGTTTACCAACCCTGCCTCTAAGTTTTTATGTAAAGGGGAATCCCCTTTAAGCAGTGGGGAGAGAGCTTGCAAACTCAACGGGGAAGTGCCCCTTTAAAAAAAGGTAGATTTATAACGTAGGTTTATAGGCTAGGCTGTCGTCATAAGGCTTATAGCCTATTTATCCCATTTAATATTTTTAGTGGCCTATATTTTAACTCGCAAATTGTAAGAGGGTATTGTCCATAGGCCGTATTTATGGGGCATTCCTCCTCCCCCTTTACTACCCCCTTTCCTTTTTACGCTCACACGGGGCGCCATCTATCGAAAGATAAATGACCCCGATAATCCCGAGACCCAGTCTATCGAGTTCGCTATCCGGTCGCAACACGTGAGAATTTCTCCGCGCCTCAGCGTTCATTTGTAAAGCTTTACGGGCTAGATTTTCCGCTTTTTATTTTGTACCTCAGCCTACTCCTCTAGCGTCCGCGGCGTGAGGTGGGCGGCGTGAGGTGGCTCCCAAGCCTCTTTCGCCGCACGACACGTGATTTGTTTTATGCCGGCGCTCTTTTGAACCACGAGTCCATATGTTCTTAAATTCCTCTTGTCGCTATCCCACTTCCCTGCTACCCTTTCCCACTTCCCTGCTACCCTTCCCCCCTGTAAAAGTATCTTCTGGGTACCGCAATGACAGGTCTTCCACTTCTCTCTCTGGACTCTGGGCGACCCAGATGCGTCTGCTTGGCCTGGATAGCCCTTAATTGTCACCTCGCAAAGCACTGAAGAGGAGACCGGGGTGCGACTAGGCGACGATGCTGTGTTGCAAAGAGGGGGACAATTTGGGGGAAGATTTCGGTGTCGCAACTGCGAATGACGGCCCACTGACCCAACCTCGCGGAATTATACTCGGCGTCCATACCATATTGTAGGTATATACTGATGAGGTTTGGGACGCTTCCAAAGCAGACATGCCAAGTAGCCAATATATACCTCGCTATGGGTTAACTTATCCCTGACCACTTTTACTGCGCTTGGTTTGGGTCAAGTCGAAGCAGCCAGCGCCAAATAGAAGGTCGCTAATTTCACCATTATGTTTCTACGGGATTTTAAACGACAAAATCTGAAAATTTTAGGATTTTCCAATCAATTATTAGAGATATTAGAGCGTACTTTCGCGATGTATTTTTCTTAAAGATTTTTAGTTATTAATTCCAGATTTTGGGTGCTGAAAGATTTTTAAAACTGAGATTTTAAGATTTTGAATGTTTTTTTACGGGCGATTTCGTTAATTTTTTCAGATTGTTTTCTTTTATTTGCAGATTTTGGGTGCTGAAGATTTTAAAAAATTCTAAAGGCGATTTCGTGTACTTTTCAGATTTGTATCTTTTATTTCCAAATATTTTTGAGCGCGATTTCGCTGTAGAATTTGGAACATTTTATAAATTTTTAAACCTTATTTCTAAATTTCTAGTCCAGATTAATTTATAGATTTTATTTTTTCGCATTTAAAATTTCAATAAATTTTTTTGTATGTTCTACATAAAACGATTCGTTAAGTTTTGCAGAATTTCACCTATTTTTATCGAAGGATTTTCGTGTTGGAGTTTTCCTGTTATTAATTGGCAGTTTTTACAGCTGGTCAGTTTCCCAAAATTTTCAACCATCATTTGCGTTACATAATTAACATTAATTAATTAATGGGCGCTGTTAAAAGGACGGGTCATTTTCAATATACCTAAAAGCGTTTTTAAATGTAAATATTCCTCAGCTGCTTACCACTCTGCCATTAACCCTTCCGACGTGCAACCAGAAGTAAATAAAATATATCTCTTTCGGGAGAAGTACAAACTACGAAAGTATACATCGTAACGTCAAATGTAAGTTCTTTAACTTTTTACAAGCCGTAGTTTTCTAATGTAGTAGCTTTAGAACAAGGATGTCAAAATGTGCAATTTATATTAAATGACCTTGAAAATGATGGTCTCGACCTTGAATATGTTATATATAAATGTATTAAAATCGTATAATTAAAATTAACTACTGTAAACCGTGTGTTCGAAAAATGACGATTCTTAAGATCGCAAACTTAGTCATCCCTAAGATATATAATATACTTCTGGAAAGACGTACTAAATATGCAAATGCAATATTGTATTGTAATTTCCAAAAAAGTGTTTAATTTTATGTTTCGAAAATATAATTTAATAACATTCAAAATGGCGATCATTAAAATTGGAAATTTGGACACCACCATAGAAAGTATTTCGATTTGCATTATGTTTTGAATAAAAAATAAAGGTTTATAAAACGACTAAATTTGGACTATTAATTAAAAGGGTCTAATAATTTATTTTAGATCCATTTTACTATTTAATGTTTAATACAATATCTTTTGGGTATTGAAAGTCAAGAAGCCCTTGTGGTAATGGCATAAAAAATTTATTGCCCTAGGCGGAAACCAAGCTTATTCTGGCCATGTTAATGGTTAATATATTGAGACGTATTGAATAATTTAAAAAAAATTGCAAATAAATAAGTGCTTATGAAGGACTGAAAATAGAGTTTGAAAGGTCTAACTTGTTACGGTTTGTGAAAGAAAATTGGATGAAAAAGTGTAAAAAAGTACTTAAACACTCCACAAAAGGACGAAATTTGGAGAGCAGAAGGTTAAAATATGTTCTGTGGCAAAATTCTGAATGGTCTTAAATATCGGCAAATGTTTTCACCACTTTCGAGGGAATAACATTAAGGGGGAAGACTACAGTGGCCATTGTCGACTTTCGCGTTATTTCAAGCTGAACTCTTTTAATTTTGTATTTTAACTTATAAAATTAGCATTTAAGTGTAGTTTAGTGACTAAAATAATTTTCACAATTTTAAATTTAAAAGTAATTAAGTTATTACGTTTTAATTCGGACCCCGGAGCTAAACAAATTGGGCAAGCGCCCAAACTACCCTGTAGTTAGGACCTTATATCTCGTTAACTATTAATATTATAATTATCAAAATTATTTTAAGCACTAGAGGAAGGTTCAGCCTAATCAGAAAAATATAATTCAATGATGTAATTGTTAAAACAGGAACGTTCAGCTTGAACGAAAAAGAGGCTTTTACTGTATTCTTCCCCCTTAACACACACTAACATTAACGGGGATTGTGGTCTTTTGAACTACGTACCGTTAAAAATGGATTTTCCGGGATATTTTCCCCCGAGTTATCTCGTTTATGCATTATTTCAATATTTCTACCTTTATCGAACACTGTGACTGGAAGATATACCGTTTCGCGGAAAATCCGTTTACTATTAAAGAAAATATTTCCCAAAGTCTTAGTTTTTGTTGCCCTGTTTTGTTTAATATTTCGGGCTTTATATCCCCGAAATAATCCCCCTTTTTGAATATTTAATGGTAATATTTCATAACGAAGATTCGTCGCCACCGCATTATTCATAAGCTTTCCCTGTTTTTGTATTTCTGTCGGAAACCTTTAAATATAAAAATATATTTTTTGAAGTGCATTCTTCGATTTTTATCAAAAGCCATACGCAGTTAAAAACATTCGATTAAATATTAAATAGGAAATAAAACGTGTTTACCAAGTATCTTTAATATCGTTAAAAGGGCTAATTATCTTAAAAGGGCAATCGCAATGTCATTGCGCATTTAATTAATTAGTAATTAATAATTAGAAATAAATTCAAAAGGGTCACAAACCCGGTCCCCTTCTCAAAAATCAGCTCTTCGAAAATGTAAAAAGTAAACCAAAATTCGCCGGTTTATCCTTTGTACAAACGAAAAACTGAAATCATTACTAAATTAGTCTTTCGCCACCCCCTCCTTGCCACCCCCCTCCTCGACTCCCAACAGACGTTGCCTGAAATGACCGAAACAAATTTGGCAAATTAAAATTTCCTCGCTTAGAAAGCGTAGCTCGAATACCGAGTTTCGGCCCTTCAACGCGACATAGCTTAAATCTTCCACAAAAAAAAGTAAATGAAAATTAAAATGAAAGGAGGGAGGACCAAAAATTACCAAAATAAAACAAAATAAAAAAAAATAAATGAAAAATTGCGGAGGGAAGAATAGAACAAGCTAATTTATTTTTTTGGAACACTTCTGATTAAAAGGGGGGGGGGAATTGGGGCCGAAAATGAAAATGATATAATGCCGTTTGTTTGAAAAGAATGGATTTTTAGGGTTCAATTATTAGCGTTATTAATGATCAATTTTATTTTTTACGAAATTGATTTATAGTTTCAAATTTATTAGAATATTAATTTCTGATAACGATACGATATTTAACATCGTGGTTTATTATTTAATTTTAAATTTATATCGTTATTATTTGATATTTATTGCTTGTTTTTTAAGATTTATAAATTGGAGAAAACTGTATTGTCTATACTTATAAAATATTAAACATTTAGAAACATTTCTTTAATTATTTTTATTATAATTCATTTTATTATTTATATATTTATCGTTTTTAAGTTTTATTAATTTCAGAAAACATTATTTATTATACTAATTAAATATTAAAATAGCGAAAAGATAATTAACACAATCAGTATGATTATTTGATATTTATTTATAGTTTTTGAGTTTAATAAATTGGCGAAATTCTCTTTACTCTTCTCTTTAATTATTAAAATTTTGGAAACAAATATTCTATGGAATAAAATTAGGAGAAACAGCTTTAATTACGTTATAAAATTTAATTTAAAACATGTTAAAATGTTTGTCAAACAACGCATCATCTAATTTAATTCCACATAAAACAAATTCTACATTCGTAGTAATTAAATTAAATACATGTGAATACATTTAAAGGCCTAGGATTTCTTCTGCCAGTTTTCCTTTAAGTTTTCTTCCCGCCGCGCAAATATCCTGGTGGTAGGCCAACCGCAGAACACGTTGGCCTACCACCAGGATATTTGCGCAGCGGGAAGAAAACTTAAAGGAAAACTGGCAGAAGAAATCCTAGGCTTTTAAATTAAAATGTATTTTAAAATTTACGGGGTTTAAAATATAAAAAATTGTTTAAACTCACCAGCAATCGCGACTCCCATGAGAGCTGTAGCGACCCACAGAAAAGCTTCCAAAACGGAAGTGGTCATCGTCGACGACGACAGAGAACAATAACGTTCGATTTTGAAGGTGTATTTAGTTTAATTGGGACTGGTGTATCGTCGCAAATACTAATTTGAGAGTCGCGAAACACTTAGGCTCGGCGGAAGAGTCGAGCTCTCGAAGGAAGCATACCAGTCTGGAGGCAGGCGAGGGCCGTTCTGTCACGCGTCGGACCAAAGTTTGGCGCCCAAATACCAAACTCCGCCCACTTTTTTCTCTTTTGTTGCCCCCCCCTTACTTCCCCCTCCCGCGAGTGTTCGGGCTATCGGTATCTCTATCAAGCTCTCTTCCCGAATACTTCTTGCGACTCGAAAGCTTCGTTGCACCGCGTTTCAACTACTCCTTAGATCCCTTTACGTGGCGGATGGGTTATATCTTATTTCGACAGATGTGCCATTTCACTTTCGCTATTATCAATGGCTTTTGCCCTAGGCACTAACAAGGAGAGTACCCGAGGTGTGTATCGCCGATTTTGTTCAAAGTCGGACGTAAGGTAAACCTATATGAGATATGAAATTTCCCAAAAGGAGACGTTGCACTAGCCATTCGATTGGCCATTTAGTGTAGTGTTCGTACGGGGACCCCGACCCCGAAAGTCGGGGATCCCCGACTTTTGTCCCCGACCCCGACCCCGACCCCGACTGTCGCAAATCAAGTCGGGGTTTTCCATTTTTCGGGGTTATGTTTTCGTAGTGTAATTTTAAATTTTCGCGCCGACGCACCCCGCTAAATCCTAAAAATATAAAATAGATAGGTTCCTTCTCTCCCCTTTTTTCGTGGGCGACAATAGAATGATCCGAATGACCTTCGGCTGATGCCGCTGACGTGGTTCTCGCTTGACGCTGGATTATAAGTTTTAGTTTCATAATTGCCGTTGTTCGAACTCTCAGTCTCAGCTAAGGAGTGTGGAGTTACAACGTTTGGAAATAACTTGTGTATTTATAAAACCACTTATTTAAACAATTACAATGCCTAAGCTATAGACCTCTATTTTAAAATCTACCTATCTTATCTATTTTTACTATAGTCCTAGTCGATAATTCAAAATAACGGTAAAAAATGCCGCCGATCAGTTTTGTAAAATATTTTCGGCGGCGTAATCGTCGGCCATTTTCGGTAAGAAGATACAGGCCGGAAGGCAGGCAAGGCTGCCAGATTTCGATAGATCGAAAAAGGCCAACTCTCTCCAATCTTTTCGTTTTCAAAACGAAAATTTTGCGGCGTAGCTATCGACTAAGACTATTACTAATAGTCCCTAGGCTCAGAGGCTGGCTTACACAAGATACACTATCTAATTTTAACCAGTAAAATTGGGGTATTTTGATCATTTTTCTATTCTTAATAAATACAAAGAATTTTCCATCCCCGACCCCGACCCCGACTTGTTTTTCGCGGGGTTAGACCCACCCCGACCCCGACCCCGACCCCGACTTGTTTTTCGCGGGGTTAGACCCACCCCGACCCCGACCCCGACCCCGACTTTATTTTGACCCCGTACGAACACTAATTTAGTGATATTTCATCAAGTTTAGGTAAATTGGAAATTCTTGGGGTAAAATTGTAATAATTTTGGGGTAAAATAAGGAAAATATATCATTTTGGTTTTAAGTGGTCAAAAACATTTTCGTTTGCCATGGCAAATCGAATGGGTAGTGCAACGTCTCCTTTTGAGAAATTTCTTATCTCATATAGGTCTACATTACGCCCGACTTTGAACAAAATCGGTAATAAACACCTCGGGTACTCTCCTTGTAAGTTGGTGGGGGGCCTATGTAAGGAAAGCCTAAAAAGGCAAAACTCGCGTGTCCCGAAGCTGTGGTTATGCCACGAGAAAAATGATTTTTCAAATAATAAAGCAACAAGCCTGATATGTTATTCTCTTAAACCGAATTAGTGAATAATCCATTGATTTCATCAGTGAGTGGAATTTTCACTGCAAAACCAGTGAAAGTCCAGGCCCGGGCAGGCTCCTTTGGGGGCCCTCGGCTAGAGACTGAAGAGGGGCCCCCTTACCCGGCGGTGGTGGAGTATGAAATAAAAATAAAAATGGTTATCTATAGGAAAACAAATAACGATTAAAGTGTGCTAGATTCTACGTGCACATAAGTTAGAAACGTCAAACGCGTCTAAAGGACTTTTAGGATAAAATTATAAACAGTAAAAGTCCAATAATTTTTCCATAGGCCTAGTCCTTAATTCGGCACTGTTACTAGGCTTAGGACCAGTGTTGCCAACCGTACTATAATCTTGGATTAATAATATAAGCTTATATTCTTAATCCAAGCTATAATTATAGTACAATTCGATAATATTACCTTTCGATTTTCTCCATACTATAATTTCAATCGCGTACTATATAGTACGTTTTTTGCGATAATTTTACTATATTTCTGATATTTGTGCGATAATTAAATAAATTTTAGAAAGTTCCTTTCGGTTAACTTAAGAACGCCGTTTCCAGTCTGTTATATTACTCCTAGTAAGCTCAGAATATAAATATTATACTCCTTGGAGTGTTTGGTTTCTACCGTCTTAGGCTCGCAAATAGACCTTGGAACTTGGAAATGGGTGACTAATACATTACCCACTTACAAGTTCCACGGCTAAGTATGATCAAGTGCTACAACGCTATAGCGAGTAGTCAAAGTTGGCCGTACTTGTGTACTATAAATTTCTAGAAAATTTTATAATTTTTGAGCTTCGATACTATAATTACAGTTTTGAAACTGGCAGAAGTCTGAGCTCAAGTGTCGGCTCAGTTCGTTATTTGGATTTTTACTATTTGGGCAGGGATTTTATTTTGAAGATTTGGTCGAGTTTGCAATTTAAATTCTTGTAAATTTTTCTATTTCAAAATATATCAGTTTACCAGGATATATCACCTATTTAAAATTAGGCTCAATTTTCGTTAACTGTAGATTTTCCTCTTAAAACAACATTCTAATTTTTATGGTATCTTTAAATTGATATTATTTCTCAATTATGGATTAAAAAATATACAATTTCTTTACCACAGTTAATAATTTAGAACCAAATTATTTTGAATCAGTTCTGAAATCTATAAAGTAATTTATATTACTGTATTCCTCGTTTTTCTGTTGTTAAGTTTTAAAATTTCTAGTGTTGTTAATTTTCCGGAAAAATAAAATGCGGAAAAATTTTCGGGAAAATATTCCGAACTGCCGAAAATTTTCTGCAGATCTGAAAAATAAAAAATTGAAACATAAATTACTTTTAAGGGTTTTTAATGTGTTTAACTTTTTATCGATATAAAATGTCTAATAACAATAAACATACTACAAAACATTAATAGTGTTACATTATTAATCAGTTTAAACTAGTCTAGAGGTTTAGTTTTACTTTTAGATTCGAAAAATGAGGCGAAAATGCCGCTTTATTTCGGAAAAATACGGAAAAGTTTCCGGAAAAAGTCCTCGGTCATTTTCCGACTTACAACACTAAAAATTTCTATAACGTTATCAAACCCAACACGGATCGAAAAATAGTGGTTGGAACGGGTTGAATTTTAGTAGCGTACCGCCGGGACGTGATACTTCCCCTCAAGACCCGTTCAGCGGCTCTTATAGTCCGCCCTCTAGTGTTGAAAAGCGGAACAATATTCAAAGAGTCTCTATCCGCGCCTTCTTCAGCCGCGCTGCAGCGTAATCAGAGGGAAAGATAGATTTAATCGCGTGGGGCATTTCCTGCAAAACGCCGTTGCTGACCATTATACAATATCTTCGTCCGGCCCTACTTCCACCCCGTTAGCCACCTCGCACCCTAGTTAAATTGAAAGATATATTAAACCCCATCGACCGTACCCTTCCTGTTAGTTTCCCGCGCGTTACCAGGTTCAAGGCGTGTTCCTCCAACTTCTCCTCATGCACGGAACCTATACGCAAAGGATAGCTGGTGGGAAAAAAACCTTTAAATCTTCTGGGATACTCGAGTCTGTTTGCCGATATATACATATCGTAAAAGCCCCTTTTTTTAATCAGTCTATATTATCAGAAGTATATTATATCTTACTAGATCTAGTTGCAAGCAAGCAGATTCTAATGGGTGAATTTCCCATCAAAGTGCTAAGGGATACACTGAATAATTGCTCAAATCTTAACATACGTATTACCATAAGTGTATAATATTTTTACATAAGTGTGACACTTCCAATTCTTCACACGCAAAGGTTTTACTGAGAGCTATTCGCAAGACAGACTGCATTACGGGCTTCGTCGCCATTTTGCGGCCGCTTACTAACGCGTCACACGTAGCTTTTGACAGAGCCTCGCTAGGGGGAGATTTTCTTCTTGTGATGACGTCACTCCGTTACTAGCTTTCGGTAAAATATTCCCCAAAGTTACAAAACTTATGAAATAATAATGTAAACTTATGGTATTACTCCACCTGAAAATGTAAAATGTAAAATGTACATTAAGGATATAGTTACAAGTCCACTAAATGGCGGAAGGATACACTGATATATGTCCCAAATTTTATCATACGTATAACTCCGCCTGAAAATTTAAAATGTCAAAATTACACTAAGGATATATCCACCAAACCGCGGAAGGATACACTGAATCACGGCCCAAATCTTAACCACGGCCAACTTTGATTTCTCGCGCATCTCTCGCGCTACAGCGGCCATCTCATTCGTTGACGTTTCTGTGTTAACCTATGAGCAAAAGATGTGTATGACGTCAGCGCCCCTAGCGGATTATTATTTTTAGTATAGTTTTTACATTGAAGACAATATAACCACCGAGCGTGGCGCTGAACTCCTACACATTATAGTACAGTTTATAGGGGGAAAATCCTTGCTCGCGGAATTTCGACGAATGTGTTGGCCGTAGTAGCGCGAACAGCGCGTGAACAAAGTTGGCCGTGTCTTAACATACGTATTACTCCACCTGAAAATGTAAAATGTAAAAATTACCTGCCTAAGAATATATAGTTATAAACCATATTTTATCCTTAGTACTAGTTTTAGAAAGTCACTAAAATATAGAAGTTTAGGAATAAGTTAACTAGGTAGTACTGTTAAGCCCACCTGAAATTTCAGTTGAAAATTGTACGGGTCTTTGTTTCACTTCTTTAAAAAGGTATTTTTGCTTTCAAAATGTATTTTGTAAAAGCATTTGGAACCTGCAAAGATACACGTTTCTACCGAATTACATTAGCAATACAGGGTGGAAGCCTCAGCCGTGGTCCAGCCTCGGTACTTCTCCTAGTACACCAGAGTGCTGCGGGTGGAACACTTCTACAGGCGCTGGTAGGCCAAAAATAGACCAATGGGAGAATTGGATGCCTCAGTCGTGGTCCAGCCTCGGTACTTCTCCTAGTACACCAGAGTGCTGCGGATGGAACACTTCTACAGGCGTTGGTAGGCCAAAAATAGACCAATGGGAGAATTGGATGCCTCAGTCGTGGTCCAGCCTCGGTACTTTTCCTAGTCTAAAAATAGACTAATGGGAGAATTAGAAACGCAACCTCCAAATGATTTTTCGGGCGATTGGATAAAGATGCGCTTCTAATTATGCCATTGGTCTATTTGTGGAATACCAGCGCCTGTAGAAGTGTTCGACCCGCAGCACTCTGGTGTACTAGGAGAAGTACCGAGGCTGGACCACGGCTGAAGCTTCCACCCAGTACAAAAAATGGAAACTTCTGCAAAAGTAATATATTATACGCTTCTGACATGACGTATTCGGGAAAATATGGATCGGGCAAAAAAAGTCCTATTTATTAATTCATGTATCTTAATGGTATCCCTCTTTTGCTTTTCCCCGGTTCACTTTGTGCAATATCAATGCGATTGTAATTGCCAGAAGATAACATTTTATGGATAGCAAAGCTTGGCCGGGAAGTCACTCTCCGACTCTCTTGTTTATATCCGTTCGTTTCCCTTTACTCTATTTGATAGACTGAGTCTGCTCGAAACGGTTTCTTATGGATCGTTTAAGGGCGGTTTTATGGGTTTGTTACGCGTAACACTCGCTGGAAATCCGCGCTGATCGTTGGATTGCGGGTTTTTATATTATAGATCTTGTGCCGATTATGCGTTATTTCACTCGTTTGCTTGGTTATGGGTTGTTGAGTTTATAGGCCTAATGGCAAATAACAACCTGAATGGCAAGAACTGACAAGGAGACATCCCGAAGTGTAACCCCCCGATTTTGTTCAAACTCGGGGGATTGGTAGACGTTCATGTATGATGAAAAATCCTAAAGGGAATTTATTCAATGGGCAACCGTTTTGCCATGGCAACCTAAAATGTTTTTGACAATACAAAATATAAAATTTTCCCATTGAAAATAACATGGGATTTTGACCTCAAATTGATCAAAAGTTGATCAATTTTGATGTTTTTATTGTCATTGAGTTAATTTGTCAATTTATATTTATTATTTCTTTTTTTTTGCATTTTCGAAATTTTTAAATTTGTTAAAATTTTTCACAGGGGGCTCCAAGGAATCGGTCAGAAGATCTATTTGGTCCGAGTTTCGCGTCTTTTTGTTCGCTCGAAGACCTATCGGTACGAGCTATTAGTAAGTTTTTAAATTTCTTCAAATTTGTTTATAGGGTTTAGCTTTATTATCCCTTTTCATAATGGACTAATCTACGTATTCGCTAATTATAAATCCTTTACAATACAGTCCATAGGTGGTTCCTTTTAACATAAAATATGCAGAACTCGATGGGCTCACTAACGCTTTCGTTGTCAGTCCGACTTTAACGACCGAGGCTTAGGTACGATTATTTTCAAATATAATTTTCATTCTTTCGATTGTTCACAGGGACGTAGGAACCGGGAGGGGCAGGGGGGGCAATGCCCCTCCCTAGAATTATGTTGGGAGGGGCAACTAATGTTATTGCACCCTCCAACATTTGTTCAGTTGAAATTTTCAAAAGGCTCAAATTATCATTTTAAAAGCATATACAGTTTATAGAACCTCAACTGTGTTTAAATTTCAGTCTTTTCCCGCCAATTTACATAGTAGTAAACAGTACACATGCATTCGGAGAAGCTACACCCCATTAAAAATTCAAAACCATTCTCCAGACCACTTTTCGTTTCTCTTTGCCCCCTCCAACTTCTAGAACGTTCCTACGCCCCTGATTGTTCAAAATTAAATTTAAATATTAATATTACCACACATTTATCAATATGTACTCTTTTGTAGTAAGAGTAGATTAGATATTTTTGTAAGCATTACAAGTAAGTTTTCGTGAATAACAATTATCTTTAGCTGTGTTTAGTTGTTGTTGTGAATACTACTTTAGACGTTGTTAAAGTTTGGTCGTATTAGGGTTGGTTCCGATTATGGATTATGTAAAGGAGGAAAATTCGTCTGCAGTGATTTTCCACGTCTAGGGCAATAATTTAGACCTCGAAAATTCACGAAATCTCGGGAAATTCGAGATTATGATGATTTTGAAGCGAAGCTATTAAGAATTCATAAGATCTGAGCAAAATACAGTAAAATTAGTAAGGTTTTGGCCGAATGTGATTGAGTAATCTGGCTTTGGTATTTTATTTAGGCTTTCGGACCGGTAAAGAACTTAACTGAAAAATCAAACAATATTCGAGATAAATTATGGGTTTATAATTCAAATTTGTGAACGTAGATGACGCTTTATTTTATATACTAGGGCCTAGGGATTACTTATATAATTATTTTAAGTAAATACGAATGTTTCTCGGGTTTTGTAAAACTAGTTAATAGCGTAGTATGCTTATTAATCATTAAGTTGGGAATATTAATCTAGAGATCCAATAAAATCTGCTCCCCGCGAAACAAGTTTTTGAAAAATACGAATGTGCTGTCTGCTCTAAAATGACGAGCAAACGTTATCATATGACCCGTGGCGCCATCCATTATTTTGAAGAAAAAAATCTTTTTGCTTGAAAACGCGTCTTATTTGAACGAATCATTGAGAGATAGACGGCGCCACGGATAGAATGATAACGTTTTCTCGTCATTTGGCACGCTGATGGGAGCAGACGACAGTATTCTTATTTTTA
The DNA here is from genome assembly GCF_980474605.1 of Leiobunum rupestre. NCBI lineage: Eukaryota > Metazoa > Arthropoda > Arachnida > Opiliones > Sclerosomatidae > Leiobunum > Leiobunum rupestre. The sequence goes on along the minus strand of NC_143386.1, from coordinate 49,217,861 downwards.
AAAACTTGTTTCGCGAAATACTGAAATCCGACGTTTCGATTGGACCTCTAGATTAATATTCCCAACTCAATGTTATTAATGAGTTCTTGTAATATTAGCTCACCGCCGACCAATCATGACTGTTAAAGGCGACTTCATAATGAGCAGACCGTAATGTACAGTTTTAATAATAAAAGTAAAAATAGGGGGCGGGGTCGTCGTCATTAATGAAACGTTCTTGACTGAAAATTACAAAAGAAAAGTAAAAAGGCTAAAAACATTAAAACCTCTCGTAATTGAAGCCACGATCTATCATTTCCCGCCTTTTTTTTGAAGCGCGGGAAAATTAACCCTTTGCCGTAATTTCCATTTCTTTCAAAACCTTCAGTTAAGCCTAATTATAGTGTTTGTTCCGCCATTGACGATTTATAGACCTGAAAATGAAATTAAAAATGTTTTAAATACTAGTCTTCTTAGTCCAATTTTCTACGAGTAAATATAGAGTCGGCAACGTACCCAAGCCCCACCAGAGGGGGTTAAGCCGGTACAAATCAGTGATGCCAGTTCGCGAAAATGGAATTTCCATTCTCGACTTTTGAAATTTTCCTTTTTGGACTAAAATTCCCCAAGTTTTCCAAAACACTAAAAATAATGATATTTGCGTAAAACAATTACAGGGGACGTTGTAAAACAATTTAACTAACAAATATCTCGCAATGGATAAAAATGAGGAACAATTTTATCAGTATACAGTTTGTGATAGGGATAGAGCGGGAAAAAGTCGTTCGGACTTGTTCCTGTGAGCCAGTTATTAAGCAGACGACTTTACTAATTCCCAAAAAAAAAATTGCGAATCCAACAAAATACTTATGATTGTATTTTTTGACTCTATAATAATAAATCAATTTAATGAAGTTGTGCCATTTTTTATGTTAGCTTTGAATAAAATAATTACCCTAGATTTAGCTAATTTTTGGTCGGATTTCCCTTTTCCCTTTATACAGTTTTTAGGGGTAAAAGTTTCCCTAGATGTGGGAAATTTCCCTCAATCTGGCATCACTGGTACAAATTACCGGAGCCGCGCAGCCTAGAGTCCCCGTAAGGCTTAAAAATATAGTTTCTATACTATTCCAAATTTTCCAATCCGTAAACCTTATTTTTTCTCCGATATAACCGAGGCTTAGCTTAGGACGAAAAGTAAATGATTCTATGGCGTCTGAATTGAGGTCAAGAAATAGATATTAGCCTCTCTACCCCTTTACGGTTCACTTTTTCACGTCTATATTTCTTTTAAAACTTGGATGACCCGCTAAAAAATTGTGTTTAAGTTCGTCAGCCTTCTTGTAAACATGTTAGGAAAAAGGGGCCTTTTTGTCGAAGCTTTTCTTCACTGACTCGCAGCTTCTAGGCTTTTCTAGATGCTCCTAAGCCTTACGTGTTACTCGAGCAGTAAGGGAGCTTTGGAGCGCTCTGTGCTCGACTCCAAGTCGCGCGAAGATAACGCTTTTACAGGGGCAGCCAACCATTCGCCTGCTTGTAGACTTTAGACTCTTTTTCTCCACGCATAGACGCCCCGAATCTTACTTTGTTTTTTATACTGTAGCCGATATCTAATTAAAAAAATACTCTCCAGGATAAATTTGGTTTTAAGATGAGTTTTTGTAATAGTTTTTAGATTAATTTTGGGGGCGAAAAAAATTGGTATCTAGTAGAATCGACTGGTAGCTCGCTTCACTCTGAGCACCGGTGTGCACCGTGCCGAACACTTTGTACTTGTGCAGCATGGACATTTTGAGGACAAATTCACTCTAGATAGTAAGATATCTTATGCTATTAAATTCGGTTAACCTTGAACCATGTTTTCAAGGTTATTCAAAATGTATCCCAAAAACCTTTAGGTTTGAAAGGTCGATTCTAATTCGAAAAGTGCGCGCCATACTTTTTCGATCCAAATTGATTTAAACTGACCGAATCTTAGCGTAATTGAAATACATTTTTATATTGATAGTTAGTCTTTCGACATTTTTATTTATGACCTTCTTGTTTTTGGTGTTTATTTTCTGAGCTTCCTATTGGCCAATTTACATCAGTTCAGAGCCACTTGGACATAAAATGTGATTTAACACATCTTTCTAATTGAAACCGAGCCTCTAAGTACAATGGTTTTTGAGTTAGACTTTGAATGACCTTCAAGACATGGTTTAATCAAGGTCATTGAGGTGTATATGATTATATCATCTAATTACCCCTTCTTTGCGTGTGCTATACGATCTGAAATTATAAAATTCGTAGGAAAAATAGATTTTCAACTATTAGCTCTGGATCTTTTTTTAGTGAAAATCCTGTATAAAAACAATTGTAAAATTGCCATTTATCATGTGTTAAAACCAATTGTAAAAATGGCATTTATCATGTGTTAAAACCAATTGTAAAAATGGCATTTATCATGTTTTAAAAACAATTATAAAATTGGCATTTATCATGTGTTAAAACAATTCTAAAATTGACATTTATCATGCGTTAAAAACAATTGTAAAATTGGCATTTATCATGCGTTAAAAACATTTGTAAAATTGCCATTTATCATGTGTTAAAACCAATTGTAAAAATGGCATTTATCATGTGTTAAAACCAATTGTAAAAATGGCATTTATCATGCGTTAAAAACAATTGTAAAATTGGCATTTATCATGTGTTAAAACCAATTGTAAAAATGGCATTTATCATGTGTTAAAACCAATTGTAAAAATGGCATTTATCATGCGTTAAAAACAATTGTAAAATTGGCATTTATCATGTGTTAAAACCAATTGTAAAAATGGCATTTATCATGTTTTAAAAACAATTGTAAAATTGGCATTTATCATGCGTTAAAAACATTTGTAAAATTGGCATTTATCATGTGTTAAAACCAATTGTAAAAATGGCATTTATCATGTTTTAAAAACAATTGTAAAATTGGCATTTATCATGCGTTAAAACCAATTGTAAAAATGGCATTTATCATGTTTTAAAAACAATTGTAAAATTGGCATTTATCATGCGTTAAAAACATTTGTAAAATTGGCATTTATCATGCGTTAAAAACATTTGTAAAATTGGCATTTATCATGCGTTAAAAACAATTGTAAAATTGGCATTTATCATGTGTTAAAAACAATTGTAAAATTGGCATTTATCATGTGTTAAAAACAATGATAAAGTTGGCGTTTATCATGTGTTAAAAACAATTGTAAAATTGGCATTTATCATGTGTTAAAAACAATTCTAAAATTGGCATTTATCATGTGTTAAAAACAGTAATTTGTTTTCCTTAATACTCTATTTCCGTTACGATACAATTGGGAGTCGTTACAAGACTTGGTAATGTCCGAAAATAGACTAAGATATTTAAATGTGGAGGGAGCCCTGGATGAGACGCGAGTTTAATGGCTTAGTCACCGTTGATCCCATAAAACTGGGGTTATAAAAAAGAGAGGGGAAAGAGTATTATAACTCCTCCCCCTTTTCAATGAACTAACGCCGTCTGGTAGTGTAGATTCAAACTACCCCCCTTTTAGATTTCCCCCTTAATAATTGCGCCGCCGTGCAAAATATACAGCCCTTTATAGAAATAGGCCTACGCTATCTCTAACAGTACGGTTGAAGAATTTTTGAGGGAATTAGAACTAGCAGACGACGTTTCAGACGCTCAATCCGCCCAACTCCCCTATATTACGTGTAAAGGTTAAAATGTTTCCTATTTGTGTCGCCCTAGTACACTTTAGTTGGCGAGTTGAAAAAAGGGGGGAAGTGTAACTAAGCCTCGGCTGTATCAGAATATTAAACGTAAAATTGGTAGGGGGGTTAAATACATTCCCTTGGGATTTTTTTCCACCGATTTTGCGAAAAAGGCGAGTGGCGTTCACTATTATATAACTATTTCTCCCCTGCTCTCTCTCTCTCTCTTACTGGCTTCGAACTACTTTCCACGCTCGACTAGTTACTGTAGTTCAACCAAGGCTTAACAGGGAGATAATGCGTCCCGGGCTATATGAGTATTTGGAAGGGAGTGAAACAACTATGGATTTTTAGTATGTGTTATAAGAGGGGGAGGGCTTGCCCTTAGCGCCTCTGTCGCGCGCCTAGAGTCACTTGCATCGGCGAAAATTACTCCGTATAATAAATTTTAATTCACGGAGGACGTGAACGCGTTATTTTATGAGAGCGAGATCCTCCGCGTATAATCGTGACTTTTACGACGGGAATTTCGCGGCCGAATTCGAAGCGGCTTTTAGCGGAACTCCGACGTCCTTGTCAACCCATTTGGACAGATTATTGTGATTGGGGCTAAAGGGATTGGATGGCCGCTGATAAGCCGTCGTTACTCCTAACTAAATGTACTTACAAATGAACGCGCGATTGTTTGTACCATTAAGATTTCTCTCTAAGAACAGAATTCGCCAGTTTCGATAATGTAAAGATATTTTCAACTACCACAAGTACAGCCAACTTTAATAGTTTTGACACGCGCTTTTTTTATATCGCAATTGGCCAAAATGGTACTTTTGTCCGAGACTAATTTTCAGAACGCGTTGCCTTATTTACTGCTAAATTTTATAAATCGATAGATGGCGGTAATGTTATTGAAACTGGCAAATTGTTGAAAAAATTGGAATGATCGTTATTCCTATTTCTCTCTAGCGGCGGTTTTCGGAAGCTTTCGTGTGGAACATGGGGAAGCAGACGCTATTTTCACAGGGTTACCAAGAATTTTTTCGTTCTAAATTATATATTTAACATCAAAAATGTGTGGCAACCCGGTTAATAATTCGCTGGAAAACAGGGTTGCCATGCATTTTTTCTTTCTAAATTTATTTTTTTACTTCAAAAAAAGTGTAGCCAGGGTTCGTACACGACCTGGAAAACCTGGGAAAGTCAGGGAATTTGAAAATGTTTCCAAAAGGTCTGAGAAAAGTCAAGGAATTTGAAAGTGATTTCAAAAGGTCCGGGAAAAGTCAGGGAATTTGAAAATGGTCCAAAAAAGTAAGGGAATTTTAAAATTAAACTAAAAAATCAAGCAAATACATTTTTGAAAGATGTATTGAAAATACATAATAAATATTATTAAAGATTTTACCTCTAAAAATTCATTTATTCTACAGAAATGGTCAGGGAAAACCTGGAAATGTCAGGGATTTTAATTCCGGAAATTATTAACGAATCCTGATGGCAACCCTGTTAATAAGTCGCTGGAAAACAGTGTTGCCATACATTTTCGAAGCGAAATAAATAATTTAGAACGAAAAATGAATGGTAACCCTGTTTAAATAGCGTCTGCTTCGCCATGTTCCACACGCAAGCTTCCGAAAACCGCCGCTTGAGGGAAATAGGAATAACGCTGCTTAACGCCCATTTGTAAATTTGTATGACGCGAAAAAAGCTATGATTCCACAACTCTATCGCGACCTTGAACGTTGCTTTTCACTAGGGCAAAATTAACGACGGCTGGCGTAGTACTGAAAACATTGCATTAGGTTCAAGCACAGGTTTATAATAAACTTTATAATATAATATCAGAAGTAAATGAACCGACGTTATTGAAATAGCGCTCGGAATCGGAGGGCGTTTTCCTTATGAAAATGATGATAAAATCGAGTCAAATAAAAGCTAATTTCCATCCCCGTCGTTTGACATGATAAATTGCACTTGGGAATTGTTGATATAGCTATTTCTATGTAAAAAACATGGGTTTTTTTTCGGCCTATGAGCGCGCAAAATTTCAAATTCGAGGTCAAAATGTAACTTCACAAGGAAAACGCCTCCAACATGAGGAGTATAGCAGTCTGATAACTGCGGTTCATTTACTTCTGATAATATCCAACTCCACCAAAGTGTATTTTGTTATGACAATGACTTAAGTATTATACGGGCCTAATATACCTTTATTCTAGTATCTTTAGTATTAAATAACTTAAGGATAATAAAATTAAGCTATTTGAATTATTTATAACTCAAACGCTTAGAAATAGAAAAATACACATTTATTAAACAAGGCACTATTTTTTCACTATTTTTCGGTCTGTTCGAAACACAGCCCGTCCACAGGAGGTTACTAAGAAAACGTACTGTAGTGAAATACTTAAACATTTCTGTTTTTTGTGATAATGAAAAACCTCCTTCCACAATAACAAACATTAATAATAATAAATATAAAAATCCAGCTGAAGAAACTCTTACGCTATAAACAAATTAATTTAAATTATGTAAATTTATATAAGTAGTCTTAAAATTATGCCTCAGCTCGAAATGTCTATAACTAATAAAATAAATTGGTCTTTACCATGCGAGTTTCTGCAGTTTGATTTTACCATGGTAATTAATAAGATTGATATTTATTAGTACCATAAGTTTAGAATAATGTAACATAAGTGTGACATTTCCAATTCTTCACATGCAAATGTTTTACTGAGAGCTAGCTATTCACGAGATAGACTGCATTATGGTTTTCGTCGCCGTTTTGCGTCCGCCTGCTAACGCGTCACTCATTTACTAGCTCTCAGTAAAATATTATCCCAAGTAACAAAATTATGGAACAATATTATAGACTTATGTTAATACTAATTATAAATAATTATGTGAACCACGTTCAAGGAACTCATATAGTATAAATTAATGTTGTAAGTCGGAAAACTTTCCGGAAAATGACCATGGCCTTTTTTCAGAAAAGTTTCCTTATTTTTCCGAAAAAAATAAAATAAGTTTTAATTCCATGATTAGTCGAATATTGTTTGCAAATTTAAATAAAGCGGCATTTTCGCCCCATTTTTTCGAATCTGAAAGTAAAACTAAACCTCTAGACTAGCTTTAAACTGATTAACAATGTAACACTATTAATGTTTTGTAGTATGTTTACTGATATTAGACATTTTATATCGATACAAAGTTAAAAACATTAAAAACCCTTTAAAAATAATTTATGTTTCAATTTTTTTATTTTTCCGATTTGCGGAAAATTTTCTGGAAATTTTTCCGCATTTTATTTTTCCGGAAAATTAACAATCCTAGAATAAATATTTCTCGTTGTCTAACACTAATCAAAACCCAATTAAGGGTTTTTTTTAAAGTAATACCATTTAAAAAATAAAATGCTCGTAAATTCAGTGGGTTAAAATTAATCGAATAAATGTAAGAACTGAACCGCAAATGTTATTTTACCCCAAAATCGTTTTCTTTGTGTGTTAGGTCAATGGCTGGTCCTAACGGGTAATGCGTCCGCTGTAGAAATTAGATTTAATTTTTGGGGCCCCCAAATCCCCGACGAGCTCTCGCGCCGACCGTCTTTTTCGAATCTGGCGAAAATCCCCGAAGAGCCTTAAACAACTTTGCAGCCCTTTTGGAGACCCCCCCCCCCCGCACACGCGTAAAGGTCACCGGGACTGTTCTGTCGGGAGACCTTTAAGGATAAAGTAGACCAAAAACACGTATTTCCGCTCCTGCAGTCTCGCGTATAGTAGAGAACATGAAGACAAATCAGTATTTTTATTCTTGCTGTTCGCTCTCTTCGCCGCCGCGTCTGCCAGTTTCCAGGGAGCCTCTAAAACCCGAAAACAAGTTGGGGTGATACATAATATTATGTATATCCTCCACGTAGTTTCCATTTGAATCGCGAGTCACTGGCTTGGCTGGTTTAAAATCCTAAAGGGAAATGTCTCCATAGGCAATCGTTTCGCCATGACAAACACGAATGTTTTTTGACAACACAAAATGGAAATTTTTCCATTGAATATAACATGGAATTTCCATTGAATATAACATGGAATTTGACCAATTTTAAAAATTATTTTTTTATTTATAGTTTCTAATTTTAGCATAATCAAAAATTTTAATTTCATCAGATTCCCATGTTATTTTCAATAGGCCAATTTCCATTTTGTGTTGTCCAAAACATTTTTGGTAGCCATGGCAAAACGGTTGCCTATGAAGACATTTCCCTTTTATTTAGGATTTTATAAGAAACATGAAGGTCTAACAAACCCCCGAGTTTCAACAAAACCGGTGTGTTATATCATCGTCAAATTTGTCGATGGTTATACCTCGGGTCGTTTCCTTGTTTATATCATGGTTTAAGTCAAGTTTTTTTTCATAATTTGTATTTTTAATTAACTAAAAATTGTTCCAAAATATTTGTACATTATCTGACCACATTTCCTATATTTTCAATACCTTCCTATAAATTCCTTAGGTTTTCTCATGTAGTATAACCCGAAAACATTCCGTCGTCGTGTAGCCTTCTTCATCATATATTTCACTTTATTTTAGCTACTGTTTTTCGATAATAATCCTTATTTTTGCTTGTGGTTTTTCCTATATTTTCCTTTAATTCGCTTGAAAATTTTCCAGACGTTTTCTTGCTCACCCTGCATTTATACCAAATCAAAAATGAAACGAAAACTAAAATTTTGGTCTGGTCACGTGAGACTTTTAATAATACTCATATAAGTTTTAGTCGATTGGCACAATTAAACAAAAGCGAAAAATAGATTAAAAGTAAAATAAAGCAGTGTTTAAAAAAACCTGATTTAAACCAAAAACATCTGGTTAAAAAAAATAAAAATTCCAAATCTGGCGAGCTACGATGCTATCGGATTTTCCAATACGGAGAATCGAACCAGGATAATAGTAAGTCTCAAAGATACTCTACATGGTAAGAAATAACTAATGAGATATCAAAAGGTTTTAGAGCAACCGCGTTCGAGATAACAACAACAGCTGTTTCTCCGTGCCTTCTTCCTAAAATGGCTTTTACATAATTATTGTAATAATGATTTTAGAAGTTAATCGATTTTAAGCTTATCTTTAACAGACTTCAATTTCTACTCAAGGAAATGTCAATTAAGTACACGGCCCATTCCATTTAAATATCGTAATGCATTGTTAAGATGACACTAATTGACATTATAGCAACAATTATTTATATTTCTTATTTAAAAATTGATGCACTATATTCCGATGAAGGAAATTCCTAACACGATAATTGTGCGGAATGGCTACTAACATCGAATTTTAAAATCAACTTGCAGGTGATATTGGTAAATTTTAAAATATAACCAATAAGTGGTTTATTTATCCTTTATTTATTTCACACTGAAACCTCACTGGCACTGAAAAGACTAAGACACCGCAACGTTCCCACCGAAAGTGCTGGCTCCAAAAAGACTTAGACACCACAAAGTCCCCACCGAAAGTGCTGGCTCCAAAAAGACTTAGACACCGCAACGTCCCCGCCGAAAGCGCTGACACCGAAAAGACTTAGACACCACAACGTCCCCACTGAAAGTGCTGGCTCCAAAAAGACTTAGACACCGCAAAGTCCCCACCGAAAGTGCTGGCTCCAAAAAGACTTAGACACCGCAACGTCCCCGCCGAAAGCGCTGACACCGAAACGACTTAGACACCACAACGTCCCCACCGAAAGTGCTGGCTCCAAAAAGACTTAGACACCGCAACGTCCCCGCCGAAAGCGCTGACACCGAAACGACTTAGACACCACAACGTCCCCACCGAAAGTGCTGGCTCCAAAAAGACTTAGACACCGCAACGTCCCCACCGAAAGCGCTGACACTGAAAAGACTTAGACACCACAACGTCCCCACTGAAAGTGCTGGCTCCAAAAAGACTTAGACACCGCAATGTCCCCGCCGAAAGCGCTGACACCGAAACGACTTAGACACCACAACGTCCCCACCGAAAGTGCTGGCTCCAAAAAGACTTAGACACCGCAACGTCCCCGCCGAAAGCGCTGACACCGAAAAGACTTAGACACCACAACGTCCATACTGAAAGTGCTGGCTCCAAAAAGACTTAGACACCGCAACGTGCCCGCCGAAAGCGCTGACACCGAAAAGACTTAGACACCACAACGTCCCCACTGAAAGTGCTGGCTCCAAAAAGACTTAGACACCGCAACGTCCCCGCCGAAAGCGCTGACACCGAAAAGACTTAGACACCGCAACGTCCCCACTGAAAGTGCTGGCTCCAAAAAGACTTAGACACCGCAACGTCCCCGCCGAAAGCGCTGACACCGAAACGACTTAGACACCACAACGTCCTCACCGAAAGTGCTGGCTCCAAAAAGACTTAGACACCGCAAAGTCCCCACCGAAAGTGCTGGCTCCAAAAAGACTTAGACACCGCAACGTCCCCGCCGAAAGCGCTGACACCAAAAAGACTTAGACACCACAACGTCCCCACTGAAAGTGCTGGCTCCAAAAAGACTTAGACACCGCAACGTCCCCGCCGAAAGCGCTGACACCGAAAAGACTTAGACACCGCAACGTCCCCGCCGAAAGCGCTGACACCGAAAAGACTTAGACACCGCAACGTCCCCACCGAAAGCGCTGACACCGAAACGACTTAGACACCGCAACGTCCCCACTCCAAAAAGACTTTTGGGTTGGCACCGAAAATGCTTTTTTTTTGCCCCTCCCTATAATTTTGCTGGGAGGGGAAACTAATGTTATTGCCCCCTCCAACCTTTTGGTCAGTTGAAATCTTCAAAAGGCTCAAATTCTCATTTTAAAAGCATATAAAGATTAAGAACCTCAACTGTGTTTACATTTCAGTCTTTTCCCGCCAATTTACATAGTAGTAAACAGTACACATGCATTCGGAGAAGCAACACTTCATTAAAAATTAAAAACCATTCTCCAGACCCCTTTTCGTTTCTCTTTGCCCCCTCCATCTTCTAGAACGTTCCCACGCCCCTGGAAACCCTAACGTCCCCACCGAAAGCGCTGGCACCAAAACGTTTCTATCTCCGTATAAAACCGTTTGAGCGTCACCACCAACGGCGACAACAAAAACTGGCACACAACTTCATAAGCTCGATAGAATTTAACGAAATTTGGGGGGTGTCGGCCAAACGAAAATAAGAAAACGCTCGCCTGAGAGTGAGAGAAAGAGGTGAGCTTGGAGAGAAGATACCTCTCTCTCTGTCTTCTCCTGGCTGCGGATAAGAAGAGAGGTGTTTTCGTAGAGAGACGCGGGGCCAGCCCTCTTTCTCGGACCCTTTCTAGGGCCGCTGATGATGACGAATGTCCCGGGGACCCGTCGGAGACGTCAACCCACCCCACCGGGCCCGGGGGGCGGACAAATCGGACTTCTCTCCCTCCCCCCTCATCCTCGCGCCGAGGCAGAAATATTTTTAGTTTTATCCACTCTTTTGGCGCTATGTCAGCTCGCGGCGTTCGTTTGTTTTTACCTACAGCTCTTCTCTCTCATTCACTTTGAGAAATAGAAAGGTGTATTAGTTTGCATTAGGCTTGTAACACCGAGCAGATATCTATGTTCTCGCTATTCCTTCTTTGACGCCGCTAGTCGGATATATTGCCAAGTTGCTTTTACGCGCGCGTACGTACCTCAACTTACTAGATCAAGATATTTTTCTTAAAAATGGTAACGTTACAACCTAATGCTACTACCAATACTTTACGACCATAAACTTCACTACCGTAACGTTACAACCTTATGCTTCTACCAATACTTTACGGCCCTAAACTTAACTATCGTAACGTTACTACCTAATGCTACTACCAATACTTTATGACCCTCAACTTAACTACCGTAACGTTACTACCTAATGCTACTACCAATACTTTACGACCCTAAACTTCACTACCGTAACGTTACTACCTAATGCTTCTACCAATACTTTACGACCCTAAACTTCACTACCGTAACGTTACTACCTAATGCTACTACCAATACTTTACGACCCTAAACTTCACTACCGTAACGTTACTACCTAATGCTACTACCAATACTTTACGACCCTAAACTTCACTACCGTAACGTTACTACCTAATGCTTCTACCAATACTTTACGACCCTAAACTTCACTACCGTAACGTTACTACCTAATGCTACTACCAATACTTTACGACCCTAAACTTCACTACCGTAACGTTACTACCTAATGCTACTACCAATACTTTACGACCCTAAACTTCACTACCGTAACGTTACTACCTAATGCTTCTACCAATACTTTACGACCCTAAACTTCACTACCGTAACGTTACTACCTAATGCTACTACCAATACTTTACGACCCTAAACTTCACTACCGTAACGTTACTACCTAATGCTTCTACAAATACTTTACGACCCTAAACTTCACTACCGTAACGTTACTACCTAATGCTACTACCAATACTTTACGACCCTAAACTTCACTACCGTAACGTTACTACCTAATGCTACTACCAATACTTTACGACCCTAAACTTCACTACCGTAACGTTACTACCTAATGCTTCTACCAATACTTTACGACCCTAAACTTCACTACCGTAACGTTACTACCTAATGCTACTACCAATACTTTACGACCCTAAACTTCACTACCGTAACGTTACTACCTAATGCTACTACCAATACTTTACGACCCTAAACTTCACTACCGTAACGTTACTACCTAATGCTACTACCAATACTTTACGACCCTAAACCTAACTACCGTAACGTTACTACCTAATGCTACTACCAATACTTTACGACCCTAAACCTAACTACCGTAACGTTACTACCTAATGCTACTACCAATATTTTACGACCCTAAACTTCACTACCGTAACGTTACTACCTAATGCTACTACCAATACTTTACGGTTCCAACTTCGCTACCGTATCGTAACAACCTCAACGTTACTACCGCCACTTAACCACGTCATGTGACCACTAAAACATGACCCCAGATTTACAGCTGCAACGTTTATACCCCCAACTTTATTACTTTTTCAGTAAGGTGAAACCACTTCGATGGCAATAGTCAACGCCTATAAAATAATATGATATTTAGCTTTCGCTAATGGCTCTTGAAAACCGAATCGACCCTACTTTGTTCCGTTAACTACAATTCCACAGAAACTGAACTTTTTTTGATATTTCAATTCCCTTCTCAAAACCTGGACTTAGGCCTAAAGTTAATTTGATCCTTTTGCTCTGGATAGATTATATACAATCATAATTTAATAACGTAATATTGCTCTTATTCACCATTTTAAGAATACCTTTTTTGAAAAAAAATAAAACTAGATTTGTCCATTTTAGAAATTAAAATCAGAAAGCAATATACTTTCGTTTTCTATCGAACGCGGTTATTCCCGAGGACAAACTTATAATTCAACAACATATTATACCAATATATTATATCAAGAATACATTATCATAACAGAGAATGGGTAGCGGCCAGTATAGCCGCTGTTTGCGTGACTCCCGCGATCGAACCGAAGTGTCTTCCCCCTTTACCGGGACAATGGGAGGAAAGATTACACTACGGAAGGTGTAGGGGCGTGGTTTATCTTCCAGGAATCACGGAGCGAACAGGGTATTGCTGCACGTTATCCCGAATACATTTTTACGGGAGTATACAATGTAATAGAACGGCTATGGAAGATATCTATTGACAAAGTTTACTAGAGCCAAATTTCCTAGTTTGTTGAAAAGGGAATTGGTCAAAAAATTTAATATGTTATACGCGCCAAATACACACTATATCAAATATATATATATATTTCTATATATATAGAAGCATCATGGCCTTACATACACACAAAAATATTTCTTCGAAAATAAGCAATTTTTGAGCGTGGGAGGCCGAAATGTATATTTATGGGGCAACAGTTAAAGGCCTTAGAATCGGCGCGTACTTCGCAATCATAAAATATGAAATTTGAGGAATATTTTTGTTTCGCCCCTCCCGCCACCAGGGTTCGCGTCTATCGCGGCCAACCTCAGCCGCGTATTGAATTTTGTATGTCTCTCCGAATTGGATAAATTGGGGGTTCCCTTTGATATATTTGCACCCTCTGGGTTTCCCTTTTTTAGCCGATAGTTACGTTCTTCGCCAAAGGTTACATTTTCAAGGCTTAGTAGCACGGACGAAAGCGGGGACTAGGGTACAGTCTGCGCCCTACCTAGCGTCTGACTGAAATCTGGAGGTAACCTTCGATTGGAACGTATTGCTCACGCTGCGGAGAATTCGGACAATAGCCGCGTTTCGTATCGGCCTTAGTTACGCTTACGGTCGCTAGATGGAGGTAAGAAATAGACTGCCATATAAAAAAGAAATAATCTTTTGATTTGTTGCTTTTCGATTGAAAGGAACCCGCACTTTCATATTTTCTTTTTGCGGATTTTTTATTTTTCCCCAAAAGCATCGTTACCCCTTTTTCTCTAAGGTTTAAATTCACTATTGTTTTCCTCAGCCTGACAATTTATAACCTAATAGCGTTTATTTTTATTACGTATTTTTTTGGTATTAAGGTAGATTTAATTTATTTCTTCAAATAGTAGCTCGAAAGTTTTACTATAAATCAGAACTTTGAAAAATTATATAAATCAGAACTTTGAAAAAGTTTATAAATCAGAACTTTATATAAAATTTTTAAAAAGGTTTTTTTGTAGTTTCGTATAAATATAAATTTCATCAACATTGAAAAATTATTGTTTATTTTTAATTCAAACAGGGACCGGCAAAACTTTGATGTTTACACTTTCGCGAAAGTCGCCATAATGTCTTCGCGATATTTGGGGGGGAAGTTAATGCGTTCTTCAAAGCCCCCCGGGGGGTTATTGTACACTCCGTTCACCGACAGAGGAAGCCACCGTACAGCCTTCAGAAGCTCTCTCCCTTTTTGAGTAAACAAATTATAAAGGTAGGCCATATACTAGCCACGTCGTATGTATCAACATTTACAACTCTCTACGAGTCGCCCGGGTCATAAAACTTATTTTATTCCAGCGTATCTCCATAGTGGTGATCTGGGCTTAGCTGGCGGTTCTGGAGAAGAGGGAGAGAGGGTAAAGTCACTAGCCTCTTTCGGTTAAGTCCTTGGTTATGGAACCGGCCTAAAACGTAGACCTTACAACACCAAATCTCTATATATTCGCGAATCCCCCAATGCTTTTTCATCAAACACGACTACTGGCTGGTTGGTTACCTATCTTCCGAGCTTCTCGCTGCATCTATATAGAAAGTTATTTATATCAATTGTTAGCCACCATACGTCGCGCTCTTGGCGTCCGAGACTGACTCTTACTTTCAGCCCCTTTTAGCGGGCTTCCCCACCCATTACCGAGTATCACGGAGTCCCCCGCATCATCACTTCTCTGCCGAGCTTCTATTCCCGAGATCACTTTCGTCGGACCGTGAATCCGTAGACTTTACCCCGTTTCTTACTATTCATTAAACTGCCGGGTGACTTCTTAGACATGAACGTACGTTTTTATATCGAATCTAGTATATGCTTCGGGCGAAACATGACGCTTTTTATCTCGACTTGAGGGTGGCTGAGGGAGCGCCGTGTTCCCCCCTGGCGGTGGGTTACGGAGTGAAATTCTCCCCCGCACTGGGGGAATTCATTTCCGGTTTATTTTGCCCCAGTGGTCGTTTTTGTTAGCTTGCAAGACTTTGCCATTGGAATAGCGCTGTGTACTTGATGGCTAACCTCGGGCTTTCGATGTATTAGCTGCGAATTTAATATAATTTCTAAAATGGCGGTAAACTAGCATAAGATGACTAGGTTTCTGGTGGACGGCTTCTCCCTAAACACCCAAGTACTGCGTGTGGAACACTTCTACAGGCGCTATGGGGAAAAGCGCGTAGAAAATACCCCTGGAAGGCGACTGATCTTGGGCGTACCTATTTTATTGAAAAGCTATTATTATTATTTATATTTATCTATAATTATATAACTTACATTTTTTCAGATATTATGGTTTATTATTTATAATAATAATATAATTGAAATTTTTCCCTACATTACGTTCAAATCATTTTAATCCCAGAACTATCACTTCCTCCAAAATTTAAAAGAAGAAGTTATTTTGGACCAATGTGGATTTAATAAATATCCAATCATTCAATTAGAATATTTTAATTTTAATAGGCTCAATTTTTCGCTGCGGAGGGAACACTTCTACAGGCGCTGGTATTCCAAAAATAGACCAATTGCATAATTAGAAGCGCATCTTTATCCAATCACCCGAAAAAGCATTTGGAAGATGCGTTTCTAATTCTCTCATTAGTCTATTTTTAGACTAGGAAAAGTACGGAGGCTGGACCACGGCTGAGGCATCCAATTCTCCCATTGGTCTATTTTTGGCCTACCAGCGCCTGTAGAAGTGTTCCATCCGCAGCACTCTGGTGTACTAGGAGAAGTACCGAGACTGGACCACGGCTGAGGCATCCAATTTTCCCATTGGTCTATTTTTGGCCCACCAGCGCCTGTAGAAGTGTTCCACCCGCAGCACTCTGGTGTACTAGGAGAAGTACCGAGACTGGACCACGGCTGAGGCATCCAATTCTCCCATTGGTCTATTTTTGGTCTACCAGCGCCTGTAGAAGTGTTCCATCCGCAGCACTCTGGTGTACTAGGAGAAGTACCGAGACTGGACCACGGCTGAGGCTTCCACCCTGTATAGATAATATTACACTTGATTTCAATATCATTTTCAAATCTGTCATATATTTTTGTGATATATTGACAAAAATTTTTATAAAAACCAAAAATTACATATTCTATATACCCAATAACGATAAATCAAATTATACCGATTTTTTCTTCCACACAATGTGACTCAATAAATTTCAACCCAAAAAATGGCTAAAATATTCCAATTCAATTTTGTCGAATCGGAAAAGGTGCGCGTTCTCCCTAGACACCCCCTAAAAAAACTAAATTCCGGAAGTAAGGGTCTGGTATCAGTCCCCCACTCGCGAGATCCCTTAGCTCCCTGATCAACCTCTCTCCCATTCTGTGGCGCGCGCTTTCCAACTCCGCCAATCACAGTCTGCTGATTTCCCGCCAGATAATGCAAAGCCGCCAGTCGGGGAGGGGGCGACAACCGCGGGAAAAATTCCCGCCAAACCGCGAACTTCCGGTCTGTCTTATCTCCGACTTCCGGCGGTGGGCTGACGTCACCCTTTATTGGATTGTAATTATAGATACAAGCGGGGAGGCCCGCTGGATACCGCGATGCCTGGCGGATACTTTACGAATAATAATAACGCTAAGCCTCGTACGCGTGAGTTTTATTATAGTACGGGTGTAAATTAAACGATTGTACAGTCATAAGCCAGGTAGGAGTAAAGTTAACGTTGTAATTAGGAGGTAATTCCTACTCAACGTTTCAAAGTTGTAGCGTATTTTAAATCTCAATGAGATTAGATGGACTGACAGATATTTGGAGAATTTTTGGATTAATGGTTCCTCGTCAAGAGAAGTGTCTCTAATTTTATCGTCATGTTAGGGTTAGCTTTTGTTTCGTCCCAAAGTATTCGGTGAGCGGCCTTTCATTTCGCTGCCAACTACTAATGGTCTTTTATTGTTCTGGCTATCGTGATTTACGGGGCGCTTGTCATTGGACGCCGAATCTTTCGTTATAATATTTATAATTGATCGCGGGAAATACATTGTTCTCGGTGTCTGCCGTGGGAAGATGAAATTATCTGCTGAGAAAAATTCCCACCTATTGTTTTATTAATTCAAAATTTTAGAAATTAACGAGTTATTTCCGTCAGTTTACGATCACAAAAAAAAACAGTAAAGTGACTGAATTCTGGGTTAGTTTCTATTGTTTTATTTTTTGAAATTAGGCTTCGGTAAATGGCTTTATATCGGTAATTGTGCTAACTGCTCCGATTCAAAGATTTCGGAATTTTTACCACCAAATTAACCTTAAGTATTTTATTCAATACTACGTACAGGTAGAACGCCGTTTGCTAGGGCTGTGCAACATCATCGAGTACTCGGTCTTTTTTGAGGTCGAGTACTCGAACTCGACATTGAATAAGTAATTGGAGAATACTCGTCGATTACCGAGTACCAAAAAATTGAATATTCGGGTACCCGATTACTCGAATAAGCTGCTCTCTAAACTCTTCGAGTATTTATTTTTTCAATCCTCGTTGCTTCAAAGTCAAAGAGGGGTTTTACAACTTTTTGGGAGGCAATAAACGGTACCTACAAATTTGTGGAAACTGTGATTCATCTAAATAAAAGGAATATTTCTTAGCAATGAAAATTACTTTATACTCCTTTTAACTTTAATTTCCTAATTATTTGAATTAAAACCAGCTCCTAATCAAGTACTCGATAACCCGACGCGTTAAAAATATTACACTTAAGTTTTTTAAGAGAAAGTTTCCCCTTAATCAAGTACTCGATTACTCGACTCGACTTCAATATTACTCGACTTGATCAATATTACTCGACTCGAACACTCGATGAAAAAAATGTTGATACTCTAAAACCACTAATCGCACAGCCCTACGCTAAATTAAACTTGTTCTGATGGAGAAAATTACTTAACACCGTCAACTATTCCTCCTGAAAAGAAAGTCTAAAGAGACTAAAATAAAGTCTTCTTACTCTACTATGAAATCCCAAAACCATCGAAGAGAATCCACCTACTATTAGCCTCAGATACCACTGTTCTTTTCCGCGATTGTCTGCGTGAGTGTCTCCAAAAATCAAAAGCAGACGAACTTTCGCGACAATCTACTAAAGGGTGGAGCGATTCTAATATACTTACGTACCCATTTAATTACTATTAATAATTAAATAATAATAATAATTTAATTAAAATAATAAAAATACAACGTTGAATTTGAATATATTAAATTTTATTTTATATAAAAGTGAATCGAAATATGACCTAGTTTAAGGATTAAATAAAAATTTATACATTCAAATTTAAAGAATAAAAATTTTATTATTTTAATATTAACAGCCTAAATATAATTTACGAATAACTTTATTTAAGATTTAATTTTCTTGGAAATTCTACTATTTGGTTGAGCAAATGTACATGTAATTCACTTTTATCAATTTAAGTCTCGAAAAACAGAAAAGCGAAATTTTTGTAAGATCGATTGGGAAGGTTTTAATTTCGGCAAATGGACTAAAATAATATTTTCCACGGTCGCTCTTATTTTCCTGACTTTATATCGAAAATACTTCTCTTTAAAATAATAATAATAGTAATACGAAATGGAAAATTGAAATTGGGAAATGTTTTAAAGTCGACTGAGCTTCGCTTAGCTAGTCATTTCTTTCGATTTGATATTTCCAGATAGCTTCCTAACACGAAGGAATAACATTGCCATATTTAAGCTAAGGGGGGTGTTTCCCCATCGAACCCCGCCCCCGTTTTGCTCTTCGCCCCCGGGGGGTTCAATAATAGCTCTTCCCAATCATGGCTGCGAAGAAAGAAGTTGGTTTTGGGGGATAAAGTGGGTCGTCCATTATAGGGCTTTCGCTTTCAGAATATCTCCCTTCTAAGCCTCGGTTTTGGTCGCGTACTCAATCTTTGGTTTTTAATTGCTGCGTTTAACAAAATTTTATGAACCCGGAGCTAATAGCTGTTTTTAAAAACGCATTTCTCCGAGATCTGTCTCCGTTTTCGCGAAGGATTCAACGATGATACATCGCTTTCGCTTAAAGCCTATTGTTTATATAATGATTTTCTAACTTTCGAGTTTTTATTTTCAACTAATTGTTAGTGAGTCGTATAACGCGTTTTCTGTTTTATTTTGACAGAAAAGTTACTGTCATTTAAAAAAAAAAATTATTTTAAAGTGAACAAAAAATCTTGTGTTATCATATCAGTTAAAGTTTCTGGTGGTGTATCGCGTGTCTAACGCGTATACAGGCGTTATGTTGGAATTCTTTAGAGTACTATTAATTACGTAGCTTTGACAGGGTTGCCACCAAATTTTCAGATTCAAATTCCCTTACTTTTTAAGGCCAAAGTCTTTATGTTATATTTTACTTTTATCAGAAGTTAATAAATTTAAATGGACTTATATTTCGGTAAAAAGGCTATTGCAATGTCGAAAAAAATAGCCAAACTTTTAAGGAAATAAATGATAATCATAGAATTTGTCAATAGATCTAAAGTAAAGTTACCTTCAAAAAGTGTCAAGAGAAAATTGAATTCCCTGACTTTTCCCTGAATTTTTACAAATTCTTAAAATTCCCTGACTTTTTAGGCTCATTTATAAATTACCTGACTTTTCCCTGATTTCCCTGACGTGTGGTAACCCGGTTTGATTATGGCCATCATTTTGTGGGGTTTTTTTTTTCTCTAAGGGAGATGAGTGACGTCGTGTCACGTGAGACTGCGATTACTCAATAGATCCTAGTAGGTTAATAACCACACCGCCATCTATGGGGTTTAAAAATGACTATTTCATAATAATTCAAGGTGAGGTAAGCTACGGTATGCGAATAAGTGAATTATTAGACGAGGCCTATAAAACCCGGTTTAGACTCCGGTTTAGTTAACTATCTATACTGAAATATATATGAACCAGTGGCGTAGACCGGGTGGGGGGCACACGTCTCCCCCGAAACGAATGGTCATAAGTATAAATCTTTTTATTTTTTAAATTATTTTTCAATGGTGTGCCCTACCCCCCGAAACAAAATCCCGTCTACGCCACTGATATCACTTACCTTAAGCCTTGGTTTACTAAACCCGGTTTATGTTGATCTTGTTTGAAAATAGCATTAGGTGAAAACCGTATGAACGTAGAAAACAGTTTGAATACTACAGGATCGTCTGCTAACAAGAGCTTCAACTTTTATTTAACGTAACTAGCGCCAATTATCCCTTGCTTCTGTTAAACTTGGCGGCAGAAACGCGAAATTCATTGATCCACCATAAAAACTGAAGTTAATACTACCTTTGAAATAGTAGTTAATAAAGTCGATAGATGGCGGTATGGTTATTGAAAGTCCCTTATTTCCAAGAGTATATATAATTTGCATTTACCGCAAACTCCGGATTAAAAAATACCGGGTTTTACAGTAACTTTTAACACTACCTTTATCACTAACTTTTAACACTACCTTTATCACTAACTTTTAACACTACCTTTATCACTAACTTTTAACACTAACTTTTAACACTAACTTTTAACACAAACCTTTATCACTAACTTTTAACACTAACTTTTAACACAAACCTTTATCACTAACTTTTATCACTAACTTTTAACACTAACTTTTAACAGTAACCTTTAACACTAACTTTTAACACTAACTTTTATCACTAACTTTTATCACTAACTTTTATCACTAACTTTTAACACTAACTTTTAACACTAACTTTTAACACTAACTTTTAACAGTAACCTTTAACACTAACTTTTAACACTAACTTTTATCACTAACTTTTATCACTAACTTTTATCACTAACTTTTAACACTAACTTTTAACACTAACTTTTAACACTAACTTTTATCACTAACTTTTAACACTAACTATCCAAAAAATGGAGTACAATATTTTTGGAGAGCACGTTTTATGTCAAAGCTCGAGAGATTTGTCGACATATTTTTTGTAGTTTCGGGGCTCCACCCCCTTAAATGGGGGGCCTTGCCATCCCCGGGGGTACTTTTAAAAGTTGACGGGCGCGTGACGTCAGGGTGTGGCAAGCTCCCTGAGGTACCGCCAATTTCCTTTCAAGTACTCCTTTTCTTAAGACGCGCTCTAACCTCGTACGCGCCTAGCGTTTTTATTTCTCGCCTTAACCGCTAGGTGGTGCGTTTTATCGGCCCTTGCCGATCGCTTGAGTAACCTTTAGGCCCATTAAAATCTCATTGGGTAAGCCTAAAATATTTAGTCACCGATTAAGTTTAATTACTTTGGTCGCCGCTGAGGTCTTAATGGCGCTTTTTCCAAGACGATTTTTCCAAGTAAAGCGTATTCAGGGTTAAATGCTACTATTTTACATGGATTTTCAATCTATATTTATACGTCATTTGTCATTTTTAACAGGACCCTGAGTAAAGTCGTTACGGGTACTTTGACCTTCTGAAAAACGGGTTTCATATATCACTTGTTATTTAACTTTTTTACCCCTAAAGAAATATTTTCAACGTGGATCAAACTTTTATATCATTGGGAAGTTTAGTTTGGGTAGTAAATTAGATATAAGGCAGCCTCCACTCGTCATTCCAATGAGGGGTTGCTCTATTATGCTGTATCTAATTAACTAATGAATAATATACTAAGAATTCATGTACTAAATAATAAATTTCAAGTAGGTAGAACCATTATACCGGGTGTTTCAAAAGGTTGTGCACAAATTTAAAGGAGTTGTAGCCTAGGGAGTGAGTTGAGCTGTATGCCTTTTTTTTCATTTTCCTACGATTGGTGAAAAGAGCGCCAGAGAGCTTCAAAGTGTGGCCTAATAGCCCCTGGAAGTAGGCTGCAACCAGCACAAAACCAAGCAGCAGGGAAATGCTAACATTAAGGTTTGGGTTCGTGTGATAGGTCAAAAAGGACTTTGTATACAAATCGAGGTAACCAGCGTAAAAAAAAGTAAACCTAAACAGTATTTAAAGTTGTTGCAGCTCTCTGGCGCTCTTTTAACTCATCGTAGGAAAATGGGGGGAAAACAGGCATACTTCTGAACTCCCCCCCTACAACTCCTTCAAATATTTGCATAATATTTTGAAACACCCTATATAGCATTAGGTCCATCTGGTAACGATTCAATATACTTTCAACAAAAGCCACTACGATTTGCAAACGAGTAAAATCATCATTATGTTGCCTCTATATGCAGTTCAAAATAATCCTCTTTTCAATAATTCATGACTGACGACCACACACAAAATAAAATTAACTTTCAAAGATATCCGATTTAGATATTCATGAAATATTTGTTTAGCCAATTTTGATATATCGTATCCCACCCTTTATATACAAATCACTTTAATAAAAAAAATATATTCTATACTATGTTAATAGAAATTTTGCATCATCAAATTATCGAGATTGTATTTTCTTGATTAATACAAGGTCCGATGTTTATTCTCATAAATATTAATAAAATTACAACAACGTGGCTTCATAGCGAACAAATTATTATTTTGTTTATTCCAACCAAATATTTCAGCGTATTTTGTTTAAAATAAATCAGTTGTCGTAAATATAAAAATATTTAACTTTAAAATATAACAACCAGGAGGCGGTTCTAGCCCGCGAGAAAGCAAACACGAAATTATTGCAAATAGAAAAAACCCAAATAAATTATATAAATTGATCAATACGTTAAAGAAGTTACATAAAAATCATAAATTGTACTATAAATAGGCAGTGAATGAAATTTCATTAACTTTACACAAAAATTGCGCCCTAGTAAGAGCATTCAAAGATAGTTTATTAAATTATCCTTAAACTACCACAGAATGGGACGCGAAACAATAAAAATGTCCGTAATTCTTTATTTCTTAAAGAGACATCGACATGTTTTTTTTTAATACAATTTTTAAATCTAAGTCTCAGTAAGAATAAACGCTAGTCCCCAATGGAAAACTTTATGTCGCTTTTTGGGGAAGTGCATACGGCGAATAGCGACAGAAAAAGTATTTTAACGCCATCTATCCATATAAAAAAAGAAGGAAAAAAATTTGTTCCGGAGTTTTCCATGTCCCTTCACTTTCATTGTAGACCAAGTTTTTTCTATGGCCTGGTCTCATTGGTGGGCGCCACTGTGTCGGACGAAAAGAGGGGGGGGCGTGCAGGGAGAAGAAAAAACATGGCGCCCGCGCTTATATTTCATAGGATGCTCTTTTACTTATTTCTCTTACACTCGGTTTCGTCGTCTGCAGTTTTTTAGCGAGAAAATATGCTCTTACAACGTCTCTCAGATGCGCCACCGTGATAGATATCTCTTAAATATTTCTCCCTTTCTGCAATAATAAACGGGAATCTAACTCTTTTTTTTCTAGCTTTGTAGTTCAATGGAATAGCGTTGATGTGATTTGTCTCCGCCTGTTTTATAGATTGGCGAAAAATGGGCTACGGAATGTTAACAAGAAACGTTTCTTATCTATAGTAAATGTCTATTTCAACACTCGTAATAGACCGATGAGAATCTTGAGTAAATAATATATTAGACCAAAATGTGTTTATTTATAGTGTCGAGACGTTTTTTAGACATAAGTCATTTTCTTTAAACAATTTTTTTAGATTGAAGAATACCCTGATTTCGGGGTGTTGGTCCATTTGATCGAAAAATATGTGATCGACAGTCGATCATTATACGTTGCAATTGATCGAAATTCCATTTGATCGAATCCCATTTGTCATTTGTTTCATAAGATCGAACCTTCAAATGATCGAATACTATTTGATCGAATTCAAAAGTATTTATAGTACCAGTTGGTTTGTTTTTATTTTACCGAATGTCAATATGAAGTGCAGAAGGAATAATGATGGAATAATTGATTGCTTTAACTGTATTAAGCCACAAAGATGAAGAGATTTTTACTTTATACACTATATGATGGAATTTTTTATGACATCGACGATAACGGCCCGTTGTTTTTGATATATATAAATAGGGTCAGGTTAGGTTAGGTTGATGTACGCGCGCCGTAGGCGCGTATGCACCGTTGCCTTTTCGATTTACTCCCAAAAACTAGTAGTTTTACCCTACAGTAGCTTTCGATCAAATTTCGTTCGATCAAATGCCATTCGATCAAATACAATTCGATCAAATGGAAATTCGATCAAATGGGACCCGTTCGATCATTTGGGAATAGACTCAAACCGATTTCGGTGTTGAACGTTGCCCACATAATAATATTAATAAAATAATAATAATCGACTAGGCCCAAGTCATCTAGCGACTTTTAATACCTTTAAACAGGTGGAAATCAGTTCTCCCTTAAAATTTTAGCTTCACTGCACGAGTTATCTAACCAGGGCTGTGCGATTAGTGGTTTTAGACGATCGAGTCGGTTATCGATAGTAAAATTATTTTACATCGAGTATTCGAGTCGAGTAATATTGAAGTCGAGTCGAGTAATCGAGTACTTGATTAAAGGGGAAACTTTATCTTAATCGAGTCGAGTAACTAAAAAAACTTAAGAGTAATATTTTTACCGCGTTGGGTTATCGAGTACTTGATTAGGAGCTGGTTTTAATTCAAATAATTAGGAAATTAAATTTAAAACGAGTATAAAGTAATTTTCATTACTAAGAAATATTCATTTTATTTAGATGAACCACAATTTCCACAACTTTGTAGGTACCGTTTATTGCCCCCCAAAAAGTTGTAAAACCCCTCTTTGACTTTGAAGCAACGAGGATTGAAAAAATAAATACTCGAAGAGTTTAGAGAGCAGCTTATTCGAGTAATCGGGTACCCTAATATTCAATTTTTTGGTACTCGGTAATCGACGAGTATTCTCCAATTACTTATTCGATGTCGAGTTCGAGTACTCGACCTCAAAAAAGACCGAGTACTCGATGATGTTCGAGTACTCGCACAGCCCTATATCTAACCCTTTTGTTATTTTAATGCAATCAAAGCTAATTTTAGTAAAAACCTTTAACATCGCCTATTTAATATAAAAAAATTATTTACAAACTGTTTATTTTAATTATTTCTAAATAGTAAATTTTTTCAGGTAGTGGCCATCTGGAAATCTTCTTGTTAACTACTTCGAAATAATTCTTACAAATCTAGAAAGACAATTCGTTTGAATTTCCTGTCTCGCGAGACTCTTTATCACCTTGACACCAATATTTCTTTTCATAAAGTAACGTGGTCTTCTTGTTTTAATATCACAATTTATTACTTTGACAAGTCTACGAGCGCGCGCTACAGTCGCCAGAGGAATATAGCTTTTTCTAGCGCTCGTGCAAATCGCTCGTGCGAAGAATATACTAATAAAGCTTAGTATTGTGACGTAAGAGCAACATTTTAACAAGCTGGGCAAGACCACTTTTTATTTTATAAAATCAACTATTGGCCAAGGTGATACTTTAGCGCGAGACTAATTTTAAGAACGCCCTACCTTATTCAGTGCAAATTTTTTTAAACCGATAGATGGCGGTAATGTTATTGAAACTGGCTAATTAAATCTATAATAAAGAAAGTCGAATTACTTTAACGATTTAGCGCTAAAAATTAATCAAGTCATTACATTATTTCATCACCCTTATTTATTTATTTTATAAAATCAACTATTTTATTCCAGATTTTTGAAAAAACTCTCTTTCAAATATAAGTAAATTTCCCCTAGCTGAATAATAAAAGCTTAGAACGAATTTTAAAAATTATTCACTTCGTTATTGGATTTTATAATATTTCTGCCGTTAAAGATATTTTGTCATAATTTGATTTAAGGCGATAATAAGATTCCACGCGAAAGAGAGAAGAGGATACTGCGATTGGAGGCTGGCAGGAAAATGTGAATACGTTGCCCGTCTAATCTTCATTATCCGATGGTCTCTCTTTCGTAGCTGCTGGCTGCGTCCGCGTGACATGAATCAATGAGGAAAGATTTTCCTCCTGCAAAAGAAAGCGTGATCCATGCAGATCACCCTCTGGCACGCTATGACTTCCCTAAACCGCCTACTAAACGGTACCAGCCTTCAACGTCTCTTGTACATCCAGCCCTCTCGCCGTTTAGAAGGTGGTGTTTAAGGTCGCCGACAGACAATAGACGCGTTAAGCCCTAGCTAAAGAAACGGAGCGGGAACGTCATGCCAGGTCGCGCAAATGGAATTTCCCTTTCCGACCCTTGAGATTTACCTTTTTTGTCTAAAATTCCCCTAGTTTTCCAAAACAATAAAAAATTCCCTATTTTTCCAAAACACCAAAAATTTCCCTATTTTTCCAAAACACCAAAAATTTCCATAGTTTTCCTAAACACTAAATATTTCCCTAGTTTTCCAAAACAATAAAAAATTCCCTATTTTTCCAAAACACCAAAAATTTCCATAGTTTTCCTAAACACTAAATATTTCCCTAGTTTTCCAAAACAGTAAAAAATTCCCTAGTTTTTCAAAACATTAAAAACTTCCCTAGTTTTTCAAAACACTAAAAACTTCCATAGTTTTCCAAAACACTAAAAAATTCCATAGTTTTCCTAAACACTAAATATTTCCCTAGTTTTCCAAAACAGTAAAAAATTCCCTAGTTTTCCAAAACATTAAAAACTTCCCTAGTTTTTCAAAACACTAAAAACTTCCATAGTTTTCCAAAACACTAAAAAATTCCATAGTTTTCCAAAACACTAAAAAATTTCCAAAGTTTTCCAAAACACTAAAAACTTCCCTGGTTATCCTAAACACTAAACATTTCCCTAGCTTTTCAACACCATAAAACTTCCCTAGTTTTACACAACACTGAAAACTTCCCTAGCTTTTCAACACACTAAAAACTTCCCTAGCTTTCCAAAACACTAAAAAATTCCCTAGTTCTACACAACACTGAAAACTTCCCTAGCTTTTCAACACACTAAAAACTTCCCTAGTTTTCCAACACACTAAAATCGATGATATTTGCGTAAAACAATGACTTTGGACGTTGCCACCTAAAGCGAATCCGACAAAATACTTATTATGGAAGAATCAATTAATATAATCATAAGTCAATTTAATGAAGGTGTGCCATTTCATATTTTAGCTTGGAATAAAACAACTTTCCCCCTCGAATTTCCCTTTATACCGTTTTTAGGGGCTAAAATTTCCCTAGACGTGGGAAATTAACCATAATCAGGCATCACTGAGTTCAAGCTCTCGTCAAACTCGTAATACTGATGATAAAAGTCATAACAGCTCTGGAAATAAGCCAGAGCAAAAGTGTCATAAATGTGGAAACCCTTGTTATTTCCCCACACTGGCGTCACTGGTAGGGTTAAAGGCATGCGCGCAAAAAATCTACATGCAGATGTTCCCGTTCAGCGTTTCTTAACCCGGGCTTAACTCCGCTAGAGTTAACTATTGACGACAGTTTCCTCGCAGTCACAAACTATTTAGTCAAACCATGGATTGTAAATTATAGATCGGTAAAAAGCCTGGTTTTTAGCCCCCGTAAACCCATCACACTAAGGGAGTCGTCCAAGGTTATTTGTAAAAAAATTTAAAAAAAATCAAGTATCGCTAAGATTGGTCGATGCTGTTCGAAAAAAGATAAACACGAAGTACATTTTTACGTTTTTATAGAAATTACGTAACAATATCAACCGCATTAGATTGCCATTTTGAACTTTTAATATCACGTGGTACCATAGAGGGTAGAAGGGGAGGAGTAGAAGGCTCTCCCGAAGAGTTATCGCTTTAACATTTTCCCCGGAACTTCCGGAATATGCCCGCGGCTTTTTTCCTTATAGAATAGACCAATAGTAGGAACCCGAATGTTAAGGGGACAAAATTTCGAGTCGGAATCCGAGAATTCAAAAAATGCCTTGCTAAAGGTATAAGCTTCTACTCCTCCCCTTCTACCCTCTATGGTGGTACAAACGGCCTTGCAAAGACTCCCTCGGAGTCCCTCGAGCTGATTGATACGCGGGGAGAAATAAAATGCACCGTGGAAGGGTATCGAAAACTGGTTCTCTTAATTTACTGTCCATGGCCAAACCGATTTTCATACCTTTTTCTAGTTTCTTAAACAACAAACATCAAAAATTCGTTTCCCAGAAATGATTTTACCACCTCTTCTTGAACTTTGGTAATTTAGGCTTATTTTTACGTAAATTTAATAACACAAGCTGAAAAACACTGCTTTTAAAAAATTTATTGCGCGATAAGATGCGAAATAAAAACTGAGAATTAAATTAAATGAACGCAACTGGTAATATGTAAAGTGGACTGAAGTCTATTACGGGGAGGACATCAAGGACACGAACTCCGCGTAGTTGATTTGACCATCACCATCCGTGTCCGCTTCCTTGATCATCTCTTCGACTTCGACGTCGGTAACACGTTCCCCCAAACTAGTCATGACCTGACGTAACTCGTCGACGCTGATCAGTCCATTTCCATCTTTGTCGATGACCCGGAAGGCCGCCATAGCTTCCTCCTCGACGTCACTTTCCTTGGCCCTCAACGACATCATGGTCAGGAACTCCGCGAAGTCAACGGTGCCGTCGCCGTCAGCGTCCAAATTGTCCACCATGTCCCCGACCTCCGTCTCAGTAGGGTTCTTGCCGAAGCACTTCATGACAATCCCGATTTCTTTGGTAGTGATCCGTCCGTCACCATCCTTGTCAAACAGATCAAAAGCTTCTTTGTACAGGGAAATCTGTTCATCGGTCAATTGGTCAGCCATGGTGATTAGAAATCGAATGGATTGGCAAGACTCGATTTTACACGGTCAAACGTTGTTACGATACTGAACACACTACTATTGACGTCTCCTTTATTTATACGCAAAATGTGCTTAAAATTGTTTACATATTTTAGGACTAAATATTTTTTACAATAAATCTTTAAAGGCAATTTGTTTCTTTTGTTGTTATTAGGCTTAACTAAAAAATAAAACTAATACTGAGGTTTTAGAAGGGACAATGAAATTTAATTAGCATTTTTTATGCTTGCTGTTCTATTATATAATTTAGCCTAATAGTGAACGCCACTGGGTGATTATCTTTAAGTGTGGCTTAGCAATAACTATTTTATTTTGTCGAACCAGAAGCAATAGGTTGAATCTGCCGTGTCTGATCCCGGAAGTGGAGAAACTCTGAGTCACGGATCTAATTTGGGACCAACTGTTCTGTGCAGTGGCGTAGCTAGGGGGGCAGTGGGGCGGCCCGCACCAGGTGCCACCTGTTTTGGAGGTGAAACCTGACCGTGAAAATAATAAAAACTTGCATAAACTAGAGAAATTCGAAAAAACTTTTTTACACGTTTTGACTAGTAAGTAGCACACCATGATATCCGCATCTATTGCCACCCATGCTATCTACGCCACTGGTTCTGTAGTTAAAGAAAAGTGAACGTTTTATTTCGATCAAGCGCCAAACCACGGCAAATTTTGGTTTGTTTCGGACAAACTTGGTGTCGCTGCGTTCGATCTCTGATCACCACGCTTTGCTTGAACGTAATAAGCCTTTCTATAAAGTCATTACGCTTGCCGAACTTGTTTTAATATATCGCTTTCGTCACGAGATACTTAGGAGTTCAGTTCAGTTTGGAAGGTGAGATCTTTATGAATAGAGCGACTCGTCGAATTTTAATTCATGTCTTGTTCAACTTGTTAAAATGTTCCATGCGCTCTTTAATATTTTACGGTAAAAGGCTCGCGCATTTTTTTTTATTTCAGAGAGCACACGCGAAAATATATACAAGACGCGCGTGGAGCTTTTTAACAAGTTGAACAAGACATAAATAGAGTTTATGCTAGCGTCTATTGTCTATTATAGTGACGCGCCCGATACATCTAAACAAGAAGGCCAATGTTACTATTTTTAAGCGCTTCTTGGAAACCGTGTCCAAAACCAGTGGCGTAGATGATGGTCCGCAGGGCCCGCGGGGCGGGGGGGGGGGCCCTCGAGCTTCAGTGGGGGCCTCGAGCTTCGGGGAGGGGCCCCGCTAACCATAAAAAAATTAAAAAGGGGGGCCTCATAGAGATTTTTGCGGGGGGCCTCTGAGTTCTCAGCTACGCCACTGTCCAAAACCCCAAAAAACAGAGAGTATCCTTAGGTTCTTGGTCCATGGAGAAATTGATATTGAATTGACGTTTTCACGAGAACAGTCGACATCTATGAGTGGGTTCTTCAAATTTCATTTGTATGTATTTATTGATCCAACGTCACCCCAGGAATCAATATTCGAACAGCCTCTCAGCGCTCCTACATTTATTGCAATTTTACATTTTACCAAATCACTTAGAAAATTTTAAAAATATATTTCAAAATGTCAAATAATCGTGTATTTAATCGTCTCGAAAATCGGAAAATTGATTACATTTGTATAACTTGCAGTTGCCCACGCAGTTCAAAAGATGAAATTGAAATGTTTTGAGGGAGCTGTAACCAATTTAATTATTTTCAAGTAATGGTGTGGTTTCATCAAAGGTCAAATTCCTGAAACAATTTTTACAGGTTATTGCTTCAAGAACATTTTTTTATATTTATTTGTGAAATTTTAGAAAAGGTAAATAATAATTCCAATAAAATCGAACAATGATATATATAAATATAATTGATCTTTTCTTCCATGATAGATATAAATATATAATTGATCTTTTATTCCGCGATAGATATAAATATATAATTGATCTTTTATTCCATGATAGATATAAATATATAATTGATATTTTATTCCATGATAGATATAAATATATAATTGATCTTTTATTCCATGATAGATATAAATATATAATTGATATTTTATTCCATGATAGATATAAATATATAATTGATCTTTTATTCCATGATAGATATAAATATAATTGATATTTTATTCATGATAGATATAATATAATTGATCTTTTATTCCATGATAGATATAAATATAATTGATCTTTTCTTTCATGATAGATATAAATATAATTGATATTTTCTTCCATGATAGATATAAATATATAATTTATCTTTTATTCCATGATAGATATAAATATGTAATTGATCTTTTATTCCATGATAGATATCAATATATAATTGATATTTTATTCCATGATAGATATAAATATATAATTGATCTTTTATTCCATGATAGATATAAATATATAATTGATCTTTTATTGAATGATAGATATAAATATAATTGATATTTTATTCATGATAGATATAATATAATTGATCTTTTATTCAATGATAGATATAAATATAATTGATATTTTCTTTCATGATAGATATAAATATAATTGATCTTTTCTTCCATGATAGATATAAATATAATTGATCTTTTATTCCATGATAGATATAAATATAATTGATCTTTTAATCCATGATAGATATAAATATAATTGATCTTTTATTACATGATAGATATACATACAATTAATGTTTTATTCCATGATAGATATACATTTTATTGAGCTTTTATTCCATGATATATATAAATTGTATTGATCTTTTATTCCATAATAGATATAATTTTTATGATCTTTAATTCCATGATAGATATAAATTTTATTAATCTTTAATTCCATGATAGATATAAATTTTAGTTATCTTTAATTCCATGATAGATATAAATTTTAGTAATCTTTAATTCCATGATAGATATAAATTTAATTGATCTTTTATTACATTATAGATGTAAACTAAATGGATATATACGGGTGTGCAAAATATTTCGTGAAAAAATAAATAATTCAATCGAATACCAAATCGAATAATCGATACGTCAAATCGAATACAGTTTAAAAAGGTCGCAAATTTTCGTTGGTATTTTCAAATAGTTTGGTCAAATAATTGGGATTGTTTAATTTCGGACCATTTAACCAGACAGGTCCGGTGGTTCCCTGTCATGTAATGACCAGGAGTGCCGTGGTGTGGCGCTGTAAACGCTGTTTTACTTTTTGCATATCTCAGTGAGTCAATGTGAAGTCTATTATTTTAGATGGAATTCCAAGAAAATCAATTCAAACCAAAACCAAACTCTTCTTAAAGCTGAAAGAAAGGTTTATGCCAGGTGATAGTGACAACTGACATAAGTGTAGTTTATCGAACATCTCGATTATTTTCTGATATTATTAAATATTATATTAAAACACTAGTGATCGTAACGTTCATTAAACTCATAATTATCTTAATCAAAAATTTATTTTCAGAGATTACTATAATAATAATTTAATTTTAATTTAAAATGAGTAAAATCATTATAATTAGCTAGTATAGTTAGAGGTCGGGGATGGTCAACTTTTATTCAATAGATAAAGCTCTCAAAATTATTTGTAAAACGTTTTGATCAAGTAATTTATATTTCTGTATTATACGATTAATTTTTTGATAAATTTGTAAAATAAATCGGAAAAACGTTTTTTTCGATAAAAAGCTCAAATTTTACAAATAATACATGTTTGTTAATCATTTTCCGAAATACATGTATGAACCGGTAAATTTCTTTGTTTACATATTTTTCCCGAAAAAAATCAATTTAAACATGGATAATGATTAACTGTCCCCGACCTCTAACAAAAGTATAGTGTGTTTATTTTTAAAATTTTCTTTCGGTTCCAAAAATTACTTCATATTTGAATTAGTATTTGGTATTTGATAAGTTTACTAGCTCGTATTTCACTCCTAAAACTATTCGACTACATTATTTGTCGTTTTAAATATTAGATTTAGCTATTTGAAAAAATATTCGATATTCGAAATTATTTTAATTCTGATCTTTTTTAATTAATCTAGATATAAATTGATACGATACTCGAATAGAATTTACCGCTTTAATTAGACCTAATTATTTATTTCCGCGATGTAAGTGTTATAAAATTAAGTTAATTGAAGAAAAAAATCAAAGAGTCATTTCAGTAGACACATTTTTTTTATAAATACACATAATTATCAGTTACACAGGTTTTTGCAAAATGTTTAGTTTTTAATTACCGCGTATTTAATCTACTAGACTAGCCGCTTTATAGAGAGTTCAGATCTATATATAATAAATATATATATCTTCCAAAACATTCAATAATCAAAGCATGTGAATTCTGAGAAAAACCTTATTTGTATTACGTTAAACTTAATTTTCTTTCTTTTTTTAAATGAAAAGCTGCCTAAAAAGGACTTTTTGTTCGCTTTTTTTAAACACGGGTTAACCAAAATAATGGCTTTCTATAACTTCTTTGCTAATGTCAATTCCGCAATTGACAAACGCGCGAAAAGAAGCCACAAACAAGTCAATTCCACAGACCAGCGATTTTTTCTTCTTTGGTAATTTGAGAACCAGCCGAGAAAATGTTTATTTTTCAACACTTTTTTCCAACATTTAATTTAGTTCGTAGTCTTTGTAATATATAAATAAATAATGCTTATGCTAGATGACGATAACAAACGTATCAGATCACAGCCGATTAAGAAATCAATATTGTTCCTTTTTTCGTTGTCGGAGGTCGCTACAGTAGCGCTATCCCGATCGATATGACGAATGCTGACAGAAGTACGAAAGAGGGTTGCCTAGCAACGGCATCGTTTATCCCGTTTTTAGTTTTCACTGCGAAAAGTTAGAAACGTTGTTTTATTAAAACGATTAATGGATTACTGTTTAGGCCTAAAAATACTTCAATAAAAATAACAAATATAGGTGGCGTGTTATAAGTACATCTCATTTAAAATCGATAGTAGCGTGACCACATAATATTTTGAAATCCTTTAAAGGAATTATAGAAAATTTATCAGGAAGAAAATTGGGGGGGGGGGGGGGGAATAGGATAAAATTAACTACACAATAAGCGAACACGGTTGTCAAAATAGTTTAAAGGGTATATAACAATCACAATTAATTTGATAATCGATAGAAATAGTCTAAAACGTCTCCGTGAACAGTTCGGGAGGTATGCATCTTTAAGAACTAGGACGTTTTAAAGACTTCTACTTAAGGGTAAAATATCAACTATTTTAATTTCTTCAGACGTTGTAGTTAAAATATAGAATATTATACGAAATTTAATGCAATTATAGGAGGAAAGAAAGAATATTAAGTTATAGGAAAAAATAGGAAATATAGGAACTGTGCGATAGTCAAAACGTCTATTATGAAATTAATATTAAAATTGAAGCGTTGCTTTTTCACCGATTGCTTGTTGCGCCAGGAAAACATGATAAATATCTTACGAGGGAAACGTGCATCTCTTTATCAAGTTATTACCTTGAATCTTGAAACATGCAGGCCTACCTACGCAGGATAACAAAGTTATTTCAAGATACGTTTCGGAAGAAAAATTGGGCGGGGGAAAGTATGCCTGGTTTCCCCCCATTTTCCTACGATGAGTGAAAAGAGCGCCAGAGAGCTTCAAAGTGTGGCCTACTAGCCCCTGGAAGTAGGCTGCAACAAGCGCCAAACCAAGCAGCAGGGAAACGCGAACATTAAGGTTTGGGTTCGTGTGATGGTAATAAAGGAGTTTGTAAACAAATCGAGGTAACCAGCGTAAAAAAGAAAACTTAAACAGTATTTAAAGTCCCTGCTGCTTGGTTATGCGCTTGTTGCAGCCTACTTCCAAGGGCTAGTAGGCCACACTTTGAAGCTCTCTGGCGCTCTTTCAAATCATCGTAGGAAAATGGGGGAAAATACAGGCATACTTCTCAACTCACCCCATACAACTACTTCAAATTTTTGCATAACATTTTGAAACACCCTGTATTATATAGTTATTTTCTAAATTGTAGTAGAGGAAAAATATGATTTATAACTATGGAAATACGCAGTGTTATTTTTACATTATTTATCGTTAGGCCCTGTTTCCACTGGCTCGCGAAGGTATGCTTCTTTCGTAAGAGATATTTCCAAACATACTAGCGGTTGAAAGTATCGTAATTACCTTCCATGCCAGGAGCAGTCTCACTTAGTTGAAGTTGCGTGTGCAATGGGGCGCTTCCTTCAACTACAGCCTCGTTACTTAAGTGCACCACTTTGAAAGTGGTCGCCACGCACATGATTCGCACCTCGTGGTTCTTAAAGTGATGAGGTAACAGGCGAAAATTGAGGCCGACTGTGGTGTCCGACGAAGTGCCGTTGTCCATCGCGTCATCTTCGCTTCGATATTCGACTATCTGAGACTCATTGGCCTGGTTCGAATGGTATTTGAAAGAATTAACTCTAATTTTGATATTTGGTTTAACCTCGTCCATTAATATCGAGCCAACTTACAGGGCTTCCATTGAGCAACCACTTTAGTTTAGTTGGCGTGGTGTTAGTCGAAGTGCAGTTCAGAGTAACTTGGTCTCCGGTATTGTACTGACGGACATCTCCGCTTATGATTGGCGGCGTTTGACCAGGGGCTGATTCCGACACTATTACGGGTACCATGGAACATTTACAATAAGTTCAAGTCAAAGGACTTCAGGGACCTTACTCTGATAGGACGCCGCCCATTGACTAGTGTCTGGAATGATGAGTTCGCGGCTACAAGAAGAGTCCAACTGCTCCAGGGTGGCCAAACAGGTCACGGTAACCACTCCTCGTGGAAAGTGATTGGGCTGTAGCATTTTGATCAAGGTGACATCAGACGTGGTCAGGACACCGTTCGGTCCGACTTTGTCCGTCCTGTGACGTTGGTAGGCTAATGGAACCTGAGAGACAGGGGGGGTTTAAGTATTTTGGTTGACGACTTGATCACCCAATTCCTCACTTTCTTCCCGTTCAGTAGCCACTCGAGTTTGGCTTTAGGTTTAGAGGGTTTTGTGGAACAAGTTAGGTTCAGGTAGTCGCCGACGTCATATTGTCCTTCCAAGCCAGTTATTTGGGGACCTCCATCGGGTAAATCTGCCGGAAAATTAATAATTTCGTAAATATTTCAAAGTATGACTTTGCCATGTCATAAATAATTCTTAAAATTGTCAGCAGGGGGCTAAAAGCGCGATAAAATCGTTATCGGAGAAAACTTCCCCCAAACTTTAAAAAGTAATCGTTTTATAGAAAAGGCACTAAAACTCGTCGGTTTAAATCCCTCCACTTTCCTTCAGTTTTTTGGCGTTCGTAGAACGAAAGTTAAACGCGAGGGGAAATCTTTCCGTGCCTTTTTCCTCTTTATCTTCAATCAAGGCCTATTCAAATCCACTCTATCCGTTTGGCCGCATTTGCATCACTAGCTTTCTCTGGCTCTAAATGCGTTTCACGTACACGCCATTTCGGGGTTCTTTTTTATACGGTTTCCCGTTTTTTCCCTTTGCAGAATTGCCGTCGTTAATGGAATAAAAGTCTTGCCGAACTGTCTGCAGGGGACGATAGAGAGAGAGAGAGGAAACGTTACATTGATGGAATATTGCCAAAATCTTTTCTAACGCTGGCCTCAGTTATGGGACTTAATACGGGGGAAATCCTAGAAATGACTACTACGTTCGTATACGAAGCCAGTTATAGCTCAGTCATTTGAAGCCTTTGTTTATGCACTTACGATAGACGTGCAAGTCCTTTTCGGCCGTAATTGTCTGAAAAGAAGGCGATTCCGCCGAGATTTCGCATCGGTAACTGCCTTCCGTTGTGAAATCCGTTTTGCGTAACACGACGTGACTTCCGTTCGACTGTTCCAGCTGAGAAGAAAATAATAACATTAACGTTAAGTAACGCCGCCAACCAGCCCGCGTCTGTGGGTCAAGCTATTACTTTTCGCTACTGGAAAAAGTAAAAAAGTAAAACTTGTTTCAATAGGTCAGGGTCTAGGTGACGCGCCCGGAGCACGTTATTTTATTACTTTAACCAACTCGCCGTTATTTTAACCTGATAACGCACTCGTAGCCTTTGATGGGGTATAGCCTACTTCGTTAGTTTTATCCACCGACGATGGTCAGTTGGAATTACTTAGGGTGTGGTTGGGGATTTCAAATTTATCCGGGCAAAATATCACGGCTTAAAATTGGTCGTAAATTGAGCGCCAAATTACAGGGCAAACCTAAATAAACGTTTCAGTTTGAGGATTTAAATACTGTGATTTTATTCGCCAGCTAATATCGCGTACGCGTGGGAATCTAGCGTTTAAAAAAATAGCAATTTTATGGTATTTAAAATTACAGCTTAATAAATTATGAACTTACGTCGATGTGAACTCCAGGTAGGTCGTAGGTCTGTCCAGGTGTCGTGTCGCTGGGTAAGTACCTGTAGAACTCCACCCTGTTCTTGTACCATTTGACCGAGTAGAGGGTGTCCTTACCAAGGTCGTATTGGCAACTCAAAGTGACATTGGTCCCGTTCGACACGATCCCCGGGACGTCCAGGCGAACCAGTTTCAAGGCCACCAGACCTGCACACCGAATTAAGGAAAAATATTAATTAATTTGGGATCCATTATGGTTTAATTTTTACGAGGGGTAAGACACTCTGCGAACTCGGTGTACACTGCCGTACCTTTGACAGTACTAAATGGAACTCGCCAACTCTTGAAAATATGTACCTTTAACAGTGCTAAATGCACGAACTCGGGTGTACAGATTATCTGATAGTAGAGGTCGGGGACGGTTAATCATTAGCCATGTTTAAATTGATTTTTTCGGGGGGAAAATGTAAACAAAGAAATTTACCGGTTAATATTTCGGAAAATGATTAAAAAACATGTATTATTCGTTAAATTTGAGCTTTTTATCGAAAAAAACGTCTTTTTTCCGATTAATTTTACAAATTTATCAAAAAATTAATCGGATAATACAGCAACAGAGAGTGTAAAGATTATGAGAGGCGTCTCTTCCTATTCCCGTAACGTTAAAATTTCGTACAAGATTTTGAGAGCGCGCGCCCATAGGAGAGGTTACGATACTATCCGACACACGATGTCGCTACTGGAATTTTTTTTAATTTTGTAAACATCCGGAAAGTATTTTTCATCAGTCATGACTGTTAAACATAGTTGAATTATGCTAATTTTAATTAAAAATTAATAAAATTCAATTCCATGAAAAATAAAGAAACGTAAGTACAAGAAAGCGGACTATTTATAATATTTTGATACTAAAAGAATTAATTTGTTTGATTAACCAAGGAAATTCATTGGAAATTTTATGAAATGGCCGAGGCTTAACGAGAACAGAGTGGTATAAATTAAAATAATACGAGGAAACATTGAAGTTGGTAAAATGAGATTAATGTTGTATTTTTAACAGTTTCCTATCTATCTTTTCTGGGTTTTCATGTATTCATGGTTGATATCTTGCTTTTTAAGGGAACTATGTATGCAGAATTCTATGAAAAAAGATATCATGTTTTGGTATGCAGTTGCACATGGAGAATCTTCATTAGCTTTAAAATATTTCTTGTCAATTCTTTGAATGATGAATCTCTCCAAACGTCCTTTAATATTTGTCATGTGCGATAAAAGCTTAAAACTGGTGTCAAATACTTCATTTGTCTCCATTACAAATTTGAAGAAACTATCAGTTGGTACGATGAGGCTGCCGAAAGAAGAATTCTTTGCTGTTTTGAAAGCTTTAAAGTAAAAGAGCAGATTTGTTGGGTCAACAATTGGATTGTCTTTTTTGAGTTGACTTATGCAAGAAGAGCATTGAAGGTTTGAGTAGCAGCGGTGAATTAGATATCCTGAAATGTAACTAAGAACATTTTGTTTTAGCACGTTTGGACTTTCAATAGAATTACAAAATTCTAAGTCTTCATCGGAACATTGCCCCTGGCTTTGCGAGACTACAAGATTTTCAAAATTGGAGAAATCTTCATCCGGTTCTGGAGCTGCAGTTTTAAAAGTGTCAATGTTTAAAATCATCAATGCAA
Organism: Leiobunum rupestre; assembly: GCF_980474605.1. Classification (NCBI taxonomy): domain Eukaryota; kingdom Metazoa; phylum Arthropoda; class Arachnida; order Opiliones; family Sclerosomatidae; genus Leiobunum; species Leiobunum rupestre. The sequence continues at coordinate 49,178,699 of NC_143386.1, read as the reverse complement.
TTAGAATCCGGTGGTTTCAAGAGATTATTCACAGATGTAGCCCGGTATGCAGCTCGAAATTGTTGTGGATTCGGATGATCACGGTTGCCTCCTTTCTGTCTTATAGATCCAAGAAAATTATCTACAAAAGCTTGGCTAATCCTGTCCGTTAATAAAAACTTAAAACCAAAATTATCCTTTAGATCTTCCCAGAGGAGTAGCAAGGCTTGAATTGAAATTACCATTTTCTGAAATTTCCAATGGTGTAGAGTCTTTAAAACTGAAAATTGTTGGCACAGCGGATGGTGTGAGCCTATTTTTAGTTCTAATATTCATGGAACTGGCATCAATGAAATGATTCGCGCAAATTCTATGGTTAACGTGTAAATATTCCGTAGTTTTATTTGTAAGCCCATCATTATTTACATTTTTCAGCCACAAAATAGAACTAAAATTTATATTAAGTTAATATGCCAATAAGCCTATCTAATGAAAATGCGAATTTACCAGTCTTTTTCCTTTGGAAACTTAAAAAAATATAAACAAGGATTTCTTGTTTTCGATATTTTACAATTTAAAACGGAACAATATACCCCAGACATACTAAATTATTTAAAAACCTTGTAAAACTAGCATTAAAAATCTGGAAAGTTTTTGCGTCTCTTTTAAACCTAACATCGAAACGCACGCGCTGTGAGAACGGCGCCACTGGTGGCGCCATCGCTCTTACGGTAGTAGTGGACATTATTGGGAAAAAAAAAGTTAGTACGCTTTTTTGAAAGAGAGACGCCTCTCATAATCTTTACACTCTCTGACAGCAATATGAATTACTTGATCAAAACATTTTATGAATAATTTTGAGAGCTTTATCTATTGAATAAAAGTTAACGATCCCCGATCTCTATCTGAGACTGTCTTACCCCTCGATTTTGTAAAACTTTAAATACTTTTATCACGAACCTTTAACTAAAAGAATAACTGAAATAAATCCAAGGCTTAATCGGTGCGTGAATGAAGCTAACATGGCCGTTTGTGGATCAATCTTGGTTTATTTGATAACGGTCTTTGCATCTCGGACGAGACATTAGGCTGACTTGGAATTAAGCATCCTTCCGCGAATAGCGTTCATCAACACCTGAAAAATTCAATTTCAACAGAAATATTTGATTAGTACAATACATGAAGGGCTTGCCACCACCCTCCTATGCATTGTAACCCGGCCACCTGGATTAATGGCTTTAAAAGTCGCTTGATGACTAGGCCTAAGGTGCTGCCTTGGGTATTAGCCTAGCTGATTAATATTAACTACCAGTCTAACATCTTTCAAAATATTTGTCTTATCAACCGCTATTACATGTAGTTGGCGACTATCAAGAAAGTATTGGATCGAAGGCTATTGGAAAAATATAAAGTTCCAAATCAGCTCTTAATAATCTTTAATTGTTATCCAATAACGCTTGTCAATATCACTTAAGTCTCTTTAAAATTTCAGATACACATCCTCATTTTCGCGTATTCCTTTTGGTAATAGTGGTTGAAGAACAGACGAACATCGGCGACCTATCGCGTGAATGACGTCACGCCTAATAACTACGAAGATTTGAAGCATTGGTCAACCGGCTGTCACACACGCTCAGCCCCGAACTCCCCAGCCTACGTAATAACGCGTCCCAATTCCAAAGCGAGCTGACATTGCGTTCGAAGCGATTGACCCATTTCTAAACTCTCTCTTTCGCTGACAAGTGAAACGGGTTATACTCGAGTCTAATTCGTCGCGTAGAAATCGGGTAATAATTTGTAACATTCATCTCGTCCATTTCATTAATGACAACCACGTGACCAGGGTTCGGCGCGTATTAATCACCTTGTCGCCCAACGCTGGCGACGCTAATTGAACGGCCACGAATGGCGTCAAGACAACCTGGTGACGCCGACGTTAGACGAGAGCCATTCCCGGATTCAATTTCCATTGAGGCTACTTAATATGTCGCGGGTTGAGTCGAACGCGTTATCGGACTGACTCCTAAATGATCCTCTGGTCGACTTTGACGCCGTGGTACCGAGTGAGAGGAGTCACCCCCGAACGCGCCAAGGGATTATATAGGAACCCCACGCCAACCCCTCCCAAAAAAAATTGTCCCCATACTATTTCTTTTTGTCAATTTAGCGCCCTAGCTGCACGCTAAGCGGGCCTGGCCCGTAAAGGCCCTTACTTGTTGGTTGTCATATTGCCACTCCGGCTTCGTCTTGATTGGTGGAACCGACTCACGAAAGGTCACGTGACTAGATTCATTTCTTACAATAATAGCGTAGAAGAAATCCCCTCTTGTCAAATGTCGCTGGTCTTTTTGCGTCGTGTCTGTATTGCAACCTCGCGCCCGGGTTCGCGTGACTACATTGTGATTTCACGAGCCCACATCCGACCGAGCGGATTGTGTTTTACACGAAGCTTTATGGATTTAGACGCGTTAATTTTGGGCTCTCCGCTAAATAGCGTATTACTTGGGGTTTGAACTACGTTAAGAAGTTGATTAGCGTCAAGACTCCTTCACGTGGACTCCATAATTACTTAATGGCCAAGAGTTTCGTACTTACATACAGGACGACTTAACTTGGTCGACCAGCGCGGCTCTCCACCAAAACTATATTACAAATTTTCTGGGCATGATAAAAATTAAAAGTGAAATTTAGTTTCACAAATTTTGAGAAAAATTAGAGGTCGGGGACGGTTAATCATTAGCCATGTTTAAATTGATTTTTTCGGGGGAAAAATATAAACAAAGAAATTTACCGGTTAATATTTCGGAAAATGATTAAAAAACATGTATTATTCGTTAAATTTGAGCTTTTTATCGAAAAAAAACGTCTTTTTTCCGATTAATTTTACAAATTTATCAAAAAATTAATCGGATAATACAGCAATATGAATTACTTGATCAAAACATTTTCCGAATAATTTTCAGAGCTTTATCTATTGAATAAAAGTTAACCATCCCCGATCTCTAAGAAAAATATATTAAAAAACCTAATAGTTAACAGGAAAGTGTCAAAGTATAATCGGTACCTTTGTTACATTGAAAAAGAACCATTTTCATTTAAATATTCAAAATTTCAATAAGAAATAACCGGAATCGCGTATTAAACGGAAGAAATTGAGGAAATTTTCCACGAAACGATCAAATTTCTCCGATTTTCGATTAAGCTCTACATAAATTATTCATTTACACTTCTCATACTCATTATACCAAAGAATATTTTTCCCGCAGATAAGCGAGTTACGAAAAACCAATTTCAGGTACTTCTTTGTGGTATAAGACAAAAGGAAGAAATCAATATGTTTGACGTCCCCCCGCGCGTTATCGTAAATTATTACACGCCCCCCTCTGACCTATCAGCTCGATCTACTTTCCCTTCCAGGGACAGGGAAAAAAAAGAGGGTAAAAAATAATCGTGTCCAGAATAGAAAAGCTACCTCCGGTTTTGGCCTATCGACTTTGCGGAGGGCTTTGCAGGCTGACGTTTCAATCCACTGGCTAAGACAGACTGCCAGCCGTTTATAGTCTGTGTCGAACCTGGTACTACCATAGAGTGCCATTAAGTAAATTACTTCCCTGGCAACTTGCTAAGGTCTTCTTCCTGCCGGCGAGGCGTGGTCTATCGAAGACGCCCTTTCCTTCGTTAAAAAATGTTCCTAAGCCCCCAGAACCCCCACTTCCTCCTTCGCTCTCCCTCGCTGGGAGTTACTTTCCCAGACTTTATCAGCCTACTTTAATAGTTTCTTAAAAATGAAGAGAGCTCTTCCAACGAAATCTACGAATTAACAGTATTTTTTAAAGAAATTTTACTAATATTTTAGGTGTTAAAATAGGGATTTAGAGTCGCAAACAATGGGTCTATTGCAAAGTTTGACTTAATAGACCTTTCTATAAATGCCTATAGCTAAACAGGTCAAACACTTGCACAAAGACAACATAGCGCTACTTCAGTAGGACTTGCAAACTTATTTATTATTTCGTTCTAAACATTCTGCTTATGCTCATTCCTATTTGATTGGTTTAAAGTCGAGTTCCAAAATATAGCTAAGGTAGCTCACGTTAAGATAGTGTATAGTAAGTCTTTAACTGAACTATTTACAAAATTCATGATATATAGTTAATTAACTATGGATAAATTTTACGGCCATCTTTTGTTTCAAGCTTGAACTGGTTCTTTACCAACGTCTTTTCGTTTGTCACGAATTTTTAAAGGGGACCCAACATGCCGACTGTGTGGCGCGAAATCTGAAGATCTACAACATGTGCTGTACGAGTGCGCGGAGTTATCTGAAGTTATCCTTGTTTTACGCAAATAAATGAAACGAAGCAAATTTTACTCCTATGGACGAAATTAAAGCAACGGATCCCTTAGCTTTGATGTAGATCTTTCGTTATAAAATCTAAATCATATTTTTGAATGCTTATTGTAAATTATATTTACACATTTTGTGAATTGTGCTCGCGAATCAATTATGGTTCCTCCCTGTTGTAAAAAGGATTTTAGGGCGAATAAATATTATTATTATAATTATTATAATGGTTTGTATAAAATTATAACCGTAGGAATTTTATCAAAAATCCACTATATATCCCGACAACTAGGTTGGCTAGTTTGCCAGATAATCCTTTTTTAGCTGCCCTGGTTCATGAAAAATTGGGCCAAAATTTATGCCTCGCTATACACAAAAGTAAATAACCACATAAGTAGTATTTTATAGAATGGTCTATTATTGTTGTTAAAAGATATGATCCAAATACAGACTTTGTATGATCCGCCATTGACATAGGTGGTAAATTTGGGATATTATTCCCATGTTCCTACAATCATCCTTCAGATGTCTGCTAGATTGGTGTATCCCTTATGATTATGGACAGATTATAGGGCTGTGCGAGTAAATAATAAATAAATAATCAGCTAGGCTAATACCCAAGGCACCACCTTAGGCCTAAGTCATCAAGCGACTTTTGAAGTCATTAATTCAGGTGGCCGGGCTACAATGCGTAGGAGGGGGTGGTAAGCCCTGCATGCCACGCGAGCCAACAGCTCCCTACACTAACTATTACCGTTAACCTCAAGAAGTTTTTATGGAAGGGGAAACCGAAGAGCTCGGGGAAAAACCCCTTAAACCAGCGGGGAAAGAACTTGCAAACTCAACGCGGAAGGAATGGTTCCGAGTAGTGGTTTTAGGCAATCGAGTCGGGTATCGAGTACGAAATTTTTTTCATCGAGTATTCGAGTCGAGTAATATTGAAGTCGAGTCGAGTAATCGAGTACTTTATTAAAGGGAAATTTTCTCTTATTCGAGTCAAGTTATTCAGAAAAAAGTTGGTGTCATATTTTTAACGAGTCGGTTAACGAGTATACTTGATAAGGAGCTGGTTTTATTCGAGTAATTGGAAAATTAAATTTAAAATGAGTATAAACTAACTTTCAATGCTTAAAATATTCCTTTAATTTAAATGAACCAGTTTCCACTTCATTTGTAACATTATAGTGACTAGTGGGATATAAAAGACTAGTACACTAGCCTACTAGCCTAATTATAGTAATTAATAGTAAAATAACAATACAATTTACATGTTTTTAAATTATTAATAAACACCGTCTGTCCGTATATTGGTTAGGAAGTTAGGACACCTGAGTTCTAACGCCAGCCGACATCCGAACTCGTGAAGAGACATCAAAGTGACCCTCCAAACCAAAACTTAATAATATTGCTTGGAGAAAAACCGCGCAGGCGCACTACGTATTAAAAACCGTGCTCCATCCCCAAGGTAACAAGGTTATTCAAAGCATTTGTTGTTTGTCCGACTTGTAGGTACCGTTTATTATTTCCACCCCGAACGTAGAGCAGCTTATTCGAGTAATCGGGTACAAGACTATGCATTTTTAAGGTACTCGATAATCGACGAGTATTTTCCAATACTTATTCGCGGTCGAGTTCGAGTAATCGACCTAAAAATTAATCGATGATGTTCGAGTACTCGCACAGCCCTTCCAGATTATAAATATAATAATAATAATAATAATAATCAGCTAGGCCAATACCCAAGGTACTATACTGTCTTAGGCCCACGTCATCGAGCGACTTTTAAAGCCATTAATTCAGATGGCAGGGTTATATCGCAAAGGAGGGTGGTTGCAAACCTTTCATGGCACGCGAGCCAACAGCTCCCTACACTGACCTCAACAAAATTTTACGAGTTCGAGACTATTAATATATAGTTTAATGTTTTAAAACCAACAAGGAAATAACGGCATGGCAATGTTGATTTAATTTTATATTTATAATATTCCTATGTTTTGGAAAAAAAATACTCGCGTAGGTTACCTTCAATTTATAACAAAATCGACCTTCTATTGGCAATTTAGAAGAAAGCAAAACAAGGGGTACTTTTCTGCTTGTATCTAGATGTGAATAAAATATGCCATGGTTTATACAAAATGTCTATGCCCATATTTTGGCGATAAAAAAAACCAAAGTCTATAATGGTAAATTGTTTTCTGACCATATAGCCAAAACTACAGGGTGTAGTTTTAGGAGTTTTAGGGGGCGAGTTGAGAAGTATGCCTGCAGTAGAAAGGTGTATGAACACGTAAACGAAAGGTATTTCAACACGTGACCAAAACGTCGTCATGGTGTACACGTGGGTACCACTATGCCTAATCTCGTATTAAACACGTGTTTTTGCTACCTGGGTAACCCCTTTCAAACGAGTTAAATTGAAACCATTGATATTTTGTCTATGTTTTTTAATTCTTTTTTCGTCTATATTAATTTTATGGTCTTTCGTAAGTGACCTACTCTAGTTGTCTAGCGCGATTAAATTTCGATAAATGTCACTAAAAAATTTCGTGTCTTCGTGTTTAAAGCGCTTTTTTGGCGTATAAATATAGTCGAAATCTGTTGAAGGTTTACTCATTATCGTACAAACGTTCGACTGTATTAAGTCTTTGACCGTTTCGCGTTATAACATTTTGAGTACATTAGGCGTATAATTAAAGGATACGTCGATAGTAGATTACTCAGTATTGTAACAACGTTTGACTGTGGGAAATTAGTCTCTCCAATCCATTTGTGTTCAATTTCTAATCATCATGGCCGACCAGTTCACCGAGGAACAGATTTCGCTGTACAAAGAAGCCTTTGCCCTGTTCGACAAGGATGGTGACGGACGGATCACCACCAAAGAAATCGGGACCGTCATGAGATGCTTGGGCCAGAACCCCACCGAGACCGAGGTCGGGGACATGGTGTCCAATTTGGACGCTGATGGCGACGGCACCATCGACTTCGCCGAGTTCCTGACCATGATGTCGCGGCAGGCGAAAGAGAGTGACGTCGAGGAGGAAGTGTTGGCGGCCTTCCGGGTCTTTGACAAAGATGGAAACGGAGTGATCAGCGTGGACGAGTTACGTCACGTCATGACCACCTTAGGGGAACGTCTCACCGACGACGAAGTTGAAGAGATGGTCAAGGAAGCGGACGTGAATGGTGATGGTGTAATTAATTACGCGGAATTCGTTTCCCTTTTGGCCTCCAAGTAATCTATGGGAATTGGGTTTCCTACTAACTTTAAGTTAGTTAGATTACGTTAATTTAATTCGTTTTAAATGTAACTTTTATTTGTAATTCATATCGTAACATTATTAATACGTTGTTTTAATTTATGTGGTGGAAATATTTTTGCAATAAATTTTTAAAAAACACTTTTTTACATTCTCTAGTTAAGTTTACACTTAATAATAACCCTAAAACACTTAAGAATAAGTTTCTTGTCAAAGCGTTTGCAATACTCATGGTTGAAGTAAATTAATAATAACCTAAACTAACATCATAAACTATGATCATAAACCTGAATTAATGGCTTTAAAAGTCGCTTGATGACTTAAGTCTGTAAGGTGGTGCCTTGGGTATTAGCCTAGCTGATTATTATTTTCATAATCATCAACTTGATTTTCAGAGTTATCGCGTGATCATTGTCTAGGTCACAGCAGCCTAGTGTCTAAAATATGCCCAATCCGAAATACTATACATCCAAGGAAGATAATACGCTACTCAGTTCGGTTACAAATTCAAGATGTCAGTGTCGAAGAAAAAGGTTCTGTTATAAAATTAGGAAGTGTCATACGGTTATGAGATAATGTTACTTATGACACTGAAAAAGCAGGCCCATTGTGCTAGGAAAGGCTAAGCCCTAGGACACCACGCTCCTGAAGTATTCAATACAGACCCGGCCCTATACTTTTATTATTAGCCCAGAGGCGCTTGAAAACTAGTGACGGCCCTGTGAACAAGATATTTTATAGTCAGGCTGATGTCCTTTTGACTGATATGTAGTGGAAATAAAGCAGCGTTGCAGGGTTGTGGCCACAGCAAACAAGCATCCCTACAATAAACACGAACCCACATTTTTCCTCAACCTTCTTGCACTGTTTAAAGGCATTAAAAGCCGCGCTCGATGACTTGGGCCTACATGTATAAGGTGGTGCCTTGGGTATTAGCCTAGCTGATTATTATTACAATCCACGTCTAGTTGTTGAATTCGCGTCTTAACCAACGAAGGGAATTACTTACTATAAATATTTATCCATTTTTACCGGGTGTTTCAAAAGGTGATGCAAAAATTTGAAGGGGTTGTAGGGGTTGAGTTGAGAAGTATGCCTGTTTTCCCCCCATTATCCTACGATGAGTTAAAAGAGCGCCAGAGAGCTTCAAAGTGTGGCCTGCTAGCCCCTAGATGTAGGCTGCAAGAAACGCAATACGTTGAATTGGGAATAGGAATTTCGGGAATGGTAGTTAATGGATTTTTTATCTGATCGCAATACGTTGAATTGGGAAAAGAAACAAGATTTTCGGGAATGGATGGGGATGAGAAAATTTATGTGAAATAGTGCGAATAATTAAATTAAAATCAAACATTTAAACGCAAATGGAATAAGAATGCATATTGTTTCAACGGGAATTATGGGCAATGGTAACGCGTTTTCTTCAGGTGCATTTCTCTACTACCACCACATACTCGACGAGTAATCATACAGCAGGCCTGACTAGCAACTCCCTACAAAGTATAAGATTATTATACCGCGAATGACAGCTCTTAGCAAGAACAAATTAAGCTAAACCGAGAACTTTAGTCTACGTACATTTCTATCGACAGCCGGAAGGGAACGAGCGGCTACAAAAAATACCATTATTCAAAGGAGAACTGTCACCACCCTAAAATTGGATAAAACCATTTTAATGGATAGAGGACGTCCGAAAATGGTAATACAAAAAATTTCATGTTAATATGGCCAGTATTTGATTTTTTATAAGCAACCAAATTTCGTGTTTTATCCCCCCCGCCTCGAGAATCTCAGAACCGCTGCGGCTCGGTCGAACCTACCTGCCGCGCCATCTCGTGAACGAAATATTTTTTCCCCGGTTTTATCGTTTTTCGGTCGGAACTGTCGTCGGCTACGACATTCTCCTTGGCTTTTTAACCTAGTTATATTGGTAGATTGTAGTTAATCGTGTTTTTAATACGCCTTACACGCCACCCTTTCTCAAATTTTTGCCGCTTCATTCTTTTGGCGCTGCACGTAGGTTCAACCGCGATTTCTGAAATTTTTGAAGCCGTTTGATGTAGGTTGCGGAAAAAGTAGCGTAACTTTTTAAATACTTTTCCAATAACTATAAAATTTCAGGGACATAATTATTAATATATTTTCTATCTTTCTATACAAAAACCTAGTAAATTTTGGTTTTGGTGACAGTTCTCCTTTAAGCTCGAGGATTGGAAAACCAAACATAATATATGTATTAATAACATAAAGCTATTAATTAAACTAAGCTTTTGTGTACTTACTTTAAAATAAATACTGCAATTATTAAGTTAAACCATGAAAAATAGTTTTACAGCTATTTTATTCGTTTGCTTTTTGATTGGGACGAGAAAAAAGAATTTGCATTCAATAAATCTGAAATGGTTACCAATTGAAAATTCACAAAACCAAACTTTCTCCAACATTTTTTCACATTAAAAGTAATTGTTTTTAAGTTTATTGTCCCAATTATTTCGATTTATAAATTATAAAAAATTTAATAGTTTTTGAAGTCCCATAAAAAATTAAGTTTATGAGTGATTAAAATTTTTACATTAATACAAAATTACTTAACTAATCTTCGTTAAATATCAACATGAGCCCACATCCATGTAGAGATATTTTCAACCCTTTTCAATCACCGGTTTACTTTTATATAAACTAACCCCTTTCAAACGATTTAAATTGAAACTATTGATATTTTGCCTACGTTTTTTATTTTTTTGCGTCTACATTAATATTAATTTTGTGCTCTTTCGGAAGTGACCTATTCTAGTTGTCTAGCGCGATTAAATTTCGATAAATGTAACTAAAACAATTCGTGTCTTCGTGTTTAAAGCACTTTTTTGGCGTATAAATATAGTAGAAATCTGTTGAAGGTTTACTCATTATCGTACAAACGTTCGACTGTATTAAGTCTTTGACCGTTTCGCGTTATAACATTTTGAGTACATTAGGCGTATAATTAAAGGATACGTCGATAGTAGATTACTCAGTATTGTAACAACGTTTGACTGTGTGAAATCTAGTCTCTCCAATCCATTTGTGTTCAATTTCTAATCATCATGGCCGACCAGTTCACCGAGGAACAGATTTCGCTGTACAAAGAAGCCTTTGCCCTGTTCGACAAGGACGGTGACGGACGGATCACCACCAAAGAAATCGGGACCGTCATGAGATGCTTGGGCAAGAACCCCACCGAGACCGAGGTCGGGGACATGGTGTCCAATTTGGACGCTGATGGCGACGGCACCATCGACTTCGCCGAGTTCCTGACCATGATGTCGCGGCAGGCGAAAGAGAGTGACGTCGAGGAGGAAGTGTTGGCGGCCTTCCGGGTCTTTGACAAAGATGGAAACGGAGTGATCAGCGTGGATGAGTTACGCCACGTCATGACCACCTTAGGGGAACGTCTCACCGACGACGAAGTTGAAGAGATGGTCAAGGAAGCGGACGTGAATGGTGATGGTGTAATTAATTACGCGGAATTCGTTTCCTGTTTGGCCTCCAAGTGATCTATGGGTATTGAGTTTCCTACTAACTTTAAATTAGTTGAGTTGCGTTAATTTAATTTAATTAAATGTTATTTTTATTCGTATCGTAACGTTATTAATACGTTTTTTAATTTATCTGGTGGAAATATTTTTGCAATAAATTTTTAAAAAACACATTTTTACATTATCTAGTTAAGTTTACATTTAATAATAACCCTAAAACACTTAAGAATAAGTTTCTTGTCAAAGCGTTTGCAATACTACAATTAAATTAATAATAACCTAAACTAACATCATAAACTATGATCATAAACCTGAATTAATGGCTTTAAAAGTCGCTTGATGACTTAGCTAAGCTAATACCCAAGGCACCACCTGATTATTATTACAATCCACGTCTAGTTGTTGATTTCGCGTCTTAACCAACGAAGGGAATAAACCTGTTTAAATATTTCTCCATTTATACAGGATGTTTCAAAAAGTTATTCAAAAACTTTAAGGATTTGTAGGGGGTGAGTTGAGAAGTATGCCTGTTTTCCCCCATTTTCCTACGATGAGTTAAAAGAGCGCCAGAGAGCTTCAAAGTGTGGACTGCTAGCCCCTAGATGTAGGCTGCAAGAAACGCAATACGTTGAATTGGGAATAGGAATTTCGGGAATGGTAGTTAATGGATTTTTTATCTGATCGCAATACGTTGAATTGGGAAAAGAAACAAGATTTTCGGGAATGGATGGGGATGAGAAAATTTATGTGAAATAGAGTGCGAATAATTAAAATCAAACATTTAAACGCAAATGGAATGGGAATGCATATTGTTTCAACGGGAATTATGGGCAATGGTAACGCGTTTTCTTCACGTGCATTTCTCTACTACCACCACATACTCGACGAGTAATCATACAGCAGGCCTGGCTAGCAACTCCCTACAAAGTATGAGATTATTATACCGTGAATGACAGCTCTTAGGAAGAACAAATTAAGCTTCAGCGAGAACTTCAGTCTACGTACATTTCAATCAACAGCCGGAAGGGAACGAGCGGCTACAAAAAATACCATTATTCAAAGGAGAACTGTCACCACCCTAAAATTGGTTAAAGCCATTTAAATGGATAGAGGACGTCCGAAAATGGTTATACAAAAAATTTCATGTTAATATGGCCAGTATTTGATTTATTATAAGCAACCAAATTTCGTGTGTTATCCACCCCGACTCGAGAATCTCAGAACCGCTTGGTCGAACCTACCTGCAGCCCCATCTCGTGAACGAAATATTTTTTCCCCGGTTTTATCGTTTTTCGGTCGGAACTGTCGTCTGCTACGACATTCTCCTTTACAGGCCGCCCTTTCTAAATGTTTTGCCGCTTCATTCATTTGGCGCTGCACGTAGGTTCAACCGCGATTTCTGAAATTTTTGAAGCCGTTTGATGTAGGTTGCGGAAAAAGTAGCGTAACTTTTTAAATACTTTTCCAATAACTATAAAATTTCAGGGACATAATTATTAATATATTTTCTATCTTTCTATACAAAAACCTAGTAAATTTTGGTTTTGGTGACAGTTCTCCTTTACGCTCGAGGATTGGAAAACCAAACATGATCTATATATATATATATATATATATATATAATAATAACATCAAGTTATTAATGAAACTAAGCTTCTGTGTACTTTAAAATAAATACTGCATTTATTAAGTTAAACCATGAAAAATAGTTTTACTGCTTTTTCATTCATTAGCTTTTTATTGGGACGAGAAAAAAGAATTTGCATTCAATAAATCTAAAGTGGGTTCCAATTGGCAATTAATAAAACCAAACTCACCCCAACATTGTTTAACATTAAAAGTAATTATTATTAAGTTTATTGTCCCAATTATTTCGTTTTATAAAATTATAAAAATTTAATTGTTTTTGAAGTCCCATAAAAAATTAAGTTTATACATTAATACAAAATTACTTAAATTTACTAATCTTCGTTAAATATCAGCATGAGCCCACACCACCTGTTAGCTTTTATATAAACTAACCCCTTCCAAACGAGTTAAATTTAAACCATTGATATTTTGTCTACGTTTTTTACCTCTCCGAGGGGACTTTGTACCCTAGGAGGGGTTATACAACCACCGTGTCTGTCTGTCTGTCAGGCCTGCGAACGCGTTCGCATTTTCGGGGCAAAGGGTACCCAGTTTCTTAGAATCAGGGAAAAGGTTTTTCCAAAAGCACCCTCTTTTTGTCATTGGGTGTAGTATAATTATTTAATCGGCCGGGATTCGAACCCGAGCCCTCTTGCACGACAGGTGAGCGTTCTACCGCAGAACCACGGATACAGTTACGCTTCACTGAAAATTAAAAACTCTTCCGAGGAGAGGTATATTTTGGCTTGCCAACTTGTTATTTTTTTTTCGTCTACATTGATATTAATTTTATGGTCTTTCGGAATTGACCTATTCTAGTTGTCTAGCGCGATTAAATTTCGATAAATGTCACTAAAATATTTCGCGTCTTCATGTTTAAAGCACTTTTTTTGGCGTATAAATATAGTAGAAATCTCATTATCGTACAAACGTTCGACTGTATTAAGTCTCTGTCCGTTTCGCGTTATAACAATTATAAGTACATTAGGCGTATAATTTAAGGAGACGTCGATAGTAGGTTACTCAGTATTGTAACAACGTTTGACTGTGTGAAATCTAGTCTCTCCAATCCATTTGTGTTCAATTTCTAATCATCATGGCCGACCAGTTCACCGAGGAACAGATTTCGCTGTACAAAGAAGCCTTTGCCCTGTTCGACAAGGACGGTGACGGACGGATCACCACCAAAGAAATCGCGACCGTCATGAGATGCTTGGGCAAGAACCCCACCGAGACCGAGGTCGGGGACATGGTGTCCAATTTGGACGCTGATGGCGACGGCACCATCGACTTCGCCGAGTTCCTGACCATGATGTCGCGGCAGGCGAAAGAGAGTGACGTCGAGGAGGAAGTGTTGGCGGCCTTCCGGGTCTTTAACAAAGATGGAAACGGAGTGATCAGCGTGGACGAGTTACGTCACGTCATGACCACCTTAGGGGAACGTCTCACCGACGACGAAGTTGAAGAGATGGTCAAGGAAGCGGACGTGAATGGTGATGGTGTAATTAATTACGCGGAATTCGTTTCCTGTTTGGCCTCCAAGTGATCTATGGGAATTGGATTTCCTACTAACTTTAAATTAGTTGAGTTGCGTTAATTTAATTTGTTTAAATATTATTTTTATTCGTATCGTAACGTTATTAATACGTTGTTTTAATTTATGTGGTGGAAATATTTTTGCAATAAATTTTTTAAAAGCACTTTTTTACTTTATCTATTAAGTTTACACAAATAATAACCCTAAAACACTAAGAGTGTTTATTGTCAAAGCGTTTGCAATTCTTATGGTTGAAGTACATTAATAACCTAAACTAACGTAATAAACTATGATCATAAACCTGAATTAATGGCTTTAAAAGTGGCTTGATGACTTAGGTCTATAAGGTGGTGCCTTGGGTATTAGCCTAGCTGATTATTATTATTACATTATCATCGAATTGATTTTCAGAAATATCGCGTGATCATTGACTAGTTAACAGTGACCTAGTGCAAGTCAAATATGCCCGACCCGAAATACTGTATACCAAGGACGATAATAAGCTACTCAGTTCGTTTACGACCCCCAATGGTACAGCAAACAAGCATCCCAACAATAAACGCTATACTTTCTTGCACCTGTTTAAAAGCATTAAAAGCCAAGCAGCAGGGACTTTAAATACTGTTTAAGTTTACTGTTTTACGCTGGTTACCTCGATTGGTTTACAAAGTCCTTTTTTACCTATCACACGAACCCGAACCTTAATGTTCGCGTTTCCCTGCTGCTTGGTTTGGCGCTTGTTGCAGCCTACTACCCGGGGCTAGTAGGCCACACTTTGAAGCTCTCTGGCGCTCTTTTCACTTATCGTAGGGAAACAGACAACTTCTCAACTCACCCCCAACAACTCCTTAAAATTTTTGCATAACCTTTTGAATAAGAGCAACATTTAGTTTTGCGTAATTAAAAGTATGTTAACCTAAAATATTTAAAATATTTTAAGCTAAGCCTCGGTCAGAAAAATTGACCATTCTTCAAAACTTCGCCAACAAAAGTGCTTGTGTGGCTAACACGTTGTGTAAATATTTTCTCCGTGCACGCCAACTAATGTTGCAATAATGTTGGCTGGTGTGAACTTAACTATTACGGGTAAGCGGAAGTTAATGAACTTCCGAGGTGAGTTCATTCAATGACGAAATTATCCGCCATATTATATTTAGTAACCTTTTTCAACTCTTGGTCAACTACGTTTTTATTTGAACCGTCTGTTCGGTTGCCTAACCATCTCCCCTTATCGTAGGCAAATAACCATTAGTTTATACTTTACTTTTTATAAAAATGGGTGCAAATATTCAAGCGTCATTTGAATATGCTAATTTGATAATGGAATTACCGCGAATCTAACCCTACTATTTTGCATCAGATTAGCGGATTAATTTCGTTCATGGACTTTTTATGCAAATTAAATCCTGGCGTTTGGCCGTGACAAAACAAAGTTTTCCAACCGGAACGTAATGTCCGAAAAGAGAAAAGATTGGGACGACAGGAAGCCCTAACTATAACCAGTGCTCTGGGATTTGCTGATAAAAAAAACCACACTATAATGGGCAATTTCATTGAGTGTTTTTGACTTTCTTAAGGATATTTCGGGATTTTTCGATTTGGTAGCACTGCTTGTACGTTTTTCGTGTAGTTTTCTAAGCTTTATAACGCGCAGAGTTTCCAATTTCAAGCTACGTCTACCATGTCGATAAAATGGTAGTTGTAAACTCTACGCTCGAAATCACTGTTAGCCGCGAGCACTACACAAGGCGGGAATTTTTAGACCATCACAAGATAAAGTGATAGTTGTTAAGTAATATCATACGTAACATAATCACTCATAAGTATGCCACAAAATTATTTTCTTTCACTGAAACCTTGTTCACGGGATATGACGGAAATTACGTCACTTCCAATTGCGTGACGAAAAACGCGTCATCAGTTTTACTGATGGGAAACGAAAGTTAGTGACTTCTTCGCGCGTTTCAGGAGCTTATCTCGTACGTCGCCATCACGACATTTCGTTTCCATGGTAACCTTTTCAATAGCACTAGCATTATAAGACTTTTCCATTTTTGGGTTCACTTGTTGTATGTTACGTGTGAAACAAGGTCACATTGAAATTATTTCTATACAAATGTTATACGGAGGCATACTTATGATAAATTATGTTACTTTTGGTAATATTGAATTAGAGATAGCTTAAATACATTGTCTGACGCAAAAATGGATTACAATTTTTAAAGGGACTGTAAAATTAAGATTTTAACAAAATATTTCGGAAATTAAAATCAAACGTAGTTATCTGATTCATCATAACATCCACTTCTAACAGTTAAAAATAATCTGGCAACCGTGTTTTTAAAAGAATATGTTTAGCAAAGACTAACGAGTGGACCGAAAACTTTTGATTGTTCTACGTAAATTAACACGTATATTTGTTTGAGAGCTTGAGTGCAAAGTCCTTAAGTTTGCTGTTCGTAATTTCTGCGTGTGTGCTCTTATTTTGAATTAAATAGTTGCACTTAAACAGCTCCACCTACTGTTCAGTTAATGAAGTTTTACAACTACTTTAGAACTCCCAGGTAACTTTAATTTGAAGCAGTGCCCAGGGGTAAACTGCTTCAGTTGCATTAAGACAACGCCTACAGCCTACAATCCAACACCAGCAAAGCCTGGTAGGAAAAATTAATATACTAAAATGTCTTTAATAATATCCAAAAAGGAATGCATCGTAAAATAAAAATGTCTACGCTGAATCAGCAGCCCATTCGCGCACCGTCTGGTTCTAAGTACTTCATTTACACGCGCCGAAGTGAAATAGGGGTTTGTGGCAGCTTCGTAGATAGCTTCATAACCCGACCTTGTCCCCAAGGACAGTGGCGAGCGGACTAGTAGGCTATCTCGACAGTTCTCCCTCCTCCCCGGGTCTCGGACACTTGAACTGCAAAATCCAGCAAGTCGATATCAGACACAGTGGCTAGACTTTCCGTCTCCGTTTTTGCTGGCGATAGCGGACATTAAAAAATATAAATAAAATCCCTTTGTATACGAGCAAAAAGTTATTGGCAACTTTTATACCCTTCATGACCCAGTAGCGAGACCGTTCTTATTTATCATCCGAATTGTCGTTGACGGCCGAACCGTTTTATTCACGTTTGAAATGAATCTTGTCTGACCCAGTTTGTTGGGTGATTGACTTTTCCATGGGACCACTGAATCGTATAGTACCGTACTCGCGTATGGCCTTTGACGCGACTGTTAGTAAAGGCGCTTTTACTGCCCTGCGTGTTCGCTCGTAAGTCGTTAACCCTTTTACGTTTATTCGCGGCCTTTGCTATAAATCTATTTTCTCTCCGCACCCACCTCTACTTTGTTGTTCGCTCTTTGTACTAAAACCGTAAATAATTCACGCGCCGTCATATATTTAGATTAGCGTACCTTTGGGGTTTGTTTAAATATTAGGCTTAGCGTTTAGTTTGACTGACGTTTTAATTATTTTTGAGGCCGAGATACGTCCAGTTCCGCTATTTGTGGATTTCCTCCGGGTTGGGTAACCCACTTTCCTTTGCCGTATTTGGGTGTGGTTTAAGCGCCGTTCATTGTGACGTAAATGAAGTTAGAATTGAGAATCTCCGCCCCTTTCGCGTGGTTGATTATAACGGTCGTTTCGATTCTAGTTACAAATTCGATTTTGGCTTTCCTCTTGGGAGTTTTTTAAAACGCGAACTGAAAGGTTTGAAACAATTTCTCAGGGGAATCAATTATTTGTTCGTTTGCTTTATAATTGGTTTTGGGTGAAGTTTATAAAAGTTAAGAGACCTCATTCGCTATATCGGTTTTTAAATGTTAAATGGTATCAGAAGTATATCATATATTTCTTACTAAAGAAGTATCCATCTCCTTATACTGCTAATGATACTCACTGGAAATTTAGCTAATTTTACTGCTAATGCTACTCCCTGGAAACGTAGCTAATTTTACTGCTAATGTTATTCACTGGAAACGTAGCTAATGTTACTGCTAAATGCTAATATTACTCACTGGAAACGTAGCTAATGTTACTGCTAAATGCTAATATTATTAAATGGAAACGTAGCTAATGTTACTGCTAAATGCTAATATTACTCACTGGAAACGTAGCTAATGTTACTGCTAAATGCTAATATTACTCACTGGAAACGTAGCTAATGTTACTGCTAAATGCTAATATTACTCACTGGAAACGTAGCTAATGTTACTGCTAAATGCTAATATTATTCACTGGAAACGTAGCTAATGTTACTGCTAATGTTAATCATTGGAAACGAAGCTAATGTTACTGCTAATATTACTCACTGAAAACGTAGCCAATGTTACTCACCGGAAACGTTGCTAATGTTACTGGTAATGTTACTCATTGGAATCTTAGCTAATGTTACTGCTAATATTACTCACGGGAAACGTAGCTAAAGTTACTCACTGGAAACGTAGCTTATGTTACTGATAATGTCACTCACTGGAAACGCAGCTAATTTTACTGCTAATGTTACTCACTGGAAACGTAGCTAATTTTACTGCTAATGTTATTCAATCTAAACGTGTAGGCCTTATTTTATAAAATACGTTTGTCAAGTATAAATTCGGTATACCTAAAAATATGGGCGTATATCATTAGTCTCTGATCCCAACCTCACGTAAATCGTATAGTGTAAGTTCGTCTACTTTTTATTCACGAAAATTAAACGTAGATGACGATCATCGGTGTGAAAGACTGTCACGAAAAATCGAAAGAAGACAAAGTAGGCGAAGTTGGAGTACCTAAAATTTATTCTTGATAATATAGTAAGTTTAAAACTATAGCGAAGTCGTACTCCAAGTATATTTTAAGCCGTTTACTGAAACTTTTACAAGATAATGTAGCCTCACAGTTTCAAGAACTATAAAAAAATTACCTTAAATACCCGTATTGAGGAAATGCTGATAACGGACGACTAGAAAACTTTAAAAATGTTAAGGTCACTTTATAATAAAGGCAGAACTGTGAGAAGTATATTTAAAAAGCAAACTAAACACAACAACGAAACGATAAGATGGAACCGTACAGTAAAAAATCTCGACCAAAATAAAATTTTCGTTTTTCTAGTTGTAATTTAATTTTAACAATAAAAATATTCTAGATAAAAAATAAATTTAAACGGAAGATAGGAGAAAAAAAAATAAACTTTGACCTACAGACCTAGTATTAAATTGATTAGAAATGTTTACAAAATTACGTATAATTTAAAAAGATTTTAAACGTTGTGTTAACGACATTACAACTATTAACATAAGTAAAATAATAACAATAAGTATGTCAATTAGCAAAAAGTATCACGGAACTGATTTTCCGAGCTATTGCGCAATCAAGGTTTAGTTCTCAGCACAGAGCCTCCTAGTGTTTAAATATGCCCAAGGCGAAATATATTTCTACCAAGAACGATACTTATGCTATTAAATTTAAAGACAAATTCTAATATCATAAAATCTTCGGTTTGTTTTTCACCATGACAAAAGTAAATATTAATATTCTGAACCTAATTGTTTTAGAAAACTTGAGTTTAACATAAATACAATATTTTCCAAAATGATACTACATATTTCGGTCTGGAGAGCTTATTTACTTTCATCACTTAAAAATGTTACCTGCGAATAAAATACCGTAATTTATTGTAACATTGTTTGAAGTATTTTCTAATGTATGTTTGATTGATTTTGTCAATGTATAAGATACTTTGTCTTATCTTACCGACAATAGATATAAATATAGAGTATATTATTATTTAGTTCAGCGGGTTTTTTTGCTATGAAACCCTAAATTATCCACCTAATTCTGACGGAACCCCAACTCATTCTTTTTACTTATCTTAAAAGACTTATCTTGACACAAACAAAAATGGCCGCGCTGCAAATTTTCGGAACCCTTGTGACACCTTTGGGAACCCCAGGGTTCCACGGAATACCTTTTAGGAACAGCTGATTTAGTTCATCTGCTGTGAATATTTTACGCCTATTTTTCTTAGAAATTTCAGTGGTTTTGATTTTGGTCTGCAGTTTTGGCCAGATTCGTTTATTTTTTAATATTGATTAAATAAGTAATTAATTAATACTGATATTTCTCAAAACCGATGAGGTTTACCCCATAAATAGACCGACATTTGCACCGATTAGCACCAAAATCTAACATCGTTTCAAAGTATTTACACAAATTTTACGCCAGTTGACGTGTGATGCAGATCTACCAAATATATTTTTTTTTAAGATTCTTAAACCTCTAACAGAAGTAAATGAACCGAAGTTATCAGACTGCTATACTCCCCATGTTGAAGGCGTTTTCCTTATGAAGTTACATTTTGACCTCGAATTTGAAATTTTTTTCGCGCTCCTCGGCCGAAAATAAAACGTTTTTGTTTTTATGAAACCATTTTTTATACAAAGAAATAGCTATACCCACAATTCCCAAGTGCAATTTATCGCGTCAAAAGACGGGAATGGAAATTAGCTTTTATTTGACTCGATTTTCTCATCACTTTCATAAGGAAAACGACCTCCGATTCTGAGCGCTATTTCGATAACTTCATTTACTTCTGCCTCTAAGTACTCGAAACGTGATTTTTCTAGATGCGTGGTTTTAAATCTCAGTTTACGTAGTGGTACGCTCACAACCAAAATTAATTTTAAAAATTATAAATATGATGGCAGCCTTTTACAATTCCCCTCTTAAATACAAAATAGACATTTGCGGTAACCCTATCGATTTCACTTTAAAACCGCATCAACCTTTATTAATTTCCTGACACGGGAGCTTCAACATACATCCGATCCCCACTTAAGGAACCAGCCTTTCCAGAACGATATGCAAATAGATTAAAAATATTTCCTTCAGGTACTTTATCAAGTACTTTATTCCTGCAGGAAACTCTAGCCTGGTCTATCCTTTTTCGAGAAAAAAAACTCGAAATTTATCGCTAGGATAGGGTAGGTAGGGTAGGCAGGTTAGCCTCGTATCTCTCCCCAATCCCCTACCCTTCGAGAGTGTTAATTCCTGAGGGAAGATTATCCCCGAAAACGTAACACGGCCAACCTCATCACGGTTAATCGTTTCTTAAGTAAATACCGGAATCCGAAATCAATAGGTGTAGTCGACGCCGCCTCTACGTCGCACCCCGAAACCATTTCTCATCGTTATTTGTCGGCCAAGACCGACTGACTACGAGAGGCCCCGGGGCCGTTCGGATACATCATTTTTAGAGCTTTCGCGCCCTCGTCTCGCCAGCACACTCCTCACAATAGAAATCGGGGAGATTCGAAGCTGACACGGCAAAATAATGGCTAGGCAAATAATTGTTCCCCTATATTTTTCCGCCTTCTTTACGGGGAAAGAGGCTTAGTTTGCCGGCGATTGGAGGCGATTTTTAGACCTAAGCTCGCTCCATTTTCCGGCTGACATGATAGGAGGAATGACCTTAACGGGGACGACGCGCTGTTGGCAGTCGGCTGACGCGAAGAAGATCTAGCGTACAATGTCACACTCAGGCGCCAATTGGCTTAGACCGGCGATCCGAGTTTACTCGACATTTATCGCCGAATTACTCGGGCTCCATCCCGCGTTCGTCTTCGATACCGGGTTACCCGTCGACGACCGCGTTGGAAAATGATGGGGGTTGCTATGGAGACGGGACAGACTGTGGCTCCGCGTGCGATGGACCATTCTGACGGAGCGAGCCCCCCATGTTACACTTGTTGGAGTCGCTAAGCCTATTTTTCATGTCGTCGTGTAGGATGTTCTTGGTACGGGCGAGGAATCCCCCATGTTTTTTAATGGATTTCGCGTCTTTTTTGGAAATGTCTGGGGAGAACAGACGGATTCCGCGCAACCCCCTCATCATCCTGTTACATTTCGACGCCTTTTTTGAGGATTGTACGTCTTTTTTTAGATGAGGGGGTTTTGAAATTTTGATCTCCAGACGCGTGATAAAGGTGGGAACACGTCAAACCTATGTTTGGTTACGCGATGTAGTTTTTGGGGGGAAATTCCTCGAATAAAAGTAGGCCTATTATGCTTGAATAAATACATACTGACTATGCAGATTTCCTCTCGCGGTAAAAAAAAAGTGAAAAGTTCGCAGAAAGAAATATAAAAAAACGTAATTTTGGAACGTCTCACTATGGGTAGTAGACCAAATATTTCAAGGAGTGATTTCAGACTTGGAAATAGCGGGAGTCATGGGGCCAATGGCGCTTAAAACAAAATCAGGGGACCCTTAAAATAAATCATTCGAAAGGGGTTGCGGGCCACCGGGGCCCCCAAAATTTTATACAACAAATTTCCGGAAAATATTTTTTTACATCGTCTCCCAATTTTTAAAATATTTCCCCCATTTCAACCCCCCCCTAAGCCAGTGGCCCTCAATAAAAATAGACTTAAGGGGGGGGGGCGTATATCGTAGGGCCCCCCGTTAAAAATATCACTATTTCCAAGTCTGAGTGATTTGTAAACGACAGTCGAAAACCTAACAAATCTATTGGTTTGTAAACAGGCAAACCTAAAAATGCGATTTGGTGCAAAATTGCACCGGGTGTTTCAAGTTAAGGCCTTTTCACACGAGCCAACTTTTTGATCCAACTAGATGAGTCAACTTGAGTTGAGTCAACTAGTTGGTTCGTGTGAATAAAAGTTCGATGAGTTGATCCACCAAAAAAGTAAGCGAGAAAAAAATGGATCACTGATCCATTTTTGCTGACTCAGCATTTTGATTTGAAAAGTTGGCTCGTGTGAAAAAGTCTTAAGTTTATTAACTTTGAAAACCGAACTTATAGTTAATTTTAGAGCTCCGACTAATAGCGTTTTCCATTTGATTGCTCGAGATTCGCTCCGAATCTGTCTCTGACGTCATAGATCTCGCTCCAATAGACTAGAGTAAAACCGAACCGCAAATGGAACATGCAACTAACGTATTCCCACGCTTTGTTGTTTTTCGTCTGCTAGTAATTTGAATTTTCGCGTCTTGGTCTGCCATTTTGCCAACAAAACTAAAAGGAACACGCAAAAATTTGCTCCGATCTAGATCTCGATATGTTGATCTGTCCAAATCGGCAGATCGGATTTGGGCGATCTCAGAGCACCCGAGAGCGGGAAATGGAACACGCGAAACTTGATCGGAGCAGATCCGAGCACGCAAATGGAACATAAAATGTTGATCAGATCGATCTAGAGCGCTTGAGAGCAGTCAAATGGAACATAAAATGTTGATCAGATCGATCTAGAGCGCTCTAGAGCAGTCAAATGGAACATAAAATGTTGATCAGTCTAGATCAGATCGATCTAGAGCGCTCGAGAGCAGTCAAATGGAACATAAAATGTTGATCAGATCGATCTAGAGCAGTCAAATGGAACATAAAATGTTGATCAGATCGATCTAGAGCGCTCGAGAGCAGTCAAATGGAAAACGCTATTAGAGATACGTGTAGTGCTTTCAGGTTATTCAAACTGCAATTCACAGATGCCTGCATGATATTAATATATAATATAATCAGCAATCCGATTTCAAATTTTATCTGATCTGAGCTGGATCTGCTATAACTTCATCTCAACAGATTCATTTGGACGAACAGTTCTCTGATTTAGACGATTAGTGTAAATATATAATCTGATAAAAATTAAATGAAAATACAAATAAAAATTTTAAATTAATCGTTGGATATGTAAAATCGATTACTGTGACGCATTTGAAATCTGCTCACATTTTAAGTTAATAAAAACCACCTATGGACTATAGGCTTCGTCGGTTTCAAACGAAAATGACCCACAGCGCCTCTCGTGGCGAGCTCGCGCGTAACTTGGTTAAAAGTTTTCCCCCGCCCCATTTAAATTAATGCGAGGGGCAGGTCACTTCCTTGATTAACGACGCACCTCTCAAAAGATTAAATCCGATTTATAAACCATCAGTTCTTTTATCCGATTTAATCGTGATTTTTTGATTAAATTCAATTTAATCACGATTATGTTGATTAAATCACGATTAATCATGATTAGAATGCTTAAATCTGATTAAAATGGTTAAATCCTTATTAGTATGATAAAATCGCGATTAGAAATTAGAACGATAATCAAACACAATAGACGAGTAAATAAAACCGCTTTCCATTTGAAATATTTTTAACGAACTTCCGAGGGAATTGTGGGTAGGAAAGGAGAACCTGATTGGCTATTACGGGAGTCTACTTGTACACTTTTACAAAATGTTCCGGCGAAGTGGCGGTTCAGTGTTCCACATCTTAAACTAATTTATTTCAATATTGAGTGTTAATGATTAAAACCGTTTCGAAAAAAGAAAAACGTAGTTTCTGGAGATGAACTTAACAACTAAAAAAACATGGTATGATAATATTAAAATCTAAATTTAAAAATATTTTTCGGACAAGGCTTAATGCATCTTTCAATGTAGGTTTGCTTTGAAAGTGATTTGAAATGAAGATTTCAGTTTACCAAAAGGAAAGCTTTTACAACCTTTAAGGCAACAACTGGGAACTACCCTGGAAACTCATTTAACAAAGCTAATTTAAACTAATAATAATAGTAAAACGATAAGAGATCTTTTATGTATATCGTAATCAAAAAATGACAACATAAGCAGCCGACGTTCATAGACCAATGAAAATAGGTTTATAGTTGTAAGAATCAGCCGTAAGATGCCGCTACCATCACAAATATTACGTGACTAGGCTGGATAACCCCCATTTTCTTCCCTGTTTCAAAATACCTTCCCCGTGAAAATTAATGAAAAACTGGCAAACAATTTCTTTACTCGTCTATTGCGATAGAACCATCAATATTAATAATTAATATTAAATTATCGTACTTTAGTTTTGATTTTAATTATAAAATCTCGATTCAACCGATTATATTGATTAAATCGTGATTAAAATGATAAAATTTAATTTAAATGATTAAATCTGATTAAAATGATTAAATCCTGATTAAAAAGATTAGATCATGATTAAATCTCGTTTAAGTCATGATTAGATTGATTAAATCGTGATTAGATTTTCTAATCTTGATTAAGTGACCTGCCCCTCGAATTAATGTAAAGTTGGCGATAATTAAACGTTAATTAACCTACCAAATGATATAAGAAATATTCCACTGACAATTGTTCCCGTTTATATGAACTTAAATGTAATATAAAATCGTCTTGAAAAATCGTTTATCGCTTTATAACATTCAAAATTAATATTTTTAACGCGTCATGTAGACAATCGAACAGCTGCTCGTCTAGGTAAAGTTTGCGTTGTCAACCCGCGTATTAGAAAGCAAAATGAGATTTTAGAAAGTAGGTTGTAATTCGGAACGATATTAATACTTTTCGCGAATTTTGTCATCAGTGAATTATGAATATAACTTGAAATAAGTTTCAAGGTTTATTTTAAAGCTAGTTTCATAAATTGTCATCCATTGCTTCGTTCACAATGTATCTTTAAAGTAGACGAAAATTTTAAGGCGATGAATCTTGCCCAGTCTTAAGCCTCGGTTTAATCTACCGCGTATTTTGAAATGCAAAAACCCGAGTACTATCTTTAAATGATGGCGAACGCTAATTGTAATACAAAACAAATAACGAAACACGTGGGTTTTTTGGCGTTAAATGGACTTAGAACCTATTTTAGACAATGTTCGTATAGAAAAGGTCAAGCTGTTTTGGTAGGCAATCGTATATTTAACGTTAGGGAAACAGTTAACGAAGACAGCTCAGTAGTTCAAGGGCAATGCACACGAGAGACGTCGGTGACTAAAAGAAGTCTACGATATAACAATTAATGTAAGTAATTTAATTTTAATTGTCATATAATTACTATAAAATATTACTCTACGTTGTACCAGATAGAAGTATCTAGGCATACGCGTGAACTTTGAGCCCGCCTATTTCGAAAATAAAACGATAAATATATCATATCGCGCGTGCTAATATAATTCTACTTTCTACCAAAACTAAGTCTTGTGACGTACGAGCAACATGTTATACATCTACTTTTAACAAGTTGGATAAGCGTAAAAAATGTATAGAAAGAATTATTGTAGTTTATTCTTAACCAAGTTACGCGCGAGCTCGCCTCTAGAGGCGCTGCGCGTTAATCGCTCGTACTCTATAGTCCATAGGTGGTTTTTATTTACAAAATCCAAAATTGTTTCTTTTCGTCAATGAGACAGAAACGAACGCCAATTACTTTTTAATCAATGTATGATATGTGCCCAAGTCCGAGTTTCTTAAAGATATGAGTCCATTCAACAAATTAGGTTTAGCCTGTAAAAGTTAATAATAATAATCAGCTAGGCTAATACCCTAGGCACCACCTTAGGCCTAATAAGTCATCGATCGAGTTTTAAAGCCATAAATACAGGTAGCCGGGTTACAATGCGTAGGAGGGTGTTGGCAAGCCCTGCGTGCCACGCGAGCCCACAACTTCCTACACTAACTAATAATGTCTGCTATTTCGATAAGCAAACGACGGGTCAAAGGTCTTAAAGTTCAAGCGTCAGTGACGTAAAGGACTAGCTTAATTTCATTTCACCGAAAACGGTCATATACCCGAATAAAGTTAAGCGTTAGACTCCCAAAAAGTTAAGTTGCAATTTTTCTTCCCAAAAATTAAAGGGGTTTCCCCCAAAGTTCTTCGGTTACCCATTTAAATAAAAATTTCTTGAGGTTAACGGTCAGTGGCGTAGCCAAAAATTCGTCAAGGTTTGGAGTTGAAGTATGTGAATGTTAAGAGGGGGGGTCTAGAAGGGGTTGGAAATTGAGTACAGTAAAAGGTAGGCCCAAGGAGGGGGGGGCAGGACCCGGAAACCCCCCTTGTCTACGACACTGTTGTTTGTTTAAGGAGTTGTTGGCTTTCGTGGCATGAAGGGCTTGCCACCACCCTCGTACGCAGTAAAACCCGGCCACCTGAATTTATGGCATTAAAAGTAGCTCGATGATTTGGTCCTAGGGTCGTGCCTTCGATATTAGCCTAGCTGATTATTATTACTTAATTCGCTGTAAATTAGTTGAACTAATTGGTCTTTAAAAGAAGTATAGTTTAAACGGGGTAGGTACATTTGTTCGAATTTCAATCGTCCGAACGGTGGAACAAATGTTCGAATTTCATTCGTCCGAACCGCCGAAATAACAAATGTTTCAATTGTTCGAATTGGACAACTTGTTTGTTTCATTCGTCCGAATCGGTAGCATTACTTGTCCGAATTCTGTCACTAAATTAGTATTTCTTATTGCTGTTTTTTTATTATGTCTTATCATTTTATCCTATTATGTCCATTTTTCCTTTGGCCGATATTGTAAGTGGGAATTGCCTTGAATGTTGTGGGTATTTTAGGTTAGGTTAGGTTAGGCTCACTATTTTCTTATATTAACAATATTAAAAAAACAACCAATTCCTAATGTTCGAAAAAATGGACAAACGATTATTCGAACAAATGAAATTCGCCAGTAAAGTTAACATAAATTGAACGACTAAATCACCAACTAAAGTTGTGATAAATTTTTCGGACAAATGAAATACGTTTTCGGACATACGATCCTGTTTTCCGGCATTCGGACAAATTATCATTCGGACATTTGTACCACCGTTCGGACGAACGAAATTCGAACAAATGTACCCAAATCGTTTAAGGGGTAAGACTATAGTAAAAATCTCTTTTTCGGTCAAGCTGAACGTTGAAGTTTTAACAGTTACACAATCGAATTATATTTTTATTAATAGGCTAAACCTTCCTCTAGTGCTTAAAATAATTTTGATAATTATAATATTAATAGTTAACGAGATATAAGGCTATAACTAAAGGGTAGTTTGGGCGCTTGTCCAACTTTTTTAGCTCCGGGGGTCCGAATTAAAACGTAATAATTAAATTACATTGAAATTGTCAAAATTATTTTAAGCACTATACAAGAGGCTGTTCTACACATAAATATTAATTTTATAAGTTAAAACCCAAAAATAAAACAGTTCAGCTTGAAATAGCGCGAAACTAGACAATGGCCACTGTAGTCTTCCCCCTCAAAAATAATGAACTGTCTTCCAAAATGTACAAACTTCGCAAAATTAAACTCAAATTCACTTTAAATACACTTTAAAATCGTTTAAACTGTTTTTTATAAGGATCTAATTTCGTGACCATGATATAAAAATACACCGCATTGTACGCAGCCTGTATAAATGTAATTATTAGGCGGTGCTTGATCGGATACGGGCAATTCAATAGAGATTTTAATTAAAATCCGGTGTCCATGGGCGTCGTTCGATTTATGGGTGGCTCGTGGCGCATTGGGGCTTGGTGTGGGGGCGCTCCGTACGTAATCGCGACGGCACCGACTTCCTGAGAGTTCCCGTTCCATTAACGACACGTGACCCCTGGAAATAATTCGTCAGATGATAAGTTTACTTTATGGCCCTATAAGAGGATCGACCCCAACCTCTCTCTAGCCCACCCTATAACTTGTCTTCAATTTTAGATGATGACGGGGGGCTCTGTGAAAGTAAATAGGATCAGCAGGTGTTTTCCTCGTTTTTTCATATCCCAAAGAATTGATTTTTCAGCCCGTTCCGTTTTTCACATAGAACTTAAATCTAGAGAGGCTTGCACTGGCACAGATAATATTTCGCAGTTTTTGCGATCCATACTGTTAATATAAAAATTTTTAAAGTAGGAAAAAATTCAAAATTACGTGTATTTTTTGGAATTGGGTACCTTTTTTGCGTGGTATGAAAGGCTTGCCACCACCAACCTATCGCATTGTAACCCGGCCACCTGTTTAAAGGCATTATAAGTCGCTAGATGACTTGGGTGGTGCCTTGGGTATTAGCCTACCTGATTATTATTATAATAATTATTACCTTAGAAAGATTAAAATTCAAGTACAATTTGGGCAACGGTAACAATTAAGGCAGGCCCGATAGCACTTTTAGCCTATCATTACTAATGTCGAATACACAAAATAATTATAATCAAATACCGAGTAGTTTTCGAACCAAGTACCGAATAGTTAGGACCAATGCAAATATTACCTTATTGAATATTCGTCGAAAAATATGCCGAATATTCGTCGAATATAGGCCCAAATATTAGTCGAATAATATGCCGAATATTCGTCGAAAAATAGGTCTGAATATTCGTCGAATAATATGCCGAATATTCGACGAATATAGTCCGAAATATTGGTCGAATAACAGGTCTAATAGTCAAAATATTTTAAATTTTAATATCTAAATAATAGAACTGAATTATTTAATGACGTCATGGGTGATCTATGACGTAAATAGAAAACTAAAACTATCTATACACACAAAAAGTATCTGCTGAGAGACAACTGACCAATGAAGAAATAAGTCTTTGATTTTCATTTAAAAAATTGAAACTATTTAACCATTTTATCACAAAAATATACTAGTAACTAACCATGTTAACAATAACAAAAGTTTAGACTAGAATGACTTGGTATAGGAATTTATCCTATAGCTAAATCTAGCAATTTAACTGACAATTGTGAGTGGCTGGATTTGAAATTGGCAAAATATCAAAATTATAGGATTTTATAGGACTTTTGAGGGATTTTGCTAAAAATATAAGATGTTATAGGACATTTTTGAAAATATAGGATTTTATAGGAATTATAGGACCTCTGGGGGCCCTGACGTAAGGTTGAAAATTGTGCAATTTTGAATTAAGGGTTTTACTAAAACTAATATGAGGAAATAAATTTTATAATTTCTCTAAAATTGGAACCCAAAACATCGAGATAAAAGTTTTTAGATCCTTATTTTTATATTTCCCGTAATAATGTCGTGTTTTTTTTTAACCATAACGTTTACTTTAATAATACGTATCGTGCGAGACAAATTTGGTGATTAATTTGACAGTGATGTCCTGAATGAAAAATTGACATATCGTTCAATCATTGCGTAACTTTATATCATCCACGTCGGAGCAGCGGGCTCGATATTTGCGTCTCCAAAACGCACACGCCCAAGTATAAAGCGTCCCGTACGAGGGCCCAATCAATACCTCTTCGACCCCTTCCCTTACCCCCCCTTCCCGTTTTTATTGTCCCAGATGACAATATTAATATTAAAGGCGCATTATCATGACATGTTCCACCTTAACCCCAGTTATATAAAGAGGATAAATTATCGTATGTTAATTAAATTAAAATTCACCGAGAGAAAGTGGGAGGGGGTAGAGAAAGTGTATATTTCCCCTCTTAAGCCTTGGCTCGTAAATATGACAGCTCGGCTAAAGGGCGTGGATGATGCTGGCTTTAATTATTATTCTTGGGTGTTCCCGGAACGCTGGAAGAGTTTGGGTTTCTCAAAAATGCGGCGCTACCGGAGTAACCAATTTGATATTTCTCTGGAAGGAAGGGAACCAGTGTTGCCGCGTACGGTAAGAATGTGATATCAACGCTGTTAAAGGCACTGTAATGACGTCACGAGAAATCGACCCTATACCTTTAAAGAATGCGCCCCGAAATGACTGATTTTAACTCCGAATTCTAGCCATTCTTCTACTGTCGCCGGCTTGTCTCGAAGGGCGCTGTTGACGTTAAGTCAAGACGGGGAGAGCTGCCTAAAATTAATGGCTAAGCAACCGCGGCTCCACTTACCATCCTAGCGGAGGAAAGACGCGAACAACAACAGATAGTAGTTTCCCCTCTTCCCTGGAAAAGTGAGGGCTACTTTCAGGGTAAGGAATTGAGGCTACCGTATCGATAAACGCCCTTTGAATGCGAAGAAGACGCGACGTTTTGACAATTACCAAATTTATCTGGAGCATTTATCGACACATCTAAGTCGCTTTTAGAGATTGCCTATTTTGATTGAGGGCGAAAATGTTCGCAAATTACGGATCCGTAAGTCCGGCGAAATTTGGCCATAAACTCGAGTTTGATTAAAGGCCCTCATCAGCTTTCGGAAATGGAGGTTTTGGGCAAATTATGATACTTTACATAACACATACAATTTGGGCGTATTTGCATCTCCTGGCTTTAAGTTACGCGAGCACCGAGCATAATTCAACTTGGTGGTGTGAGCCTTTGAGATATGTTTAGGTTACTTTTTTTCATTAAAACCACCTTTGGGTGTTGCAGTGATCTTTATTAATTGATTTAATTAGGATTAAATAATTTAATAATACACTTACGATACAATCATTTTTAAATCACTATTTATCAATTTCAATCACGTTTTAACTATTTCAATCACGATTTTTACATTTTCAATCACGTTTTAACCATTTCAATCACGATTTAACCATTTCAATCACGGATTTAACCATTTCAATCACGGGTTTAACCATTTCAATCACGGGTTTAACCATTTCAATCACGGGTTTAACCATTTCAATCACGGGTTTAACCATTACAATCACGAGTTTAACCATTACAATCACGATTTAACTATTTCAATCACGATTTAACCATTTCAATCACGGGTTTAACCATTTCAATCACGGGTTTAACCATTTCAATCACGGGTTTAACCATTACAATCACGATTTAACTATTTCAATCACGATTTAACCATTTCAATCACGGGTTTAACTTTTCAACCATGATTTAACCATTTCAATGACGGTTTAGGAGTAAATGAAGTTTTACTAACAATACAATCATTTTTAAATCATAATTTAACTATTTCACAAACCATTCAATCACGGTTTATGAATTTCAATAAGTAATTAACAATTTCATTCGCTTTCAATCATTTCAACTTAAAACGGTTTTAAAATTCACAATTTATTTATTTATTTATTTAAATTTTAAAACCGTTTTAAGTCTCTTTTAATTTAGATTTTTCACAATGTGCTTCTCCTCACTTCTATACAATTTAATCAATTTAAACGTAGTTAAATCCGTTTAAATATTTTTTATATTTTAGGGGTGAATGTTCAAATAATCCTGATAGTATGTATATTCGCCCATTAATTCTGCTCCCCCCATAAGATCACTATATAAAATAAACCATTATTTCTTAGCAAAATATTTCGTCTTCTGAAAATCTCATTACGTCCCTTCTTCCTTTATAAAATTGCGCCTAAGTTTCCTTTGACGAGAAAGCTAAATTTCCAATTGACCTTTTCGCGAAGACAAGCAACCGAGTCTCCGATATTATTCGTTAGGCCGCATCGGTTGGGGGGGAGGGGGCTTATAAGAAAGTGGCTTTCCCTGGGTACTCGGAAGTCATGCACGGAAGCATCCATCGCCCCTCTAAGGACAGGCACCGCGGCTATAAATTGGCCCATGATGAGACCTCGTAAATCTTTTCCCTCAGTACTGCCCCCGAGAGATCAACCTAATACCAACCTTCCCTCGATCGCATTCTTACAAAAAAGCCTGGCCGAATTAAGAAGTTGCAATATCCACTGGCTAATTTATATACCTTCGTTTTGTTGCCAATGCTTTTCGAGGTACTTGCATCGAAGCCTCTTTTTTTGTGGATCGTCGCATTTTGGCCCCCCTCTTATTCTTTCTTTCGGAATCGAATCTTAAGGTGAATAATCTAGTTAAGAAAGCCCCCGAAGTAATTAAGACCAACCATCCAAGTATAAAGTAAAAGAGAAAAAATGATGCTGCTTAATTCTCTTTTCATTATTAATTCCTTAATTGATTAATTTTTAACGCTAAAGAAACGTTTCTTTTTTATCCTTGTCATGGTCTCTCTCTCTCTCTTAGAGCACGAAATTGTCAATTAGTTCCGCTGATGGTGCTGCCTACGTTATAATTTATTCTTTAATGGAAGTTTTTCCAAAGTTTTTGACCTCTTAGAATAATTTAAGAGGGAAAATAAGTATAGTGTTTGTTTTTAATTATTTCTAATGGACCGTGATCCGTGGTACCAGAATAATAATGTAGATGAATTAATGTTTAAAGGTTTAATGGCTTTTGTTGAAAGGGTAAACTCAATCTTATCATCCTTTAAAACGAATAAGTTATAAACTTATAAATGACCAACTAATCAAAGTTAAAAACGATTCGCTTACACAGAAAAACACATTTAGAGCGAAGCCATTAGAGGTTTAATTTTAAAGCTATTATAAATTCAAGATGGCGCCAGTTTAAACCTTTTGTCGAGAAATCGGATAATTTATTATAAAAAAAATACTTCAAACATTCTTTTAAGTTACATCGTATGTGAAAACTAAAATGTGTTTTTTATACTTACAAAGAGACATCCCAAGGTGTTTCTCCCTGATTTTTTTCAAATCGGGGGTTAAGTAGACCTTCATGTACCTTGAAAGCTCCCAAAGTTTATTGATTTTACCCATTGTTATCGATTTTACAAAATTTTGTAAATTTTACCCAATTGTGTTAATAAAATTTTATTTTTTTGAAAATTGCAAAGCCGTATGTACCCTTACAATTCATGGTTTTATCATGCTTTTTACGAAGAGAAAGTTTAAACTTGAGTTGTGAAAAACATTTTTGGTTGCCATGGCAAAACGAATGGTCATTGAAACTTTTTCCTTTAGGAGCTTTCAAGGTGCATGAAGGTCTACTTAACCCCCGAGTTTGATACAAATCGGGGAGAAACACCTCGGGATGTCTCCTTGTTAGTGATAATGACTGTGGGCCCTGTGGGGACGATTTTTAGCGTTTCTACCAATCCCCTTAATGCCCGAAGAGTAAGTTATTGGTTCCCTAAATTATAGAGAAAAAAACGTTACCATTCCCAACCATTCCCGTTGATGAAATTTCCATTCCCATAATATTTCCGTTAAAATATTTGTCTTCCATCCATTACCGATTTACCGGTTAGGGGCTTCAAAATTCAATCCATTCCCATTCCATTTCCAACAAAATTTTCTCACTCTCCTTTATTACCCATATCATACCAAAAATTTCCCAAATTTTCCATTTCCGTGAAAATAATTTAGAACATTATTTTAAGGTAAAATAAAAACATATAGAGATTTGTCGGGCCGACTATTTTCGAACCGACCCTTAAATTTAAAAAAATATTAACCCATCTCGACTTAAATATAATAACTGCTCGAGGGTAGTCACTTTAGTAATCAGGTGT
The DNA here is from genome assembly GCF_980474605.1 of Leiobunum rupestre. Lineage (NCBI taxonomy): Eukaryota > Metazoa > Arthropoda > Arachnida > Opiliones > Sclerosomatidae > Leiobunum > Leiobunum rupestre. The sequence goes on along the minus strand of NC_143386.1, from coordinate 49,144,367 downwards.
ACCAATCGTAGGTAATCACGGGAAATCGTTTAAGAAAATCAGTCGAAATCACAAAATGTTTTTCGAAAATCACTAATCAGGTACACAAAGATTTTACGAGTGACTACCCCCTCGCTAATACCAAAGAGACAAAAGCCTTAAGCTCTGGATTTACCAATTCTTCAATCTTTGGAGATATCATCCAATTCGTCCTGATTATTATCGATACTTTCAATAATATTTTCAATCACAATTAAAAAGGTTTCCAAAATGCCGAGGTTTAAAACGCGAAGATTCGCAAACTGCCAAATCGAAGCCAGAACAGAATGACGTGGAACACCGAAAGTAAAACTAAATGTATCAAAGCGTGAGTCACGAACACAGACGAGGAGTCAGACGTCCTTGAATGAATAATTGTATATCGGTCAAAGGTTACGGGGGGAAAAACAAAAAGCACTTAAGAACGAAAAACCACGACTGTAAAATTATATATACCTTTCCAAATAAATGACTAGCCCACTGAGACTCGTCTATAGTTTTAAATTCATATTACCATATTGATTTTTGAGAAAACATTAAACGTTCAACAATTAATGTAATGTTAATTACGTTTTATAAAATATTGAAACCAACCCTTATTTGAGAAAAAGCTACCGCAATCGTCAGTGGCCGATTAACTACGACATGGGCCCCTAGCAGGGTTCGCATAAAATTTCCGGAATTAAATTCCCTGACATTTCCAGGTTTTCCCTGACCAAATTGCCAAATTTTCCCAGACCATTTTTGTAAAATAAATGAATGGTTTGAGGTAAAAATCTTGAGAAATATTTTCTTTCAAAACTTTATTTCCCTTACTTTAGGTAAGCATTTTCGAATTCCCTGACTTTCTGGAATCATTTTCAAATTCCCTGACTTTTCCCTGACCTTTTAGAAAAATTACAGGGGTGCCAGCTATGTGGTAAATTTTCCTCAATCTGGCATCTATGAGTTCAAGTTCTCGTCAAACTCGTAATACTGATAATAAGAGTCATAACAGCTCCGGAAATAAGCCAAAGCAAAAATGTCAAAAATGTGGAAAACCGTGGCATGAAATTGAAACATGTCCTGCTAGAATTTATGTAACGTGTCACTATTGTAAATGCAAAGGACACTATTCTTTAAGAAAAAGAAAACAGTGTCCAGTACACGAAGTTACTGAAGATGTTGATGATGCTTTCATGGGTGAACTTAATGATACGAATGACGATTCGAATGCATACCTGGATGAAGTTACAGATGTAAATCGATGTAAGATATGGCTGGTAGATATTAAAGTTAATGGAACTGAAATAACGTTCAAAATTCATACGAGAGCTGAGGTAACAGTGATTCCGGAATCTATATATAAAAACCACCTTGGGAAATATCCATACCATAAACCAAATAAGCCCATCTAAGACTCAACTTCAATGCCTCGGAATGCCTGATGCTGAATTAACATTTAATGGTAATGTTGTGCACGTTTGAGTTTGACAGCTAGTGACAATTTGAAAACTATGAAGAAACTATTCGCTATTGCAAGACGTTCACAAGTAGACCCGCAGAATGAATTTTCGAAGGGTTAGGAAATGTTCAAGATCATACCAGATTCCCTTGATGAATAAATTGAAAGACGAACTCGAAAGAATGGTTCAACAAGGCGTACCTGTAAACACGACTGCCGACTGGTGTTCTCCGATGAAAATCGTAAAAAAATCAAGTGGATCCCTGATTATTTGTGTTGATTTTACAGAATTGAACAAATACATTAGACGAGAACGATATCAATTGCCTTCAGTTGATCATACATTGGGACGTTTGGCAGGAACCAAAGTATTTTCTAAATTAGACTGCAAATGAGGGTACTGGCAAGTTCCCAGAGTCAAGTCAGCAAGGTTTTCATGGAACAAGCCATACCGGCTATCAGGCCCGTCTTGAGATCTTTTGGGGCCATGGGCTAAATTATTTCTTAAGACCTTTGCTATCCCCAACGGTCAGGTTTTGTAAGTCCGTTATCTAAATTCAACTACTTAATAATAAAACCAAAACTTTTAATTTCAAAAGTATAACATAGGCTTACTGAAAATAAGATTTTTACTGACAGTGACTTGCTGTTAGGTTTTAGAAATTGCTGGTACCATATGATACGCTATGTGACAATGAGTAAAATTATTTTGGACGTAACTAAAAGATATATAATATTAAATTAGCATAAATAATATTTAACTAACTAAACCCTAATCCCTAGAGTAGAGGTTGTATGGCTGGCCTTTCCTGGGCCCAAAACTGACTGGGGGCCCTGGGCTGTAGCCCATTTAGCCCATGCCTTAAGACGGCCCTGCCGGCTATAACCACCTGGCTAAAACCAGTTATAGCCACTTGAAAAAATAATTTATTTTGACTTTTTTTAAAATTGAAATTTTTTGCAATATTTTAGTAAAATAATAGCTTTTATTTAGTTTAGCTTTTGTTTCATATTTAAACAAATTGGGATGAGTTAAAATTCTCGTCTAATTGAGGGGGACAGGGGTAGGTTTAAAGTTTAAAAGTTCGCTGCTTCGCTTTGGTGACGCGGTCGGATCGTCATAAACAAAAACTAGGGGGAAATCAAAATAATGAAATTATTTAATATAGCTATTTTGCTTACTTTGTTTAGTTTCTAATTTACAAAAATAACAGCGGGCAATTTCCTACTTAGAAAGTAAGTGACACAAGTTAAGCCGGGTTTTCATGGACGCTTGTAGCTTAAAAAAGAAAAGAATGAGATTTTTCCATTTTGTGGGAAGCGTATACTTTATTTTATATTTCGCGCTCAAGCTGCAAGGAAAGCGCTTCGCGTTTTCACGATGCAAGATATTTCTAGCGTGCCGTTTGAGCTGGCGGCTGCCGCGTTAAATAAATATGGCGGCTCCGAATCGCGGACGTCTTTTGATTAAGAAAAAAATGTTATTACTTAAACTTTTAGTAATTATTAAGGCCAAAAACAATAAAAGGTGTAAAACAAAACGATGGTAGGTGCACCCTATTTACATAATTTTGCTCAACTCTATAAATGCAACATTCACTGCATCTCTGTCTCGGTGTTCTTTTAATTTTCGGTTCCAAATTATTGGGTTATCCTTTACATGGCTTATAAAATTGTTCTTCACTTCTATTTCCCTTTGTTGTTTTCTCTTCTTTTTCTATTTATTTTTGTTGCTTTTTGGTTAATTTGGTTGTGGTTGAACTCATTGTTATTTGTTTCGAACAGCGTACAATAGTGTGATAAGCCTCGGTACCAACACTAGCACATACTACATACCCATTGGCTGGCTGAAGTCACATGGACCGACGTCACGCGCGAAATTTTCGCTTGGGCGTAAAAATATCTAGTTGGTTTTGATCGGCGCTAGAAGCGTGTTCCAATCTATTTTCACACGCGCACGTTCCAAGTGCAAAACACAAGCGTTCTTGAAAACAGAAGCGATTGCAGCGTGAGCGCGAACTTTAAACTATTTCTTGCTCAAGCCAAACTTTTTCAAGCTAAAAGCGTCCATGAAAACCCGGCTTAAAAGAGGCTGTTTATATTTTAGCCGGCTTTAACCGAAAAAAAACCGGCTATAACCAATTAAAACCACTGGTCTGGATTTTTTTCTAAAAACTCCTGGTCTTTTTAAATTTAAAACATTTTAAATAGAAAAATAAAAGATTTTTCATTATCTATTTTTTTTTGGAAACATATTGGTTTAAGGGCAGATTTGTTTTTTGCACCGGGGCCCTAGACCCTTTAGCTACGCCACTGTTCATAACACCATTTGGGCGATTTCAATTTTATCGACTACTTTTAGGAATATGTTCAGCTTCAGAACATTTTCAACGTCGAATTAGTTCGTATATCGACAATATTCCGAACACTGTGGGTCCGCAAGATGATTTTCGTATTTGGGGCTCAGATATATAAGAACATGACCTAATCTTGAGAAAAGTTCTTAAGCGTTTGGAAGAAATAGGAGTCGTGCTTAAGGGTGCCAAATACAAATTTGGGGTTCAGGATGTTAAATTTCTGGGCCATATTATAAATACTGAAGGTATACGACCTGATAATGACAAGGTCGAAGTGATAGAAAAGATGTCGTCACCAATGATTTCTCGGGATGACAAACTATCTATGCATGTTTGTAGCCAATATGTCATAGACAATGCAACCTCTCTACAGTTTGCTGAGCTCTAAAACAGTTGGATGTGGGAGGTGTAATATCCTCTATAAACTCCCTATGTTAAATATTAAAAATTTGAAAATGGAGCGTATCGCGCGCGGAAATAAAAAGAAACACGGTCTTGTAAGAACACGTGATTTGAAAATGTAAAACAAAAAGGCAGTTGGGAATAAAATATTAAACCAAAAGGATTATTCAAATTTAGCTCTTAAAAATAATATTAAGCCTAATATACAAAATTCGAAAGGAGGCACCTCAGAAAACAGAATTTGAGAGTGTGAAACACATTTTAAACAGCAAACCAGTTTGGGCAATATTCGATGCCAATAAACCGGCCATCGTATCCAGCGATTCGTCAGCTTATGGAATTGGAAGTGTATTACTACAAATGGAAAAAGATGGTACTAAACGAGTAATGCAACCCTTATCTGACGCGCAAATAGAGAAGGAAGCTTTAGTGATTGATGCCTGGTCATGCGAACCATTGAAACGCTACTCCAATCAAAACAATTGGACGATTTTTCTCCAAGACTCCAACTTTAAGAATTAGATTAACAACTATACGATAACGTACATTCCTGGAAAGTCATTGGTAGCCGCCGACAAACTTTCGAGAGCACCATTGCAAGAAATAGGTGACTTTGAGTTAGAAGATTAATTAGCTGCTTACGTTCAGCACATCACTTCTACACTACCAGCAACCGACGGCAAATTAGCTGGAATTTGGGAAAGCCAATCAAAAGATTCTGAATGCCAAACTATCAAGATTTATGCTGAATAACTTTGGCCTAGAAAGAACGAAGTCAAGCCAATTTGTTTGATATATTACCCTTATCGCGACAGCATAACTGTGCAAAATGGTCTGATAATGACGGGATGCAGAATTCTTATACCGAAAGCCACGCGATCTAGTATGCTAAATAAAGTCCACGAAGGTCAGTTAGGTATCAAGAAATGCAGACTTCGAGTTCGCCGAAGTATATGGTGGCCAGGACGCCAGGCAGTGGCGTAGCCAGAAATTTGTCAAGGGGGGGGTCGAAGTATGTGAATGTTAAGAGGGGGGTCGAAGAGGGGGTGGAAATTTAGTACAGTCAAAGGTAGACCTAAGGGGGGTTTGGTCAATGAAACCCCCCTTTGTCTACGCCACTGACGCCAGGTGTATCTCGTGACATAGAAGACCAAGTTAAAAGTGCACAAAATGTATTAAGGAATCAAAGAATAAAAATGAACCACTGATAACATCTTCTCTACCGGACAGAGCTTGGCAAACAGTAACTCTTGATCTATTTTATTTCAATTCAAAGTGGTATTTATTAATAACCGATTATTACTTCCGATTTCTTTTTAAATAGCGGAGTTGAAGGATCAACCTGCCCAGACAATAATTCAAATAACAAAAAATGTATTCGCGAGGTACGACACTCCTGAAATTGTACAAAGTGACAATGAACCGCAATTTAACCCAACTAAAACTACAACTTTCATCGACTTTGCTAAGGATAATGGATTTAAACCTCGAGTGCTTATTTTGCCCAAGTGATTCACTCCTGGGCCCCCAAAGTAATGGTTTTGTCGAAGCAGCTGTGAAGGTGCACTGGTAAAGCTTTGCTTGAAGAAATCAGAAGATACACCTTTGCGGTATAGTTTTTCTCCAGCTGAACTATTAATGAATAGACAGTTACGTACAACAATACCGACTGCGCCCAGTCAATTGGAGCCCAGAATTCCAACCAAGAGCGACGTACAAAAAGCCAAAGCAGTTCAAAAAGCTTCACAAAAGATACATTATGACACAAGATATGGTGTCAAGGAACTTAAAGAACTGAAAGAGGGAGATAAAGTTTGTATAATTGACATTCGCGCAGAAGGTCATATTAGGTGGTTTTTTTTTCGCTTGTCCGGGGAGAAAAAGTGTAAACTTTTTACCCTAAGACGTTTTATTCGCCTGTTCTCGGGGTAAAATTTACCCTGTCTCGAATTTTGTTCGCTTGTTCCAGAGCTCTAAGGTTACACTTTTTACTCCTCCTCGAAAGGAGGGTAAATCTAGCTTTGTCATCTGCAAGCTTTTTATAAATAACCTTTAACCTGTAACTACTCCCTTCTTACTCCAACTCGTTTTTTTCGTCAAGACAGAATTGCAGTAAAATGACGTCATATGGCTACACTTTTTAACCTGCTCAAAAACCCAGAACAGGCGAAAAAAAAACCACCTATTGTACAGAAAACGTTCGAACCACGTTCCTATATAGTTCCAACTCAGACCGGAAGATTTAGACGAAATAGGTTTCATTTGATTCCTATCCCCAATACCTCGAACAAGCAAGAACGAGAACAAGTTCCTGAGAAAATACCTAATCGTTTGAATAATGCAATGTTAACTCCTAGTTCACTACAAACCGACCTCACATCACATTCCAGCGGTCAACGTTCGACGACTCGAACCAGCAGCTTCAGGTTCGCCTACCGGACGGAATGGTGGTAGAAACCCAACACCAAAACGAGACATTTAACACGAACCGGAAGACACGTGAAACCTCCAAGTGAACTAGATCTTTAGATGCTAGATAAATAATACAATGTATCTTCAAGAAAGGGAAGATGTCATATTAAGTTAATTCATATGTTTCTAATCATGTAACTTAATAGTAAAATAATAGTTGTGTATAGACAAGTACCAAATACGATCTATAGATGTCGCTATTATATTATAACAACAACTATTAATCAGCTTGGCTAATACCGAAGGCACCACCTTAGGCCTATTCTCGCGGTCATCACTTTAAAAAGATACTTGTTCCTCAATAATGTTTTGGTTTTGCGCTTGTTGCAGCCTACTTGCAGGGGCTAGTAGGCCACACTTTAAGCTCTCTGACGCTCTTTTCACTCATCGTAGGAAAATAGGAGAAAAAACAGGCATACTTCTCAACTCACCCCTACAACTCTTTAAAATTTTTGCATAACGTTTTGAAACACCCTGCGCGCAGGTATACTTAGAAATTCAACCGTAAATAGGCCAAATTCAAAACTCCCAACTCCGTTTTCCCGAAATTCGTGCTAGTATCTTTCCTCCAAATGCACTAGATATTTGGCCTTTCTTAGCCCGCAACTGAGTATATAATTCGTGCTAGTATCTTTCCTCCAAATGCACTAGATATTTTGCCTTTCTTAACCCGCAACTGAGTATATAATTCGTGCTAGTATCTTTCCTCCAAATGCACTAGATATTTTGCCTTTCTTAACCCGCAACTGAGTATATAATGTAACATATGTTAATAACAATTTATGAACTGCTTTATTTCTCACTGTAATTGAAAATCAGTAAAAAAATATAACATTAGTTCATTTCCCATTTCGTTTTTAAGTAAGAAAGTGACATTACGTTGAATAGAGCTCGGAATTGAGTAACTTTTAAAACTGGAACACGGCTACTAATGTCGATCTCTCTCTGTAAAGTACCTCTTAAAAATAAATAGAAAAATAATCCGGGGTTCGTTTGAGTTGATTTATGTTGGTCTTTTTTAGGGTCACGAGTACCCTTTGAACTGGGCGGCTTACTGGAGTTTATACTGTTATACATTAAATAAAGTTTAAATGGGGCTGTTTCAGGAAAATGCTTCTCGTGTTTAATGCGGATATTTCTACGCTCCATTTCCGGCCGCTGTAAGTTATTTGGACTAGCGCTATCGTCTCGTGTATAGCAGTGTTATCAAAAAAAAAAAAACCCGCCCGTGACAACGCCCCCTGGAGACCAAATAGGAAAAACGTGTCAACGAATTTTTTTTCTTATCCAAATAAATTTTAAACGGCCGAATAAATCTTTGAACGTTTCCGCGCGTTGACTTTGAAGGTATTATGGTTCTATAGCCGTTATAATACTCACCAGAGAGTTAAGGATTTGAATAATTTAGTACTTAGACCTCTTATTTACATACACTATAGCCCATTAGTATATAGTATTGAATATTTCATTAAATAGTTGTTTACTATTATATCATGTTGTACGTACTGAAATGCTCTGGGATAAAATTACGTCTAAAATTGCACGTTATATCAGAAGTATATAATGCACAAGGAAACATCCCGAGGTGTTTCTCCCCGATTTGTATCAAACTCGGGGGTTAAGTAGACCTTCATGTACCTTGAAAGCTCCCAAGGGAAACGTTTCAATGGTCCATTCGTTTTGCCATGGCAACCAAAAATGTTTTTCACAACTATTATTTACACTTTCTCTACATAAAAGAGAATGGGAAAATCACGGTTTGCCATTTTAAAAAAATTAAAAAATTAAACTTTTGGCAAAACAATTGTGTAACATCGATAAAATGGGGTAAAATCGATAAAATTAGGTTTACTATCGGCGTGAACCAGTAATTTGACAGGAAATTTAATTACTTCCCTTCGAGCTTGCAAAGGTAACTGTTTCAAATAGGGGCCTACTTCTCTCGTAAGAGGTATATAATACACTTCTGGTAATATAAATATTATTGTCATGTTTCACACGTACGAATTGTAACAAGATACGAGTAATGGAGTAAATGTATTATGTAAATTAAGCTTGTTTTGTTTAGTTTCTACCATAATGAACATTTTGCTGATTCTATCCCGAACCAAATACTCAAGCCTGTATTTCAATCGCAGCTCTAACAGACCGTAAATCCGGAAGTTCATAATATATTTTATTCTTGATAAGTCTTTTTTAGCCATAAAGGTGAAAATAAAATATTCCCGTATGTGATTAACATTAAACGAATTCCAGAAGTATTTAAGATCTATTTGATAATACCAGAAGTAAATGAACCGAAGTTATCAGACTGCGATACTCCCCACGCATGTTGGAGTCGTTTTCCTTATGAAGTTACATTTTGACCTCGAATTTGAAATTCTGCGCGCTGCTAGGCCGAAATAAAAACGTTTTTGTTTTTATGAAACCATTTTTTATGCACAGAAATCGCTTTACCAAGACGAGGTTGGAAATTAGCTTTTATTGGACTCGAGTTTCTCATCATTTTCATCAGGAAAACGCCATCCGATTCTGAGCGCTATTTCAAAAACTCCGGTTAATTTACTTCTGATAATGCCAAATAACCAATTATTGTTCTTAAATTAGTTTTGAGTAAAATCTGATATATTTTATCAAGTAGAAAGAAATAACTGTGTAAAAATTGAACAATGTAACTTACAAGTTTAGTTTTGCCTTATTTATTTTTACCGCGGTGGAGTACACGTTTTATAAAATCAAAACCGGCGAACAAAATAATTAGTAATTCTTAAAAGAAATCCCTCTACTGCTACTAAATTTAAATGTATAATAATTAAGACATTTCGTAATAATATTATTTATTACTTTCGTATAATCAAAAGGATGTGTAGTTTTGTGTACGAATATCATTAAATTTAAATACTAAATCAACACGGTCGTTCTTCAAAAGCTTTTGTGGGGCCAAACTTTGTGAAAATAATTTTTTCATTCTCTGAGCAACTCGACTGGCAATCTCACTCGCAATTCTTGTTAACAAACAACGTTACGCAAAAATGTTGACTCGTGTGAATAAACTTTAAGGCTAAGTCAACAACCTTACTAATTATCCTAAACTCAACCCGATTTTATTCTGGGAATGGCTGATGAAACGCACTCTAATTTCCCAAAGTCAATTCCGGAACGGAGTTTTTTTACCGTGCCATCTTTACTTTCCAGAAACAGAAATAACAAAGCCGGCTTCATAACCTCGTCACAAATATTTATCAATGCAAATAACGATATATGCATTACGGTATTTATTAGCAAACTTCAAAAGTTTCTTAGCAAAGTTAAAATTTAACCATATAAAAGTCTGCATTAGTAAATACGCTCGATACGCTTCCATATCAGAATAATCCGTTTCAGCGTCAATGCGCGTGTAAGGCAGTGTCTCCCCTCGCGACGTCTCGTTTCAACCCCAGTAGCCGTCTTGGTGGCTTTAATTAACAGCGCAAAACGTGAAGCTTCTAATTGGAAACTGAGCCTGCACTATCATGTCCCATTCCTCGTTTAAAAAAATAATTCCACCCTACCTCATTAGACGAAACATATCATCTCATCTGACACTCGTTCTTGGTCCCCAATACGGACTTTATCGTACTTACGAGTTAGTAAGTCTACTATCACCTAAGATCCATCTCGAAACACCCAAACGTATTACGCGCGCCAAGTCCTAGAGACATTTTCAATTTTGCAAAACTTCTCGTCTGGTCTATCTCGGCGTGTCCTATAACAGACGTTGCTAGTAGCTTAGGACGTGGTTGGGGCCGTCCCTAGTTCAAACAATGGACCTGGATGAGTCGTTGAGTCCTCCGTCGGCCCCCGGGGGGCTATTTGAGTTAAGCCAGCACGCGGGGGGGGGGGCAGCCCCTCTCTCTCTGTTGACACGAAGTGTAAATCTATTTCGGGATTATCGTCGTCTGTCGTTGGCTCGTCAACCGGTCCAGCCTGTCAGCCGAGCAGCGCGTACCTTCCTCTGGACCCTCGCCTTACCGTCTTTTAAAATCCACGGACGTCGTAAGTGATAGCGAGGGCTTTTAGACACTCTCCGTTTGCCAGTGAGTTCTTCCCGCTCTATTTATTATCGCGTTTAACTCCTATTTTAAGAGAGACAAACATTTGTTCGGATTTGATAAGTTGATGTTGTTAGATTCGGGAGCCTTGATACTGATATACCAGCGAGTGTTCCCGTAAATGTTTATAGGACTTCAACGCGATACTAAGAGGATTAAAATAGGAAATTCAATTATGGAATTTTAATGTCGCAAACCAAAGTTGTAGAAACAGGCATTACCTGTAAATGGCAGTTCGCTAATCCAGCTATTAACGAATTCGAGCCTCGGGGAATTTCCCGTCTCGGTACTTATTAATTTAAAAGCTGATGGAGTTGTATATTTGGTTCCTTTCGAGTATCAAACTAATAATTTAGGTAACGCATTTTCCATTTTACCCCCTTAATTTGATCCACGAAGGGTAACGTATCTAAATTGGAACGAATAACAATATTAATTTTTGTCCCGGAAAATAGAATTAACTGGCTCGAATATAAGTTAAAAAAAAATCTTAGCAAATAAAGGAAACGCAATTTTGATCGAAATCCTTTGCAATTTCCGCTATTCAACCAAAGGCTTCGAGTTGATAAAAAATCAACTCGAACCTTACTCTATCCTCGAGAGCTATAGCATCGGCAAATCAATTTTGAAATTCGCGAAAAATCTTCGCATACAGCGGATAAGATTGAGGAAAAAGTTCGTGGGGTGTCCGAATCAATATTTGATCACGTTATTGTATTCCTAAACTTTTTACGAGAGCCCATTCCGTTCTGTCCTGGGAATTTGCGGGGTCGATTCGCGTTTTAAGCACTCATAAAGAAAATGTAGACGAAAACAATGATAGCGCCGTACCGAAAAGACCAATTCCATTACTAAGGTCGGACATGATCGTTATCTACCGGCGTTATACGCCATTCCGACCAGACAGACTTTACCGGTTACTTATCTATACCCGTATTGTCAGTTAAGTTGATTTGACAGATTGGGGACTCGGTATAGACGTACTTAAGCGCGCACCGTGTTTATGTATCGCTTGTCGCGCTATCCACGCTGCCCTCTGGGTTTGATAATTCGAGCCTGGTTGGCTTTATCGCGTCATGTTTTCTCGTCAGCGCGTTTGTGAGCCGTGTACAATTGATCGAAATATCAATAGGATACGCGTTTCTACTATATTTCGAAAGGAAGGAGAGAATGGTTGTTTTGATGACCACTACGCTAGGATAAATGGCTCGTTTACTGGTCTCTAGGGTCACTCTCGTGGCGGGGTGACCTTTACGTGGTCCTTGGATAAAACTCAGACAGAGTTATTAGCTCCAATGCTGTCCTCCTTTTGGGCCACAATCCCCTTTGTAGGTTGTGGTCTACCGTCTAGACTCTAGAGAGATACTAACCGTTATAAACGCGCAATTCCCAACTTGGCGTACTCACCACGAACTACCTCGAAGGTGCTGCGCTGAAGCTTACCAAATTTTGAATATTTGTTAACGTAAAATTTCACGAATTTGTTCAAAACTTTCTTACAGTTTTTCAATCATCTTACAATTATTCAAACATCTTACAATTATTCAAACATCCTACAAATTTTCAAACATCTTACAATTTTTCACTTACAATTATTCAAACATCTTACAATTATTCAAACATCCTACAATTATTCAAACATCCTACAATTATTCAAATATCTTACAGTTTTTAAGCATCTTACAATTATTCAAACATCCTACAATTATTCAACCATCTTACAATTATTCAAACATCTTACCATTTTTCAAACATCTTACCATTTTTCAAACATCTTACAGTTTTTAAGCATCTTACAATTATTCAAACATCCTACAATTTTTCAAACACCTTACAAATTTTCAAACATCTTACAATTTTTCACTTACAATTATTCAAACATCCTACAATTATTCAAACATCCTACATTTATTCAAACATCCTACAATTATTCAAACATCTTACAATTATTCAAACATCTTACCATTTTTCAAACATCTTACCATTTTTCAAACATCTTACAGTTTTTAAGCATCTTACAATTATTCAAACATCCTACAATTATTCAACCATCTTACAATTATTCAAACATCTTAAAATTATTCAAACATCTTAAAATTATTCAAACATCTTAAAATTATTCAAACATCTTAAAATTATTCAAACATCCTACAATTATTCAAACATCCTACAATTATTCAACCATCTTACAATTATTAAAACATCTTAAAATTATTCAAACATCCTACAATTATTCAAACATCTTACAATTTTTCAAACAACTTACAATTATCCAAACACCTTACAATTTTCCAAACAACTTACAAGTTTTCAAACATCTTACAATTTTTCAAACATATCCTTTACACTTACAAACGCGGACACGAAAAGCTTTCTGAACCATTCGCTAATCCTCGATTTAACCCCCAAAACGCGAGTACAACCTTACGAACTAATATCGAAAGCAAGCCCGGTTTTAATATCGTGTTATTGTAGAAATTCCCTCGTAGTTTTTTCGTTCCAAAAAGAAATCCCTTTTCTTCGAGCGAGAGATGCCGTACAAGTCGAAAGCGGAGATTTAAGGAATCCTTTCCACTGCATTAATGACGAAGCCTTTTTTGCGGGATTTTTTTAGACCCTGCAGAGAGAAAATCAATATTAAGACGATGGTCCGTCGTCCCCAACGGACCGTGTGAACGGCCGGCTCAATCCTACAGAGATGTTTTAGCTCTTTCCAACATATCTCGCTGTACGGTCGAAAGCGCTTGATATTAGTAAAGGAAGATATGAAGAAAGTTCTGGTATGTGATATATCTCTGGCACTCGAGAATTCCCCGCGGATATTCTTTTTCAGTCCTTTGGCGTTGCTGGAGCTGGTCCCTGACCATCGGGACCACCTGTCTCCGCATTTACTCTGGTACACACAAAGCGATGTCTTCCTCTCTATATCGGCCACAAAGCGGTTTTCTCTGTCGTTCGCTGCATCTCATATATTGGCTTTTTTATCTTGATTGTTCTTTCTTCTATGAAATTGACGCGCGTTTGTTTTGCGTATGGAAGGTTTCTTGTTCCTTGTTACGAATAATTACTTACGGTAAATCGGGTCGGTTTTTCAACGAAATGCAATTTTGTTGGAGAAAATTTACGGGTTATGGTAGACTCGATATTACCTTCCATAAAAAACCGTACTAAAACAAGGACGTTATGAACCGTCACGTCTATTAACTTTCTTAATGTTTCATAGCCTAGTGAACTTGGCAGTGATATCAAAGCACCCTGAAGTTTCCTTTAAAACATCTACATGGCTCTATTTCACGTATCAATGTTGCTTTAAAATATTGGTTTACAATGGCTATTATGGAATAAACCAAAAGTATGTTAGTATTTTCCGGAAAATGACCGAGGCCTTTTTTTCCAGAAAATTTTCCGTATTTTTCCGAAAAAAATAAAAAAAGTTTTCATTGCATGAGTAGTCTAATATTGTTTGCAAATTTAAATAAAGCGGCATTTTCGCCTCATTTTTTCGAATCTAAAAGCCAAAATATACCTCTAGACTAGCTTTAAACGGATTAACAATGTAACACTATTAATGTTTTGTAGTATGTTTAGTTTGTTTACTGATATTAGGCATTTTATATCGATAAACAGGAATTTATGTTTACATTTTTTATTTTTCCGATTTGCGGAAAAATTTGTGGAAAATTTTCCGCAGTCCGGAAACTTATTTGGAAATTTTTCCGCATTTTATTTTACCGTAAAATTAACAACTCAAGTATATAATATGGTTCTAAATGAGAGAAATATCCTACTTCCAACACTGCTTATGTTATTGGCTTGGCCACCTTTTTAAGGCATTATTAGTCGCAAGATGACTGGGGTCTAAGGTGGTGCCTTGGGTATTACCCTAGCTGGTTAAATTATAATTTTACCTTCGTATGCTACTATTGATTTACCAAATAATGTTTCAAAAGAGAAAATAATGAATTATGAAATGCATAATACAGTGATTGTCTTTTACATAATATTTTCAATCGTGATTCAATGTATACTACCACAGTTTCATTGAAATTCTCGCATATTGAAAACTGTTCGAGCCTAATTAGACGGATACTTCTGAAAAGGTATAAAATTCCATAATGGGGGAAAAAACCGCTAAAACCTAAACAAATTTAAATAAATTACAAAAACTTTATGTGGTTCTTATTAACTAAACCGGGAATCCATACCTCTACTTGGAATGCTTATCCTGCCGTCTAGGAGCAACAAACACAACACCCCACACAAGGAGAACGCAACCCGTCAAAAGTCGTGGATTTTCTTGTGTACGTTTTTCATTGGCTAGACGCTTTAGCGCCAGCTGCCGTCGGAAGGGGAAAATACAGAAATTGTCTTCCCCCCCGACCGTAAAACGTTCAGCGTAAAGGCTCGTGACGCTCGTCCAATGAAATTCGTACACAACCCTTCGTTAGCGTGTTTAAAGGCTAGCTGCGTCCTCCTTGTGTTTGTTGCTCCTAGCTGCCGTATAGCGTATGGTAAGATCACTCCAGTGGCGTATCTACCGGGGGGGGGCGAGGGGGGCAATAGCCCCGGGCGCACATTTTCATGGGGGCGCGTTTTTGGCCATTTTTAATGGTAGGTCGCAGATTATCATTATACTTATATTCCTTGTATTACAGAAAAATATGGTTTAAGATTATTTTCCATATTCAATTAAATTAAGTAATATCTGTATAATATCGAGATTTCTATTTGAATGACTTCCATGTATACTCATGTCTAACCATAACAGAAGTTTATTTTGTCCCACTGTATCTCGATATGATGATTTATATTAGATAAAACTGCTAAAGCAGGGTACATGACGAATTAACGATTCTAAATCTGGTAGGTAAATTAGCATTTTGTTTTGTTTCCAGTCTGTGCCGTATAACTTCTTTAGCCTCTGCTAGGCTACTACTAGGCAAATTCATTTCCCTCAATCTCATACCACCGTTGAAGATTAATTAAATTGCGTTTACTGTAAATCATTAAGTAACATTCGGAACAAAGCGTAACCTTTTCATCGTATACAGCAGCGGTTCTTGAGTCTTTATTTTAGATGAATTTAATTCCTTGTGGGAGGGGGCGCAAATTCGATGTTCCGCCCCGGGTGACCATAAGTCTGGATACGCCACTGGATCACTCTGATGGCTTTGGCCCGGCCTACGAGAGAAAATATCCCCTCTGCGCGCGCTCCCCTCTCACGTTGTTGTTGGTTAAGTAATAATAATAATAATAATAATCAGGTAGGCTAATACCCAAGGCACCACCTTAGGCCCAAGTCATCTAGCGACTTTTCATGCCTGAAACAGGTGGCCGGCTTACAATGCGTAGGAGGGTGGTGGCAAGCCCTACACGCCACGCGAGCCAACAGCTCCCTACACTAACTATTACCGTTAACCTCTACAAGTTAACATAGTGACGTCAAAAAAACCGTCAGCCTCATCGAGACGAAAATCTGCCGCGATAAGAATTCCAAGTAGATGTATGGATTTCTGACTAAACAGATAGATAGTCAAAAGATTTATTATAAACTTTTGATAAAAATCTAAGATGCGAGTACTTCTTTATGAAAGAATTTATGGATTTTTATTACCTCTCCGAGGGGACTTTGTACCCTAGGAGGGGTTATACAACCACCGTGTCTGTCTGTCTGTCTGTGGGTGGGTGGGTCTGTCTGTCAGGCCTGCGAACGCGTTCGCATTTTCGGGGCAAAGGGTAATCACTGCGTACCCAGTTTCTTAGAATCAGGGAAAAGGTTTTTCCAAAAGCGCCCTCTTTTTGTCATTGGGTGTAGTATAATTTTTTAATCGGCCGGGATTCGAACCCGAGCCCTCTTGCACGACAGGTGAGCATTCTACTGCAGAACCACGGATACGGTTACGCTTGACTGAAAATTAAAAACTCTTCCGAGGAGAGGTATATTTTGGCTTGCCAACTTATTATTCATACATCCGTCGAAAAATAAAATAAAATGCGAACAAAAGCCCTTTATTCCCAAGCATGCTTTACACCAGATGAAATGAATGAGAATGCATTAAAAGAGACTTATTTGTTTAGCTGAACACTTGTACTTAAATTCGATCGATATTCAATGCCTCAGTGGGAGAAAAAGATCGTCATCTTGTCAGATAAAATAGATTTTCGTAAAAGCCATTACTGATTTGAGCAGAATTCTTCCGCGGATAGATTGAAGCAGCTGCGACTGGAAAACATTTCTCTCAAAAAAAACAAATCTGTTGGAAATGATTTGACCGTTGACCCCCACCTATAACCCTTCTTTTCGTTCTGTTTCTACAAATCATGTATTGTATATTATCTCTCACAAAAAACTATCGAAAAACAAACTCTAATAAACGAACTTTAATCGTAGAGTATTCCGTTTTAGGTTTTATATCAACTGGAATGGCTTCGTTTATAGCAATTTCTGTTTTTGACAGTTCACCCAAAAAAAGGTCTTTGTCATTGTGTGTTTTTGAAGGAGCAAAATGACACTTGAAATATTTTTTTCGTTGGATTTATTGCGTTAGTTGTGAAAACAGCTGTCTGTTACGGATTTAGCGGCGCGACTTAGAAGGTATATTGTTATAAATGAAATTATTCGATTACTATCGTACTTTCCAACAATAGAACGGTATAAGTTCTATTGGGTATTAGTAGTGTTGTTAATTTTCCGGATAAATAAAATGCGGAAAAATAAAAAATTGAAACATAAATAACTTTTTAAGGGTTTTTAATGTGTTTAACTTTTTATCGATGTAAAATGTCTAATAACAGTAAACATACTACAAAACATTAATAGCATTACTTTGTTAATCAGTTTAAACTAGTCTAGAGATTTAGTTTTACTTTCAGATTCGAAAAATTAGGTGAAAATGCCGCTTTTAAATTTGCAAACAATATATTAGACTAATCATGGAATAAAAACTTTTTTTTATTTTTTTCGGAAAATTTTCCGGCTTACAACACTAGGTATTAGCCTAGGTGATTATTATAGCCAATAGTGGAATTAGGACATATGATTGAACCGGATTAAGGTGGTTTTTATAAGTGTTCCTACGCGTCTTACCTTAATAAAATAAATAAATATTTTAAATAATAATAAGTAATTTTTATCTACTATTAAAATCTACCTGAGAAAACTCCATTTCGCGAGTCCAGGTCATTTGTGGTTGTGTGAAGATTTGTTTGACAAAATACCAAAACAAGAAATTTTTGCGTTTCATTACAGACATTTTTTTAATTATCTTAAGATAACACTAATACTATCTAGGCGTATTAGTTTATAGTAAATCATTTTAAAAACCGGGGTTTGTAACTATTACTGTATAAATTCTTGGGTTGAAATAAACCAAAATCGGCATAGTTTATGATTTATGAACACCACCATTTACCAGAAAAGCATGATAATATCCTTACGCTATCCGTACTACCATAAGTTTATAATACTATTACATAAGTGTGACACTTCCTATTCTTCATATGTAAAAGTTTTACCGAGAGCTATTCACAAGACAGATTGCATAACGGGCTTCGTCGCCATTTTGCGGCCGCTTACTAACGCGTCACACGTAGCTTTTGACAGAGCCTCGCTAGGGGGAGATTTTCTTCTTGTGATGACGTCACTCCATTATTAGCTCTCAGTAAAATATTCCCCAAAATGACAAACTTATGGTGCTACAAATATACTTTTCTAAAGTTTAACTGTCAGTTTTACCCTAGGAGCAACAAACACACCACCCCACACAAGGAGAACGCAACCCGACAAAACTCGTGGATTTTCTTGCGTACGTTTTTCATTGGCTAGACGCTTTAGCACCTGCTGCCGTCGGAAGGGGAAAATTCGGAAATTGTCTTCCCCCCCCGCCCGTAAAACGTTCATCGTAAAGGCTCGTGACGCTCGTCCAATGAAATTGGTACACAACCCTTCGTTGGCGTGTTTAAAGGCTAGCTGCGTTCTCCTTGTGTTTGTTGCTCCTAGGTTTTACCAAAAACGGGCTAAGACTATTATTTTCATAATTCCACGTACATTTTACTGTATATAACAGCGTTGTCTCCTTGTTGAGTATATAAATTTACATTTAAAGTTGATTAACAAGAAATCAACTTACCAATTTCAATAATGTAAAGGTATTTTCCAATACCATATGTATTCTTGTTTAAATGTTGCTCTTACGTCACAGTCATTTACTTTATTTACAAGTCTACGAGCGCGCGCTACAGTCGCGAGGAGAATCGCTTTTTCTAGCGCGCGTGCAAATCGCTCGTGCAAAGAATATACTAATAAAGTTGCGTCTTGTGACGTAAGAGCAGCATTTTAACAAGTTGGACAAGACCACTTTTTTCTTTTTAATAAAATTAACTATTATTATTATTATTATTTCTTTATTTGTCCAAAAAATAAATTTACATTACTTTTTTTAGCTTAAACCTCAGTGGGTTTTTTAACGGACAAAATTCCCCTAGCTAAACAGTGCTTGTGTTTAGGGGGGGATTTTACATAAATAATTATTTAACATTTTTAATACGCTTATTTATTATATTGACCAAGATAATACTTTAGCGCGAGACTAATTTTAAGAACGCCCTACCTTACTCAGTTCTCAATATTTGAAACCGATAGGTGGCGGTAGTTTTATTGAAACTGGCTAATTAAACTCTTAATACAGAAAGTCGAATTACTTTAATGAATTAGCGCTAAAAATTAATCAAATCACCCTTATTTAGAAGATAACACCCTCTTAAGTTATAAATAACACTCAAAAACCGGAGCCAATGACAATTTGTCACTACAGGATATATCCGGTTCATTAACTCTCAGGAGGAAAAAATCTGATTATCATCCAGCATATCACGCTCTTCAATTAATCACTAAACGCGTTAAGGGGTTGAGCACAATGCGTTTTAATCACGGATGATGAAGCCTGTCCCCCAACCCTAGCAACCCTAGCAACCCTGCCATCCGAACAGTCACTCTGGCGCAGTCGTAGACCAGTAACCAGTTCTGCCTAAGACGGGGACGCAGCCAGAAAGAGGGTATTTCAATGGAAAAGAATAATAATTTTGGCCCACGCTAAATTAGCCCCCGATTGTAGGCATCCTCAGGCTGCCGGTGCCCCGTCCTACTCGCTGAAGCAATCAAATTATACCATTGTCTCTTTCGGTTCCCCTCCTGGTACGGCGTGACGCGATCCCCCGCGCCTGCTTCTTGCCAGCGATGCGAGGGTGCGCGACGGGAAAGCACCCCGCCGCGGGAAAGGGAAACTTTTGAAACGCGCAAAAACACAAAGAACGGCAAATTTTTGGTAAAAGAGTTTGGCTGCTATAAATGATCAATCTATCGCGAGCAGTGGATAAAAATTAAGCTCTCTCTCTCTCTCTCTCTCTATCTATATCTCTCTCTTTGGCATCCTTTTGGCAATCTGTCTACCCATAGACCCTCCTATTTTAGCTAAATTGGGGGATATTTTGCGGAGTAGATGGAATCGTGATCCTTACTCGATACTACTATCAAGAGCGCGTGATAGGGTAAAAGCTATCTACTTAGAGTTGGGGTGGTAGTGACGTATCGCGTCAAAATACATCTCCCTTTTTTGCGGGGGTTTGTCGAGGGGATCAATGGATGGGGCATAGCTTGAATGGGGTGACTCATATTTTCCCCGAGACGTGTATAAGTATCGAAGGATATCGAAAAGTAGAGAGGGCACGCTGGACATTAGTGGAACTCTATATTTCCATAATATAGTTTTAATATCGAATATTAGATTAGGTTTCGTGAAAATTTCTTTCCCCGGGGAGTGTTACCCGCGGATCGTAGTAATACGATTTTCATTCGCGCCAGCTTTACGGATACAGTTCTTTGCAAAATATTTCACAGATATTTTTCAGTGGCTTATATTTTATCGCGTAATAATTGAACTAACGTACGTGTTTTTCTTAATTAAATTTACCATAAGTGTATAAATATAATTGTTTATATCTGCTACAGCAAAAATTGTTTTTTTTCATGCACCTAATCAAGGTGCAAAATATACAGCAAACTATATGCGACGTCAAAATTAAGTGATTAATAAACTGTATTTTCCTGATTTAGTAACTCAGTATATGACTATATCCATAAGTAACTTAACATAAATAAGTATGTCAATTAGCAAAAAGTATCACCGAGCTATTGCGCAAACAAGGTTTAGTTCTAGTGTCTAAATATTAACAAGGTAAAATATACTACTACCAAGAACGATAACACACTACTTAGTTTGATTGGTAGTCCAAATCGGAGCTGGCAAAAAGAGATTCGGTCTAGAAATTAGCATTAAAACAATGAGAAGTGTCATACTTATTTGCATTATGTTACTTATGCTATATCCCAGCAATATGTTTCAAACTGCTGAGACAATTTACGTAACAAAACTGCTGCTTTTACGTGAATTGTTATTTTATGGTGGATTTACATACGCGTACGTTTATTTAAAATATGAAAAACGCGAATTAATTTAAAAGCTCCGACGCAGTTACGAAAATATTTTGACAACTAAATTTTTAGGTAATCCCAAACGTCCATTCAACACCGAAATCGCGAGAAATGGCAATTTGCCTGATAGAGACTCCTTATATAGCTATACCAAATTGCTTTTATATCCGCGAATACATTAAGGTATACCCGTCGAGGGTGGAAGATTGGGCCAATTTCGACCAGTCACGCGATATCGTCCACGAGCACAGAGACCCACCAATAAAAAAAAAACATAAATTTACCTTTTAATAAAGTCATCAAGAGCGTTCATGGAAAATGACACAATTTCGTTTGAAACCATTAATCCAAATTTATTTTCGTTGACCAAAAATATCTTTCGGTTTACTTTGGTTCGCGTTTGAAAAGCGAATGCCTCCGAGCATCAACGTACGGATGCGAGACAACACCCCTCCACAATAAAACTAACCTTGGCCCTACGGAATTAGCATCCCTAGATTATAACGTCACCTAGTGGTTAATAATAAGCTTCGGAGAGGGTTAAGTCGACTATTAGCCAGAAGTGTGTAGCGATTTCACTCGACCAGAGGAAGACGCGTATAGCGTTCAATTATTAGCAACGCTGAGCTGTCTAGTTAGAGATGAGTTTTTGCAGCGTTAGAGGCCTCCAATTGCGTCCAATTTAGAGTAATCATTGTTGACTTCTTTGTACAACGCGAGTAACGCTCTAACTTTTGTATGTCCTTGTTTGGCCCGCGATCCGCAACGACGTCGAAGTTCTAGTGATTTTTAACTGTACTTCTTTTGGATTTACTAAATTAATTTATGTTTTTTTTCTTTCTGAGTAACAGTTCAGAAGGAAGTTTTAATCGAAATTGATTTGATTATGTGGGTCGCTTGCAAAAAGAGTTTAGTGACTTTAGTTTGGTTGGGATCTCTATAAAAAGCTTCTTCTAAGCCTAATTAAGGAAACTACCCTTAAAACTTAAATTTGCATTATTCAATTCGTAGTTGCATACGCGAACAAAACAACGTATAAAAAATATATTTCGAAATTTAAAAATAAATGGTTACTAAATTGATAGGACTTACTTTCGACGAGCGTACATAGTGGTAATACGTTATGACGGTTAAATAAAGTCCCACCCGAGGGGTCGGACATTTACCAAAATCCCGTACACTTTGTCTAAAATCGCATTGAAATCCGAAAATCACTTCAAAAACTAATGATAAAATCACCAAAATCTCTACGAAATCCCGAAATCCCGTACAAAATAATGGCAAGTGTCCGACCCCTCGGTCCCACCACGTTTAAATTGAACAACGAAACTTACAAGTTAAAAATGAATGGACTCACCATGCTATATAAATGTATGTCAAGGGATTTTAAGCCGGTTCGCCCTTTCGATGATGTCAGTCGAGACGTAATGCACCGACGTAATACTGTGAAGTTGAAGATGCAAGGGGTAATACCCAGCGCTGAGTCGTGTGAGGGAAACGCCTTGCGGGGAAGCCGAACCACGCGGCCGCGTTCTCTCTTCTCAACTTAGAGACTACAAAAGTAAAGTTCCGATTTTGTTTCCAAATGCGTAGCCGCGGAAAACTTGCCAAGAGGGGCAGGAAGTAGCGACGATCAATGAAACTGTATCGAGCGCCATGTCCACGTATAGCGGCGTTCTGCCGAACTAAACGATACGGAGAAGTGAGTTTTTACCTGTTGCCTCTCTTTTAAGACCCTTGACCTTCTGGGGTCGAGAACGAAGTAAAAACAGAATGCCAATCACGCGTGGTTGTGGAATAATAATTTTTATTTCGAAGAAAATTGCATTAACGATTAGGAATTAGCTTGTGTGAGTTAGTTTCAACCTAGGAGCAACAAACACAGCACTGCCCACACAAGGAGAGCGCAAGCGGCAAACCGTCGTGCATTTTCTAGTGTACAGTTTTCATTGGTTAGACGCTTTAGCACCTGCTGCCGTCGGAAGGGGAAAATTCGGAAATTATCTTCCCCCTTTCCGTAAAACGTTCAGCGCAAAGGTTCGTCAAATGAAATTTGTACACAACACTGCGTTACCGTGTTTAAAGTCTAACTGCGTTCTCCTTGTGTTTGTTTCTCCTAGGTGCCACAACGTGTTTTCCTCTAATGGAAGTGTACAGGACTAGCAAACGGATGAGGGATTCGTGTCATTCGTCGCCATCAGTGGCTGCCAAAATAGGGCCTCAAAAGCCCTTGGCGCCATCTCTATGTGGAGGAGACTACTATATTCTTATGTTGCCATAGTTAACTCCGCCGCATAGTGATGTCGCCAAGGGCATTTGTACCCCTATTTAGGAGCTGCGCTTTAGCTGACAGACAGCCACTAATGAAACCGAACTTTTCACCCATTCGCTAATCTGGTACGCTTTATTTCTCCAAGATTGCTAATTGCTTAACGCTAAAGGGCTTCATCAGCGTTTTAATTTCAATCGATTTTACCAATCCGCTTCGAGGCTATTGACGTAGTGATAGATAGATAATTACGCTCTATTCGTGTCTTTACCATACGACGTAGAAAATTGCTGAAATTTTATTGCGACATTTTGACGCCAATGGCAAAATATTCAGTTTTCGTTTCGTCCATCACAGGTCACCCCATTTTATTAACAAAGCTTTAACCAAAATTGAGCTAAATGAAAAATTCAATTTTATGAAAAGCTTTCTACGAAATGAGATACGATTACCAATTATCGCGGGGAGAGAGAGAGAGAGAGAGACAAATGCTGGTTTCGTTGTTTAATTTAGCGGGAATGAGAGGAGCACCGAGACCGTTTCTCGTACGAGTATGAATAGATAGCAACGACCGTTTCGCTTCTCCAATGAGTATAGAAAGTAAAGAGCAATGGTTTCGTTATTTAATTGATCATGAAAATAGAGGAGCACCAATTTATTTTCTCCAGTGAGTATGGAAAGAATGGAACGTTGCACGTTGGTTACTTTTTTCCAATGAGTATGAGGAAAGGGAGTTCAAGTTTCGTTGCTCCAATGAGTATGAGAAAAGGGAGTTCCAGTTGCATTGCTCCAATGAGTATGAGAAAAGGGAGCCCCAGTTACTTTTATCCAATGAGTATGAGGAAAGAGAATTCCAGTTTCATTGCTCCAATGAGTATGAGAAAAGGGAGCCCCAGTTTCGTTGCTCCAATGAGTATGAGAAAAGGGAGTTCCAGTTTCATTGCTCCAATGAGTATGAGAAAAGGGAGCCCCAGTTTCGTTGCTCCAATGAGTATGAGAAAAGGGAGCTCCAGTTACTTTTATCCAATGAGTATGAGGAAAGAGAGTTCCAGTTTCGTTGCTCCAATGAGTATGATAAAAGGGAGTTCCAGTTTCATTGCTCCAATGAGTATGAGAAAAGGGAGCCCCAGTTTCGTTGCTCCAATGAGTATGAGAAAAGGGAGCTCCAGTTACTTTTATCCAATGAGTATGAGGAAAGAGAGTTCCAGTTTCGTTGCTCCAATGAGTATGAGAAAAGGCGGCTCCAGTTTCATTGCTCCAATGAGTATGAGAAAAGGGAGCTCCAGTTTCGTTGCTCCAATGAGTATGAGAAAAGGGAGCTCCAGTTACTTTTATCCAATGAGTATGAGGAAAGAGAGTTCCAGTTTCGTTGCTCCAATGAGTATGATAAAAGGCAGCTCCAGTTTCATTGCTCCAATGAGTATGAGAAAAGGGAGCTCCAGTTTCGTTGCTCCAATGAGTATGAGAAAATTGAGCTCCAGTTACTTTTATCCAATGAGTATGAGGAAAGAGAGTTCCAGTTTCGTTGCTCCAATGAGTATGAGAAAAGGCGGCTCCAGTTTCATTGCTCCAATGAGTATGAGAAAATTGAGCTCCAGTTTCGTTGCTCCAATGAGTATGAGAAAAGGGAGCTCCAGTTACTTTTATCCAATGAGTATGAGGAAAGAGAGTTCCAGTTTCGTTGCTCCAATGAGTATGATAAAAGGGAGTTCCAGTTTCATTGCTCCAATGAGTATGAGAAAAGGGAGCCCCAGTTTCGTTGCTCCAATGAGTATGAGAAAAGGCGGCTCCAGTTTCATTGCTCCAATGAGTATGAGAAAAGGCGGCTCCAGTTTCATTGCTCCAATGAGTATGAGAAAAGGCGGCTCCAGTTTCATTGCTCCAATGAGTATGAGAAAAGGGAGCTCCAGTTTCGTTGCTCCAATGAGTATGAGAAAAGGGAGCTCCAGTTACTTTTATCCAATGAGTATGAGGAAAGAGAGTTCCAGTTTCGTTGCTCCAATGAGTATGATAAAAGGGAGTTCCAGTTTCATTGCTCCAATGAGTATGAGAAAAGGGAGCCCCAGTTTCGTTGCTCCAATGAGTATGAGAAAAGGCGGCTCCAGTTTCATTGCTCCAATGAGTATGAGACAATGGAGCTCCAGTTTCGTTGCTCCAATGAGTATGAGAAAAGGGAGCCCCAGTTTCGTTGCTCCAATGGGTATGATAAAAGGGAGCCCCAGTTTCGTTGCTCCAATGAGTATGAGAAAAGGGAGCCCCAGTTTCGTTGCTCCAATGAGTATGAGAAAAGGGAGCTCCAGCTTCGTTGCTCCAATGAGTATGAGAAAAGGGAGCTCCAGTTTCGTTGCTCCAATGAGTATGAGAAAAGGGAGCTCCAGTTTCGTTGCTCCAATGAGTATGAGAAAAGGGAGCCCCAGTTTCGTTGCTCCAATGAGTATGAGAAAAGGGAGTTCCAGTTTCATTGCTCCAATGAGTATGAGAAAAGGGAGCCCCAGTTTCGTTGCTCCAATGAGTATGAGAAAAGGCGGCTCCAGTTTCATTGCTCCAATGAGTATGAGAAAAGGGAGCTCCAGTTTCGTTGCTCCAATGAGTATGAGAAAAGGGGGCTCCAGTTTCATTGCTCCAATGAATATGATAAAAAGGTGCTCCGGTTTCGTTGCTTAATTGGCATGAAAATAGTTAGTGTAGGGAGCTGTTTCTCGCGTTGTTTGCAGGGCTTGCCACCACCCTCCTAAGCATTGATAATCCAGTAACTTTAGGAAAATAATCGACTCTACTTCGGAAAAAATGCCCCCGGGCTGAATTTTTGCGTACACCTTTATTTAGTGTCTATAAACGTTGTGTCAAAAGTCCCCATCATTGGATTGGGGTGAGTGGAACTTTTTTTGGCGGGAAAATGCCCGGCAAAAATGGTTTTTAACCAATATCTTCGTTATTATTACGTTTACAGCTATACTGTCAATTACAAAATTTAATGCTGAGCACGTTTTTGACAAGAATGGTCATATTTGAATTTAGCGTCTGAGCAGTCGTTTCTGCGCAATCGCAGTGCCAATGTTTTTAGTACGGCTTCCATGTTTTTTTTGTAGAAAATATGCCATACCTAAAAATTTCACAATCGAAAGAGATTATGGTCTTATAGAACCTCCGCAAAGTCCTAAAGTCTGCAGTGCCAACTTTCACCACCATCTTGGAAAATGGCCGCTTTTTTATATTAGCTTATAATTCATATCTATTTATTTGTGTTTTATATACTTTTAATTTATGTATTTATTAATATGGTAAAAATAAACCTATGCATTAAAATATAGAAAGATTAAAAAAAAACAAACCCTCTTGAATAGTAAAATTTAAAAATGTTTTATTAAAAGACACGACTAGTTTCACTGCCATTCGGTCGCATCATTAGGTGCGATGTGCATCTGATGATAAAAAAGTTAGATACCCCCAATGATGGGGACTTTTGACACAACGTTTATAGACACTAAATAAAGGTGTATGCAAAAATTCAGCCCGGGGGCATTTTTTCCGAAGTGAAATCCTAAAGTAACTGGACTGTGAAGAAAGGAGCTCCGGTTTCGTTGTTCCAATGAGTATAAGAAAAAGGAGCTCCGGTTTCGTTTCTGCAATGAGTATGGGAAGAAAGGAGCACCGATTTCGTTTATCCAATCAGTATGGGAAGAAAGGAGCACCGATTTCGTTTATCCAATCAGTATGGGAAGAAAGGAGCACCAGTTTCGTTTATCCAATCAGAATGGGTAGAAAGGAGCACCGATTTCGTTTATCCAATCAGTATGGGAAGAAAGGAGCACCGATTTCGTTTATCCAATCAGAATGGGAAGAAAGGAGCACCGATTTCGTTTATCCAATCAGTATGGGAAGAAAGGAGCACCGATTTCGTTTATCCAATCAGTATGGGAAGAAAGGAGCACCGATTTCGTTTATCCAATCAGTATGGGAAGAAAGGAGCACCGATTTCGTTTATCCAATCAGTATGGGAAGAAAGGAGCACTGGTTTCGTTTCTCCAATCAGTATGGGAAGAAAGGAGCACCGATTTCGTTTATCCAATCAGTATGGGAAGAAATGAGCACCGGTTTCGTTTGGAATTTATTAAATCGAAAATTGATGGATTTTATGGAAAAATTAAGTTTTAAGGATGAGGTAATAGGGGCGGAAATAAAGGACCCAGATTCGGCAACTGCGGGAAATGTTATAAAACCACGTATGCCTAAAATTGCGTTTCTCATTTGAAAATTGCTCTCGCTCTAAGGGAACGATGGCAAGGTGCACGCCATAGAACAGCTAGCTGAAAAGTAACACGCGAAAATCTTAACTTCGAGCAGACAGAACAATTAGGGACATGCCAAAAAATTGCTCAAAGAGCTGCGCTAGAGAGCAGTAAATGTAAAAAGCTAATGTGAGAGATGATCTGAGCACATTAAATGGAACATGGAACGTAATAGTATAGATTTTAATCTAGGGTGTTTTTAAATTTATAATATTTATCTTTATTGGAAAATAGTAAGGGTAGGGAGCTGCATAGAAATAGAAATGAGACTAGAACCATTGCGCTTTGAGCCAATCCCAAGGGAAACGGGCAAGCTAGAAGGCTGCCATTAGAGTGGAATATGGCTACCCGCGCCATCTGACAAGCGAATTAAACATTGTCGCCATGGTTACGGAGGAAATTTTGAAGCCGGTTAGCCACTGCGCATCACGTTGTGCGCAGTGACGGTACTTTTGTGTTTGCGTTTTTTGCGTCTACAAACATAACCTCGGATAATTAAAAATGGTAAAAAATTTATTTTTTTTGCTTCGTAATAACCAATTTCGGAAATAAAATGCTCATTTCATAAGTATGTAATATTATAAGAATTATTTTTCAAGAGACAAAAACCTGGGAATGAAAGGGCAAGCAATTATATATAAGTTTTCTAAGCCTATTTTATTTCAAGGTCAGTAAATTTAAAACGTTTATAAAACTGTAATTTGCGGTAATGTAGATTCTTGTGAACGTAATGAATTTCATAGTTGTTTAAATTACTTCTATATTGTCGTTGAAATTATAAATCTGTCTTTTTTACAGCTCAACAATGTCGAAAACCGATCGAAAAACACAAACAAACCAGACGACGTTGCATAAGACGTTATGCCACGTGATCATATTTAGTTTAAATTATTTTTATTAGATGGTGCGAATATGTGCAATTCCACTCTAATGGCGGCCATCTAGCTGGTACATTTCCCCCCAATCCGATAGTGGTTCTAGTATCATTTCTATTTCTATTGGGAGCTGTTGGCTCGTGTGGTACCACCCTCCTACGAAATTTAACATGGCTACTAGAATTAAAGCCATTAAATGTCTTTAGATGACTTAGGCCTAAAGGTGTGCCCTGGGTATTCACGACCGAAAAATATCGCTACGCCCCCTTAGGTTCACCATAGAGTGTTGTCGTCTGAAACCCTGCGACGTCACCATTGTAATTTGCCTATTGATAAAAAACGGTAACTGTCATGGCGGCAGTACCCCCGCCAGCAGTAGGCACAAGTAGGCACGTGCCTATGTTGAAAAATTTTTGGCCTATTTAAGGGGCCTCTAAAAGTTTAAAAAAATACCCACTTTGTCCTCCAAATGTGACCGAAAATGATTTTCAATTTTTTTTAAATTGGTCATCTAGCCCTCTAAAAAAGTAATCCCATTCAATTTCAATTTCCAATAGTCCTAAATGGCCCTTACAAAATGTTATCTTTTGAACCACCTATACTCGAAATCAATATTACCTGAGTACACTACCAAAGGCAAGTTTAGTGAGAAAAATTATTGTTCAAGAGGTCAATGAATCCGGTGGATACCACTCTGTAAAAGCTGACGAAACTCGGCACAATGCGGGAGTAGATCAGTTAAGTTTTGTATTCGATATACTCAAGCAGAAATAGGTGTCGTAGAACGATTTCTATGGTTCACAGAATCACAGATTTACACAAGTTTGATTCTGAGAGTATCAGCTTGGCAGTTATAAATATTTTGAAAGAGGGTGGTTTCAAACTGGAGAATTGTGTTGCACAGACTTATGATGGGGCTAGTGCAATGAGTGGACACGTAAAGGGAGTGAGGGTGAAAGTAGAAGAAGCAGTAGGTGCCCATTGTCCGTACGTTCATTGCTACGCCCACCGCTTAAATTTAGTTTTGGTTGACTGTTGCTCCAAAATATCGACAATTAGGGAATTACTTGGTTTGGTTCAAGCCATTTACAACTTTCAAAGCAATTCGGTCATTAGAAGTGAATATTTTGAAAACTCCCAAATAGATCTAGGCTACGATATACTTAAAATGCCACACAGCTGCGACACTCGTTGGTGGAGCAAAAAAAAAGGGATTCACTATTTTAGAAATAGACTCGATTCCGTCATTTTACCTTTAGAGAATGTGATTGAAAACGGAAAACCCGACGAGGCTGCCGAGTGTCATGGGTATATATCCCAATTAGAAAACTTAAAATTAGTCATTGCATTAGACGAAGTATTAGGTGTAACAAATTCCCTGTCGAAATATTTACAAAGTTACATAGTTATTTTTACGGAAGCCGTTGCCATTTGCTAAGCTTAACTGTCAAGACCTTAGAAGAGTGTAGAAACTCTGAACGCTTTGATTCTATTTGGGAAGAAGCTACTAAATTCCCGGAATAGTCTTTATTTGCAGTACCTGACCGTAACAGCGAACCATAAATTTATCCCTAACAGGAGATTAAAACATATTGAGGTAACAAGTACAACGGCGACCAGGGAAACTGAAGCAAAAACCCTGATAGACCAGATGAGGTCCACCTATTTCGAATTAATAGACAAATTTATTTCTGTAATGAAAATACGATTATTAGCTAACTCTGGTCTATATAAAGGTATCATGGCGTGTGACCCTAACTCTGAGAACTTACTAAACGAAATCGATATGATAACAAATTGTAACACATACGATAGGTTTCATTCCGACCTTTATTCCTTAAAAAGTCAAATTAAATTAGCGAGAAATCTTATTATCTCCAAAAAAATTTACAGCGTAAGCGACTGCTTCCACTATTTAATGCCCATGGAAGATGGCTTCCCTGACCTTGTTGAGTACTACAAGGCTGTTTCATGCATTCCTGTGGCAAACACTATCTCAGAAAGAAGTTTTAGTTCCCTGAAAAGAATAGAAGCACGTCTACGAACAACTATGGGATAATTTAGACTTTCAAATCTGGCTACGTCGTTCATTAATCGGGATTTGTCGAATTGTTTAAAAGAAAACCCTAATTTAGTGATTGACGAATTTGGTAAGAAGAGTTTGCGACACTTTTTAAGTTTATATATAATAATGAACTTATAATTTGTTAAGTTGAGTTTAATTAAAATAAGTAGGGGAAGAGAAAGTTAAGAGTCAATTAGTTGTCTAGGGGATGAATTTGAAAAAAAAATTTCTTTAAAATAGGACATTTCTAAATTAAAATATATAGATGGGGGGCCTCTAAATCAGACCGGGCCTGTGTATTATAAATTCCTGGTGGGGTACTGCATGGCGGCCACTATTAACACTACAGCTGTGACGTTACAAAGTTTCAAAATCGTATCAGACGACAAAATACCAAGATGTCTTTGATAGTTGAGTAAATACCATTTCACGTAATAAAGTAAAACGGTCGACGGAGTTCTAGCTGACTCCTGTTTCAAACGCGATGGGAGCCTTACCAACTGCATCGAGATAGGCTACGTTTTTGGTGGCCAGGCGGTGATATTTCGGAAGTTGTAGAAGAAAAATTAACCCATTAATAGTATCCCCGCTTTGCTACTGCTTTAATGGCGGCCACTATTAACACTACAGCTGTGACGTTACAAAGTTTTAAAATCGTATCAGACGACAACACTCTAAGCAAACGCTATTATTTTTCCTCGTCGTCATTCGTTTAAGCCTTTCTATAAAGTCATTAAGTCATTACGCTTGCCGAACTTGTTTTAATGTATCGCTTTCGTCACGACAAACGTAGGAGTTCAGTTCAGTTTTGAAGGTTAGATCTTTATAAAAAGGGCGACTTGTCGATTTTTAATTGGTTATCATAGTGAAACGTCACTTCTACGTCAGGAGTGACGCGCCCGATACATCTAAACAAGAAGGCCAATGTTACTGTATAGACAGGCCTCATCGTTTGCTTATATTTTGATAAATGTTTTTAAGTAAAAACGTTCTTATAACTTTTTAATTTACCTGTAGCAGGCGCTACAACATAGGCGCAACCTCGTAGAAGCTAGCGCCCTTTACGCCACCTAGACTCGTTTCGGCGTGATTTTACGAATAGAAAAGTATTGAGAGTGGCGGCACAAAAAGGGGCCTCAATAGGGTGGTAAAACGGCAAAAGCTCTAGCTTCACAACTGACCAATCGGAATTGATGTTTAGCTTGTTTTAAATTTTGAATACCATAGTCTGTCCCTTTCTCCAACAAACTGGGGTGATGACTCTTAAAATATGTACACTATGGAAAGTAGAGAAGGTTCCAGCTATGTCAAGAACCGATTTGATTGCAGAATGCCGTTGGAAAGACTACTATCGGTGCATGGAATCTTTATGATGGCAAGCGCTGCAATAAAATGTGACATGGCATTGTCGAGTTTTGTTGAGTGGGAAGCTAAGAGTAAGCTGAGGTTGACGTTTCTGGGCGAGGATAAGTTGGCAAAAAGCAGTGGGTTAATATACCAAGTAGGTAAAAAGGCTTGAGTACTTGGCTGCACGACATTTAGGTCACACCAGGTGTTGAAAACCTACAAAAGTAGACCACTCATGAAATGGCCATAAAATACCAAGAAAGATGTCTTTGATAGTTGAGTAAATACCATTTCACGTAATAAAGTAAAACGGTCGACGGAGTTCTAGCTGACTCCTGTTTCAAACGCGATGGGAGCCTTACTAACTGCATCGAGATAGGCTACGTTTTTGGTGGCCAGGCGGTGATATTTCGGAAGTTGTAGAAGAAAAATTAACCCATTAATAGTATCCCCGCTTTGCTACTGCTTTAATTTCTCATATCTACTAGAACCAATTTGGTGAATCTAAAACCCCGTACCTCATTATTAAGAAATTATACTTTGATCAATTGGATAAATGAAAACGTTTAATTATAGTTAAATTCGAGAGCCGCAGGCCCGCAGCCTGCCATCTGCCGATTTTAAAATATTATTTTCTGTGGGAAAACAAAAGTATTTTTTTTAAATGATTGAAACGTATAAAAAGAATGGTTTTACTTTTCATTTCCTTGAAAATGTCGATTAATTCTCAATATTTTTCATAATGAAATCAAAACCAACATATCTCAGTAGGATTCCATGCAGACTTGGGAATAGTGGGAGTCCTGGGGCCAATGGATCTTAAAAAAAAATCAGGGGGCCCTTAAAGAAATCATTCGAAAGGGGGTTGCGGACCACCGGGGCCCCCAAATTTAATAAAAATATCTATAAAAACATTTCCAGAAATTTTTTTAAGCCTTCTCAGAAACGCTGTTTGCCTACCGTAGTCAAGAGCGAAATCTAGCGTTAAAGTTAACGTTTTAAAGTCAATAAATGTTTGCTTAAGTAACGTAACCAATTTAAATTATCGTATTTCCCCGCAGGGCCCCCGTTAAAAATATCACTATTTCCAAGTCTGATTCCATGTTAAACAATAATATTTTATGATTTTTAGGCCTTATGTAAAGAAAAAATTATTTTCTTAAAAATATTTTAAAATCTATGTCACACTTCTGAAAGTTCCGAATCCCAGTTAATTTCAATCTTGGATTCCAATAAAGGTAAAGGTGCGGTATTTGAAGTAGTAGTTCAAAATATTTCTAGCGAAAATTATGAAAATTCCCAAAATCCTTAATTTTCGAAAAATCCCTCAATTTTCCCTTTTTCCCTCTCTTCCAAAATAAAATCCCTATTAGGTCGGAAAATCCGCAAAAAGGGATAAAATCCCTCAAACTGGAAGCACTGGCTATGGGCGAGAGAACGGGAGAGGAATCAGAGTGTACTCAGTGGTGTTTAAGGCTCTTGGCCAACACCATTAAAACTCGGAAAAAAAATCTAAACCGCGCAAAATGATGATTAATTCAGGGACGATTGATTTTTAAACTTCTAGAGTTATATAATCATTCAAAATAATTCGCAAAATTAATTCAAGTACTTATAATTTAAAATCAAATAAATTTTAAATATTCGTTATTTGTGGCATTCCGCGTATTTACCATAAGAAATTGACAATGGATTGAATGGAATAGATAAGTTTTGTCCTAGGCTTAATTTATCCTGCCAATTTGACAGTTAAAGAGTTATTTTCAAATGGCAAATGACATTACCGTGTACCACCATGTCAATGAACTAATGAACTTATTTGAGATAAAGGATAAACCGGTTAATACGGGATTAACAGCAAACGCATTAACTGAACATCTCCTTAAGAATCGTACCCCAAATGTTAGTGTGCCAGTTCAAGGTCTAGCTTGTGCCAAGTCGCTTTCTGAAACAGTATTGAATCCTGATATAGTAATGAAGAAGTATGAAGCTCTACATATGAGAAATCGACGAGAATTGGATCCCGCAGTCAGTCTTTTATCACAGATTGTCTCATCAACAGCTGACAAAAAGAGTGGAAATGTCAAACATCTATTAAAGCGCAATGCTGAACATAGAGCCAAAATTGGTGGTTCATCAACCCAAACTTTTCATTCACATTCTTCTGCTCGAGAAAAATATGATGGATTAGATGGAGATAAAGATCAAAGCTTACAAGAGATGGGCTCAATTGGCCTTCTAAATCTTCAAATGAAAGAATTAGAAAGAGGTCTTAGTTGGGATTTTAATGTAATCCAAGGAAGAGAAGTTGGTTGCTTAGGTGAGCTACCATTACATGTTCAAGAGTTTCACTTAATAGAAGATCTCCTCTTTTGCTTGGGAGGTATTAATGGAGATTACATATTCATGTTACCTCTGGAAGAAGGTTCTCTTAAGCGTGAAATATACGTGGATGAAACTTGTCATTCATCTTATCAGGTTTTAATCAAAAGAATGCTTCCCATCTGCCAGTACTTCTCTACCATTGTCAGATTTATTGAAGAAAGAATTTTATTTCACCATGGGTTAGTCAATCATGCATTGGCTGCTGCAATGCGTCACTTGCTGAAGGATTTCTACATTTTGATTGCTCAGCTGGAGCACCAGTTCACTACATCTGGTCTGACCCTACAGAAAGTGTGGTTTTATTTGCAACCAACAGAGAAGAATATGTGCTCTTTGTCTTACGTATGTGAAAATATCAATCAAGGCCAATGCCACGGAGGAGTGGTTCTAAGTGTCTTGCATAGAATCTTAACTTGCCAGACTGGTGATGCCAAAATGCAAGATGTTTTGATTTACCTTCTTCAAGCCGCTAGTATTCCTTACTTTGAGATATTGGAGAAATGGATTTACAAAGGAATAATAACCGATCCTTACAAGGAGTTTTTTGTTGTTGATAACCACACTGATAAACAGAAAGATTGCACATTCAACAGTGATGAGTATTGGGAGAAGAAATATACCATTTGCAGAGATCAGATACCACTTTTTCTTGAGAAAGTCTGGGACAGAATTCTTCGAACCGGAAAATACCTAAATGTAATTCAGCAGTGTGGATACGATATTAAGTTTCCTGATACTGAAAGAATGATCTACAATGTAGAACAGCACCAATACATTGAACAGACGGAGAAAGCTTACAACTATGCTAGTAAGATGCTGCTGAAAATGCTAATGGATGATTGCGATTTGATGGGCCGTTTGAGATCTATAAAGCATTATTTCCTGATGGATCAAGGTGATTTTGTTGTTCAGTTTATGGACATGGCTGAAGAAGAACTTTGCAAAGACATAAATGTTCTCATACCAACCCGATTGGAATTTTTGTTAGAGCTGGCTTTAAGGACCAGCGCAGTTAACTCTGACAAATATAAGGATGACCTTGGAATAGTCATTCAAGATTACGATTTGGTCACTCACATGTTCAAAATTCACCATGTTGGAGATACCAAAGTGGCTGAAGAATTTGAGAGTTCTGATGGACAAGAATTCTGCATTACAGGCGTGGAAGCTTTTTCATTCCAGTACAATGTAAAGTGGCCTCTGTCATTGGTCATCAATCAGCATTCAAAGACGTGCTATCAGATGCTTTTTCGTTTGCTATTTTACTGTAAATACGTTGAAAGACTACTGGGTAATGTTTGGTCCATGAATAAAGTGGCAAAGTCTTACTCCCTGGATGCTTCGAGAGGCTACGCTTCTGCTTTTGCTTTGAGACAAAGAATGCTCAGCTTCATACAAGCCATTGAATACTACATGAACTTTGAAGTTATAGAACCACATTGGCACAAGTTATTAAGCAAGATGCAAGATGTATCAAATGTTGATGATGTCATTCTCTTTCACAATAGTTTCCTGGATAGTTGCATGAAGGATTGCATGCTCATGATTCCTGCTCTGTTGAAAACCTTGGTGAAATTGCTGAAGCTCTGCATTTCCTTCTCTACTTTCATGAAAACCACGCACAAAGACGCAGTCGAGGCTGAGCTGACTTTGATCGGTGTCCAGAATCCCCCTGGAAACGCAACAATGGAAGAAACCCTAACTCCATCATCAGCTCAGTTTCAATATGAATCCGCAATGAATATGCCACTATCATTCAAGAGCAAAATCTCAAATTTTCATACCGAATTTAACAACTCCCTCTCCGAATTACTTCAATTAATTACCAGCCATGATAAACTTAATTACGGAGATAAATTGGTGAATATGTGGTATCGCCTTGATTTCAACGGGTTTTATATCAATGAACTTCAACTTAAAACTTAAACAATTTATTTTCTTGTAATTTGTTGTTTAATGTGTATAGATTTAGAGAGAAATGTTATTTGAGCTTCCATTTATATGTAGTATTTAATAAACATTTATTGATGACACTTAAAGACTAAGAATTCTTTTCTCACCCATTGTTTAAAAAATGTGGCCACTTAACAACTTCCTCGATGAATTCTTATAAAAATGGGAATACAAAATTTTGTGTTTATTCAAAAGCGGGACCAAGTATAAAAGATAACTCCATAACTTAATCAATTTTTATATTTGTCTTTTATCATGCAGATTTCAAGAATTTTTGAGCTGAATGTAAATTGTTTCACGGGGAAATAAACCCAGTTCTTTTAAGGTACTTTCTGGTGAAGATGAGTTTAGCTGCCTTCTTGGAAATGTAGTTACGAGTTCATAATCAGATTCGGGGAAACCTTGACACGCTACGTAGACTAATAACGCTTTCAGTTGTGAGGAACATGAGAATGAAACTTGTTTCTTGTTTCCTTCTGGAAACCTGAGCAATAACTCTGACTTTTGATCTGCAATGGTCAAAATTTTCTTATTAGTCAAACAGAACTAATCATGATAATTTCCCCAAAAATAATATAGACAGGGTTGCCACCAAATTTTGAGATTCAAATTCCCTTACTATTTTAAGAGATTTTCCCTGACTTTTTTATATTTTATGTTTATTAGAAGTTAATAAATTTAAATGGACTTGTTTTTCAATAAAAAGGATATTGCCATGTTGAAAAAATGAGTAAAATTTTCAATTTCCCATAGATCTAGAATAAAATTACCTTCAAAAAGTGTCAAAAGAAAATTAAATTCCCTGACCTTTCCCTGAAATTTTTTAAATTCTTAAAATTCCCTAACCTTTCAGGCTCATTTTTAAATTCCCTGACATTTCCCTGATGTGTGGCAACCCTGATAAACCTCATACTCTAGATTCGAAAACCGACTTTCAGAATTCAGTTACGTAATGAAGCGTTACTTCCGGTACGAGACGTCCAAAAAATTGAGGTTCATCCGTGGCTGTAAGGTGCTATCTATAGTTGGTTACCATGCTAACTACGGAACTAATTTATTTTGGAGTTCCAACGAGACGTGGGTAAACACTGTTGACTATGCATAAGTTGCAATTTTGAATTTAGGGTACCAGATCCATATTATCTTTCATTTCACTTACCATCTTCAGACCCTAAATACACTTTCCATTCCTCATCTTCGGATAATACTTCATTATTTTCACACGCGTTAACTTTATCATTTTCAATACAGTTGGGCTTTACGATTACGGGTAGAGATGATGACGATGATGTGGGTGTACAAGAATCTATGTCATTATTATTGTTGAAAATGTTATTAATACACGAATTTTCAGTTTGATGGTTCGTGGCAGTAGTAGGTTTGGATGATATATCACCATTCTTTAGTTTATCTACAAAACTGTACGAGGGAGTTTTAGAAGTGTCACTTTCAGGCTCGGAATCAAAGGTTTCTAAATCTATGGAACTGGCAGTATCTTCTGACGAACAGCTGTCTTCATTTTGATTTGATTTAGGCCATTCCAGATCTTCTATTGAAGCTAGAAGGGCAGCTTTTAATTGTTCCTCTTCGCTAATATCAATTATACTTTCCTGGAATTGGAGCCATAGTTTAGACACATTTTTCTTTGAAAAAAAAACCCCAGTCTTACCACTTTAACTTTTTTGGCAGTGTTCGACTTAGGAGAACCATCCGGAGATGGGTGATCGGATAAAAAATCTAGAACAGCTTCGCAAAAAGCTACCGCATCATTTCCATTCCAAACAAACATTTTCTCTCCAGTTCGCGGATCTAATATACCCACATAGGGAAATTCTGCCACTTTATAAAATTGATTAAATCTCATTCCTTCGGCACTGTCATGATATACCTGTTTCAAAAATAAAGGAAAAGATTAGATATAGCTTCTATAAAATTGATATTTGATACAAAATTTTACCTGCCAGAATACAAAATGCTCTTTAACTAAAGATTTGACTGAAGGATTGCTCCATACATCCCTGTTCAATATTTGGCAAGCGAACTCTTGACCATTTTGTATGTTGACCATTAACCAACAATTTGTTGTTTGACCAACATCTCTTGCCTATGTTACAATTATCGTTATAAAAATTTAAGAATAGTATAAATTTAACTTTAATTGGTATTATTACTGATTCGAAGGTTCCCCTATGAATAAGATCAAGTGGAGGTCTGAATAAATCTTCAAGAGTTTTTCTTTTGCGTATAGCATCCGCAGATAAATTCCCTAATTCTTGTTCTTGCCACCCTACAATTTCACATTTTATAATTTACTCTGCGAATCTATATGCATCTCAAACAGCGTCTGTAAACTAACTTGTTTCTGCCTGAAAATCTCTGAATCCGTCAAAAACACTTGAGGATGGGCGTTTCCTTCCCCGGAAACCAAAACTATAACCTTCTTCAACCAGAACACCCTGAGTTGGTGGTATAGGAGCTCTCACATTATCTCTGTTCAAAATAAAGTTTTTTTACAACTGAAGTGGGTTTAATTATAACTTTCTTGATAAACACAAAGTAATTTACGCAAGAGGTTATAATAAATCAAAGTAACTCTAATTCCATAAATTTTAACATAACATACACATTATCTGAGGTTGCGGCTGCCTCTGGGCCAGCTGCTGGAGGTATTAAGTCCGAGTCAACGTGCATATTAACAGCCATTTCCAAGTTTCCTTCACATAGCGTTAACATCTGTTGGGCAGTTGTTTCATCAGCACCTAGTTTAAATTTCATTATTTCTAATTAACAATTTATTTTATTTCTAGTTTCTCTGTATAAAATCTATAATGTCTGTTTTATGTATGCAAACTATGCATTGGAAAGTATGCAAGGCTTAGTTGTGTTTTACGATTCAAAATCTCGAACATGTAACATTAACACTACAGTTATTGCATTCATCAGTTTGATATAGATTTATTACCAGTAACAGAGCAAAACTGTTCTATTAAAGCTGGATTTATCGTCTTCGATTTTGGTTTAGACTTGGAAGATGAAGGCCCCTTGTTTTCTCTAGAGCTTGACGCCATTTTGTGCAACTCACTACCCGAGAGCAAAAGTTACGTAAGATGAAAAATTCGTAGATATTCCCGAAACTCAGTGGCGGCGCCAGGACTTTTTGGCAACGGTAAGCAAAGTATGAAGGACCGCTTAAAATGATTTAGGGACCCATTTAATTTTCTCCGTAATTAATTTCTGAACAAATTAAAGGAACTTAAAAATAATCCCCAAACATTTTCACTAATTTTCCTTTTCTGTGCTCCTTTCGAAGTATTTGGGGATCAATTTAAAATTTTGAGTCTGGCCTACACTTTCCAGTGAAACTCAATACAGTCATTAGGATAGGCAACATGAAAATTATACAAATTGGTAGCAGATTTTAATTTCCGCCACTCCGGCTTTTATGCGTATTCCTTTCCTTATTCATGAAGGTCGAAGAAACCCTACATGCCTGGATATTTTTTTTTTATTCAAGGAAGAAAGGGCTGATTGAGTCTGACCGCGATCCCGGCGAAACACCATCTGATTAATCAGGGCGAGATATGTGTAACGGCCACGCCAACGGGGAGATACGTGTGGACAGGGGTGGGGACACCCGTGGCGGAAGTATTCCGACCACCCGTTGGGGAATTGGTCCTCACACGACCATCCACAAACTCTGCCTCCCGGACGCCTGGGATTACAGGAGTGAGCCACTACTCCCGGCTCATGCCTGGATATTCTTCATCCACGACCGAGATACGTAGTTCTGCTTTCAAAAAGCTAATTTAAAAAACCATGGAAACGCGTCTCGAAAGATTGACCTGAGAAATTTAAGAAAATCGTTCCAACATGTGCTGCCCTCTTTTGCAATTTGGTAGAGTCGTTTGACAAGTAGGCTTAAAGAAAAAGTAAACAGTGTCATGTGCACAAATAATTTATTCACTAAAACTTGAGTCTTTAATTCTTCAAACGGATATTATTGGTATTAAGTAAAAATTATTTAATCGAATATATCAATAAACTTTATCATATGTTTTTATAATTCTTTAAAAAGATATTATTGGATTTAAGTATAATTGCAAATTCTTCACTACACAAAAAATTGCATTCAATTTGTCGCTCGTCACTTAGTTCAAAGTCATCCAAGCTTTGGCCACATCCAGCTTTGACTTTAACATCTGTATTTTTTAACCCCGGGTGAACCATCAGCTCACATATGGGAATTTGACCATTGCGAGTGATGTTGAAAACATTAGAAAGAGTATTATTTACAATATCAGATGTCATATTGTTTCCCATACAAAACATTCCCACAAACAAATTGGGATGTTTTAAATCACTGAAAACTTTTTCTTTCGCAATTTTACATTGCATATTAACTAACTCGTAAAATGACATACTGGAAAGAGTGTTTTTGAAGCCAATTGGCCAATTTTCAAGTGGTAATCTGGTATAGTGAATATTTTCCTTCATCATCACCTGAGCAAACGTATCTCTTACATAAGGGAACACGTGAATATGATTATGACCATCAACATGACTAGGATTGCAGTTAAACAAAGCTCTAAAGGCTTTGATTTGCGCTTCAAGTTCCAAAGCTACGTGTTCTTGGTTTATCTTGCCATCAAATAACAACTGATGAATACCAAATTTCCCAAAAAAAAAACCAGAATCATTAACTAAACTGGGAATAATGTCTTTATTTGTTATGGGTGTACCCTCCGTAATGTTAAAATGTAAACCAATGGAGACAGACGAAAATTCTTTCAGTAGGGATACCTGTGACAAACACAAACCATTTACTAAAACTGAAGTAGACGTTACACTACCTCTTCTAATACACTTAATGATACCCATATTCCTTGGGACACTATATCCAAAGTCATCCGCGTTTACAATCAAATATTTATCCATAACAAGCTTGCTAAATAATTTATTACGCCTTTGGAAGAGATACTTTTAAATCTTCGTCGGTTTCAACGCCGATTTCTTCTAACAAAACTTTCTTGGGTTTTGGGTAGCCCTCCAAAATCGCATCCAGTATATCAGTAGCCATACGTTTCCTTTTGCGCCATTCTTTCACGAAAATCTCATTATTTTTTAAAATCGCGTCTTTTTCTTTCGGATTTATAGCGTTTTTGTTCTTGGTTAGCGATTCCAGGCGAATTGTATATTCTCCATTTTCTTTACTTAGTTGCGCAATTTTGTTTTTTACCTCTGGAGTTGTCAAACTTCCGGTTAACTGGCTCACTTGTCCTTCGTGTGTCTTTAGCGTCTGCTCCAGTTCTTTCAAATGCTCGTCCAAATTTACGAATTCTGAGTCCATCTTTTGCAATTCCACATCCGAAACGTCTGGCAGAGACTTTTGGTCGTAAAAGTATATCTTTTGCTTTCCGTAAGTTTTCTCTACGATCTTTTTCTCCTGTGCAAGTTGTTCCAAAGCGCGCGTAACAGCTGTTTTGCCGATCTCCTTGTGGAGATTATTAAATATATCTATAGCACTGTACGGTCTGTTTTGTTTACGTAAATAGTCGAAGCAGGAATCCATAGCACCGGCTTCTTTATTCTTACTCATTTTAAACGCGAAAATTAAAACTATTTGGCTCGAGAAATATAGTGGATGATCCTTCGCCTAAAGTTTGCCGCCAAAATGTTTAGAAATAGCAGTCACGTATTTCCGCTTTTAGTTCGAAGCGCCACTACGGACTAAAACCGAGGTAATTTTATTAATATTTGAACTCTTTTTGTTTTTAGAATTACAATTAAATTCGTTTAAATTTAAGATATTTAACATATATTTTATTATTTTAAAGCTCTTTTATATATTTTTTAAATGAATCTGTAGTTAAAAAATGTTTGACGTGTAAAAATATTATCTGCCGCTTGCGGCTACGGGAATCTCCGTGACCGAAAAAGCTTGCGCGTCCGTCCTCTCCGCCTCTCTCAGGTAAAAAATCTACCGGTGGCAGGTGTCAAACATGGCCGGCTCTTCGTCCGGGTCAAGTTAATTACGCGTCGAATTTCCGCGATCTTTCTGGGATTAATGGTGATTTTTTAAACTATTTGTGCTCAACTATGCTTGTTAATGTGAGTTCATTGGTAAAAAGTGTTTTTGTTTCGTTCGCGACTTATGGAATATCGATAACAAAGACTCGCAAAATAGGACACGAATTTCGAGCATCATCCTTTTCGTAGGCCTAAAAGGTAGCTATGAACTTTCAGATTCTTTTCCATTACAATTTTAGGCCTTGGTCCAATTATTAGATAACTACTTAGATAATGGGTGTAAGTTGTTTTTTTTCGTTTATACTTTCTTTCAACAACCATAGTTTTGTTGTTATTTTTAAAATCGTCCAGTGTTTCTTATTAAAATTACGAACGTTATTTTGTCAGTGTTTTTGGCGTAGAAAATTTGGAGGGACGATAATATTATAAATTCCTTTGTAACTAATTAGGTCGTAAATGTAATGAGTCAGGTACTCTGATAAATCGCGCAAGGTAAGATAGCAATTAAGCTCCAAAATAAAATCGACGACATGTA
Source organism: Leiobunum rupestre (assembly GCF_980474605.1). Classification (NCBI taxonomy): domain Eukaryota; kingdom Metazoa; phylum Arthropoda; class Arachnida; order Opiliones; family Sclerosomatidae; genus Leiobunum; species Leiobunum rupestre. Next base: position 49,101,349 of record NC_143386.1, on the reverse strand, counting down.
CTTGACGTCAGTCTGTTTCACGGAAATTTCGATGAAATTACATCTACACATAACCCCGTATTCCTTTAATTTATGTACATGGGTAGTTAATCAGGGGTTCAATTTGACCTTGAGCTTTAAGTTCTGGAATAAGACGGGACCATTGCCCGTGCCAGACAGAGTACATTTCGTTTTGGGGTGTGTAGGTAAACGCGAAAATAAGTAAACCACCTCTTCAATTTGTTCAAAGTAGTGCAACAAAATTCGTGGGTTATTGAATGGTTATGCCTACATTATCGCGTGGGACCCCAACGGGTTTCGTAAGAAAGCATTTGATATGTAGAGCGTTTTTGAAGTTTAAAAAGCGTTGTATACTTCAAAATTCTACGTAGGTTTGAAATGCGTTTTTATCCTTTAACCAGTTTAGGGTTAAAAATTTAATAAACTAATAACAAAGTTCACTTTCTATAAGACGCAAATAATTTCCTTAAATACCAAACCCACTAAAAGTAGACGTAATTTTGTTGGCACGTATTCATGAATTAAGGCAGAAACTTTCGCCGAATACATCATCATATCTTAACATTTCCAGGAATATAGGATCAGGAATGTTTGCGTAAGCGGATAGAATAGGCAAGTTTCACCTTGGTTTTTATCTTGAAAGAAAATGTGAAACTGTTAATACAATAATAATTTTTTAAAAAAACTCTAAATTTCGTCACATTTATATATTATTATGATTATGATGGCGACCACGGCTCAAATTGGTGCTTATAAAGTTGACTCGTATGGCCACAGTGACGTCACTTTTTTTTGAAACTTCATTTGTTCGGCTCTAAACATTTATCATATTTAAAAAGTGGTGTTTTTTTGCAGATTTATTATGCTAAACAAGCTAAAGTGTCTTGTCTTTACTCTACTGGTCATGTGTATCGGGTTTAATTATTAACGGATATTCAACGCAAAGGCCCAGGAAGTTAAAAAAATTCCGGAGTCGTTATAAAACTTATATTTCCTTTCTAATAGAGTGATACTTTCGATCCTGGGACATTTGAACAAATTTAAACCTTTTACGAAAGTTATTTTTATCGCTCAAATATTTAGAAAATAAAACATCGATTAAAAAAATCCGGAAAAGTAGATTTTTTTTTATTTTTATTTTAAATTTAAAGCGAAGAGAAAACCTTTTTTTAGCCCTAATCTTTTGAAATGAGATTTTTCTCTCTCCGAAATTTCTTGGTTTCGCTCGAGTGATTCTTATAAAATATATATATTTTTAGCCACGCTAAAAGACTCGTATACGTATCGAGCAAGAAATAAGCTGTTTATCTTGATTTATTCCAACCATAATATATATATTTTAACCGGTAATCTAGCCGAAGAAATTCAGGAACTCGAAGATGACCATCGCGGAAAGAAAAAAATAATAAAGACTGTTAGTTTTTGTTTTGGATAATTTATGGTTTTCTGATCGTCGCGTAAAATCACGTTTGTAATTTTAATTTGCCGCTATTGATTTCAGTTTCGAAATACATTTATGTTTTTACTTCCAAAAGATCAGAAATTGATTTGCTTCATCACGTATTAAATTACAATATTTATTCCTAAGATGGCAAATAGCTCGAAAAATTTACAATAATGAATATTCTAAAACTAAAATCGCGGTATTTAGGTAAAATATGCCAAGATTTAAATGCGAAGCCTAACATTTCCGATATTAATATTGTCTGTACATAAATGTAAAGTTGGTTTCCCGTTTTTTTTGTTTTTTTTTTGCTATTTTCGCCAATATTTCTATAACCTTAAATCACAGGGTGGCCACACTTCCTATATTTTATAATTTTTCCTATATATCGAATCCTATGATTTGACAATTTTACTATATTTCCTATTTTTCGTACTTTGCGCTTTGATTTCCATATAATAGAAAGCGCTCAAACAGCTACAAAAACACTATAATATCATAGGCTTATACGGCTAGCAGGTGGTTTTAAAATGAAAGTTTAATATTACTTTAAACATTGATCTAGTCACAAAGTCTGTGATGTTTCATATTAAATGTAATATTTCTATTCAACCAAAGTTCCTTTAAAAGCGTTTGTTTTATCTTTATTAAAATTATTCGTGCAATTTCCGATTAATTCGACTGAACGTTCCTATCATTTCCGATTAATTCGACTGAACGTTCCTGTAATTTCCGATTAATTCGACTGAACGTTCCTATAATTTCCGATTAATTCGACTGAACGTTCCCATAATTTCCGATTAATTCGACTGAACTTGACTATAATTTCCGATTAATTCGACTGAACTTGACTATAATTTCCGATTAATTCGACTGAACTTGACTATAATTTCCGATTAATTCGACTGAACTTGACTATAATTTCCGATTAATTCGACTGAACGTTCCTATAATTTCCGATTAATTCGACTGAACGTTCCTATAATTTCGTTGGGTATTAGCCTAACTGATTATTCTTCTTAAAAAAAACCGTTCCTTTAATTTCCGATTAATTCACCTGAACGTTCCTAAAATTTCCTATATTTACATAAAAATTACTCCATTAATTTCCTATAAATTGGCTAAATGTTTTCTATTGTTCCTACTAAATTGGGGAGTTTCCTGTGGTCATCCTGAAATCATTTTATTTTGCTCAGAAAATGTTGATTTAAATTAAGTGCTTATTAAGGCATGGTTTTCATAGCTAAAAAAATGGAAAATTCTAATATTAGACAAGTTAAGCTATCCCTTGAAAACGTGAACGGGGAAACGTGTAGACGCAGCTTTATTTTGTACAAACTGCACTCCTACAAGTTCCATCTCTACACGTTTTCAAGATATAATTTAAATTGGCGAGTGTTGTACCCCTCGCACTAATTTGATCATTTACAGTATAAATGTAAAATGAAATGAATAGAAAATTATTAAACGGTAGCTCTGTATTTTCATGATACCCACTAACAAACCAATACAGTAGTTGTATACCCGTGTACGATAACTGCCATACATATAGTTTTGGCTTGCCCCATTTTCATTCAGATTTGGTCAGGTATAATTAATACTTGAGCATCCCCAAACCGACCGACGGTCGGTCGGTCACCGACCAAAAAAATCAATTCGATTGCTCAACTACGAATAGATATTTATAAATATAAATATAATTAATATATAATATTTATATATTAATCACAAAGGAAAGCTACATCACAATTTAATTTCAGTAAATATTTAAAACGTTTTTACTATAGTTTTGAAAAACTTTGTTTTCGCGCGTTTCACTGCACCGAAAGTTCAAATATTTCAATTGAAAAAGTACCGAACTAGCCAATCAAAAGTGTTTTGACAGAATGATATAACATTGCCTTGGTATTTTTGGGCTACAACGGGATACACGAAATAGAGAAAAGTTATTGGACGATACTAGTATTGCAAGTTTTAAAGAAAAGTTTCCATATTTTTCCGAAAATAATAAAAAAAAGTTTTTAATTCCATGATTAGTCTAATATTGTTTGCAAATTTAAATAAAGTGGCATTTTTGCCCCAATTTGTCGAATCTAAAAGTAAAACTTACCCTCTAAACTAGTTTAAAGTTTAAACTGATTAACAATGTAACACTATTAATGTTTTGTAGTATATTAACTGTTATTAGACGTTTTATATCAATAAAATCATTAAAAACCCTTAAAAAGTAATTTGTTTAATTTTTTTATTTTTCCGCATTTCGGAAAATATCAACACTAGACGATGCAATGGTAAATCGTTCAAAGGACTGCAGTTCATGCTTACTATTTCATCGACGTTGTATCCTACTATATCAAAGAAAACTATTAGCTAATCGTCTTAAAGATTAGTTGTTTTAAATTCAATGAAAAAAAAAGACGTACAATTCAAATATCGTAGTATTGTTTCCCGAGTTAGACTCTTTTCTTTTAAAATTCTTATCGCGTGATTAAATTTCCGGTAAGCCTTGTCGATGGGCGACCCCAAAATGTGTGAACAATGTGTAGCATTCTTTCGATCCTGACTTTGATATCTTCGAAGAAGCCGGTATGTCGTCCCTCCCGCCATATCATTATCGATGTCAAATATTTTTCTCGGAGCAGGAAGAAGATATTACTACGAAAAATACATACAGAAGTGGATTCAATCTTAGCGTAGTAATAACGAAAAAACTAGTCAAACTCGTACTACGGCCAGAAGAATTCCAAGTATACTCTCCAGTACATTTATAAACACAGGGTCTTCCCTCTCATACAGAATAATATTCTTTTGTTTTGTTTTTTTTTCCTTTATGGTCTAATAAATAGCTTTTTTTTAATGAAATTTAGGTCATGTGGCACTCTGGTTTCTTTTATTGTCTATTTATATAATCGCCTTCCGTAAGCGGGGGCGGTTTTATCAATTAAAAATCTCGCCGTTAATTTTTGAAAGTGATTAATTAAGCGTACCTCCGTTTTAAAAGCGTACCTAGCACCGTTCTAACGCCTCCCTAATTTTAATTACACTTTCGGGTTTTAAAATCGTTGACAGGACGCCCACATCGACCCATTGACCCGGCGTTTTGGCTACGATTATACCTGATATTCTAACCGGATTGCCAAGGTACCTGGAAAAGTCAGGAAATTTGAATATGTGTATAAAAATCCGGGAAAAGTCTGGGAATTTTAAAAATTAACCTAAAAATCAGGAAAATGTCAGGGAATTTAATTTCGGTTGCAAATAGGAAACTTTTACTACCAAACTATAGGTTAAAAATTACAAAATCTTGGTACAAAATAAGTCAGGGAAAATCTCCAGAGATGGTCACGGAAAACCTGGAAAAGTCAGGGAATTTGAATACGGGTATAAAAATGAGGGAAAAGTCGGGGAATTTAAAAAATTGGTCTAAAAAATCAGGGAAATGTTAGGGAATTTAATTTCGGTTGCAAATAGGAAACGTTTACTAAAATATAAGTTAAAAATTACAAATTTGTGGCACAAAATAAGTAAGGGAAAATCTGTAAAAGTCAGGGAATTTGAATATGGGTATAAAAATGAGGGAAAAGTCAGGGAAATTTAAAAATTTGCCTAAAAACCAGGGAAATGTCAGTTAATTTTAAAAAATTGCTTAAAAACCAGGGAAATGTCAGGGAATTTTTAAAATTTGCCTAAAAACCAGGGAAATGTCAGGGAATTTTAAAATTTTGCCTAAAAACCAGGGAAATGTCAGGGAATTTTAAAGAATTTGCCTAAAAATCAGGAAAATGTCTGGGAAATTAATTTCTGTTGCCAATAGGAAACTTTTACTTAAATATAGGTTAAAAATTACAAAATCTTGCCACAAAATAAGTCTGGAAAAGTCGGGGAATTTTATTGTGAAAAAATGTGACAACCTTGTATAATGAAAGGTCTGGGGTTTGGTATAGTTTGATCTAAATATAGTGGCGTTTTGTACGAAGGCTTATCGCTTTCGCCATTTAGCATTTTAGCTACGTATCAATTCGGTTGCGTATTCCTTATCGGGTGTGTGTTTATGATATAACGCTCTTTATCCGAAGGCTTTCCTTTATTTAAGAAACCGGTCATCTGTTAGTTACGAGCAAGTACCGTGATATTTAACTCGTTGGCTTAAACAGTTGTTTATACGGACGCGAAAGTTGTAACTTTGAATACCGTGAAATAGTGGATTTTTCGCATATTTTTTCCTGTAACTGTGACTACCTTGGCCCCCTTTGGCTACGAACTGTTCTGCATTCAAATAGCCTTGATTTTTGAATAAAGTGCGCAAATAACGCGTGTTTCGGCAAATGTAGGACGTTAAATTGACCATTTCAATTTATTACCACTTACCTTTGTTTACGTTATTGGTTTCTAGTGACGTAAACGGGTGTAAAGTTCCATATCCAGATCACCTCGTATTTCCGCCACACGTCATTGAATTTCTAAATGGGCCTAAAAAGTCAGGGCCGGAATTTTAAGGATTTTGTAAAACGTCAGGGAATTTTAAGAACTTGTAAAACGTCAGGGAATTTTAAGAACTTGTAAAACGTCAGGGAATTTTAAGAACTTGTAAAACGTCAGGGAATTTTAGATTTTTTAAACGTCAGGGAATTTTAAGAACTTGTAAAACGTCAGGGAATTTTAAGAATTTGTGAAACGTCAGGGAATTTTAAGAACTTGTAAAACGTCAGGGAATTTTAAGAACTTGTAAAACGTCAGGGAATTTTAAGAATTTGTAAAACGTCAGGGAATTTTAAGAACTTGTAAAACGTCAGGGAATTTTAAGAACTTGTAAAACGTCAGGGAATTTTAAGAACTTGTAAAACGTCAGGGAATTTTAAGAATTTGTGAAACGTCAGGGAATTTTAAGAATTTGTGAAACGTCAGGGAATTTTAAGAATTTGTGAAACGTCAGGGAATTTTAAGGATTTTGTAAAATGTCAGGGAATTTTAAGAACTTGTAAAACGTCAGGGAATTTTAAGAATTTGTATAACGTCAGGGAATTTTAAGAACTTGTATAACGTCAGGGAATTTTAAGAACTTGTATAACGTCAGGGAATTTTAAGAACTTGTATAACGTCAGGGAATTTTAAGAATTTGTGAAACGTCAGGGAATTTTAAGAATTTGTGAAACGTCAGGGAATTTTAAGAACTTGTAAAACGTCAGGGAATTTTAAGAACTTGTAAAACGTCAGGGAATTTTAAGAACTTGTAAAACGTCAGGGAATTTTAAGAACTTGTAAAACGTCAGGGAATTTTAAGAACTTGTAAAACGTCAGGGAATTTTGAGGATTTTGTAAAACGTCAGGGAATTTTAAGAATTTGTAAAACGTCAGGGAATTTTAAGAATTTGTAAAACGTCAGGGAATTTTAAGAACTTGTAAAACGTCAGGGAATTTTAAGAACTTGTAAAACGTCAGGGAATTTTAAGAACTTGTAAAACGTCAGGGAATTTTAAGAACTTGTAAAACGTCAGGGAATTTTAAGAATTTGTAAAACGTCAGGGAATTTTAAGGATTTTGTAAAACGTCAGGGAATTTTAAGAACTTGTAAAACGTCAGGGAATTTTAAGAATTTGTGAAACGTCTGGGAATTTTAAGGATTTTGTAAAACGTTAGGGAATTTTAAGAACTTGTAAAACGTCAGGGAATTAAGGATTTTGTAAAATGTCAGGGAATTGTAAGAACTTGTAAAACGTCAGGGAATTTTAAGAATTTGTATAACGTCAGGGAATTTTAAGAACTTGTATAACGTCAGGGAATTTTAAGAACTTGTATAACGTCAGGGAATTTTAAGAATTTGTGAAACGTCAGGGAATTTTAAGAATTTGTGAAACGTCAGGGAATTTTAAGAATTTGTGAAACGTCAGGGAATTTTAAGAATTTGTGAAACGTCAGGGAATTTTAAGAACTTGTAAAACGTCAGGGAATTTTAAGAACTTGTAAAACGTCAGGGAATTTTAAGAATTTGTGAAACGTCAGGGAATTTTAAGAATTTGTAATTGTAAAACGTCAGGGAATTTTAAGAACTTGTAAAACGTCAGGGAATTTTAAGAACTTGTAAAACGTCAGGGAATTTTAAGAACTTGTAAAACGTCAGGGAATTTTAAGAACTTGTAAAACGTCAGGGAATTTTAAGAACTTGTAAAACGTCAGGGAATTTTAAGAACTTGTAAAACGTCAGGGAATTTTAAGGATTTTGTAAACCGTCAGGGAATTTTAAGAATTTGTGAAACGTCAGGGAATTTTAAGAATTTGTAAAACGTCAGGGAATTTTAAGAATTTGTAAAACGTCAGGGAATTTTAAGAACTTGTAAAACGTCAGGGAATTTTAAGAATTTGTAAAACGTCAGGGAATTTTAAGAACTTGTAAAACGTCAGGGAATTTTAAGAACTTGTAAAACGTCAGGGAATTTTAAGAATTTGTAAAACGTCAGGGAATTTTAAGGATTTTGTAAAACGTCAGGGAATTTTAAGAACTTGTAAAACGTCAGGGAATTTTAAGAATTTGTGAAACGTCTGGGAATTTTAAGGATTTTGTAAAACGTTAGGGAATTTTAAGAACTTGTAAAACGTCAGGGAATTAAGGATTTTGTAAAATGTCAGGGAATTTTAAGAACTTGTAAAACGTCAGGGAATTTTAAGAATTTGTAAAACGTCAGGGAATTTTAAGAACTTGTATAACGTCAGGGAATTTTAATAACTTGTATAACGTCAGGGAATTTTAAGAACTTGTATAACGTCAGGGAATTTTAAGAATTTGTGAAACGTCAGGGAATTTTAAGAATTTGTGAAACGTCAGGGAATTTTAAGAATTTGTGAAACGTCAGGGAATTTTAAGAATTTGTGAAACGTCAGGGAATTTTAAGAACTTGTAAAACGTCAGGGAATTTTAAGAACTTGTAAAACGTCAGGGAATTTTAAGAACTTGTAAAACGTCAGGGAATTTTAAGAACTTGTAAAACGTCAGGGAATTTTAAGAATTTGTGAAACATCAGGGAATTTTAAGAATTTGTGAAACGTCATTGAATTTTAAGAATTTGTGAAACGTCAGGGAATTTTAAGAATTTGTAAAACGTCAGGGAATTTTAAGAACTTGTAAAACGTCAGGGAATTTTAAGAACTTGTAAAACGTCAGGGAATTTTAAGAACTTGTAAAACGTCAGGGAATTTTAAGAATTTGTGAAACATCAGGGAATTTTAAGAATTTGTGAAACGTCAGGGAATTTTAAGAATTTGTGAAACGTCAGGGAATTTTAAGAATTTGTGAAACGTCAGGGAATTTTAAGGATTTTGTAAAATGTCAGGGAATTTTAAGAACTTGTAAAACGTCAGGGAATTTTAAGAATTTGTATAACGTCAGGGAATTTTAAGAACTTGTATAACGTCAGGGAATTTTAAGAACTTGTATAACGTCAGGGAATTTTAAGAACTTGTATAACGTCAGGGAATTTTAAGAATTTGTGAAACGTCAGGGAATTTTAAGAATTTGTGAAACGTCAGGGAATTTTAAGAATTTGTGAAACGTCAGGGAATTTTAAGAATTTGTGAAACGTCAGGGAATTTTAAGAACTTGTAAAACGTCAGGGAATTTTAAGAACTTGTAAAACGTCAGGGAATTTTAAGAATTTGTGAAACATCAGGGAATTTTAAGAATTTGTGAAACGTCAGGGAATTTTAAGAATTTGTGAAACGTCAGGGAATTTTAAGAATTTGTGAAACGTCAGGGAATTTTAAGAACTTGTAAAACGTCAGGGAATTTTAAGAATTTGTAATTGTAAAACGTCAGGGAATTTTAAGAACTTGTAAAACGTCAGGGAATTTTAAGAACTTGTAAAACGTCAGGGAATTTTAAGAACTTGTAAAACGTCAGGGAATTTTAAGGATTTTGTAAAACGTCAGGGAATTTTAAGAATTTGTGAAACGTCAGGGAATTTTAAGAATTTGTGAAACGTCAGGGAATTTTAAGAATTTGTGAAACGTCAGGGAATTTTAAGAACTTGTAAAACGTCAGGGAATTTTAAGGATTTTGTAAAACATCAGGGAATTTTAAGAATTTGTGAATCGTCTGGGAATTTTAAGAACTTGTAAAACGTCAGGGAATTTTAAGAATTTGTGAAACGTCAGGGAATTTTAAGAACTTGTAAAACGTCAGGGAATTTTAAGAACTTGTAAAACGTCAGGGAATTTTAAGAATTTGTGAAACATCAGGGAATTTTAAGAATTTGTGAAACGTCAGGGAATTTTAAGAATTTGTGAAACGTCAGGGAATTTTAAGAATTGGTGAAACGTCAGGGAATTTTAAGAACTTGTAAAACGTCAGGGAATTTTAAGAATTTGTAATTGTAAAACGTCAGGGAATTTTAAGAACTTGTAAAACGTCAGGGAATTTTAAGAACTTGTAAAACGTCAGGGAATTTTAAGAACTTGTAAAACGTCAGGGAATTTTAAGGATTTTGTAAAATGTCAGGGAATTTTAAGAACTTGTAAAACGTCAGGGAATTTTAAGAATTTGTATAACGTCAGGGAATTTTAAGAACTTGTAAAACGTCAGGGAATTTTAAGAACTTGTAAAACGTCAGGGAATTTTAAGAACTTGTAAAACGTCAGGGAATTTTAAGGATTTTGTAAAATGTCAGGGAATTTTAAGAACTTGTAAAACGTCAGGGAATTTTAAGAATTTGTATAACGTCAGGGAATTTTAAGAACTTGTATAACGTCAGGGAATTTTAAGAACTTGTATAACGTCAGGGAATTTTAAGAACTTGTATAACGTCAGGGAATTTTAAGAATTTGTGAAACGTCAGGGAATTTTAAGAATTTGTGAAACGTCAGGGAATTTTAAGAATTTGTGAAACGTCAGGGAATTTTAAGAATTTGTGAAACGTCAGGGAATTTTAAGAACTTGTAAAACGTCAGGGAATTTTAAGAACTTGTAAAACGTCAGGGAATTTTAAGAACTTGTAAAACGTCAGGGAATTTTAAGAACTTGTAAAACGTCAGGGAATTTTAAGAATTTGTGAAACATCAGGGAATTTTAAGAATTTGTGAAACGTCAGGGAATTTTAAGAATTTGTGAAACGTCAGGGAATTTTAAGAATTTGTGAAACGTCAGGGAATTTTAAGAATTTGTGAAACGTCAGGGAATTTTAAGAATTTGTAATTGTAAAACGTCAGGGAATTTTAAGAACTTGTAAAACGTCAGGGAATTTTAAGAACTTGTAAAACGTCAGGGAATTTTAAGAACTTGTAAAACGTCAGGGAATTTTAAGGATTTTGTAAAACGTCAGGGAATTTTAAGAATTTGTGAAACGTCAGGGAATTTTAAGAATTTGTGAAACGTCAGGGAATTTTAAGAACTTGTAAAACGTCAGGGAATTTTAAGGATTTTGTAAAACGTCAGGGAATTTTAAGAATTTGTGAAACGTCAGGGAATTTTAAGAATTTGTGAATCGTCTGGGAATTTTAAGAACTTGTAAAACGTCAGGGAATTTTAAGAATTTGTGAAACGTGAGGGAATTTTAAGAATTTGTGAAACGTCTGGGAATTTTAAGAACTTGTAAAACGTCTGGGAATTTTAAGGATTTTGTAAAACGTTAGGGAATTTTAAGAACTTTTAAAACGTCAGGGAAAGGTCAGGGAATTTTAAGAATTTGTAAAACGTCAGGGAAAGGTCAGGGAATTTTAAGAATGGGCCTAAAACGTCAGGAAAGGTCAGGGAATTTTAAGAATTTGTAAAATTTCAGGGAAAGGTCCGGGAATTTTAAGAATGGGCCTAAAACGTCAGGAAAGGTCAGGGAATTTTAAGAATTTGTAAAATTTCAGGGAAAGGTCCGGGAATTTTAAGAATGGGCCTAAAACGTCAGGAAAGGTCAGGGAATTTTAAGAATTTGTAAAATTTCAGGGAAAGGTCAGGGAATTTTAAGAATTTGTGAAAAGTCAGGGAATTCAATTTTCTCTTAACACTTTTTGAAGGTAATTTTTCTCTAGATCTATGACAAATTCTATGATTATCATTTATTTCCTTATTTTTTCAACATTGCAATAACCTTTTTACTGAAATATTTAAATCCGTTTAAATTGATTAACTTCTGGTAAAAGCTTTGGCCTTAAAAAGTCAGAGAAAGTCTCTTAAAATGGTCAGTGGATTCGAATCTCAAAATTTGGTGGCAACCCTGTCAGGGTTGGCAAAAAATCGGATTTTTTCGGAAAAAATCAAAAAATCCGATTTATACGATAATTATCGGATTTTTTGATAATTATCCGATTATTTGATAATTATCGGATTATTTGGATAAATATCGGATTTTTTTGATAATTATGAATATTTGGAATTTAAGTTGTAAAATTTAACGATGATTCCGATGAATTAACAACATTGCCTTTTCAAGTTTCAAAAAAATTTCAAATTTTAAAGTTTAAAATTTGATAAAATTCATTTTGGATAGTTGTAAACATTACATAAATGCGAGCATAAATGTCATAAATACTTAATACTGCAGGATATTGCTTTCAAAATTATTAAATTTAACTTTAAAAACTGTTTTCATATATTTTAATTTAATTCGATAATTATCATGATTTTTTCATCGGATAAATATCGATAATTATCGTGATAATTATCATTGATAATTATCCATCGATAATTATCGACCAACCCTGAACCCTGTCCAGCTTAAACAGATCTTAGGGTTACTGGCGCTAGTTACGTTAAATCAAAGATAATCGTACCCTAAAACTTGTCGAGGTTAACTTTAATAGTGAGTGTGGCTTGAAGGGCTTTAAAAGTCGCTTGATAACTTAGGCCTAAGGTGGTGCCAAGGGTATTAAGCCTAGCTGATTATATATTATCAAGAATGTATTGAAGTTACTAAGAATATTGAACTACAGGATTCTGATTCCCATCCTTGCAGCCTTTGTAGCTTAAATTCGTCTGCTTTCCCATCAGTGTTCCCGGGTGGTAAATACCACCTGACATTTATTGTGGCAAATAGTGGCAAAAAGTGACATGGCAAATAATGATTTTTAGTGACAAATTGACATATAGTGGCAAATATTAGAAAAAGTAAAAATACTAATAAATGTTTCGTATGAAATACCATAAAAGCATTTTTAGGCTATTTTTGTAATTATCCTACGCGGGGTTGTCAAGAATTGGGCTATTTTTTATATTTATTTTATTTTATTCATTGCTAAAAGTTATAGTAAATTAAGTGTTCTAAGAGTACAATATTTTTTCCCCATTTGTCACTATATGCCATTATTTGTCAAATTTGCCATTATTTGTCACTATTTACCAGTGACATGGCCTATTTTCGAAAAAAGTGACATTTTAGGAACACTGTTTCCCATTCAAGTTTGCTATATGGTATGACTTTGAATGCCCCTTAAATGCAGACGAACTTTCTCCACAAAAGCTGTGAGGAACTGAGGATGGTACCAGGGGTTAATGCTATGCCGAAATATTCTTAGTAACTTCAATACATTCTTGATATTATATATAACGTAGCGTTTCCCGACTTCCGGCACGTGAACTCCGACAAATCGGCCTCCATCGGTCGCTGCCATAGTCCTATCACGGCCAACTTTGATGACACGCTGTTTATCAAAAGTTGGCCATGGTTTTATCTAATAATAATAATCAGCTAGGCTAATACCTAATACCTTAGGCCTAAGTCATCAAGTGACTTTTAAAGCCATTAATTCAGGTGGCCGGTAACTATGGAGCTAATTGATTTATTAATTAATTCGAGGTTTATAATTATATTTGGTTAAATATACGTTGTAACCAGGGTTTGAAAAAACACGGTACCCAAAAAACCGTGTTCTTTATTTTATTTTTAATTTGTTTTTCGCTTTTGTTTAACGGTACATACATATTATCAATCAAATAAAAATTAATATGAGTAATACACAAATATGCCTAGAATCAAAGGAAAATATAGGAAAAACCACCAGCAAGAATAAGGATTACAGTAGATAAAATAAAGTGAAATATTGTACATGAGGAAACCTAAGGAATTTATAGGAAGGTATTGAAAATATAGGAAATATGATCAACTTGTAAATATTTTAGAAATGTAATCATTTCGGTATCAAAAGGTAATAAGCTAAATTATAAGAAAAGGTACAAAAAATTTGGAATAATTTTTATAATATATATTTTTAAATCACTTGGGGGGGGGGGGTTACAAGTGGTTTGCACTTTCACCTCGATTCAGGGAATTTGAAAATGTTTCCAAAAGGGCAGGGAATTTAAAAATGTTTCCAAAAGGGCAGGGAATTTAAAAATGTTTCCAAAAGGGCAGGGAATTTGAAAATGTTTCCAAAAGGTCAGGGAATTTGAAAATGATTCCAAAAGGTCAGGGAAAAATCAGGGAATTTGAAAATTAATCCATAAGGTCAGGGAATTTGAAATTGGTCCCAAGAAGTAAGGAAATTTTAAAATAATCCCAAAAAAACAGGCAAATAAATTTTCGAAAGATGTATTAAAAATGCATAATAAATATTTTTCAAGATAATACCCCAAACCATTCCTTTATTCTACAAAAATGGTCAGGGAAAACCTGGAAATGTCAGGCATTTTAATACCGGAAATTTTGTACGAACCTTGTAGCAAACAAAATACATATTTAAATGTAAGTAGATGCAACCACGATCACCCTGTACGCGTGTATACTCGTCTCTAAGGCTTAATCTCGTCGAAATCGCTTCCTCGTCTCATTGTTTTCTAATTGACAAGTTTAGACTCCGCCCGCGGAGTCGTCAGCCCACTTGAAAACTCGTTATTTCCTCCGAAAGGAGTAAAACCTATTTTAAGAGTTGCAGTTAAAATTACGGATTACCGCTTGGTCGCGGGCGGGAGAGGGGTAAAGTCTGTTCCGTCTTCGCCACCCCTTTTAGAAACTGGCAATTTTCCGGCCACGAATTTGCGCTTAGCACCAGGGTCATTGTTGTGTTTAAAATTATGATTATATTTCGGACGGCGTGTTATTTGCCACTCGAGAAATTTAATTTGACCCGCGGAAAAACGTTATTATCCTTTCTGCTTTTTGAGACAATGTATGTAGATTATATTTTTGGCAGGCCTTGATTTTATTATCCAAGCGATATTAAATGGACCACCCCTTATTACATCTTATTTAATCTTCACTGATATAATAAAAAATGTGTTAGATGTATATAACATATTTGTAAAGATAAGATTAGACTTTTAATAGAATGAATGGAACGGGATAATGTTCGAACTGGTTGGATTTGCGCTCCAGGTACATTTCAATGCATTAACAGGTAGATTGATTATAATTTAGTAAGTAAGATCAGAAGTAAATGAACCGAAGTTATCGAAATAGCGCTCAGAATCAGAGGGCGTTTTCCTTATGAAAATGATGAGAAAATCGAGTCAAATAAAAGTTAATTACCATCCCCGTATTTTGACGCGAAAAATTGCACTTCGAAATTGTGGGTATAGCTATTTCTATGTATAAAAAAAATGGTTTCGTAAAAACAAAAACAAAAATCGGCCTAGGAGCGAGCAAAAATTGAAATTCGAGGTCAAAAACTGCGGCTCATTTACTTTTGGTAAGATTAAATAAAAATTTGTTAGAATTATAAATCTGAATGTTTTTGAGTCGAAAGCCTATACAAATGAAATTCAGAGATTTTGTCTTAAGCCTTTGGTCTACACTCTAGTGTTTAGCCCACTAATGTACAATTGTTTGGGATTTTAAATTTTGACCCCCCCCCCCCCCCCGTAGTATAAACGTATCTACCAGGGGTTGCCACACGCCAGGGAAATCAGGGAAAAGTCGGGGAACTTAAAAATTGGTAAAAATTCAGGGAAAAGTCAGGGAATTCAATTTTACCTTGGCACTTTTTTAATGTAATTTAACTCTAGATCTATGACAAACTCCTCGATTATCATTTATTTCCTTGAATGTTTGGCTAATTTTTTCAACATTGCAATCACCTTTTTACTGAAATATAAGTTCATCTAAATTTATTAACTTCTGATAAAAATAAAATATAAAAGAAAAATTTTGGCCTTATTAAGTCAGGGAAAATCTCTTAAAATGGTCAGGGAATTTGATTTTGAAAATTTTGTGGCAACCCTGTCTACGCTACTGTTAAGAAATGGTTCACGAACACTGCACTGAGGTCCAGGGTACAAATTAACAATTTCTGTGTGATATCATTGAAATTTAAAGTAGTTTTGGTAATTCTAATTAATATTAATTAGTATATCTTTGAAAAAAAGGTCAATTTATGTCTACACTAAAAAATATAAAATAATTATCGTCAATAATTCAGTACTTTTAATACATATTCTTTTATTTTTTCTCTCCAGATTCTGAAGACTGTCTAAATCCTTTCCAAAACCATGGTGATCGTTACGAGGGTAAGCTACATTCTTCTAAAAAAAATATCCCAATAAAATCCCCCCGTTAACGCAGACCACCATCTTATTGCTTAGTAATATTAATAACCGACGAGTAGATTTAATAGGCTTCGACCTTGCCAGCTATTTTACAAACCGCGTGGAAATCTGAAACTAGTTTTTCAAAAAACATTTTTCCTTCGAATTTTTCCTTCAGGTCTTATAATGGCCATCGGGGATAAAAAAAATGAAACCATTTATTTTTTCGGGGCTTACGTAGAGCGCGCCCCACGTGGACAAAGCCCTATTACGTATTGAAAACAAGTCGAGAAATTTTAAATCTGGCTTTAAATGTGATGGAGCGCTAACGTTTACCCCGCGATCTATCGAAGTTTTTATTATTTAGATATTAAAAAAAACAGTTCTATTTCTTTTTGTAACGTTGTTTGTTTGACGAATTGGGCAGTAGTATTAACGCTCTGTCTTGAGGTCGTTAGCCTCGTATGTAATTGTGTAGCCGGTTGAACTTGACACTGGTGATTGAAAGAAAAATTCCTTCCCCCCCCCCCCCCCATTCTCGTTCCGCCTGTAGTATCCGAAATATTATCCAGTTGTCGACAGGGGGGGCCAATACATGGAAGGGGATGACAGTTTGAAACGCGTGCCACGAATCTAATTATTGTTTCGGCGAATTCGTATCCGCCACTATTTCAAGTGGTTTGACCATGGACGGTTTATAAACCGTCCATGGTTTGACCCATAATTCCCAACCGCGCTTATTTCAATAATTATCCCTGTTTTAAATTATTTAATAGTGTATTTACGTTCTAGATTTAATCTTTAATTTTAATTTTTAATTGTACCGTGCTATAATTTACTCTAATTTTTTTGGTAATAATTTCCCTGAATTTCGTAAATCATCTGATCGCGGTTAACCTAGTACCAGGATTTTATTAAAAATATATACGCTTTTTAGTTATTTAAATTGTGTTGTGAATTCTAATAAGTAATTTAATAATTAATTTTCAATTTTAAAGGAATATTTAAAAAAAATTTAAAGCTTGGCTAGTAATCGACAAGGCAAACAGGGATAATTTTAAATAGGTCTAAAAATCTGGGGAATTAAATGTTATTGGCCTATTTTTAAAATTATCACTTTATACTGAAATATAGATATAATATAGGGTTAGTTGATTTAAATGAAAATTTATTAATTTAGGAAATATATACATTTTATAAAGAACGTAATGTATTTCAATGGAGGCATAAACAATTACTATAAATACGTTCTAAAACAATTCCAATATGAATCAAATCTGAGCAAACTAAAATATTAAATATTAATTAATTTTAATTTACATAACCGATAGAAACAAAGAACCCATCAATTAGATTTGAAAAAGAGTAATTAATTGTTTAAAAATCAATAAATAAAATGATTTAATTTTATTAAAAACTTCTAAAGTTATATAAAGTATAAAATTACGCTATCAATCAATCGCATTATCCCTAAGCGGCAGGCACAAATTCTAAAGAGTAACTTTACCGTTAGTAGAGTCGCACTTGCTTAATTATGTAACGTAAAAAAAAACGTAGAAAAATATTTTCAGAAAAACAGTTAAAATAAGAAAATTATTGATTAACTAACTTATAATAATATTTTATTTGATTGGCCGCGCCACGTACGCCAGACTTCAGAAGGTATATCATTCCTTTTTTAGACAGGTGGTTACGAGTGTAAACAAATAAACAACGATATTAAATTTGTGATAGAAAATATGTATCACGTAAAATGAAAAGGAAAATATTCGAATATGCTTTTGCAAACTTATTTTCATTAAAAATTAGAATAAAATGGTATAACAGTGTACTGAACCGTCGTTTACAATGATTTTATTATATACACTATTGTTGTGATAGATAATTTTGTTAATATCGTCCGATATATAATAATCAGCTATGCTAAAATACCCAAGGCACCACCTTAGGCCTAAGTCATCAAGCAACTTTTAAAGCCATTAATTCAGGTGGCCGGATTACAATACGTAAGAAGGGTGGTGACAATCATATCGGTGCATCCCTAAAAAAACCTCTATTTAATATTGTTTAATCCTCAGATCTATTTAGATATGTATATTTATAAACCCTTATTTATTAAAAATAATTCTTAACCTCCTTTTTGAAAAAGAATTTATTTTTGTGCTTAAGACGATCAGAAGCGAACAATTAAATTCAATACAACGTAAAACCTATATCGGTACACAGGTACAATTTGATTTCCTTTTTCGTGGCTTATTTGTATTTGTACAAAATGAAGCAAACTAAGTGCCAGCCCATTTTCGCCCCCACTCAAACGAATAAAATTAGCCGCTTCAGCGCAACTGAACAAATACGAATTTGCCAATACTCTCGCTCTGCATTTTGTTCCATCGGGGCTTTTTTTAACTTTCCTTTGTTGTGCGTCGACTGGGAGATGACGCTTACCGGATCAGCGTGCCTTATGCCAAATTGAGCCTGTTTTTCTTATAGTTGACTTGTGTGTTACAATTTTTGACTTATAAGTCATGCGTATTTCTCAGGGTGATTACATCTGGATCGAGCCGCAGGCCAAGAGGGAATTTGACGTGGCCATCGGCGCCAGAGTCATTTCGGCTGAAGGCAGGAGAATTCAAGTCATTGACGACGACGGACGGGTAATTATCTTTTCCGACTATTCTTCCGCGCGATGTCCCCACTTATTTTCCGGAGGCTAACCGTCCTAAACTCGTACCTTACTGATTTATCGCGGGATTTTTAACTTTTGTGGTTTGGCGCCCATTGTTGAACCCTTTTTTTATCGGTACCGCAATTTATACCAAATGTAGGTTATAAAATTGACTAATTCGTAGTTTAAAAGAAGTATATAGAACTAGAGTTGTTAATTTTCCGGAAAAATATCCGGAAAATTCTCCGCAAATCGGAAAAATAAAAAATTGAAACATAAATTACTTTTTAAGGGTTTTTATTTTTTTAACTTTTTATCCAAATAAAATGTCTAATATAAGTAAACGTACTACAAAACATTAATAGTGTTACATTGTTAAACAGTTTAAACTAGTCTAGAGGTCTAGTTTTACTTTTAGATTCGAAAAAATGAGGTGAAAATGGCACTTTATTTAAATTTGCAAACAATATTAGACTAATTACGGAATGAAAACTTTTTTATTTTTTACGGAAAATTTTCCGGAAAAAAGGCCTCGGTCATTTTCCGGAAAATTTTCCGACTTACAACACTACCTTTTGTGGGTTTGCACCTATTGAGGAACACTTGTTTTATCGGTACCGCAAATTATACCAATGTAGGTTATAAAATTTACTAATTCGTAGTTTAAAGAACCGTATTTATTGGGGATCAGATAATTTCACATTTTTTGCCACCAGGTAAGGTAACGGTGCTAGTTACAGGGTTGCCACGGTACCAGGAAAACCTGGAATTTCTAGAAAAGTCAGGGAATTTGAATATGGGTATAAAAATCAGGGAATTTTAGAAATTTGCCTAAAAATCAGGGAAATGTCAGGGAATCTAATTTCGGTTGCAAATATGAAACATTTACAAAAATATAGGTTTAATAAGTACAAAATCTTGGCACAAAATAAGTCAGGGAAAATCTCCGGAGATAGTCAGGGAAAACCTGGAAAAGTCTGGGAATTTGATTGAAAAAAAACTGTGGCAACCCTGTAGACAGTAAGATGATTTTTCCATTTAGGTGGAATGATATATTGTATAAAAGTACTATATTTTGTCAAACGTCTTTTATTTAACATTTACGCCCAAGAAAAAAATTTCAGTGTAAATATCATTCATCTAATAAATTGGATGATATAATTTTAAAATAAATATCAAAGGAACTGCTATTTCATTAAAGAGAATATAACCTCAGGTATTTGGTGTGGAACACCAACGTTTGCAGCTCTAGCCGCTCTGGCCTTGGCTTTAGAAATGTTTGGCGCCACTGTACAGGGTAATTTAAAAAATTGAAGGGGTCTTCCATAAAGATTGCTTTGCAGGTTATATTCCCTTTAATTTAAAAACATGTATGTACAATTGGGAGTAGCAGTTCGTTTCAGCGTTGGACATAAAAATATTTTGTTAGTAGTAGTGAACCTCCTATCTTAAATTATTTTAGTAGTCACTGACTAGTGGGGGTAAAAATGGGGGTATAAAAACCAGAAGGACAGCCAATATTTGGCTTAACCGACAGAATTAAAAGAGGAGTTTATTATCACTTGGGTTGCATGATGGGATTTTTTTCTAATAAATGGGATTGATGAATTTATGATATGCCATATTCTCCAAATTGACTAGTGAGCCCCAGATTTCGATTAATTCTAGTAGTCAGAGCCTTTATTTTATTTGTCAAATGGCGTGACTAGTGCCTTATGTCCAACCCTAGTTCCTTTGATATTTATTTTAAAATTAGAAAATTTACCATGGATCGAAATTTTTACATTTATAATTGTATGAGTTTAGTGTTTATCGTTCAATGCTAGTTTTGTACAAATCTAGTTAAATTTTTCAACTAATTAACTACTGATCTGTGGAATTAATTTGATATTAAAGTAATCAAAATTATCAAAACTATTTGAAGCCATAGAAGATAATGTACTCTGTACGTCAAAATTATTGTACAAGTGTAAGTACAAATATGACGATCAATTCATTCTGCTGGATGTAGAAGCAATAACGCAATCTGTCAAAGGCCATTGTACCTTTCGCCTTGACAATTGCGAGTAACGTCGGGCGTCTGTTCACCCAATGAAACCTTACCTTCGGAATTGTGTAGAAGTTTGATAAACAACGAATACTCCTTTTCAGGCTGAATTTTTGTTACTCACTTTTTTTCTTCTCTTATTAGCCACTAAGCAGTGTATCACTGGGCTGCTTGTAGTAAAGAAGTAGGGGCCGTGACTCGAGACTTATTAAATTGCCTGATTTCGCATTTTTGGGAGGTTAATGCAAGCGTCGGAAATTGCATATTTATTTTAGGTGTGATTTCTGAGTACACTTACGATTCTGAAACTACTACGTTTCTTGAGAATGTACTAGTTTTAAACTAAATCCTAGGGAATGTACTAGTTTTAAACTAAATCTTAGGTAATATACTAGTTTTAAACTAAATTTTAGGGAATGTACTATGCTTAAACTAAATCTTGGTGAATGTACTAGTTTTAAACTAAATCTTGGGGAATGTACTAATTTTAAACTAAATCCTAGGGAAATGTACTAGTCTTAAACTAAATCCTAGGGAAATGTACTAGTCTTAAACTAAATCCTAGGTAATGTACTAGTTTTAAACTAAATCTTAGGTAATATACTAGTTTTAAACTAAATTTTAGGGAATGTACTAGTCTTAAACTAAATCCTAGGGAATGTACTAGTTTTAAACTAAATCCTAGGGAATGTACTAGTTTTAAACTAAATTTTAGGGAATGTACTAGTCTTAAACTAAATCCTAGGGAATGTACTAGTCTTAAACTAAATCCTAGGGAAAATAATAATAATAATAGTAATAATAATAATAATAATCAGCTAGGCTAATACCCAAGTCACCACCTTAGGCCTAAGTCATCAAGCGACTTTTAAAGCCATTAATTCAGGTGGAATGTACTAGTCTTACGCTAAATCTTAGGGAATGTACTAGTTTTTAACTAATTCTTAGGGAATGTACTAGTTTTTAACTAATTCTTAGGGAATGTACTAGTTTTTAACTAATTCTTAGGGAATGTACTAGTTTTTAACTAATTCTTAGGAAGGTAGTAGTGTAAAACTAATTCTTAGTGAATGTAGTAGTGTAAAACTAAATCTTAGAGAATGTAGTAGTGTAAAACTAAATCTTAAGAATGTAGTAGTGTAAATCTAAATCTTAGGAATGTAGTAGTGTAAAACTAAATTTTAGGGAACGTAATCGTTCATAACTCATTCCCTAATATTTAATTTAAAACTACGTTCCCTAACAGAAAGAATAGAAACTTTAGGGATTGCTAAACACTAAATTGAAAAAAGGTTTTTGCCCATCGACGACTCGCTTGTTCACATTAATGCTAATGATATAGATGATATCCTGCTGCGGGGATACCAAAAAATCCGAGTAACGCAATTTTTCCGGTCCTTTTCGTTATTATTCCCAAAAGAGGAAACCGCTCCTTGCTTGCATTTATTAGAATGTTTCATTGTCCATCAGTTGCCATAATAATGTACGTTGGTGCCGTAGAGCACGCTTGACTGCGGGCCGGGTTACCACCCCTTCTCCTTGCATACAGCGACTCTCGTAAGCACTTTTGGTAACGAACACTTTTTAAAAATAGCCTTTGTTACCGCCGTAACTTGACGTAATCCACAATGGCTGGGCTCACTTTCATTATAGAACGTTCTAATTGTATAGAAAAACAATGGGTTTGGGAGCCATATTACGCGGGTTAAGTTGAAAGTGCGTGTCGGAATATAGTATTTGGATTTTGGAAGATATATCAAAAGTACCGATGCCGGAGATGGTACCGACTCACGTCCTTTATGTCATTGCTGTCTCTATATTTTGAATTGTGTCTTCAGAGTGTCGAACCATTTCGCGTAGTTGACAGCGTTTTATTTTGGATCTGGAATGTAGTAGTTATAAGTTATTATTTCAATGTAATAATATGAACGTTTTTGCCACTGCTGGGTTGTTTAAAGGGGTACTGTATTTTTCTTGTAACGCGCGGTGTAGTTTCTGTAATATTAATGCGTTCTTAACTTTCAAAGGAACAATGGCTGACTCCGGAACGTCGAATCAAGGCGATGCACCCCACCTCGGTGCAAGGGGTCGAGGATATGATCTCCTTAGGAGATTTACACGAGGCTGGCATACTCAGGAATCTTCACATTCGATACAACGAAAACCTTATTTATGTAAGCATCTGTCTCTCTTTTCTTAATTTATCGAGCACAGGGGCTCGTTACTTTATCGAGCGCAGGGGCTCGTTACTTTATCGAGCGCAATGGCTCGTTACTTTATCGAGCGCAGGGGTTCGTTACTTTATCGAGCGCAGGGGCTCGTTACTTTATCGAGCCCAGGGGCTCGTTACTTTATCGAGCCCAGGGGCTCGTTACTTTATCGAGCCCAGGGGCTCGTTACTTTATCGAGCCCAGGGGCTCGTTACTTTATCGAGCCCAGGGGCTCGTTACTTTATCGAGCCCAGGGGCTCGTTACTTTATCGAGCCCAGGGGCTCGTTACTTTATCGAGCCCAGGGGCTCGTTACTTTATCGAGCCCAGGGGCTCGTTACTTTATCGAGCCCAGGGGCTCGTTACTTCTGTCCCCGCTTTTTAACGTGTCCGTCTTATTTCTTTGTAGACATACACCGGCTCTATATTGGTAGCTGTAAACCCTTACCAAATCCTGCCCATCTACACGGCGGAACAAATCAACTTGTACAAAGACAGAAAAATAGGAGAATTGACGCCGCACATATTCGCCATCGGCGACAACAGCTATAATAATATGAAACGATATCAACAGGATCAGTGTATCATTATCAGGTATTTCACTGGAATTTTGTTCAATTTAATCGAGCGGTCTTCTCGTCTATTATTAACAACATTCTTCTTTTTAATCATTTTAATTTGGGAAAAAAGGATCTACTATAGTAAGGGTTTAATTGTTTCTGATATAAGCACTTGAATGAACTTGCTTAAATTTTCTGTGTTTTGCGTTTGTAGTAAGGAAAAATCGTTGTTGCTGTGCACGTTACTCTATTGTTTTCCAATTTTAATTTCGATTATGAATGTAATTTCAGTGGAGAAAGTGGAGCTGGTAAGACCGAAAGCACAAAACTGATACTGCAGTACTTGGCAGCCATAAGCGGACAACATTCCTGGATAGAACAACAAATTTTAGAAGCTAATCCAATTTTAGAAGGTTATTAGAAAGTCATTACAGTTTTTAATTAATCCATTTTGAACTCTTTTAATTAATCCATATTGGACTCTTTTAATTAATCCATATTGGACTCTTTTAATTAATCCATATTGGACTCTTTTAATTAATCCATATTGGACTCTTTTAATTAATCCATTTTGAACTCTTTTAATTAATCCATATTGGACTCTTTTAATTAATCCATATTGGACTCTTTTAATTAATCCATATTGGACTCTTTTAATTAATCCATATTGGACTCTTTTAATTAATCCATTTTGAACTCTTTTAATTAATCCATATTGGACTCTTTTAATTAATCCATATTGGACTCTTTTAATTAATCCATATTGGACTCTTTTAATTAATCCATATTGGACTCTTTTAATTAATCCATATTGGACTCTTTTAATTAATCCATATTGGACTCTTTTAATTAATCCATATTGGACTCTTTTAATTAATCCATTTTGAACTCTTTTAATTAATCCATATTGGACTCTTTTAATTAATCCATATTGGACTCTTTTAATTAATCCATATTGGACTCTTTTAATTAATCCATATTGGACTCTTTTAATTAATCCATATTGGACTCTTTTAATTAATCCATATTGGACTCTTTTAATTAATCCATTTTGAACTCTTTTAATTAATCCATATTGGACTCTTTTAATTAATCCATATTGGACTCCTTAATTAATCTATATTGGACTCTTTTAATTAATCCATATTGGACTCCTTAATTAATCTATATTGGACTCTTTTAATTAATCCATATTGGACTCTTTTAATTAATCCATATTGGACTCTTTTAATTAATCCATTTTGGACTCTTTTAATTAATCCATATTGGACTCCTTAATTAATCTATATTGGACTCTTTTAATTAATCCATATTGGACTCCTTAATTAATCTATATTGGACTCTTTTAATTAATCCATATTGGACTCTTTTAATTAATCCATATTGGACTCTTTTAATTAATCCATTTTGAACTCTTTTAATTAATCCATTTTGAACTCTTTTAATTAATCCATATTGGACTCTTTTAATTAATCCATTTTGGACTCTTTTAATTAATCCATATTGGACTCTTTTAATTAATCCATATTGGACTCTTTTAATTAATCCATTTTGAACTCTTTTAATTAATCCATATTGGACTCTTTTAATTAATCCATATTGGACTCTTTTAATTAATCCATATTGGACTCTTTTAATTAATCCATATTGGACTCTTTTAATTAATCCATATTGGACTCTTTTAATTAATCCATATTGGACTCTTTTAATTAATCCATATTGGACTCCTTAATTAATCTATATTGGACTCTTTTAATTAATCCATATTGGACTCTTTTAATTAATCCATATTGGACTCTTTTAATTAATCCATTTTGAACTCTTTTAATTAATCCATTTTGAACTCTTTTAATTAATCCATATTGGACTCTTTTAATTAATCCATTTTGGACTCTTTTAATTAATCCATATTGGACTCCTTAATTAATCTATATTGGACTCTTTTAATTAATCCATATTGGACTCCTTAATTAATCTATATTGGACTCTTTTAATTAATCCATATTGGACTCTTTTAATTAATCCATATTGGACTCTTTTAATTAATCCATTTTGAACTCTTTTAATTAATCCATTTTGAACTCTTTTAATTAATCCATTTTGAACTCTTTTAATTAATCCATATTGGACTCTTTTAATTAATCCATATTGGACTCTTTTAATTAATCCATATTGGACTCTTTTAATTAATCCATATTGGACTCTTTTAATTAATCCATTTTGAACTCTTTTAATTAATCCATATTGGACTCTTTTAATTAATCCATATTGGACTCTTTTAATTAATCCATATTGGACTCTTTTAATTAATCCATATTGGACTCTTTTAATTAATCCATTTTGAACTCTTTTAATTAATCCATATTGGACTCTTTTAATTAATCCATATTGGACTCTTTTAATTAATCCATATTGGACTCTTTTAATTAATCCATATTGGACTCTTTTAATTAATCCATATTGGACTCTTTTAATTAATCCATATTGGACTCTTTTAATTAATCCATTTTGAACTCTTTTAATTAATCCATATTGGACTCTTTTAATTAATCCATATTGGACTCTTTTAATTAATCCATATTGGACTCTTTTAATTAATCCATATTGGACTCTTTTAATTAATCCATATTGGACTCTTTTAATTAATCCATATTGGACTCTTTTAATTAATCCATTTTGAACTCTTTTAATTAATCCATATTGGACTCTTTTAATTAATCCATATTGGACTCCTTAATTAATCTATATTGGACTCTTTTAATTAATCCATATTGGACTCCTTAATTAATCTATATTGGACTCTTTTAATTAATCCATATTGGACTCTTTTAATTAATCCATATTGGACTCCTTAATTAATCTATATTGGACTCTTTTAATTAATCCATATTGGACTCTTTTAATTAATCCATATTGGACTCTTTTAATTAATCCATATTGGACTCTTTTAATTAATCCATATTGGACTCTTTTAATTAATCCATATTGGACTCTTTTAATTAATCCATATTGGACTCTTTTAATTAATCCATTTTGAACTCTTTTAATTAATCCATATTGGACTCCTTAATTAATCTATATTGGACTCTTTTAATTAATCCATATTGGACTCCTTAATTAATCTATATTGGACTCTTTTAATTAATCCATATTGGACTCCTTAATTAATCCATATTGGACTCTTTAATCAATCAATTTTGAACTCTTTTAATTAATCCATATTGGACTCTTTTAATTAATCCATATTGGACTCTTTTAATTAATCCATATTGGACTCTTTTAATTAATCCATATTGGACTCCTTAATTAATCTATATTGGACTCTTTTAATTAATCCATATTGGACTCTTTTAATTAATCCATATTGGACTCTTTTAATTAATCCATATTGGACTCTTTTAATTAATCCATATTGGACTCTTTTAATTAATCCATATTGGACTCTTTTAATTAATCCATATTGGACTCTTTTAATTAATCCATATTGGACTCTTTTAATTAATCCATATTGGACTCTTTTAATTAATCCATTTTGAACTCTTTTAATTAATCCATATTGGACTCTTTTAATTAATCCATATTGAACTCCTTAATTAATCTATATTGGACTCTTTTAATTAATCCATATTGGACTCCTTAATTAATCTATATTGGACTCTTTTAATTAATCCATATTGGACTCCTTAATTAATCCATATTGGACTCTTTAATCAATCAATTTTGAACTCTTTTAATTAATCCATATTGGACTCTTTTAATTAATCCATATTGGACTCTTTTAATTAATCCATATTGGACTCTTTTAATTAATCCATATTGGACTCTTTTAATTAATCCATTTGACACTCTTTAATTAATCTATTTTATTTTATTATAAAGCTTTTGGAAACGCTAAAACAATCCGAAATGATAACTCTAGTCGCTTTGGTAAATACATCGACATTCATTTCAACAAACAAGGAGTCATTGAAGGCGCTAGAATAGAACAATACTTGCTGGAGAAATCCAGAATCGTTGGACAGGTATGTTTATTTATTTCTTTAAATTATGGTTTAGAAAAATAATTAATATCCATTTTCAATTTGATAATTAGGCGGCGGATGAAAGGAACTACCATATTTTTTATTGTATGCTAAATGGAATGGCAAAGGAAGATAAACAAAAGTTGGAACTCTCAGACGCGTCCAAGTACCATTACTTAACTCAGGTATTTATTGGGGGTATATTTAATTCGTGAATTGACCTTTAAATTGACCTTTAAATTGACTTTTCCGTCGTTCCGCAGGGAGGGTGCATCACTTGCGACGGCAGGGACGACGTTGCGGAATTCGCGGACATCCGCTCGGCCATGAAAGTCTTAATGTTTACCGACCCCGAAATCTGGGAAATCCATAAAGTATTGGCAGCGTTACTACACTTGGGAAACATCAAATACAGGGCGACCATCATTGATAACCTAGACGCCACTGAGATCACCAATTCCACCAGCGTCTCTAGTGCGGCGAGGTTGCTAGAAGTAAGCTCATATTTTGATGGTTTTTGACCCTTCGAAAGATAGTACTAATTTAACATTTTCGCCGTTATTCAGGTAAATCAACAACACTTGATAGACGCCTTGACCACCAGAACCATATTCGCCCACGGGGACGCCGTGGTGTCCACCATGAGCTCTTACCAGTCATTGGATGTTCGAGACGCCTTCGTGAAGGGCATTTACGGCAGGATGTTTATATGGATAACGAATAAAATCAATTCGGCTATCTACAAACCCAAACCCAACCAGGTTTACCACCGTACTTGTATCGGCGTTCTCGATATTTTTGGTTTTGAGAACTTCACGGTCAATAGGTATTTGTCAAATTGCTCGACATTCGTAGGGCCTATGAATAGTTACGATGAATATTTTCCATTTTCAGCTTCGAACAGTTCTGCATTAACTACGCCAACGAGAACCTGCAACAGTTCTTTGTGCGACATATATTTAAGCTGGAACAAGAGGAGTACAATTTGGAGGGCATTAGTTGGCAACATATAGAGTTCGTCGACAACCAAGAAGCCCTGGACTTAATCGCGGTCCGTCCTTTGAACATTATGGCCCTTATCGACGAAGAGAGTAAATTCCCGAAAGGAACCGACCAAACCCTGCTCAATAAACTGCACAAAACCCATGGAACCAACCAGAATTATCTCAAACCCAAATCAGACATTAACACATCCTTCGGACTGAACCATTTCGCGGGAGTCGTTTTCTACGATACTAGAGGATTTCTGGAGAAGAACAGGGACACTTTCAGCGCCGACTTAATTCAATTGGTTCAAGTTAGCAGTAATAAATTCCTGCAGAATCTATTTATGCAAGAAATTGGAATGGTACGTTGTAATATGATTTCTAATCCAGTGACCACTCTTCCTAAATTTTCATTGTTTTGGGGCACTTTATTTCAAGCAAAATTCCTTTGCTGTCACTCAGATTCAATTAAATAACAGTCTGAAATTGGGACACTAGCTTCACTCTCACAGTCAATTATCAAGCTCAACTCTTTTAAAAGCGCGTGCTTTAAATTCAGAAATATTTGAAACCTTTAATTTTCTATTATTTCTGCCAAATTCTCTATTTTTTCAAGACCTCTTAGATAGGGTGACCACACTTCCTATATTTCAATTGTCTTCCTATAACTTCGAAATATTTTGACTCTTTTCCTATTTTTCGATATATTTTTCTTACTTCATGAGGTTTTCATATTAAGTGTAATATTTATTTTTAACCAAAGTTCCTTAAAAATCGTTGGATTTATCTTTATTAAAATTATTCTTATAATTTCCTGAACGTTCCTATAATTTCCTATAGTTACATATAAATTACTCTTATATTTTCCTATAAAATGACTAAAGAATTGCTATTTTTCCTATCAAAATTGGAGGGTTTCGTGTGGTCACCCTTCTTAGAAAATCCTAAAAATCAAGTGCCCATTTCCTATTGTAAGGGCTCTCATGTGGTCACCCTGCTAAACTCAGCATGATATCAATCTTAATTATTTCCGTAATTTCCTGAACAGGGCACTGATACAAGAAAGAAAGCTCCAACATTAAGCGCCCAGTTTAAGAGGTCTCTCGATTCTCTCATGAGGACTCTGAGCCAGTGTCATCCGTTCTTTATTAGGTGTATCAAACCAAACGACCAAAAGAAACCAATGGTATATGCTTTTAATTGCAATTCGCTACCTAATTAAACCAAAAGTATAAATCACTCGCAAGAGAAGTTTTCTAGTGAAAGTGAAACATGTACCTTAGCAGGCTTCAATTGCAAATCACGGTGATACCATACACCGAATCAAAATTTACGCCGTGTATTACCCCTCCTAACGATGTAAAATGTACAAAATAAACTGCATGGAAGGTTTATAAACTATATTTGCAATGATATGAAAGCCTTAGAAATTCTCTATATATGACATATTTCGACTTGCAAAGGTACATCTTTCAATTGAAGGAATACAATAACTTCTCTCTTAAGTGGTTTATACGCTTCTGATGGAACTTGGAAGCTAAAAACAATTACTAACGCAACTAAATTGTAGATGTTTGATCGAGAATTGTGCTGTAAGCAATTGAGGTACTCGGGAATGATGGAAACCATTCGTATCCGTCGTGCTGGCTACCCCATCAGACACACTTTCAGAGAATTCGTGGAGAGATACCGTTTCCTGATCCCTGGTGTCCCTCCCGCCCACAAAGTCGATTGTCGCGCCGCCACAACCAAGATATGCGCCGCTGTGTTGGGAAAAGCCGACTACCAACTCGGACGTTCCAAAGTGTTCCTCAAGGTACCCGTCGTCAACGCACGCTTTGACTTTTTGTTATAATGTTTACAAATAATTAAACGTTGTTGAATCCACTTTTAGGACGCTCATGATTTGTTTTTGGAACAAGAGCGGGACCGAGTCCTGACTCGCAAAATCCTGATCCTTCAAAAAGCAATTCGTGGTTGGTATCACAGAAGGCGGTTTTTAAAGATGAGACAAAGCGCGATCATCGTGCAGAGATTCTGGAGAGGATATTTGCAAAGGAAGCGCTTCCTGGCTGTACGTATATTTGTATATTTTTAAAATTAGAGTTCGGAAATATTGGTTCCATTTTGGGTCTTCCTGTATCTTTTGGGAATAAATAGATCAGCAATTAAAGTTGATCTCTTCCTTGGTATAGTATTAACAAGGATATAACTTTTTTAACAAAAAATAGCCGATTTGGCATAACTAGGTGCTAATTGATTCTGTCTACTTAACTGGAAGTGAGGGATTTAATCTCCCATAAGACCACAAAATAAGAGTAGAGTGGGTGCCATTTTTGGGGTTGAAGGTCAAAGCTTAAAAGAAAGCAGATTCCCCTGGTGACTGAGATAGTTGGTAAAATGTGTGGCTTCTTTAGGGGGATACAATCTCATATATATGTCAGCGCTATTTCCACTTGCAAATAGACTGTTAGAAAGTACATTCAACATTCATTAGTTGAATGTACTTTCTAACGTCTTATTTGCAAGTGGAAATTAGTATATAGTTAAAAGGTTCTAACCATCTTTTCCACAGATGCGAACTGGCTATCAACGTTTGCAAGGACTCATTCGTTCTCGCATCCTGTCTCATCGATTCAAGCATTTGCGTGGACACATCGTGACGTTGCAGGCTCGTTGTCGGGGTTTCCTGAGCCGGCGCGAGTACCGAATCCGAATGAGGGCCGTCTACACCATACAAGCGTTCGTCCGACGCGTCATCGCCCAAAGACGCTACAAGAAGTTGAAAGTTGAGCAAAGACATCGTCTAGATGCCATGCGTCTCAGGGAACAGGAGGAAGTCATGTTCCGGAAACAAATGAATCCCAAGAAAGCCAAAGAAATTGCCGAACAGAAATACAGAGTAAGATTTTGCCTTATTTTGTTGAGGTTAATGGTAATAGTGAGTGTAGGGAGCTGTTGGTTCAAGGGGCACCACCACTTGTCACCACCCTCCAACGCAAATTAACCCGGCCATCAGGAATAATTACATTAAATGTCCCTGGATGACTTGGGCCTAAGATTAGCCTAGCTGACTATTATTATTAAGTTAAGCATTTTCGGTGTGATTTTAAATCCAATTATATCCACCAGGAACGTTTGCAAGAGTTCGAATACCGAATGAAGGAGGAAGAGGTCGAAAATCGTCTTAAAATCGAACAGAAGAAAGCCGCCATCATCGACGCCGCTCATCGCCAAGAAGAGCAGTTGGACGACTCGAAACTGTTGGATGAAATATTCGGCTTTTTGCCGAAATCGGACACGACAAGCGAACAAATACGTACCACGACCATCTTCAAGGACTTGGATCAGTCGCCGAACTTTCGACCAGAAATTAGTGACAAAGAAGGCACTCTTCCCCCGGCGCCACCCAAAGACGAGGAGGAATTGACCGAATACAAATTCCAGAAGTTCGCGGCCACTTATTTCCAAGGGAACGTCAACCATCAGTACCATCGCCGGCCCTTGAAGCAGCCCTTGTTGCCCTTACCCACGCAGGGCGATTGCATGGCCGCCTTGGCTCTTTGGATTACCATTTTGCGGTTCATGGGAGATATACCAGAACCCAAGTTTCATACTATGGATAGGGTAAGTTTTACGTCTTTTTTGTTTCTTGTTTAGCCAAGAGTACTATATGACAAATTAATATCGATACCAACTTGAACGATAACGATAACCAGTTTTTACTATGGGACAAATGAATATCGATACCAATTTTATCGATGACGGTAACGATTTTTTACCGATATGCCAAATGAATATCGATACCAATCTAATCGATGATGACGGTAACGATTTTTTACCGATATGCCAAATGAATATCAATACCAATTTAATCGAGGACGGTAACGATTTTTTACCGATATGATAAATGAATATCGATACCAATTTAATCGATGACGGTAACGATTTTTTACCGATATGATAAATGAATATCGATACCAATCTAATCGATGATGACGGTAACGATTTTTTTACCGATATGATAAATGAATATCGATACCAATTTAATCGATGACGGTAACAATTTTTTACCGATATGATAAATGAATATCGATACCAATCTAATCGATGATGACGGTAACGATTTTTTACCGATATGCCAAATGAATATCAATACCAATTTAATCGATGACGGTAACGAGTTTTTACCGATATGACAAATTAATATCGATACCAATTTAATCGATGATGACGGTAACTTTTTTTCCGTTAAGACAAATTAATACCGATACCAGTTTAATTGCTAACGATACCAATTTTTTCATTATGTCAAATTGATATCGATTTATACGAAAGCGATTTATACCGAGATCGGTTTAAAAAAAACCTAATAAAAATGGCCGATGATCGTGAGTTTTTTTTTCGAAATAATCATTAAGACGCAAATTGACTAATCGTTATATCGCGTTATCGGTAACCGATCTTAGTAAAAAGATTTAAATTATGATTGTTGAAAATATAATTAAGTCCTGGGGCTCTTGACGTTATCTGGGAATATCTGTATGTGTAAAGGTATTTTATCTGAAATTATTAAGTTAGTCGGACATCATAAGCCGATCACTCAGTAGATGGCATTAGTCGTCTTCCGTTGTTTAAAGGCAAGTGGCGGCTCTATCATTATTATGAAAAGGCCTCTGTTATTAGAGATGTCCTCATATCTATCCGATTCTTCGAAAAACACGACTTTAGTGGCGAGCTTGGGGCCATCTATTTATGGCAAAGCAAGCTAAAATTTAAAATAGCGAAACAATAACGTCGTCAGAGAGCCATTGTAGAATATTATAATTGGACAGCTTATACTCTTATTTAGTGGACTTTAACCTAAATTGTATATCCCGGGTAAAAATATGGTTTATTATACGCTGTAATTTATGTTATTGACCAATTTACAAACGATCCAATCATCGCGAGGGGTACCTATAAGTACCGCCTTTTTTATTTCGACTCTAGCGACATCTATTGAAAAAGAGCTCCTTCACGTCGAGCTGCCACTTGCTTTAACATCTCTATTTTAAAACTTCGTACTCACAACTTACGGGGACTTTGAACTTAAGCTCACAAAGAAAAATTAAAGTTATAATTTACGTTTTCTGCTCCACATTAACTAAACTATTTCTACGTTATAAAACTATTACTACAGAACGGTGCTCTAATGATAACGATTTGTAAATAACAATGCCTTTTTTAAACCCAAAATGATTAACTAGAAATGGTTTCCATTTAAGCGTACAATGGTTTTTTTCACACCTGAAAATTTAATAATAACAGTTGTTGTTTCGATTTTATTAGGCCAAATTCAATTGTTATCCTCGGAGAATTATGGTTATTATACTTTTTCGAGATATGTCTATAACGATTTACAAATGGTGAGAAACAAGTTTGAAAATATATTAGGAAAATTATCCATTACTGGAACCATTATACTCTCCATAACAGCGCTTTTTAGGTTACCTCCACAAAGGCGTTTTGGAATCACAGGTTGAATTTGTCTATTTTTTAAGTTTAAGAATTCAATGTTACGTGAATATTTTTCACCTAAAATTTATGGAAAGTAGAGATCAATATTCTTAACTACGACTGATCGAAATTTAGACCAAAATTAAAAAAATATTTATAAATTTTTTTTAATATATATCCCACGAGTCTCGAGATGTTTAGGCTATTAACATGGAACATGCAACTTCCCAGGCTCAACGCGAATTTCAATGAGCACAAATTTACCGCACGCACGTGTAAAATGTAAAAATTACACTCCACAGGGTTGCCATGGTATCTGGAAATGTCAGGGAATTTAAAGGACTATTGGGAAACTTCATGGAAATTAGTTTTGAATTTACTAAAATATAAGTTAAAATTGACCAATTTTAGCTTCAAAATTCAGGGAAAATCTCTGGAAATGGTCTGGGAGAACCTTGCAAAGTCAGGGTATTTTAATCTGAAAAAACTGACAACCCTGCTCTATTAAAGATTCATAAACCATATTTTTCCGATACAATCACCAAAATGAGTTTCCCCTATCAATTTTTCTTTCCAAAATATTTTTTGAAAAATCTACGGAAATCTGCGAACTTGTGCGAAGGTACATCTTCAGGGTTGCCACACGTCAGAGAAATCATAGAAAAGTCAGGAAATTTAAAAATGGGCTTAAAATGTCAGGAAAATTTAAGAATGTACTTAAAAAGTCAGGAAATTTTAAGTCTTCTGCTATTTCTTCACACATTTAGTTGACAGCTATTAAAGTAGATGGCGCTATCTTTTCTTACCTTGAAGCCTATTTAATTCCTTGAAAGTTTTGCTAATAATATTAACCATTTAACGTTTGTACGGAAATATAAGTTGATTTAAATCTGATAAATATAAAAATTATCTTAAAATGTCCAGGGAATTTGAAACTCAAAATATGGTGGTATGTATTTATTTATACTCAGGGAGAATGAATATGTCGAGACTATCGACGGACACGTTGAGACCCTAACCCCGTCACGCTAAGGGGGGGGGGAGGAAAAAAGGAGGCGGTCTTATTTTTTGCGTCCTCGCAGCAGCGTTAATCGCGTCGAAAAACGTAATTTTTAAGAGCCAATGAGATTGCAGTATAGTTTGATTTTATTAAAGCGGAGGAGCATACCGGGGGCCCCAACGGGCGGAATTGGAGAAAAACGAAAAATAATCTCGACATATTCATTCGCCCTGAGTATAAATAAATACATTCTTGATATTATATACTCCTGGTAATAGTTAAAGATGACTAAAATTCCGTACTGTGGTTTACTGTTTTCATTATATGTTACCGAATTCCGGTTAATCCCTTTTAAATAAATAGACTTTGTTTCGCTCGAATATCTCTCATTTACAAAGGATATAGACAAGTTTTAGACTAAACGCACCATCGAAGGACTGTTAGTTGTTATTTAGCCAGTATTTCATGACCTGATTTCGAGGTTTCTTTACTAGAAGACTGTAATTTCATTCACGTAGCTGGTTTCTAAATAGTTTTATTTTTTTTTCACTAATAATTTGAAGGATAAGTGAGAACGCGGCAAGCCTCTCTTCCAGATATCTTGTTAAACCGGAAAATCTTTAATCTAACATGTAGAAAATCAAGCGCTCGCTATATTTTTCCCGTTGCGGAGAATCTCAGAGATAACTTTACAGCTTTTTATCAGTCAAAATCAAAAGAACTTTCATATATCCTGGTCCATCTTCAAATCGGGTTTTTTCACTTTATAGAAAGCATCACATAAAAAAGATACATTTTTTTTCTACTATTTTTAAATTTATTGGTTTAAAAATATGGGTTTTTAGTAAATTAATTCGACAATGTTTGTTTCAGTGCTGCCACTTTTTATTTTTAATAAAAATGAAATCAATCAATTTTTATTCAAATCGAATTTTTTGGATTTTATTGATTTTTATACAATAATTATAATTAACGGATATTTTACTTTTATCAGTCAGCTAAACCTTGAATTAAATCAAAGCTTAATTGAATTTAATTACTATTTAATATTTTAGTTTGCTCGGACTATTTTTTTAAGAAACTATTTTGGTCATTTTTTATTCTTACATTAAAAATCATGATTTAAATCAATGATTCTTTAAAAATAAATCAGTTGCAGGGCCCCCAGAGGTCCTATAATTCCTATAAAATCCTATATTTTTTAAAATGTCCTATAACATCCTATTTTATTAGCAAAATAACCTAAAAGTCCTATAAAATCCTATAATTTTGATATTTTGCCCAATTCAAATCCAACCACGCAGTGAAATTGTTAGATTTAGCTATAGGATAAATTCATATACCAAGTCATTCTATTCTATACTTTTGTTATTGTTAACATGGTTAGTTACTAGTATATTTTTGTGATAAAATGGTTAAATAGTTTCTATTATTAAGTGAAAATCAAAAT
Organism: Leiobunum rupestre; assembly: GCF_980474605.1. Taxonomy (NCBI): domain Eukaryota; kingdom Metazoa; phylum Arthropoda; class Arachnida; order Opiliones; family Sclerosomatidae; genus Leiobunum; species Leiobunum rupestre. Next base: position 49,065,033 of record NC_143386.1, on the reverse strand, counting down.
ATATAGATTTTGTTTTTAAATTCATAAAGTCAGCAAATTAAATAGCATGTATAGTCCTATACATATAAAATCCTATAATTTTGAAAATAAATCCTATAAAGTCCTATATTTTGATAAATATAATCCAATTTTTCCTATAAAAAATTTAAGATTCGAGTGGGGGCCCTGCAGTTGATTTAAATCTAAATAGATTTTAATCATGATTTAAATCAATTAGATTTTAATCATGATTTAAATCAATTAGATTTTAATCATGATTTAAATCAATTAGATTTTAATCATGATTTAAATCAAATAGATTTTAATCATGATTTAAATCAATTAGATTTAAATCAGCTAACTCCGGTTTGTTTATATTTTGCCTTACTGTTGCGTTGAAAATCGTCCCATTCCTACGAGAGAAAAAAAACCGAAAACTCGTATTTTTATTTGGTCTAGTTATAAGCGTCAAAATATCCATTTGACATTTCTAATGTCAATTTATTACAAGTCTATTTGACAGTTCTTAATCATTGCATTGTAGGGACTAACACCTATTTACGTCAGCTTCTAGTTCAAGTACATTAAATTCGAAGTGAACGCGTAGAAAGTGCATCATTCTTAGCTAAGGCTCCAGTTTGATACGGTTAAAAATTTAGTTTCATTATATAATCACCACAAATGGCGTTTCGACTCAGACTAAGACTCGATTTCAATAATAATGAAGTATATAAACAAAAAAATAAACGTGATATATGGCACACCCTTCCTGGGGAATGGGCTAAAAAATCTCCCAAAAAAATGTTCCTCAACCCCTTTGGAAATATATTCACTTTTATTAAAATACCGGTTTTTTGGTCCTTTTTTTCTGTAACAGGACAATACGTCTGTGATGACAAAGGTGTCCGCGACATTAGGACGAAATTTCGTAAAAAGCAAAGAATTCCAAGAAGCTCAGCTTATGGGACTGGATATTGTGAGTATTATCCTTTGGTTTTCTTTTATAGTGTTTTGGCGTTACTTTTAAGGTGGAAAACTTGTACGATGGTTTTTGCTGTTAGTTTTGACGGTTTATTCCGACTAGAACTGGAAATATAATGTATTTGGGAGTGTATCTGAAATTATCATTTCGAACTAGTTTGGACTACGGACAAAAATTGTCATTTGCATTTATAATATTCGAAATATTATACCGGTAGTGCGTAGAAATGGCGTGTCACCCGACGATATTGTTAAAGGCAGGATGTAGATTTCGTCACTACGAACCGCGATGTCCGATTACTATCGTTAACTCTAAAAATCAAGTTAGACTAGCTTAACCCCTTTTAAAATATTTTAAAATTTTGCCCTAACGCTAGTCGTAGTTGCGTGAAGCTACTTCAATTGGTATTGTTTGCGACTCTAACCCCGTTAGTTTGTTCAAGAACGTATTCATTAAGACTTAGAGAAAATGAGATTATGGTCCTTGTTTCCCCTGTCACGAGAAGAAAATACGTCAACCGCGTCGATAGACGTTAGTTTTAGGGAACGAATGAGATACCGTTCTGATTTGATTGTAATTTAAAGGGAGGAGCATACTGACCGACCATGAACTGGGAGCCATTCCCTCTAAGCAGTTATAATCAATATGATTAAATACCTTCTAGGCTCGTAATAGTTATAATCAATATGATTAAATTCATTCTAGGCTCTTAATAGTTATAATCAATATTATTAAATTTGTTCTAGGCTCGTTATAGTTATAATCAATAATGTTAAATACGTACTAGGCTCATTATAGTTACAATCAATATGATTAAATACCTTCTAGGCTCGTTATAGTTACAATCAATATTATTAAATACCTTCTAGGCTCGTTATAGTTAAAATCAATATGATTAAATACCTTCTAGGCTCGTTATAGTTAAAATCAATATGATTAAATACGTACTAGGCTTGTTATGGTTATAATTAATATTACACGTACACTATAGAATTTTAATTTTCCACCGCGATTTTGGCGTTATCTCGAATTGTCAAAAGGCAGACAATTTTTTTGTTTTTTTTTTAAACTAAAACAACTTAACAACTAAGCTCTCATGTTAAAATCTATCCGCATCTCCGACGAACTTGTCGCGAAAATCTGAAATATTTCTCCATACACGTACCCTAATAATTTTAATTTCTTAATCGGAAACCAGTTTAATTATTATCTAGTCCACATTTTTTTAGACCTTTAAACTGTTTAATTAGGCCTAAAACAGACTGGGTTGGCATTCAGAAACACCAGCGATTAAGCCCGAACCAGTTTGAGTGAAATGCTATTTCTCACTTTTCCGAAGGTCTAAATCATGAAATTTGGGGGGGCGTTTCGCTTTTTTCGCAGGATTCCATGTACCCAAAGGCTGCCACCAAATCTCGCAGTATCCGCAACAAGTTGGTCTCGCTGACGCTCAAGAAGAAGAACAAGATCACGGAGGATGTTCGTCGGCAATTGCAAGAGGAGGAGCTAGCCGCCGACAGCTACAGCAGCTGGTTGGAGAGCCGACCCACTTCCAATCTGGAGAAACTTCACTTCATCATCGGACATGGCATTCTACGGGACGAACTCAGGTAAATCTCTCTCGAGAGAAATTCCTCTTCTGCTAGCTTTTGCCGCTTTTTATTAATTTGTTTTTAATATTTTTGACCTTAATTTTAATTTAATTACGTGGTTTCTTGGGGACTTCTGTTGTCAAAGATATATTAAATTATTTATCTCCGCCACCCGTTATTATTTTACTATGTTTGTTATCCCGGTGATTTTCCGTTAGCTTAATTGCGACAATTTCTAGCTTTTCCGAATGTTTAAAATAACACGTTTCATTCGAGGTCAAATTGTTCAAAATATGTTATTTTTTCCAAATTGCGATTCATTTAACTGCATCCTTAATTTATAAATTTCCCCTGAAATATTTTCTCGTGCATGGTAAGGTAGAATTCCTTAGTCGTTCATAATCGAAATAATTGTTTAGTCTCAATATCTTTGATTTGGGGTAGAGACTTTTCCACATTTAAAATTCCTTATTCGCTTAGTTCAATATCTTTGGATCGGCAATGATTTAATGTACGGACTTTTCCAAATTTAAAATTCCTTATTCGTTTAGTTCAATATCTTTGGATCGGCAATGATTTAATGTACGGACTTTTCCAAATTTAAAATTCCTTATTCGTTTAGTTCAATATCTTTGGATCGGCAATGATTTAATGTACGGACTTTTCCAAATTTAAAATTCCTTATTCGTTTAGTTCAATATCTTTGGATCGGCAATGATTTAATGTACGGACTTTTCCAAATTTTAAATTCCTTATTCGTTTAGTTCAATATCTTTGGATCGGCAATGATTTAATGTACGGACTTTTCCACATGTAAAATTCCTTATTCGCTTAGTTCAATATATTTTGGATCGGCAATTATTTTAGGTTCAGACATTTCCACATGTAAAATTCCTTATTCATTTAGTTCAATAACTTTGGATCGGCAATGATTTGGGGTTCAGACATTTCCCGAGGGGTCGGACATTTACCAAAATCCCGTACTTTTAACTCTCTCTATGGTAAATTAACATTGAAATCCCAAAATCACTTAAAAATGTAATGATAAAATCGCCAAAATCTCTACGAAATCCCGTACAAAATAAAGTTAAGTGTCCGACCCCTCGACATTTCCACGTGTAAAATTCCTTATTCGTTTAGTTCAATATATTTTGGATCGGCAATGATTTAATGTACGGACTTTTCCAAATTTAAAATTCCTTATTCGTTTAGTTCAATATCTTTGGATCGGCAATGATTTAATGTACGGACTTTTCCAAATTTAAAATTCCTTATTCGTTTAGTTCAATATCTTTGGATCGGCAATGATTTAATTTACGGACTTTTCCACATGTAAAATTCCTTATTCGCTTAGTTCAATATATTTTGGATCGGCAATTATTTTAGGTTCAGACATTTCCACATGTAAAATTCCTTATTCATTTAGTTCAATAACTTTGGATCGGCAATGATTTGGGGTTCAGACATTTCCCTCGACATTTCCACGTGTAAAATTCCTTATTCGTTTAGTTCAATATCTTTGGATCGGAATGATTTAGTGTTCAGAAATTTCCACATGTAAAATTCCTTATTCGTTTAGTTCATTATCTTTAAATCGGCAATGATTTAATGTACGGACTTTTCCACATGCCATCGTAATAATAAATAACAACATAGTTTCGTTGTGAAAAATGTTAAAGGGCATTCCCCTTATTGAAATTTTTAAAAATGGCTTATTCCATAAACTTTCTTGTACTTGGTTTTTTCTTCTAACCGGGAACATCGCTTAAGAAACTTAAAACTTGAGGGTGTATTAAACAAAAAACGCCCAAAGAACAATTTTTAACTATAAAGGAAAACCACTTTAACATGATATAAACGCAAACTCCATTCCTACCTCTCTCGAACCCATCATAATGTCATTTATAGCTCCCCCAAAACTGACGTCAAAAAAGAGGATTAATTTTAGGGTGTATTTCTTATGGAAGAGTTCTGCTTCTTTTTTAAAGCCTGGGTGTTTTTTTCGTAACGATATAGCGTATTTTGAATAAGTATAATTCGTATAAGGCATCGCTATTTTGTGGTCAGGAATAACCTAAGTTGTTGCGATGAAAATTTCATAATTTCTTTACGTGGTCGCTCAGTTTTTAGATATTTATATTTGAATCTTAATACATTTTCTGGCGAGGTTTGTAAAACCCGTAAGAGTAAACCAAAATTACCTTTTTTAAACTTATATATGAATGAGAAAATGAACTTTGGTTTACTAAATTCTAATTTTAATATCTTTTTTTCCGACGAGGCTTATAAAAGCTAGTTTAGTAAATCACAATTTCCATTTTACACCGAAATGTAAATATAAAAATAAACTTTTTGATTTACTAAAACCGCTTTTATGAGCCTCATCAGAAAAGGGTATTAATTTTTATCGCATTTTCTTTACGTGGTCGCTCTGTTTTTAACCATTTATATTTGAATCTTAATACTTTTTTCCCGACGGTGCTTATAAAAGCTAGTTTAGTAAATTACAATTTTCTTTACTGAAAAATAAACTTTTTGGTTTACTAAACCCTCTTTTATAAGCCTAATCTGAATGTATAAAATTCTCTGGCGTTTAAATTAATTTTGTAGTTTTGCTGGTTTAAAACGAGTAATTTTCTTTTTTTAGAGATGAAATTTATTGCCAAATATGTAAACAACTAAGTAACAACCCTAGTAAAAGTTCCCACGCCAGGGGTTGGATTTTGCTTTCACTTTGCGTCGGTTGCTTCGCTCCGTCCGAGAAAGTAAGTATATAGATGTATTTTTAATTGTTCCCATTTTCATTGTTGGTATTTGTACGTCAAGCTATTTATAACCAAAACTCGTAGTGGAATATAGTTTCTGGTCTCAGCATTGTTTAGCTCTTTAATATGGGTTCGGCTTAATTAACGCGACACCCTTAAGCTGGCTTAATTATCCCACAACCTCATACACTCTATTCAATCCCTGACCTTTATCGGAACAATATAATAAATTCCCCCGCCCTTACCGAATAAATATAATACTTTAGCCTTGGACTTTATAACAGTAGGGGTTTAAAAATTAAACGAACAATATGAATGAAATAATTTCTGAAACCTAATAATGTGAAATGCCTGGTACGGCGAAAGTTCATTGCTATTTGACTCTCGAAAGTCGCCCTGTCGTGTTAGGCCTATCTCGCCGCTTATCACGGTTGTAGTCAGGGCGGGAAAAGGTTACTCCAAAACTGGCTTTGAACCCTTATCTATTAAATTCTTTCGTTTAATTTCGGCGGATATTAAAATTGCGCAAAATTTCATTTGGCGACGAAAGAGAGAGAGATCTAGAAACATTTAAAACAATGCGGAGTTAATAAAAACGTTTAATAGAAAGTGATGGCCTACTTTTAGTCAGATTTCGATAGACGCGTTTTTATTTAAATAATAATGTATGGCCGTTTTTTTATTATTATCAAATAAGCGGGTTTGTTGTAACGTATATTTCTTTTTCTCTATCTTTAAGTTGGTTCAAAACGTGTTTTACGGTTGTATTATCAATGGCCCAGGGGTATATTTATCTCTTCACCTATTTGCAAAGATTGAAACTCAAGGGGGAACCCACCGCGGGCTAACTTCTTAGAAGAATGTTATGTTGATTTCCTGGTTCAATTTTTATCATATTTTTCTTTTCTTAATTATACGCGAAAATCTTTAATTAAAGAGTCATAATATGGGCCATAAGAACTCCGCAACGATGAGTGCTTTATTGTTGTAGAAAACCTTTTACCGTTGTTTCGCTCTATATTTGTTTAGTCGAGTTTACGATAAAAATCGGAAATGGGTTGATAGGCGAATGATTAGAATGAGTAAATTGTAATTGTTGAGGTAACATTGAAAATGCGCGGTACCTTAACACGTTACGCGTCAAATGCTTTTAATAATAAACCATCTCGGTTTTTTTATTCGTATTCAAAGTTTAGATGACTGCGAACATCTAAAAGCCCTTTTTAGTACTGTTAGGTTACGTTCTAAGCTGAGTGATTCGTAACTTACTGACCGAACCGTTCTTTTTAGTTCGTAAAGTACTTGTTGAACTTCATTCGGGACGGACCTCCCGGATACGCTCCTTATTGCGAAGACCGCCTGAGACGCACCTTCATGAATGGGACACGGGGGCAACCGCCCTCCTGGCTGGAGCTACAAGCCACCAAGTACAAGAAGCCCCTGATGTTGCCTATCATGTTTATGGATGGGAATACCAAGACACTGTTGGCAGATTCGGCCACCACGGCTCACGAACTATGCGCCCAGTTGGCCGACAAAATCGGACTTAAGGATCGCTTCGGCTTCTCCCTGTACATCGCGCTCTTTGATAAAGTAAGCTTTGATTTCCTTGTCTAGTGTTTAGGACTCGGATCTTTATGGGTTTCTTGATTTCGTTTCCTTATGTACCCTATATTTTGGTTTATTTAAACGAATAGGCGCTTAAATAAAACATCTTCCCAGAAATTGCCAAGAGGTAATATTTCCGACAGCCAGGACTCATAAGTTATTATTTATACAGGGTGTCTCAATTTGCTCGATCAGGCCATTTTTCTCAAAATATATTTATGCTAGGGTTCTGAAATTTTCAGGGTTTATTTGTTAGGTATGGAAGGCTTTGGTTACTAAATTTCAGAAAAATCGAACGATTTTGTGCCGTTTTGGAAAATTTATTTTTTCACCGGTAGGTGTCACGCAAAATGTTTCAATAGAAAAGTTGTAGGGCATAGTCGAAAGTGTAAAAATAATTTTGGTTCGGTTGAAAAAGACCTATTTTTCACTGAGTTTGGAGGTCGGGGGAAAAAACAAGTTGTACTAGCAGGCAATAGCCTTTAACGAATTGTAGGTAACATGCATTTCAGTTATAAGATTTCGAAAAATAAACAAATAATAATTAGCCCAAGTGACAAATGTTTTTTAATGACTTCTACAAAATGTTTTCAAAAATGCCACCTTCTGATGCAATGCACAAATATGCACGATGTTGCATATTGCGAAATGCTCCCCGAACCATTTCTGGAGTCACCCGGCGACATGCTTCGATGATTCTTTGTCGTAAATCTTCAACGCTCGTCACAGGTGTTTGGTATACGTAGTCCTTTACGAATCCCCAAAGAAAAAAGTCGAGTGGTGTTAGATCAGGGGATCTTACAGGCCAACGAACAGGACCAGTTCTTCCGATCCATCTTCCAGGAAACTCGTCGTTTAGATATGCAACCACGTCACGATATTGATGAGGTGGCGCCCCATCTTGCTGGAACCAGATGCGTCTGTACTCGGCCAGAGGAATGTCGTCCAACACGTTGGATATTTCATTTTGAAGGAACTCCAAGTAGTTTTGACCGTTCAGACGATTTGGCAGGAAGAACGGGCCAATAATTCTGTCACCTAACAGACCAGCCCACACATTTAAGCGAAACTGCACTTGGTGGCGGTGAGGAAATCCCCAGTGTGGATTCTCGTAGTCCCACATATGTTGGTTTTGACGGTTGAAAGGCCCATCTCTTCCGAATGAACATTCGTCGGACATCAGTAGTTGATCGTGAAAATCCGGGTGTGCGTCAGCCATGAGGCAAAACCAATTGCAGAAGTCGAGTCGGCGCTGTCTATCACCGTCATGCAGTCCTTGGTGAAGTGTCGCTCGATAAGGATGAAAATGGTGTCTTTTGAGTGTTCTCCAAACGTAGTTTCGATCCAACCCTAAGTCAAAGCTGGCAGTCCTGACGCTCGCTCGAGGATAGGCGACGAAGTAGGCAAGTATGGTGTTTTCCATGTCGATGTCCTGGAGACCACGACCACGAAACCTCGTATTGTCATTACCCCAGTTGTCGAAGTCGCGGACCACTCTAAGAACCGTCGTATGACTTGGTCTGCAATTGGGAAATCTTCGTCTAAATAACTGACTTACTAGAGTAGCATTACGACGACCTTCTCCGTAAAATAATTCTAGCATATGAGCGCGCTGATCTCGAGTGTAAAGAGGCATACTGGACAACAATCGGCCAAGCTGAGATAATGTTTTAACTTTGAAATGTAAACGCTTTAAATACTACTCGGACAATTGATATTTCACGTTAAAAAACAACAAAAGAAAAATAAGCGTAATTTTTGGTCTACAAATCTTTGTTTGATGATCTTACTCGTAACCACGTCGAAATGGAAGACGCGGTCTTTGTCTACTTTGTCTAATTAGGTGTTGAACGTAATAATTTTCTTTAACAATAACTTTTTGCAGATCTGATTATTAACTACATAGCTGAAAGCATAAGTTCCCTAAAAAAAGATATCGCATCAAGTGTACCTGGATAACATCTTTTGGAAACTGATTTCACAGCAAGTGTATCTGGACATCTTTCGGAAAAAGATATCACAGCAAGTGTACCTGGACGTCTTTTGGAAAAAGATATCGCATCAAGTGCACCTGGACAACATCTTTAGCAAAACGATATCACCTCAAGTGTACCTGGACAACATCTTTAGCAAAACGATATCACCTCAATTAGTGTACCTGGACAACATCTTTTGGAAAAAGATATCGCATCAAGTGTACCTGGACAACATATTTAGCAAAACGATATCACCTCAAATGTACCTAGACATCTTTAGCAAAATATATATAGCCTCAAGTGTACCTGGACAACATCTTTAGCAAATGATATATAGCCTCAAGTGTACCTGGACAACATCTTTAGCAAAAAGATGTCCAGGTACACTAATTGAGGTGATATCGTTTTGCTAAAGATGTTGTCCAGGTACACTTGAGGTGATATCGTTTTGCTAAAGATGTTGTCCAGGTGCACTTGATGCGATATCTTTTTCCAAAAGACGTTGTCCAGGTACACTTGCTGTGATATCTTTTTCTGAAAGATGTCCAGATACACTTGCTGTGAAATCAGTTTCCAAAAGATGTCATCCAGGTACACTTGATGCGATATCTTTTTGCTAAAGATGTTGTCCAGGTGCACTTGATGCTATATCTTTTTCCAAAAGATGTTGTCTAGGTATACTTGAGGCGATATCTTTTTCCAAAAGATGTTGTCTAGGTATACTTGAGGCGATATCTTTTTGCTAAAGATGTTGTACAGGTATTACTTGATGCGATATCTTTTTCCAAAAGATGTTATCCAGGTACACTTGATGCGATATCTTTCTGCTAAAGATGTTGTCCAGGTATTACTTGATGCGATATCTTTTTCCAAAAGATGTTGTCCAGGTGCACTTGATGCGATATCTTTTTCCAAAAGATGTTGTCCAGGTGCACTTGATGCGATATCTTTTTCCAAAAGATGTTGTCCAGGTACACTTGATGCGATATCTTTTTCCAAATGATGTTGTCTAGGTATACTTGATGCGATATCTTTTTCCAAAAGATGTTGTCCAGGTACACTTCAGATATTATCCATTGCAAAAGATATTGTTCTGGTACACCCTAGGTAATATCCTTTGCCATAAGAAGTGGACCAGGTACCATTTAGGTGATATAAATTGCCATTACACGTTGACCTGGAGCACTTTAGGTTTAGGTGATATGCTTTGTCAAAACAAGTTGTCCAGGTACACTTGAGAAAATATTCTAGAAAATATTTAATTGTAATTGTTATCCCTTGCAGAGACTTCCTTATGCCTTAGCGATAAAAACATGCTTATAATACACCCCCTTAATGTTGTTCATTACAGATTCTGTTAAAACTATTGATGAATAGTTTTCTTGCACTTTATCAATAAGTTGTAAGCACGTTTATAATCTTTGTAGGTGTCATCATTGGGTAGTGGTGGGGAACATGTGATGGATGCAATATCACAATGTGAACAATATGCCAAAGAGCAAGGAGCCCAAGAAAGAAATGCACCATGGAGATTGTTCTTCAGAAAAGAAATTTTTGCACCTTGGCACGATCCAACTGAAGACCCTGTGGCAACTAACTTGATATTTCAACAAGTGGTTAGAGGAGTCAAATTTGGAGAGTACCGTTGTGATAAAGAGGAAGATTTAGCTATGATTGCGGCGCAGCAGTATTACATTGAACATGGAATAGAACTTAATCCTGAGCATCTGCTTTCCCTACTTCCAAACTACATTCCAGACACCTGCCTTCAAACCAGCGAAAAGAGTATCGATCGGTGGTTAAATTTGGTCATAAACGCCTACAAGAAGGTAACGTATTCTGAAATGTCTGCCCTACAAAAAGAACAAGTTAATTTTAATTGTATACTCGCTTTTATATTTTTAGAGCTACTATTACCGAGATAGGGTTAACCCCCTTCGAGTCAAGGAAGATATTGTGGAATATGCCAAATTCAAATGGCCTCTACTGTTTTCCAGGTTTTACGAGGCTCTTAGATCATCAGGACCTCACCTACCCAAGAATGATGTTATTATTGCCATTAACTGGACTGGCATTTATGTTGTGGATGACCAAGAACAAGTCCTTTTAGAATTATCATTTCCCGAGGTTACGTCTATCTCTAGTCAAAAGTAATTATTAAACTCAAGCGTGCTTCAAATTTTGATGAATTTTCTTGAAATTCTAACCCAAACGTTTTTTCAGGAGCAACCGACCATTCCTTCAAAGCTTTTCCATTGGAATGGTACGAGGGGATGAATTTACCTTCCAGTCTCCAAACTCGGAGGACATTCGGGAAATAGTTCAATTCTTTTTAGATGGACTGAAGAAGAGGTCCAAGTTTGTCATTGGCCTACAGGTATTATCAGTGTTGATGTGGTAGAACATTTATAGAGTTAATCCATACTCAATGTGTAATTTTTGTAGGATTATAAGGGTGACAGTCCGTCATTCCTTACCTTCAATCAAGGTGATATAGTTATCCTCGAAGATGGTCATTCGGGTGAATCGGTGGCGGATAATAGTTGGAGTAGGGGTCGTTGTGAAAGAACCAATGAAAAAGGAGATTTCCCTTCGGAATGCGTTTATGTTTTGCCATCAACCACACGTCCACCGGACAGTGTTTTGCTGTTATTTACTCAAGAAGGGGCCGAACAAGGAAGAGCGTTACTGCCATATGGAACTACAAATGGGGTTGAACCAGTGGATAAACCCCATACTTTGGAAGAGTATGCTATGGATCACTTTAGACCCCCACCCAAAAGAACAATACAAAGGACTTTAACCTTATCATCTGCGAGACGAAGGGATGGAGATCAGCTGTGGAGACATGGAAGAGAACCAATTAAACAACCATTACTCAAGAAACTTCTTAACAAAGAAGAGCTCAGTCAAGAAGGATGCGCAGCCTTCCATGATATCCTTTTTATTTACTTCAGTTTATTTTCAGCTTCCTACCTATAATTGTTTATCCTTGACAATTCTATACCTATCTTAAAGTATATGGGTGATTTACCATCTCGAAGAACGCGAACTGGAAATGAATTGACTGATCAAATATTTGAGGGGCCATTGAAACATGTAAGACTATATGAAGTTTATTTTTTTTATACTTACGGGTATCTCACAACAATATGGTTACCTTAGGAAATACTTCGGGATGAAATATACTGTCAGGTTATGAAACAGTTGACTGACAACAAAAATAGATTGAGTGAAGAGAGAGGTTGGGAGTTGATGTGGCTGGCCACTGGGCTGTTTGTACCAAGTCAAATGTTGCTCAAGGAGTTGACCATGTTCTTAAGAACTCGAAGGCATCCCATTGCACTTGATAGCCTTCAAAGGCTCCAGAAAACACTGAGAACTGGACAGAGAAAATATCCTCCGCATTTGGTTGAAGTGGAGGCTATCCAGCATAAAACTACTCAAATATTCCATAAAGTTTACTTTCCTGATGATACGGATGAAGCTTTTGAGGTGGATTCCAGCACTAGAGCCAAAGATTTCTGCCTCAACATTGCGCAAAGACTAAATTTAAGATCGGCGGAAGGCTTCAGCTTGTTTGTTAAAATTGCTGACAAAGTTATAAGCGTGCCAGAAGGAGATTTCTTCTTTGACTTTGTTCGCCATTTGACTGACTGGATCAGGAAAGCAAGACCTACGAGAGATGGTGATTTTCTTAATCTTTTCTAGATCATTTAGTAGCGATACATAATTTAAATATGTATTAAAAATTTACAGGCTCAATCCCCCAATTTACTTATCAAGTTTTCTTCATGAAAAAATTATGGACCAATACTGTACCTGGAAAAGATAGATACGCTGATGTGATCTTCCATTATCATCAGGTACAAAAATGAATTTGAATTTAGAGTCAGTTTTTATAGTAAATTATTATAATAATCTATTCATTAAGGAACTACCGAAATATTTACGAGGGTACCACAAATGTACCAAAGAAGAAGGTGCCAGGCTAGCGGCATTAATTTATAGAGTCAGATTTGGAGAAAGTAAAGTTGAACTTCAAAGCATTCCGTAAGTTGAACTAGCATTTCTAATATAATATTGCTAGTGATTAATTTTTTTTTCTTGTAGAAACATGTTAAGAGAACTAGTACCGGGTGACCAAATCAAAACACAAAGCACGAATGATTGGAAAAGGGCAATCGTAGCCGCCTATAACCAAGATGCAGGCATGATTCAAGAGGATGCCAAAATTAACTTTCTTAAAATTATTTATAAATGGCCCACGTTTGGATCAGCTTTCTTTGAAGTTAAAGTATGTTTTAAAATTGCTTTTTTGGTTTTAAATTTAGAAATCGAGTAAATAATGTAATTTATCCCTTAGCAAACCTCCGATCCAAATTTCCCCGAGCAAGTTTTGATTGCCATCAATAAACACGGTGTTAGTCTTATAAATCCGGTGAATAAAGTAAGTAGTTTTTATGTTAATTTCTTAATACTAATACTAATGGCTAATTTCAAGTGAATGATTTCTATTTACTCAAATTGAGATAATTACCTTTTCGATAGGATTTACTAGTGACCCATCCATTCACGCGTATTTCAAATTGGAGCAGCGGTAGCACATACTTCCACATGACTATCGGAAATTTGGTTAGAGGAAGCAAACTTTTATGTGAAACACCATTGGTAAGAGTCAAATCTCTAAAGGTGGATACTTTTCACTTGTTCTGGGATGTCAGGGTAGGGTAAGAAGAGTTACCCTATGATGTAATTTTACTCCGATTCTGAGTTTTAAGTCGGGGTAGTGTTCGAAATGACTTATTCGTGAATCAGAATATGTTTCAAAGCTTCCGGTTATTCTGAAAAAATGGGAACTGTGAATTAAAAAATAATCTTTACAAACCAGAACGATATGAGGAAAAACTTTTACAAAACGGCGTTCTGGTCCATTTTGAGCACTGACAAAGGAGACTACCCAAGGTGGTTATCACCAATTTTGTTGAAACTCGAGGGTTAGGTAGACCTTATGATAGTATGAAAATTGCCAAAGGGAAAAGTTGTAATGGGCTTTAGTTTTCCCATGGCAACCGAAAATGTTTTTGATCTCCCAAAACAAAAAAATCTCCATTTAAAAACGCATTGATTAAATTTTCAAAACAAACCCAAAAAGATGAATTTGACCTATTTTGGGTAAAATTGATTAAGGATATTGGGTAAAATTAATCAATTTTAGTTAAATTTTAACAAAATTTGGGTAATCCAGAAAATCCCATGCTTTTTTAAATGGAGAAGTCAAAAACATTTTCAGTTGTCATGGGAAAACTAAAGCCTATTGCAACTTTTCCCTTTGGGAATTTTCATACTACCATAAGGTCTACCTAACCCCTGAGTTTCAACAAAATCAGTGAAAACCACCTCGGGTAGTCTCCTTGTGAGTCAGGGTAAAAAATAAAAATGTGTTCCCAAAATGGCTGTCTATTGCCAGATAAATTCTAAATAAGCAGACCATTTTTCAGTTTTCTCTATTTACTTGCTTTTGAAGAGTAAAAAGTGTAGCCCCAATACTTTGACCTTGACAAAAAGGTCTTTGTGTAAAGTAATTAAACGTAAAAGGTGTTAACCTTTTGTTCTAGAACAAGCTAAAAGTATCTTATAATGTATTTCAAGGTCTTTGAATATTACTAATTACAATGATTTTTGCAGGGCTACAAAATGGATGATTTATTAACATCATACATCAGTTTGATGCTTAGTAATATGAACAAGCAGCGAACACTGCGTGTGAAATCTTAAAAAAATTTGTTTCGTAATGGAACTTTCTTAATTATAATTTATAATAATTCCCCACCCAGTTATCGGTTCCACCGAGTAAAAAATTAATGGTTAAATTTTTGCCAAGAAATTTGGCGTTTTAATCAAATTAAAACGCTAGAGTGTAGAAAGGTAGAAAATGTGGAAATCTTTAACCTCAACGATTAACATTTTCAAACATTTATTGCTACTTTTAAATTTTTCACGAGAAATTGGTGCTGGTTGTTAAATTTATCCTTTTCTCTTAACGAATGAAAATGTTTGAAAATTGTTTCTCAATTTTTTTTATCTAAATCAAGGGATTCTAATGTATAAATATACTCTTATATAAAAATCAACGGAAATTGGCCTTATTTTTTAGAAGAAATTTATAAATTTTTTAAACTGCTCATGAAGTGTACTGAGAATTTTATTAATGTGTTTATAAACTGAAAGCTTCAGGGAGCTATAAAAAGTTATTCTTTTACGAAAATGTTAAAGTTGAAATTTATCTAGGACCTCTGTTTTTGGAGGTGATAGGATGGTTGTCTATTTTAGGACTTTTTTTTATGTAAAAATACACAAATTTTTGGATGTTTACATTCCAATGGGGTTCGTGATCTATTAAAAAAATGTTTTTGTCTTATTAATAAAAATTCTATGTTTAGGAATCACAATTTTTATTCTTTTAAATACTAATTTATAATAATATCATAACCTTTGAAAGACTAGCAAGTGATTTTAAACACATCAGACGGTGATACATTGCAAAAATTATTTGCTAGTCCATTTTAATACAAACACCAGTGTTTAAAGGCCATTTAAGGTTTTTCTTCAAACAAATCCACCAATGAACCCCCTTTTGTGATCTTCACGCTTATATAAATTTAATTGCAAAAGAATTGGGGGGGAGGGGAAGGACATTTTTATTTTGGAGTTGGCTCACTAAAAGCCATTTGATTAGGCTATTATTTTAATAACTCTATTAAAGCGTGATCTTTAGTAAGATCTATTGGCCTCCTATTCCGTTTGTCCAGTTTATTTTTTAGATTCGGACAACTTTGAACTAAAACCCTGATCACTTCTTTACGTTTACTTTCAACAGCCTGTAATTAAGGAACACATTTTAATAAAATGATCTTCTTGTTCAAGTAACAAATATTACTTTATGAAGAGCGTTTTTCCCATCACTATCGCATAACTCTGGATCTCCCGAATTCTCGAGTAGTAGTTCCACAATTTTATTATGACCCTGGTGAGATGCCCTATGCAGACAAGTACTTCCACCAGGCGTTGGGTTGTTAACATTAGCACCATGTGCAATTAGTAATTCGCAGCATTTTAGGTGCCCATTCCTAGATGCATAATGCTGAGAAACAATTAGTAGTGGGTCATATCGTAGCAGAATGAGTAAAATTATGCTTTTATTAGTTTCTCACCAATGCAGTATATCCTGAGAAGTCTTTTACTTCAGGATTGATACCCTTGGAAAGAAAGTTTTCTACTCTCTGAGTTTCACCATTTAAAGCTGTAAATAATGAAGTTAAATGTATTTATACATAATAGTATCAGTTTAATAAGAGTTATTTTCAGTTCTCATTACCAGCAGACCAAATGCCTCTTTCAAAATCTAATTCCTCTAAAGTTTGATGTACGGATATATTTGATGGTTTATTATGACAATCATGATCTATACAATTACCTTCGTGACTCATTTTTGTACATTTATATAAATACACATTTAACAATAAAGTCCTTGTCCTCAAATAATAAAAATCTAAGTTCAAACAAGGCTTACCAAATGTCAAACAATTTTATTTTAATTGTAAATTGGAAATACTCGTTAGATGGTGCTTAAGTAAGGTTTTTTAGAGGATTTTTGTGGAATCTGTGTACGTTCAGTTTTCTACATCGTTTAAATATAAAATTGGATTTTATTTGTAGGAAATAGTAAGTATTTAAAAACATCCATTATATAGATATATGAAATAAATTTTAAAGAAATGATATTTAAAATAATTCCTACTTTTAGAGTACCGAGCCTTAATTCCTTTTCCTCATTGGGCCTTGGTCTACATAATCAAGGGAAGGAATCAAGGAAGGTCTGGAAGGATGGACCCTGAAAGTGATGAGGAAATGGGAAGTCAAAAGGTACCAATGGATTTACAATTACATTACGATTATTTTTTACACACTTGATACATTTAGGATGATACCGGAAGCCCTGGTCGTCCAGATTCGCGTTCTTCAAGCGTAGCCAATGAAAATGATCACCAATCTGATGATGAAAACGCACCCTACTCACCTGATGATAATGGCCCAATTAGTCCAGAACAAGAACCACAATCGCCAGAGAATGAACCGGCTTCATCCCCAAATCATTCTGGGTAAATGTGTATAAGCTCCGGAATAGTCAAAGTTCTATTGAACCTAATTTTTATCGTTCAAGGTCTGAAGAGGATCCTGATAGTCCAGAAGCTCCTCCTCATTCACCAATTGGTAGTGCGGGTGATTTAGAAAGCAATAAAGATGCAGATGAAAACGCTGAGGAAGTATCTCATGAGCAAGGCCAAAATGATAACTCTGAAGATGAAGAAGTCGTACGTGAAGATGCATTCAGCGAAGATGAAGGGCGTGGTAATGACTAAACCTTGTAATTTTTATCTATTAATTTATAATTGAATGCATAAATTTCAAGAGAGTGAAAGAGAAGAAGACAATCAATCTGCCAACGGTGATCAAGAAGTAGCTGAAGGTGATGAAAATGCAGACAAGTCATCAGTCATTAGTAATGATGGGGAGGCTAATAACCAGGAGTAATTCGTTTGGATTTTTAGTTCAATTGATCATCATAAAATCTTTCTAATGACACTCATCCCATAGCCAAATGGAAGATGATGATGACAATGCATCTGTTGAAGAAAGGGCATCTATTCATAGTGATGACGAGGTTGAAGAACCATCAAATGAGCAGGAAACCGCAAATGATGATGAAGCTAAGGAGGAATCTGGGGAAGGAACATCTGGTTTAGAAGATGCAACTCAGAAAATCTCAAACAGTGAAGAAGATAATGAAGACAATGATCAAAAGTATCTATTACAGATAAGCCTTTGTAGTAAAAACATTACTTAATCTGTTTATTTACATTTTAGGACCAAAAAAGACGATGACAGTGATGCAAAGTATAAAAATTAGTTTTGTCATATCATCCTAGTTGGTATCAAGATTGTTGATAACTCTTAATGTTCTTTTTACAGCTCCGAAGTAGAAGAACTTATAGCGGATATTTTTGGTGAGAGTGACGAAGAGGAAGAATTTGAAGGCTTTGGGGAAGAAGATGTTGAAAAGGCAAAACAGAAAAGTGAACAGAAGAAGAAAACGAGAGCTCTCTCTGATAGTGAAGAAGAGGAAACTGGAGAAGAAACAAAGAATGATGACAGAGCTGATGGGGATGGTGAGGAAAGAATGGATGAAGAAAATGTGGAAAAGGAAGGAGGCGATGAGAAGAATGATTCATCTGATGATGACGATGACATTAAAAACCAGAATAATATTCAAATCTACGATTTTGATATTATGTTACAAAAGAAGAGGGAGGAAGCATCGACGCGTAGACGAAAGAGAGGAGATGATTATATCGTAAATGATTCTGATGATTTAATCGCCAATATTATAGAGCAAATGAGCCAAGCAGCTGAGGTAATTTCTGACATTTATGTAATCACTTGATGAGGACTAATTAATATTGTTTTCTCTACTATAGGAGGATAAAAATCTGAATAAAAGCCGCCTGGCAGCTACTAAGAAACTAAAATTACTTCCCGTTGTTAATTCTCAACTTAAAAAGGCTGATTTGAAAATAGCATTCCTAGAAAATGGCGTTTTAAACGCTATGACAGAATGGTTAACTCCATTGCCCGATAAAAGTTTGCCTCATTTGCAAATTAGAGAATCATTAATTAAATTATTAGGAGAGGTAAGTTTTCATTTGTTAGTAAAGCGTTTAGCTCTGTATTTAATAAAACCTAGGAGTAACAAACACAGCACCCCACGCGATGAGAACGCAACCTGTCAATAGTCGCTCATTTTATAGTGTACAGTTTTCATTGGTTAGACGAATTATCACCTGCTGCCGTTGGAAGGGGAAAATTTTGAAATTGTCTTCCCCCTTTCCGTAAAGCGTTCGGCAAAAAGGCTCATCCAATGATATTTGTACACAACACTGCGTTAAAGGCTAGCTGCGTTCTCCTTGTGTTTTTTGCTCCTAGATAAAACTAACTCAACACTCCTACGTGCTTTCTAGCTTTGGCTTAATCTAGCTGTTATGGTTACTAACAGTTAGTTTTACCAAATTTTACAGTTTCCACCAATTGATCAAAGTTCGCTTAAAAGTAGCGGAATTGGACGTGCCATTATGTATTTGTATAAACACCCTAAGGAAACTAAAGATAACAGAGTTAAAGCTGGACGATTAATTAGTGAATGGTCAAGGCCTATTTTTAACTTAAAAACTGATTTCCAATCAATTAGTAAAGAGGAACGCGAAAAACGTGATTTTGATCATATGCCTAAAAAATTGAAACTGAGACTGGAAGGTGGTGTAGAAAATAGCCAAGATATTGACACTGCCCTAACTGGCGAAGATAAGTAAGAATTAACTCTGTTTGAAATTATATTATCAATCATTATAATTTTTGTTGTGATTATAGAGCTTTGAGACCAGGTGAGAAAGGCTGGATTGGTAGGGCCAGAGTTCCTATGCCTTCGACTAAAGATTATGTAGTTAGACCCAAATGGAATGTTGAAGCCGAATTTAGTAGGGTAAGACTATTTTTCATGTATTTTTTTGCCTTTTTATCCGGGCTGTGGGAGTATTTGAAAATCACGGGTACTTGGACTTGAGACTCTAAAATCGTTCTTCTTGGACTCGATCGGGTACACGGGTACTTTGCCAAAGCTTAAAAATTACTTCAAGTGCACGTTTATAAATAAAATTAAAAATACTGGGCAAGTCAATTATTTCCTGACAGGTTCATTATTTCCCGGTAAGTCCATTAATTTCCGGCGAGTATATTATTTTCCGGCAATTCTTTTTTTTCTTTGCTTCCAAATGTTCCATAAATAATTTTTATTTTCAAGTCAATATTTATCACAAAAGTGATAAATCCCTGATAAAAGTGATAATACATTTTTTTCGTCAATTTTTGTAATATTTTAATACGAATAGGAAATTTCAAATTAGTTATATAAATTTAATAATTAGTTAAGTACATAATTAGTAATTAGTTAAAATATTTTTTCTGATTTCTAACGGCTAGGATAAAATTTAGGGCTCGCATAGAAAATTAGGACTCAAATTCAACTCTAAAGAGTTAAAAACTTTAAATCCATTTCTTGAAGACTCGCAAGTCCAATTTTCCAAGACTAGGGACGAAACCTAAAAAACAGGACTCGCACACCACTAATTTTTATATATCTTTATATTTAGGCATCTAAAAAGCAAGTTACGAGACTAGATAAACATATGCGAAATTTAAAAGAAAAGAAAAAACAAAGCAAAATTCAAAGGGCTGTGACAATTTCTATCGAAGGAAGAAAAATGGCTTTGTGAAAATGTCTTTCTAAGTTTCTACATTTTAAAATGTTCCTTTGAATAGCTTAAAAAGATGTCTGGAAAATGTTTTTATAGGATTATGTAAATATATTTCCAATTATTTTAAATTTTCATAAAGGGAATTTTCAACCCCCAAAAGACACTGAAAATTTTATTTTAATTATAAAGTATTTCTTTTAGTTTAATAGTCGTAGTTGATAATTCAAAATTACATTTAACCGAGTTAACGTTTTAATTAGCCTTTTCAGTTTATGTAAAGCCATGTAGCAGCCAATGCAATAAGTTCACAAATTGCTGGATTTCCATCTGCTAAAACAATTTGCTATTATAAACAGGGTTGGTACTTTTTTGATCAAATCAATTGATTTTTTTAATTGGATTTTTGTTAATTTAATGATTTTTATATAATTAATGGCTCTTTTCCTGTATAATTAATGGATATTTTACTTTCATCAGTTAGCTAATCTTGAACTAAATAAAATCCTAATTAAATTTAATTACTATGTAATATTTTAGTTTGCTCAGATATGTATTTTAATATTTTAAGAACCTATTTTTTTGCCATTTTTTATTCCTCCATTGAAATACATTGTGTGATTCAAATCATGGACTCTATTATCCGTGTTCATAGCAATGATTTATTAAAAAAAATCCCTTGATTGAAATCAGCCAACCCTGATTATAAAACATAAAGCTACACTTTGAAATAGCATGGCCAACTTTGATCTCGCGCTACAGCGACCAACACATTCGTCGAATTTCCGCGAGCAAGGATTTTCCCCTTAAAAACTGTACTATAACGTGTTCAGCGCCACGCTCGGTTGTTATATTGACTTCAATGTAAAAACTATTCTAAAAATAATAATCCGCTAGGGGCGCTCACGTCATACACATCTTTTGCTAATAGGTTAACGCAGAAACGTCAACGAATGAGATAGCCGCTGTAGCGCGAGAGATCAAAGTTGGCCGTGGAAATAGTGAAGGGATCCTTCCCATAGAAAAGTGAAATGGGGGATGGAAATTATATGAAGAACATAATATAAAAATTAGATGTTATGTTAAAAATTATTTTGAAATTTTGCATAAATGTTTATCAATTAGATTTAAAGGTTTATCATTTAGATTTAAATGTTTACCATTTAGATTTAAATGTTTATCATTTAGATTTAAATGTTTATCATTTAGATTTAAAGGTTTATCATTTAGATTTAAATGTTTACCATTTAGATTTAAATGTTTCTCATTTTGATTTAAATGTTTCTCATTTAGATTTAAATGTTTATCATTTAGATTTAAATGTTTCTCATTAGATTTAAATGTTTATCATTTAGATTTAAATGTTTATCATTTAGATTTAAATGTTTATCATTTAGATTTAAATGTTTATCATTTAGATTTAAATGTTTATAATTTAGATTTAAATGTTTATCATTTAGATTTAAATGTTTATCATTTAGATTTAAATGTTTATCATTTAGATTTAAATGTTTAGCCAAGAAATATAGACTTCGTACCTAAGAATTGAAATCACCCAATTCCTAACGGAACTCTGAACAATTTACCTTCATAGTAACCATAGTATCCAATAGGTGCTTAAATCAAACAAAATCAAAATAATCCTCCCAGGAAATCGCCAAACAGTAATATATCCGAGAGCTAGGACCTGCAAGTTACTGCTTGTTTGAATAATGGAACCTTTTCACCGGTAAACGGAACATCGTGTTTTCATGAAAAAGTGTTTGCAAGAGCATATTGTTTACGCTCGTAACCCCCTGACAAAAAAAGGTATGATCTAGCTTCTGAAGTCTAGCGTAAGTGGCGCGGCCAATCGAATAAAATATTATCATTAGTTAGTTATTCGATAATTTTCTTATTTTTAAATGGTTTTCTGAAAATAGTTTTCTAACAGAGAGCTTTCAGTATGACGGTTTGTAACAAACTATTACTAGGGATGTACCGATATATCGGCCTATTTATCTAATACCGATATTAAATAAATAGACCGATATATCGTTGCATCCCTAGTAATAGTTTGTTTCAAACCGTCAATCCGAAAGCTCTCTGTTTTCGATTCTAGAGTACGAGGTCTATATTATCTTGGCTTTCACTAAATACGCGCTTTAGATATTTGAAGAATGTATAAGTGATAGGCGTGATTTTCGCATTGATTTGGTCATAGCCAATAGTGCGTTTTAACGCACTCTGCTTCTACCAACCTTGGATTATAGCTAGAGCAGTACGTACGGCTTTGGAAGTCGTTCTGAACATAATGTAGGTATGCATATTTGTAGGCGGTGGCGCCATCTAAAACGAATCGTATATGTTTTATTTATTCCCGCAATGTGGAAACAATGTTACACTAAAAATAATTTAACTAATTTACTAAATTAAAAAATGGCAAAAAAATTTAAAATGTGGAACCTTCTCTGCAGAATTTGAATTTAGCAGTAGCACGAAGGTTGCACCAGAGATCCTGGCAGTTATAGAGATGCGAAACTCCGCCGAAAACCTGACAAAAAAATGCAAGCATCAGCGCCGCCCTTCGGCCGGAAGGAAGCGCCCGTTTCAAGCTGAGAGACGCAAAAATTGTAAACAACGGCAACAATCCTAGGATCTCTGCGATTACTCCCCACGTACAGGCGTCGCTGCGATCGGCAAAAATTTGAAAAAAACTGGTTTGCTTAGGGTATAGGGAGTTTCGCATCTCTATAACTGCCAGGATCTCTGGTTGCACTGTCAACAGTCACCGAATGTTTTTTCATTACGCCTGTGAAACTTCTTCGGCAAGACGAAAAATTAACCTTTGGATGCGTTTTGAATAAGCTTTAGTGGAAGCTTATGCTGAATTCCATTAACGGCAGATCGACTTCCCAAAGTAGAAATCTGCACTAGAAGCGCTCTGAGTGCGTAATATAAATTGTTCAACTGTTTGTTCGTGGATTTTCACCGTTAGAGGTATAATAGGCGCTTAAATAAAACATCTTCAAGGAAATTGCCAAGAAGTATTATATCCGAGAGTCAGGACATGCAAGTTACTGTATATATAGTGCTAATGGAAATAATGGAGACTTTTCACCTGTAAACAGAACGTTGTGTTTTTTGCTAAGCCTTAACTAGGAGGATTCAAGTGTACCTGGAGAAGAATTCGGGGGGCCACGGGAGAGGCTGCTCAAAGCCTCAAACCCTTGGACATAAAACTACAACGGAGTCATCTAGTGAACTGTCACTGTCTAGCTTACGAATGTTTTGGTAACTCCTAGGTTACTCTGAAGCTTGCTAGGTGGCGCTAAAAACGTTATGTCCAAGTGTTTGACTCCCCCAGCGACAGCCGTAGACGAACCGCGAGGTATTGGTTGGGGCATATGTAACATAATTACTCATAAGTATGCCTCTGTATAATATTTCCATTGAAAAAAATTCAATGAGACCTTGTTTCACGCGGAACATACATTGAGCGGACCCAAAAATGCAAAAATGCTTATAACCCTTGCGCTATAGAAAAGGTTACCATGGAAATGAAATCATGTGATCGCGAGGCACGAGCTAAACTTGACATGGGCAAAGCCAGAAACGCGCGAGAAATTATCACTAACTTCCGTTTCCCATCATTAAAGTTGATGACGCGTATTTCGTCACGGAGTTGTAAGTGACGTAATTTACGTCATATCCCGTGAACAAGGTTTCATTAACGAAAATGCTTTTATGGCATACTTATGAGTGATTATGTTACATATGGTTGGGGGAATACAAATTTCTTCTCCACGTACACTTGAATCCTCCTAGGCCTTAATATGTCAAAAAAAGCTACCTGGTTAAATTAAACACTTGTTGCATACGGTACAGGTGAAATGTCACCATAATATAAACAGTAACTGGCTTTCGGAAATATTACATTTTGGCGATTTCCTTGAAGAGGTTTTATTGAATAATAATAATAATAATCGTCATCTCGGCTAATACCCAAGGTACCACCTTAGGCCTAAGTCATCAAGAGACTTTTAAAGCCATTAATTCAGGTGGCCGGGTTACAAATTCGTAGGAGGATGCACGGTGGCCAGCCCTTCTTGCCTCGCGAGCCAACAGCTCCCTACACTAACTATTACTGTAGCGTCTATAGAGTGTTGTCGTCTGAAACCCTGCGACGTCACCATTGTAATTTGCCTCTTGATAAAAAACGGTAACTGTCATGGCGGCCACTATTAACACTACAGCTGTGACATTACAAATTTTCAAAATCTTATCAGACGACAACACTCTATAGCAATCGTTCCTACTTAATTAATCAAAGAGCGAGTGATCTCCGAGGTCGGTATATCGAAAGAGAGAAGACAGTAATTTAAACGGTTAAAATTTAATTCAACGCGTATTGTTTCCGCGTGTTTTTGTTTCACCGAAACCGGTTTAATATTTTGACACGTTGCTGAAGGGATGAAAAAATAACGGATCAGTGACCTAAAAAATTTCCATCCCCACCCTAGCCCAATTTCCCTGGCGGTTATTTATTACCTGACTTTGAGCAACGCCCGAGGACTCAATATTTATCCTAAAAATGCGCGAGTATATTAGGTTTTTAGTAGCGTCTCAGGTTTTCACGTCAACCTTGAAATTTGAAAAAGAGTATCATAAATTTTACTGTTTTCGAAAGTGGATTACGTAGATAATATTTAGGACCAATGGCTCGGCACACGCGACGTAACGAAACTTTCCGGCCAATCGAAAGTTAGTTTACTGGCAGATTTTAAGAGACGCGTTTGGGTCCGATTTTAAAGCGAGTTTTTGAGCTTGCCGTCTTAAAGTGACTGGTTGGCAAGACCGTCAGGTCCTGATCCGGTGTTCAAATTTTGGTTTTTAATTATTTTACCAGATTTCTATATTTCAAAAGTTTAAAAATGACCGAAGAATTTTATAATTACACTGACACGTTTGACTTTAATAATTCAACGATGTTTAACGCGTCCGACGTGATAGCCGGCACTAAGGGATATGACAGCGATTCGCCTCTGAAGAAAGCCCACGATATTTTGGCCGTTTTGATATTACTCTTAATCATGTTGGCTATGGGATGTCATATTACATGGAAAGAGGTAAGAAATATGAATGGACATTCGACCTTACGACAATCCTTCAAAACTTTGCCTGGCTTAAGGTATATTATTATTAGTAGGTCAAACTCTTGTCGTTATTTAAAATAATTCTCGCTGAAAGGTAAATTGTTTGGATAGCATTACATCAATTGAAATTATGGGGTCACAAACCTAGTTTCTAAATCGTTTGTGAATCTTTAAGAAATATTCATATTCTGCTAGCGACACCAATTTCGCAAAGAGTGCATTATTTTATGACCATTTTCCTAAAGATTTTTAACTATATTTTAACTATTTACGAGTTTATCTATTTTGAATTAAAAAAAAATAACTATATTTTAACTATTTTGAATTAAAAAATTTTAACTATATTTTAACTATTTTGAATTAAAAATTTTTAACTTTATTTTAACTATTTTGTATTCAAGATTTTTAACTATATTTTAACTATTTACGTGTTTATCTATTTTTAATTAAAAAAATTTAACTATATTTTAACTATTTACGAGTTTATCTATTTTGAATTAAAAAATTTTAACTATATTTTAACTATTTTGAATTCAAGATTTTTAACTATATTTTAACTATTTACGTGTTTATCTATTTTGAATTAAAAAAATTTTAACTATATTTTAACTATTTACGAGTTTATCTATTTGGAATTAAAAAAAATTAGCTATATTTTAACTATTTTGAATTCAAGATTTTTAACTATATTTTAACTATTTACGAGTTTATCTATTTTGAATTCAAGATTTTGATCTATATTTTAACTATTTTGAATTCAAGATTTTGATCTATATTTTAACTATTTTGAATTCAAGATTTTGATCTATATTTTAACTATTTTGAATTCAAGATTTTGATCTATATTTTAACTATTTTGAATTAAAAATTTTAACTATATTTTAAATATTTTGAATTCAAGATTTTTAACTATATTTTAACTATTTTGAATTAAAAATTTTTAACTATTTTTAATTAAATATTTTTCAATATTTGGCACCATAAGAGTGACAATTTCGCGTTAGTTTTTAATTATTGGAAATTAATATATGCTTACGAACGACCTATTCGAACCTGTTTTTTCCCCGTGATAAGTCACATGCTTTGAACAATAATTTTTCCATTCCAGAAATTTGGTAATCACTTGGTAGTGAAGTGAAAGGCAGGGATAAGGGGTAAAATCTTCTTTCACGTTCGAACTCAATTTTCAATTTGAAATCACGAGACTTAAATGGTGTAACACCATTAAAACTACAGAAAACCTTGTTATTTTAAATTTTGCTGTTTTTGATTGCAATCAATTTTTTGGGATTTTTTTAATTTATACTTTTCTTTGATAGTGCTTAGCAATTGACCATGACAGGCTAATTTTGACTTCAGAGTATGCATGTCAAATGATTATGTTTTCAAAATATTTCTATATAATTAAACATATTTTTCGGT
This sequence comes from Leiobunum rupestre, assembly GCF_980474605.1. Classification (NCBI taxonomy): domain Eukaryota; kingdom Metazoa; phylum Arthropoda; class Arachnida; order Opiliones; family Sclerosomatidae; genus Leiobunum; species Leiobunum rupestre. The sequence continues at coordinate 49,038,208 of NC_143386.1, read as the reverse complement.
TGAGCGGCGTCTAAAAAGTCTATGGCTATTTTGTATTCAATCGAAACTAGTTTAAACGTTGGCAAACAAAAATAACCTATATTTATTCAATACAACCATTTTTTTGTAAGGAAAAAATATAAAATGTTTCTTTAAAAAAAGCGTGATTTATTAGAGGGAGGCCGTACAAAGTCGTGTCTCGTACTAACGCGACTACTTGTTTCATGGACCGCCTAAATTAAACTTACTGTAAAATAAATACATTTTACTATAATATATTTCTTGAACTATAATAAAATTTAACAAAATATTAAAGAAAGGAAATCGCCTGACAAATAAAATAAATAATTTGGTTGTATTTAGTCATATTTTAAAATATTTCCATAGCAACAAAACGTTTGTAATATAAATATTTTATAACTTATCATTTGAATTTAACAGTTAAGTGACCATTGAGAAGGAAATGAATACCAGAAGTTTATAAGAGTAGTATCAAGCTTCGTTAATTACTATTTTTCAAAATACGTTTCAGAAAATAATGATTTACTAAAACTATTACGTCAATAAAATTAATTTATATTCCTACGTAGTATTAATTTCTACATTAGAATTTATGTTATAAATATATTAAATAAGTTGTTATTTAAAACTATTATTAGTTTTAGTATAATGAATTAACTTTAAAAATTTAGTAATGGGATGGTATTTTATTTTTGCATTTTCCGAAGTCAATTTAACCCTAATAAATTGGACAATATGTTATTTAAAAAAACATTTTCGTATTTTTCAAAACGAAGATGCCATGATACCGGTTTCTAAATTATAATCGCCAATAAAAAACCTCCCAAACAGTGATTCGGCAGATTTGTTCGTATCCATTATTCTTGTAAACAATCCTTTCGCGAAAGTGGTATTGTCTTTTTAAAAATTTCTATAATACAATAATCGTGATGTGGAAAAAATAAAAGTTACTTTTAGCATAATCGCGTCAAGTTTTATGGAACCAGGAACAACTCGTAGTGTTTTTCTCGTTATGAGAGACAAGCCCATGAATATTAGATCACGCTTTAACAGTGACGGAATTGTTCGAGTTTAAATGGGGGGAATTTTTCATCGAGAAAATCTTCTCGAACACGCATTAGGCCGATGGGTAAATCACTGATTTCTCAAAAGGTTGTTAAAAATTAAATCTGATTTAATCATGAATAAATCGTGATTAAATGATTTATTAGTCACTCATGTGATTAAATCGTGACTTAAATTATTCAAATTATTAAATAATTATTAAAATTATTCAAATTATTAAATCGTGACTTAAATTATTCAAATTATTAAATAATTATTAAAATTATTCAAATTATTAAATAATTATTAAAATTATTCAAATTATTAAATAATTATTAAAATTATTCAAATTATTAAATAATTATTAAAATTATTCAAATTATTAAATAATTATTAAAATTATTCAAATTATTAAATAATTATTAAAATTATTCAAATTATTAAATAATTATTAAAATTATTCAAATTATTAAATAATTATTAAAATTATTCAAATTATTAAATAATTATTAAAATTATTAAAATTATTAAATAATTATTAAAATTATTAAAATTATTAAATAATTATTAAAATTATTCAAATTATTAAATAATTATTCAAATTATTAAATAATTATTAAAATTATTCAAATTATTAAATAATTATTCAAATTATTAAATAATTATTCAAATTATTAAATAATTATTCAAATTATTCAAATTATTAAATAATTATTAAAATTATTCAAATTATTAAAATTATTCAAATTATTAAAATTATTCAAATAATTAAATAATTATTAAAATTATTAAATAATTATTAAAATTATTAAATAATTATTAAAATTATTAAATAATTATTAAAATTATTAAATAATTATTAAAATTATTAAATAATTATTAAAATTATTAAATAATTATTAAAATTATTAAATAATTATTAAAATTATTAAATAATTATTAAAATTATTAAATAATTATTAAAATTATTAAATAATTATTAAAATTATTAAATAATTATTAAAATTATTAAATAATTATTAAAATTATTAAATAATTATTAAAATTATTAAATAATTATTAAAATTATTAAATAATTATTAAAATTATTAAATAATTATTAAAATTATTAAATAATTATTAAAATTATTAAATAATTATTAAAATTATTAAATAATTATTAAAATTATTAAATAATTATTAAAATTATTCAAATTATTAAAATTATTTAAATTATTAAATCTTTATTAAAATTATTCAAAGTATTAAATCTTTATTAAAATTACTCAAATTATTAAATCTTTATTAAAATTATTAAATCTTTATTAAAATTACTCAAATTATTAAATCTTTATTAAAATTATTAAATCGTGACTTAAATTATTAAAATTATTAAATCTTCATTAAAATTATTCAAATTATTAAATCGTCACTTAAATTAATCAAATTGTTAAATCTTTATTAAAATTATTAAAATTATTAAATATTTTTTCAAATTATTCAAATTATTAAATCTTTATTCAAATTATTCAAATTATTAAATCTTTATTCAAATTATTCAAATTATTAAATCTTTATTCAAATTATTCAAATTATTAAATCTTTATTCAAATTATTAAATCTTTATTCAAATTATTCAAATTATTAAATCTTTATTCAAATTATTAAATCTTTATTCAATTTATTAAATCTTTATTCAAATTATTAAATCTTTATTCAAATTACTAAATTTTTATTAAAGTTATTAAATCGTGATTAAAGTTTTTAAATCGTGATTAAAATTTTAAATCACGGTAAAAATGATTAAATCGTGATTAAAGTTATTAAATCGTGATTAAAGTTATTAAATCGTGATTAAAGTTATTAAATCGTGATTAAAGTTATTAAATCGCGATTAAAATTATAAAATCGTTATTAAGATTATTAAATCGCGATTAAAATTATAAAATCTTTATTAAGATTATTAAATCGTTGTTAAAATTATTAAATTATGGTTATTATTAAATCGCGATTGAAATGATTAAAACAAGTTTAAATATTAATTGATCGTGATTGAAAATAATTAAAACGCGATTGAAATGATTAAAACAAGAATAAAAATTATTAAATAGCGATTAAAATTGTTAAACTTTAATAGAAATGATTTAAATTATTAAATTTTGATTAAAGTTATTAAACTTTGATTAAAATGATTAAACTTTGATTAAAATAATTAAACTTGGATTAAAATGATTAAACTTTGATTAAAATGATTAAACTTTGATTAAAATGATTAAATCGTGAATAAAATGATTAAATCGTGATTAAAATGATTAAATCGTGATTGAAATGATTAAATCGTGATTGAAATGATTAAATCGTGATTAAAATGACTAAATCCTGATTAAAATGATTAAATCGTGATTAAAATGATTGTATCTAGTTTAAAATGAGTAAATCGTCATTAAAATGATTAAATCATGATTAAAATGATTAAATCGTGATTAAAATGATTAAATCCTGATTAAAAAGATTAGATCATGATTAGAATGATTAAATCTAGTTTAAATCGTGATTAGATTTTCTAATCTTGATTAGATTTTTTAATCTTGATTACCCTGATTTAATATAATTTAGTATTATAGTTTTCAAGCTAGAAATTTAGAATACAATTTAGTATTATAGTTTTCAAGCTAGAAATTTAGAATACAATTTAGTATTATAGTTTTCAAGCTAGAAATTTAGAATACAATTTAGTATTATAGTTTTCAAGCTAGAAATTTAGAATTATAGTTTTCAAGCTAGAAATTTAGAATTAGTTTTCAAGCTAGAAATTTAGAATTAGTTTTCAAGCTAGAAATTTAGAATTATAGTTTTCAAGCTAGAAATTTAGAATTATAGTTTTCAAGCTAGAAATTTAGAATTAGTTTTCAAGCTAGAAATTTAGAATTATAGTTTTCAAGCTAGAAATTTAGAATTATAGTTTTCAAGCTAGAAATTTAGAATTATAGTTTTCAAGCTAGAAATTTAGAATTATAGTTTTCAAGCTAGAAATTTAGAATTATAGTTTTCAAGCTAGAAATTTAGAATTATAGTTTTCAAGCTAGAAATTTAAAATGTGTATAACGTTAATTTTCCGATTTCATTGTGAGTCTAGTTTAAATAAAAAACCAAGGATAGAAAACAGCGTATAGACCTTAAAAGTTTATTGTTAAGTTCAATGACGGTTTCGTAAATTTGAATATTTTTCCCACTGAAGTTAAGGATATTTGTTCTAACGGGAGGAATTAAAAAAATTTGGTATTTCCTTTTTCAAGGCTTACGAGTTTTGGTGGCAATGCATGTTCGAGTGTGTGTATATTTCTCAGAAATGCTGGTGACAATTTTAAATTTCATTCATATGTAAATAAGACCTAACTACCATTTTTTAAAAGAATTTTCGGGAAAAAACCTTTGATCGTCGTTACAATATTAATGAACATAATAGTAATCAGCTAAGCTAATACCCAAGGCACCACCTTAGGCCTAAGTCATCAAGCGACTTTTAAATCCATTATTTTTTTTAAAAACACGTGGTTGTGATTAAAACACCTACGATCAAGTAGTGCAATTTACCAACACGTTGTGTTTTTCCAAAGACAAATTAAATAATTCTGGAAATGTGAGGTCTTTGGAAAAATTGTTTAGATTTAAGGATATCTGGTCTACATATTTTAGTCGGGTTGTCTATTGTCTCGATCTCCCTTTCAGAGAAAATCGCGCGCAAACATATTAATATAATTCGGGGTGCTATTTAAAGAAACAGCTCAAGCTAAGCTGACATTTGAAAGTCGAAAAACTACTTCCCACTTTATCGTCCTGGTTGGCAGAAAGTTCATGGTCTTATATTTTAAACGATTTTCTTCAGTTAGAACCGTTCTTCAATATTATTCATGATTTCGTCAAATTTATGTTCAAGATTTCGTCAAATTAATGTTTAAGATTTCGTCAAATTTTGTTCAATATTTTAAGTCAATTTATTTTGAGATTTTACCTTATTTATTTTCAAGATTTGACCCAATTTATGTTCAAGTTTTTGTCAAATTTATGTTCAAGTTTTCGTCAAATTTATTTTCAATATTTTAGGCCAATTTATTTTAAGATTTCGTCAAATTTACGTCCAAGATTTCGTCAAATTTATGTTTAAGATTTCGTCAAATTTACGCCCAAGATTTCGTCAAATTTACGTCCAAGATTTCGTCAAATTTATGTTCAATATTTTAGGTCAATTTATTTTGAGATTTTACCTTATTTATTTTCAAGATTTGACCCAATTCACGTCCAAGATTTCGTCAAATTTATGTCCAAGATTTCATCAAATTTACGTCAAAGATTTCGTCAAATTTATGTCCCAGATTTCATCAAATTTACGTCAAAGATTTCGTCAAATTTATGTTCAATATTTTAGGTCAATTTATTTTGAGATTTTACCTTATTTATTTTAAAGATTTGACCCAATTCACGTCCAAGATTTCGTCAAATTTATGTTCAATATTTTAGGTCAATTTATTTTGAGATTGTACCTTATTTATTTTCAAGATTTGACCCAATTCACGTCCAAGATTTCGTCAAATTTATGTCCAAGATTTCATCAAATTTACGTCAAAGATTTCGTCAAATTTATGTTCAATATTTTAGGTCAATTTATTTTGAGATTGTACCTTATTTATTTTCAAGATTTGACCCAATTCACGTCCAAGATTTCGTCAAATTTATGTCCAAGATTTCATCAAATTTTGTTCAATATTTTAAGTCAATTTATTTTGAGATTTTACCTTATTTATTTTCAAGATTTGACCCAATTTATGTTCAAGTTTTTGTCAAATTTATGTTCAAGTTTTCGTCAAATTTATTTTCAATATTTTAGGCCAATTTATTTTAAGATTTCGTCAAATTTACGTCCAAGATTTCGTCAAATTTATGTTTAAGATTTCGTCAAATTTACGCCCAAGATTTCGTCAAATTTACGTCCAAGATTTCGTCAAATTTATGTTCAATATTTTAGGTCAATTTATTTTGAGATTTTACCTTATTTATTTTCAAGATTTGACCCAATTCACGTCCAAGATTTCGTCAAATTTATGTCCAAGATTTCATCAAATTTACGTCAAAGATTTCGTCAAATTTATGTCCCAGATTTCATCAAATTTACGTCAAAGATTTCGTCAAATTTATGTTCAATATTTTAGGTCAATTTATTTTGAGATTTTACCTTATTTATTTTAAAGATTTGACCCAATTCACGTCCAAGATTTCGTCAAATTTATGTTCAATATTTTAGGTCAATTTATTTTGAGATTGTACCTTATTTATTTTCAAGATTTGACCCAATTCACGTCCAAGATTTCGTCAAATTTATGTCCAAGATTTCATCAAATTTACGTCAAAGATTTCGTCAAATTTATGTTCAATATTTTAGGTCAATTTATTTTGAGATTGTACCTTATTTATTTTCAAGATTTGACCCAATTCACGTCCAAGATTTCGTCAAATTTATGTCCAAGATTTCATCAAATTTACGTCAAAGATTTCGTCAAATTTATGTCCAAGATTTCATCAAATTCACGTCAAAGATTTCGTCAAATTTACGTCCAAGATTTCGTCAAATTTACGTCCAAGATTTCGTCAAATTTATGTTTAAGATTTCGTCAAATTTATGTTCAATATTTTAGGTCAATTTAATTTGAGATTTTACCTTATTTATTTTCAAGACTTGATCCAATTCACGTCCAAGATTTCGTCAAATTTATGTCCAAGATTTCATCAAATTTACGTCAAAGATTTCGTCAAATTTATGTTCAATATTTTAGGTCAATTTATTTTGAGATTGTACCTTATTTATTTTCAAGATTTGACCCAATTCACGTCCAAGATTTCGTCAAATTTATGTTCAATATTTTAGGTCAATTTAATTTGAGATTTTACCTTATTTATTTTCAAGACTTGATCCAATTCACGTCCAAGATTTCGTCAAATTTATGTCCAAGATTTCATCAAATTTACGTCAAAGATTTCGTCAAATTTATGTCCAATATTTTAGGTCAATTTATTTTGAGATTGTACCTTATTTATTTTCAAGATTTGACCCAATTCACGTCCAAGATTTCGTCAAATTTATGTCCAAGATTTCATCAAATTTACGTCAAAGATTTCGTCAAATTTATGTTCAATATTTTAGGTCAATTTATTTTGAGATTGTACCTTATTTATTTTCAAGATTTGACCCAATTCACGTCCAAGATTTCGTCAAATTTATGTCCAAGATTTCATCAAATTTACGTCAAAGATTTCGTCAAATTTATGTCCAAGATTTCATCAAATTCACGTCAAAGATTTCGTCAAATTTACGTCCAAGATTTCGTCAAATTTACGTCCAAGATTTCGTCAAATTTATGTTTAAGATTTCGTCAAATTTATGTTCAATATTTTAGGTCAATTTAATTTGAGATTTTACCTTATTTATTTTCAAGACTTGATCCAATTCACGTCCAAGATTTCGTCAAATTTATGTCCAAGATTTCGTCAAATTTACGTCCAAGATTTCGTCAAATTTATGTTCAATATTTTAGGTCAATTTATTTTGAGATTGTACCTTATTTATTTTCAAGATTTGACCCAATTCACGTCCAAGATTTCGTCAAATTTATGTCCAAGATTTCATCAAATTCACGTCAAAGATTTCGTCAAATTTATGTCCAAGATTTCATCAAATTCACGTCAAATTTATGTTTAAGATTTCGTCAAATTTATGTTCAATATTTTAAGTCAATTTATTTTGAGATTTTACCTTATTTATTTTCAAGATTTGACCCAATTCACGTCCAAGATTTCGTCAAATTTATGTTTAAGATTTCGTCAAATTTACGTCCAAGATTTCGTCAAATTTATGTTCAATATTTTAGGTCAATTTTAGGTCAATTTATTTTGAGATATTACCTTATTTATTTTCAAGATTTGACCCAATTTTTAAGTGAAATCCCTATCACTTATTTGTTGTTACTTTTAACAGCAGCCTTTAAATAGGGAACACATTTTAATCAAATGATAATTTGTGCGTTCAAGCAGGAAAGTGTACTTTTCTTGCGTCATGGTTTGTTACCGCTGGGGAACAAATACGTTATTTAATTCTTCGAGCCTCGCCATTTGAAGCTGTAAATATTTCGTATAAATGTATTTAAATGTAATTGGTTTAGTTTCAAGAGATGAATTTTCAATACTCGTACCAGCGTACTAGATTTCGCCCGAAAATTTCGGCTAATTGCGGGTGTCATAGACCCACTTTACGTGGTTGCCTTTGCGGGGTGAGCTTTCTCAAATTAATACACTAATCATTAGTAATGTTCTTGTAGACCTTGAATGGTGCTTTATGACACAACTTATTAACAGGTTCCCTGACCACAGTGGTTTATTTAATTATTATTATTATTTAATTAAATATTCAGTTAATTGTTTTTTGATGGCACCACATAGACAAATGATCATGTTATAGACCACCATAAATTATCCGGTATACATTATTTCCTGGAAACCTGCTAAAGAAAATCTTCGAATTGTTTTTAAATAACATTCATTTAACTCTAATTTTCTGGTAATTCCATAAATTATAATTTTTTGGTAATTCCATAAATTATAATTTTTTGGTAATTCCATAAATTATAATTTTTTGGTAATTCCATAAATTATAATTTTTTGGTAATTCCATAAATTATAATTTTTTGGTAATTCCATAAATTATAATTTTCTGGTAATTCCATAAATGATAATTTTTTGGTAATTCCATAAATTATAATTTTCTGGTAATTCCATAAATGATAATTTTCTGGTAATTCCATAAATGATGATTTTCTGGTAATTCCATAAATGATGATTTTTTGGTAATTCCATAAATTATAATTTTCTGGTAATTCCATAAATTATAATTTTTTGGTAATTCCATAAATTATAATTTTTTGGTAATTCCATAAATTATAATTTTCTGGTAATTCCATAAATTATAATTTTCTGGTAATTCCATAAATTATAATTTTCTGGTAATTCCATAAATGATAATTTTCTGGTAATTTCATAAATTATAATTTTCTGGTAATTCCATAAATTATAATTTTCTGGTAATTTCATAAATTATAATTTTCTGGTAATTCCATAAAATATAATCTTCGTGTAGTTCTATAAATTCTAATGCTCGTGTAGTTCAATGAATTCAAATGCTCGTGTAGTTCCATAAATTCTAATCTTCGTGTAATTCCTTAAATTATAATCTTCATGTAATTCCATAAATTCTAAACTTCGTGTAATTCCATAAATTATAATCTTCGTGTAGTTTCTTAATTTTAAACTTCGTGTAGTTCCATAAATTCAAATGCTCGTGTAGTTCCATAAATTCTAATCTTCGTGTAATTCCTTAAATTATAATCTTCATGTAATTCCATAAATTCTAAACTTCGTGTAATTCCATAAATTATAATCTTCGTGTAGTTTCCTAAATTATAATGCTCGTGTAGTTCCATAAATTCTAATGTTCGTGTAGTTCTATAAATTCTAATGCTCGAGTAGTTGCATAAATTCAAATGCTCGTGTAATTCCATAAATTCAAATGCTCGTGTAATTCCATAAATTTTAATTTCCTTGTAGCTCGATAAATTATAATTTATGTGTAATTCGATAATTTATAACCTTCGTGTAACTCGATAATATATAATCGTGTAACTCGATAATTTGTAGACTCAAGAAAATCAAAATACCATTTACGACAGCCAAATAAAATTCCTTAAGAATAGTGGTATAATTAGTTATTCTTCGGAAATCATTTATAACCGGAAATTATTATGCCTACAATTATTTATCCCCAACTAGTTTCTCGTTACCCCATGATTCGAGTTTTAAATTAAGAATTTTTCCTTTTTAAAGTTCTAATATGTTTTAGGATCGCGTCTAAGAATTCATCTTCTTAATATCTGAACGTGATATGAATTAATGGTTTTGGAGGGACCTTTAGAACATAATTGGATCTTAATAATATGCAAATGAAAAAAAAGTATTTTGAAGAATTCATCGTTCAAATTGGCTTAAAACTAGTTTTCCCGCCACAAATATACTTAGATTAGGTAGATAAAGATTGCATCACCAAAGGTAACAATATGCTAATGTGCTGCGTTTAAAATGATACATTTTCCTGCGAACTGTACTAAGCAGAGTGCTATCATCTCCTACCCCCCCCCCCCCCCCCATAGTTACAGAAAAATATACACAGGGTTGCACAAAATTTTAAGATTCCAATTCCCTGTTTTCCCCTGACCATTTTAAGAGATTTTCCCTGACTTTTCAGGCCAAAGTTTTTATTTTATACTTTACTTTTATCCGAAGTTAATAAATTTAAATGAACTTATATTTCAGTAAAAAGATTATTGCAATGTTGTAAAAATTAGCTAAACTTTCAAGGAAATCAATGATAATCATTAAATTTGTCATAAATTTAGAGTAAAATTACCTTCAAAGAGTGTCAAGATAAAATTGAATTCCCTGACTTTTTACAAATTCTTAAAATTCCATGACTTTTTATGCCTATTTTTAAATTCCCTAATTTTTCCCTGACGTGTGGCAACCCTTATTACAATTTTAGAACTTGCTAATGATTGTAATCATGCAGTGGACGCTTTTGCGCATAGGCGGTCTCGGCAAATGCCTAGGGCCTCGCGCAAGGCCGATCAACGTGTCAAGTTGAAATTCACATTGATAGATGACTTAGTTTTCAGTATGGTTTATAAAAATTTGATCCAGATATGATCAAAATTGAATATATTAAATGGGATAAAATAAAAATTTAGTTAATTCTTGACAAACAATTGTCTTAAATCTTGCGCAAATTTTATAGGATTACCATATTTTTGATGAAAATTTTAACAAATCGCACTGGATCAGAATATTTCGATTCCAAATTTGCTAAATCTTTCTGGATTAAAACTATTTTGGATCAAAGTTCGATCCATAAATATTTGATCCTTTTCCAGATTTGATTGGATCCAATATTAATACTATGTCCAAAATTTTATTAAGTAAAGGATTATGAATATTTGATCCTTTTCCAGATTTGGTTGGATCCAATATTAATACTATGTCCAAAATTTTATTAAGTAAAGGATTATGAACTCGCGTTTTTAGAACTTAACATATTTGCCTAGGGCAACCCATAAAGCCGCTACTGAGGGTAATAAACCAGATTTTCCTCCTATTTATTGATACGAAGCCAAACGCCAATTTATTCTAAAATTGAAATACCCACAATTAAAAACTTGGCTAGTAAAGTAACTTATGCAATCCTCCAGATAATTAAATATCAGTTAATGGGTACAAGCAACAAAATTGAAAAATACACATTTTGTCTTAAAACTAATAGGCCTTTCTATAAAGAAGTAACATTGGCCTTCTGGTTTTGATGATGCTGCTGCGTCACGGGTGACGTATCGATGACGTTGTACTACGAAAAGCCCTGGACATAAGAGTAAATTCGACGAGGCAACCTGTTTTTAAGTATAAACTGAACTGAACTTCTACGTATTTCGTGACGAATGAGCTACGTCAAAACAACTTCAGCACGCGAAGCTTATTTGATAGAAAAGCCTTTTAATCAAAGCCTAAAATATAAAGTTATTGAGATTTTTTAGGATAATCGCTTAATTTCAAACGTACTATTAACAGAAGTAAATGAGCGTTGGTTTCCAGAACGTCCTTGGGATGAATTTAGTGATATTTTCTTAGAACACTAAAGTGCTATTAACAGAAGTAAATGAATGGGAGTTGTCAGGTATTTTTCTCACGTTACTGCTACTTTAATTTCCGTTTTCAAATTTGGCGCGCTACGAAACAGTGGAAGACAACGCTTTACTATCGCCATCTAGCGGTTTCTTATCCGAAAAGAAAGGAAAATATCTAGTGCATTTGGCGGAAAGATACTAGCACGAATATATGGTAAATCGTCGGCGGGAATTTCGAATTTGGCCTGTTTACGTGGTTTTTCGTTCAATATAAAACTTAAGACTTAAGTGAAATTATAATGTAAAAACTTAGATTTACCCCGATGCCAGCGCTATGGTGGCGGCTTTCGGAACCTTGTCCACTCAAACTATACTACGTGATAAATTTCAAGAGCTCAGTGCTGATCATGATCAATATATTAAATCGCAGTATGAAACTTAAATTTTTTAGTTTAAACTTAGTTAAAGTTTACTATAGTTAACGATTTAAAAAATGGAGGGAAATATTTTGCCACATTAAAAACTGCGAAGGTACTGGTTTCATTTTTATTGCTCAGGTCAGGATTTCTCAAATGGCGATTTCGACCTTGGAAATGATTATCTAGAAAATATACTGAAAGTAAAAAATCTACTATATATGTATTTCTGAATGTCGGTCTGTCTGTCTGTTTGTCGGTTGGTCTGTTTGTCTGTCTCGCTATAGGCGTCCGCACCGTTCCACCTAGCGCACCAAACTTCGCTTAATCGCGATTTAATCAAGTTAATCGCGATTTAACCAGCTTAATCGTGATTTAATCAGCTTAATCGTTATTTAATCGACTTAATCACTAACTCGATCTAATCATGATTTAATCCATTTAATAATAATCATGATTTAATTGGATTTAATCGATCAAGGGTGCAATCTATAACATAAGTTTTCCTGACTTTCTAAAGTTTATCAAAAACCTCTTTAGCCATTTTATCATCCACTAAGCTAGAAGTAACGCCTACAGCAGAAAGAGAATTGGTTGTTTCAGTCTTTTACATACCTAAATTCGATCAGCATCTCGTCTAGCGGCTAAAACGAGAAAATTACCATAGTCTACTCACTTTAGATAGCTGCTTAAATTTAATATAGTAGGATAGGAATAATTCACCTTATACTACAAAAGTTTTAAATGTATCTCACTGGTTTAACTTGTAAAACTAGAAAATAATTGTTTAGAAATTTCGCTTTACATGATCTCTTAGCTTTGCATCTAGGCATCACGGGACGAATCCAGGTAAAAAAATCCACGATAAAAAAAGTTAAAGGGGAACGGTCAAGCTTTAACCAGTTAGATAGCCCTATAGCCCATTAAAAACTAAAATTTATGGCAAAAACCGCATAAAAAAATATTGAGTGGTTAATTTTTAATAAAATAAAGAAATTTCGGGAAATCGAAAAGCGCGCGTCCGCCGCGACACCTGGTGAGAAGTCGGTGAGACAGAAAAACAACGTAAAAGCGCACGCCGCTGAAGACGCAAAAAATTTGTTTTGCACGCGCGGCGCGTTCCAGTTATAAGAGACCTAAGCCTAAATTGCGCGATTTTAAAAGTTAGGATAGTTCGCAAATCGCTCATACGGGGTTAAGGGCGCTGGCGTCAGCCCCTAAGATGGCGGCGAAAATTCAAACCCTAACACCTGGCGTTATTTTTCGTTTCAACTTTTTGGGCCAAAAGCTATTTTTTCAAGACAAAAAAAGGTACGTGTTAGTATATTGAACGTCTTGTTAATCTTTTGATAGGGAAATAAGGCCATATTTACAAAAGCTTGGCCGTTCCCTTTTAAGGTAAAAGCATGTAGGCATCACGGGACGAACCAAGGTAAAAAACCTGTATTAAAAAAAATCCAAAAAGTAGAAATAAAATTCAAAATTGTAATGGTCCTACTCTGTACGCGTGATTCTAATTTCTGAAGATTTTCGATCAGCTTCCAAATCGACGGGTCACTCTGGCCTACCAAATTTTGAAAACCATTGTTCCATCTTTCTCAAACGTTGTTTGCGCGTGACGTGTCGGTAGTTCCACTGGAAAATTTGGCTGTTTCCTACGAGCTAAAAATATTAGGCCTAACTTAGTTCGCGTATTATATCGCGCACGTGGTTAATACATCTTGGGTGGAAATCTTTCCAATATCAGACACGGTGGCGCTGTAAGCGGCGCTGCTCGGTTAGAACTAGGGATGCACTGATATATCGGCTTTTTTTTTAAATATCGGTATCGGCTTAATCGAAGCCGATATTGACCGATACCGGTATTCGAAAAATATTTGCAGGAAAAACCTTTAAAATACTCCATTAACTACCTAATGATATTATTTTATTGCCACAACCTGACATTTACCCTTAAAATGCTTGGCTTTAGTCTATTTTTTAATTTTTAAGTAACTTGCCGGTTGTATCAACACTGGATGCAGGTGCCGATAGATATGTTTCCATAAAATCCAGCTATGTTGTTTTCCCCTCCGACAAAAATTGCCCCCTCAGTCTTTGATGGGAGTTCAGTTCAGTACGTTCAAGTTCTAAAACCGTTGGCACGACTCAAATTAATGTACGTCAACAAGCTGGCAAACATGTTTCACGAAAAATCAATAAAAACCCAAGACTACCAACAGTTACATGTCCCTTCCTAGAGAATACCACCTCCTAGGCAGTTCTGAAAACACCTATACTGTTAAGAATAGATGACTTTGTTAATATCGGCCGATATTCGTGGCCGATATATCGGTCGGCCGATAAATAGGCTGTAAAACTAACCAGACTATTTAGTTTTCGGCGTTGTCATTTGGAAACGTTCGCCGTCCCTTTCATTATTTATCGTTCGGGTGAAAGTCGTAAATCACTGAAGCGAAAGCGACCTTGGTAGTAAACAGAGTTAGAAATGTGCTCTGCCGTTCCTAATAACCCTTAATTATCTATATAAGGTTACGAGGGGTAGGGGGTTACCGTGACGCTCTCCACATAAAATAGTGTATTAAATAATATTTACTAATCGGCGAATGAGGTTTCGTCACCTGTCGCGAAGGTGTAACCAGTTTTAGCCGGTTTTCGATTAAAATTTTAGTGGTTAGGCGTTTCTCGGAATGTATAACAGGCTTTTCTCGGAACGGATAGCATCGGAGGAAGCTCTTGCTGCTAGTTTGGCAACCACCCCGGGGTATCCATTAAAAAGGTTTTACATAGAAAACATTACTTATTTTTACGGTAAAAATTGTCACGCTTGGGAAGAAATCGTATATAATGGAAAGTCCTGTTAGTTTGTCGCAATTAGATCCATTGTTAAATTGATCGGTTGTTATTACAGTGTTAGGATAAACCCAGAATTTTGTGGATTTTTTTGAAAATAACACAATAAAATCCACAATTCTGGCCTTAACCCTAAAAAATCTACAAAATGGTTTTTATAGCAAAAACAAACTACAAATTTATATGAAAACCACTAACAATGTAAAACAAATCCCAGAAATGTGTTGTTAATTTAACCTAACATATATTCTTTCCTTTTTCTCACTCATATGATCTCAATGTGGTGCATTATATTCTGGATTCCCATTACTTTTGTATCTAATCCGAAGTCTGTATATAAGTCGGCAACGGCTTCACAGATGTTTACTGTTCAATAAATAAATAAATAAAGACGTAATATCGATAGTATGACAATTTTTTACGAATATGTTTTGAGAACCAGATTTTTGTAGTAGAATTTTAGTCCTTCGCCGAATTTTAGTTCAATTTACTTTCGCTCATCTAAATGTTTATAGATCTGATTATGGGATCTGATAATTAAACCTTAAGCAGTTTTCCACTCGAAATAAAGCTAGGTTTTCAAAGGCCCTTAAACCTATAGAAGCAACAAACGCAAGGGGAACGCAGCTAGACTTTAAACACGCTAACGCAGTGTTGTGTACAAATTTCATTGGACGAGCCTTTATGCAGAACATTTTACGGAAAGGGGGAAGACAATTTCCGATTTTCCCCTTCCCAAAGCCTCTAACCAATGAAAAATTTGCACAAGAAAATGCACGACTTTTGACGGGTTGCGTTCTCCTTGTGTGGGATGCTCAGTGCTGTGGTTGTATACAAAGAAAAATCTATTTTTTATCCATTTAAATAATTGTTTTTCACTAAAACAATAAGATTTATAATTTTTAGGCCTTATATAAAGAAAAACGTTTTTCTTAAAATTATTTTAAAATCTGAGACACACTGACTGAATTCTGAATCCCAGTTAATTTATTCGTGGGTTCCAATATAGGCCGATACGCGGTATTTGAAGTACTAGACCAAAATAATTCTGGTGAAATTAAGTCCTGAAAATTTCCAAAATCCGAAATTTCGAAAAATTCCTTATTTTACCCTTTTTCACTCTGTTCCAAAATGAAATCCCTTTTAGGTCGGAAAATCCCTAAAAAGGGATAAAATCTCTCAAAGTGGAAGCACTGTGTGGTTGTTGCTCCTAGCCTAAACAGTGAAAAGAAAGCTGAGCTTTTAGCGTTCTGCAAAATGAGTCTATGGGAATTTAAAAAGGCCACAGAAACGCACCGGCTGAAGCTCAGATTTGTTATGTTAACCGTCTTCGGAAACGCTGTTGATTTACTTAAACACTGAAAATGTTACAAATAGCACTAAGAAAAATCCAGAAAATGTTAGGAAGAACGCTAAGAAAAAAACTGAAATTGTTACAAAGAACACTAAGAAAAATAAAAATAAATTACGAAAAACGCTAAGAAAAAACTGAAAGTGTTACGAAGAACACTAAGAAAAATCCAAAAAAAATTACGAAAAACGCTAAGAAAAAACTGAAAGTGTTACAAAGAACACTAAGAAAAGTCCAGAAAATTTTACGAAGAACGCTAAGAAAAATACTGAAAATGTTACAAAGAATACTAAGAAAAATACAGAAAATTTAGGAAGAACGCTAAGAAAAAACTGTTAATGTTAAAAAGAACACTAAGAAAAATCCAAAAAATTACGAAAAACGCTAAGAAAAAACTGAAAGTGTTACAAAGAACACTAAGAAAAATCAAAAAAATTACGAAAAACGCTAAGAAGAAATTGAAAATGTTACAAAGAACACTAAGAAAAATACAGAAAATTTAGGAAGAACGCTAAGAAAAAACTGTTAATGTGACAAAGAATACTTTGAAAAACCTTGAAAACTTTACAAAGAACGCTAAGAAAAATCCAGAAAACGTTACGAAGAATACTAAGAAAACCTTGAAAACTTTACGAAGAACACTAAGAAAAAATCAGGATATATCTTTAAATTCTAGATTTAATAAAAAAAAAAGGAGTTAAATTGAAATCCAACGTTTTGTGGTCCCACCCAACGTATATGATTGTAGGGGGTACACGTTAGCAATATTATTACGATTAACTTCACCTGCACAGTTTCCTAGCTCGCACTAGCACCGATCTATTGAGAAGGCAGTTTCGCAAAACCAACTTTTTTGTTATCCCACCCTCCAATTTAATTTCATTTAAAATTGATCGAGCTGTCGAAATTACAGACTATAGTAATCCGTGAAACTGGTTTAAAATTACCATGTTTTCCCACTGTTAGGTAGGGCGCAATATCCTCCGAGCAGGGTCATCCAGCGGAAATTTCGTTTTCGTTGTCATTGAAAATAGTTAACACGTGAACCTAAATGTTTTGAGGGTACGCTAGCCTTGGCTTTGTCAAATTCACAAAACTATTTTCGATAGCATTTCAATTAACGTCCTTGGATTACTATCATTTATTTAGAATTTTTTTCCTTTTTCGATAAAAAATCAAGTTGACCGTTTATACATGTATAGTATTGTATATTGTTTGGTTGGTGTTATAAATTTTATCACCGTAGTGACCGTACGAGTTTCTTATACCAGGAAGTTTAGGGCTTTTAGCCTTTCACAGACAGTTAAGAACTTATGAAATATTTATGAAGATGGACGTATCCCTTTTTCATATACGGTTGAACGCGCTTTTTTACACACAATCCCTAAGCGATTTGTGTATACTAAGATAGCGTACCACGTAGCCGTGGCCGCCGCCGATGCCGCTGCCGCCGAAACTTACATAACTCTTCAACAATTAGGTCTAGAAGGGTCAATGATAAGTGAATCGACAGAAAATATCAGATCCTCAATAGCCCAATATTCATTTTTCGCTAGGGGGCCCACAAGTTGTTCTTTTGCCCATTTTAGTGATTTTGGCGATTTTAGACTTTAAATCTACATATTTTTTTAAATAAAGACCGACTTGGTTTTGTAAATTATAAAGTTAGTGCTGATCATTTTGGAATGACGTTTACGGTTTCATTGGGAAATTTTAATTTTAGCTGAGATTTCTGACCACTTCGCGGGACCCCACCACCCTCGTACGCATTATTGTCATATTTGAATTTCTTACCAATTGATACAGGCGCCATCTAACCTTATTTCCAAAACTCAAAAAATTCAGTGTGTCAAAAAATTACTATAAATTAATACGTTCGCGTTTTGCTACCTTATTCCCAAAACCAGGTAACTCGAAAAATTCGGTTTGTCCTAACATATATTTAATTTAACGTGTTAGCGTTTCGCTTCCTTATTTCCAAACTCGAAAAATTCATTTTCGATCAAATTACTCTTGGGTTTATTAAGTTAATGTACAAGATGATTGAAAATCTGTTCAAATTTAAATTTAATATTTAAAATATATTTCATAGATCGGGTGTACTTAAATGTCCGTGACATCTTGTTGGTATCTGTATTTCTAGGTTTTATTTTAGTTGGTGTAAGTTATCTGACCTGAAGCTAATGCGGAACTATTAGAGGAAGAGGTCTAGAAATCTTTGGGTGATCTGGTAATCGTAATTAAATTATTGAAAAATAATCATTATTAAAGTAATTTTTTCACGATGCAATCATTTTGGTCATGGTACAATCATTTTAATCACGATTATATCACTATAATCTCGATGCAATCATTTTAATCACCATGCAATCATTTTAATCACGATTATATCACTATAATCTCGATGCAATCATTTTAATCACCATGCAATCATTTTAATCACGATACCATCAGTTTAATCTCAATGCAATCATTTTAATCACGATGCAATCATTTTAATCACGATGCAATCATTTTAATCACGATTTTATCGTTTTAATCACGATGCAATCATTTTAATCACGATGCAATCATTTTAATCACGATTCTATCATTTTAATCACCATACAATCATTTTAATCACCATGCAATCATTTTAATCACGATACCATCAGTTTAATCTCGATACAATCATTTTAATCACGATGCAATTATTTTAATCACGATTCTATCATTTTAATCACCATGCAATCATTTTAATTTCTATGCAATCATTTTAATTTCGATGCAATCATTTTAATTTCGATGCAATCATTTTAATTTCGATGCAATCATTTTAATTTCGATGCAATCATTTTAATTTCGATGCAATCAATGTTAGGTTAGGTTAGTAATGTCCAAACCTGACATTGTTATGCAATGTTTAATTTTGGTTCAATGCATTGTGATTTTTGTAAAAATGAATATAAGATACAGAATCAGTGTAGTTGCTAATTTGTATGTGCCATAAAACGTTGAATTAAATTATTTTATTTAATTGCATATTAGATTCCTAGTAGATTTATTGTAGGATTTGGTCGAATGGGAAGACAAACTATAATAGTTTACAGCTAAGAGAGGGGCCTATGGTGACTGGTCTCAATGGAAACCGGGAGGGTGGTCTAAAATTCAAACCATTTCGCGCGTAGCTACTAAATAGGTAGCCATTTTTTTTAGTAATCTCATCGAAGCGACAAAACGTACGAAAATTAGATTTATGCTTTAAAATTTTTAAATTAATATCGTTATGGGCCCTAAAAAAACCACAGATACGATTTTAAACCCGGGTTATTTAAATCAGATAGCAAAGGACGACAGAAATATCTAAGAAAATAATTTAGCCAAGTATATAAAATTAGGCCTTTGTGGTGATCCCTTTTACAATTACCTTCGCTATCGAATAAAATGACAATTTTCGGTCACCCTTTCTAATTGAACTATACTCGAACAATTTTTAACAAGGCAGTTAACCCCTTTTAACGTGAAACTAATTTCTTAATCATTTAAAATCATTAAAATCCGCAAACAGACGATTGGAACTGTTAACCCTCGCGTTTTACTAAGAAATCTACACCAGCAAAATGGCGTTATTGTACGGTTCATTCTTGCTCAAATTACAAATATTACATATTTATTCCTGGTGCATATATCTATACTTGGAACTGCGTATTATGTTTTGGAACTCTGAAGTGTGAACACCGAACTAAATAGTTTAATTGTGTGCGAGTATTATTTTCCGACATCTTGGAAAATGGTCGGTACAAAAACCTTGTATTTTTCACAAAGTTCTTCAAAAATTGCTACGATGTGAGCTCTATTCGCAACCGAAAACTATGGGTACGCCCTCTTTTAGCGACAAGCGAAAACAGTAAGAGGTGGCGTATAAGCAGACGTTACTGACAATCAAAGTTTTAAAACCGACTAGGAAATTTATGAAAAGTTGTTATTCCCCTTTGGAGTTACTTTTTTTAGTATTAGAATACAATACAGAAAAGCATAGACTTCCAGATTTACGTATTTTCGACTCTAGCAGACGCTACACACCCAAGCAGTGGCGAGAAAACTTCAGCACCGCAGGTTCATCTAGAACCATTTCGGTCGCGAATACTAAAATATTTCAGTATCTACGGCCATTTTTGGCCGCCATATTGGGAAATGTTCGCCTTGTCATTTGTAGCTCCATCAATAATGATAATGTAAATTATATTGCATTTGAAAAACGTACTTGCTCCATCGGTTATAATTGATAACAACCTACAATCAATAGGCTCAAGTTTCTATATTGTTTCCCTAATTGACAATAGACAGTTTCACCTAGGAGCAACAAACACAGCACCCCACACAAGGAGAACGCAACCCGTCAAAAGTCGTGCATTTTCTAGAGTACAGTTTTCATTGGTTAGACGCTTTAGCGCCTGCTGCCGTCGGAAGGGGGAAATTCGGAAATTGTCTTCCCCCCGCCCGTAAAACGTTCAGCGTAAAGGCTCGTCCAAAAAAAATTAGTACACAACACTGCGTTAGCGTGTTTAGAGTCTAGCTGCGTTCTCCTTGTGTTTGTTGCTTTTAGGTTTCAGCAGCCCATAAAAATGACGAACGTCATAAATCAAATTACATTAACATTTGAAGAATACAAGGTTGTCCAAGCAATCATTTTCCAATATGGCGACCAAATAATATTCGCAGATAATGAAAGATTTCAGTTTACTTTACATGTGTTCTAATTTTCATTATATTTGAACACCATCGTTGTTCAAATATGATCAAAAGACGTTGATGGCGGCCATTTTCCAATATGGCGTCAGCCGCGACGCTCTAGAGACTAGAGTTTAGGACTTTTAATATATATTATTTTTCTGGGTTCAAGACTATCTGTGTGCCTCGCTGTGTGCCAATTTTCATCTTAATAGTAAAACGTTAGGGGTCAAATCCTAAAGATCCTGGGCGGTTTTACTTCCAGTGGTGTAGCTAGATGGGTGGCACCCGGTGCGGATATCATGGTGTGCTACTTACTAGTCAAAACGTGTAAAAATGTTTTTTCGAATTTCTCTGGTATGTGTAAGTTTTTATTTTTTTCACGGTCGGGTTTCATCCAACAAAAACGGCCCCAAACGGGTGGCACCCAGTGCGAGCCACCCCCTCCACCCCCCTAGCTGTGCCACTGTTAACTTCTGATGTAATAATGTAGACCCTAAAAGATATTTGTGGAAACTTGCTTCAGAGATGGTCAACAAACAAATTGACATAGAATTTTAAAACGCTATATTTTCAGCATATCTCACAACAAGGAATTTACATTCTGATTCTAGCTAGGTTCCTGGAAACAAGGACGTTAGCTTTGTTTTAAGCCTCGAGTCATTCCTTTTTTTTCAAATGTATCACGGAAAAGCTACCTTTCCATCCTTACGAAACTTTCTACGCATACGCAGTATTTTGCAACGTTCAATTTAGCTAAATTTTATTTTAATAAACATGTTCTTCATGTGGTACAAATAATTTCTACTTTATTAGTTGTAACCAGTGGTTACCTAACCACTAAAGTTTATTTGCGGCCAAAGGTTAAAACAGTGGACATGTTGAGAAATAGGAAGGGCTTTCTGACGTCATATGAAAGTTACAGATGGCCCATCTTCTCTGATTTATGCAACCAAGGTTAGGTTAGGTTAGGTTATGTTAGATCTAAGATGCAACAAAGCTTATGCTCTTACAGTCAATCATATAGAGTAGTAGCACTCCTTAGCTTTGGCCATTACTCTATTGGGAAATGTTCCAAGGAGAAAGTACTCCACGTCTCGTCGGTTGCGTGATTGACTTTACTGAAACCAGCTCAGCCCTTTTAACCAAATGTAAAACCTGTTGTAACGTTACGTCATCAGCGACCTCACAGAGCAACCCACCGAAGGATAAGGAACCGTGATCAGACAAGGCTCAAATATAA
Organism: Leiobunum rupestre; assembly: GCF_980474605.1. Taxonomy (NCBI): domain Eukaryota; kingdom Metazoa; phylum Arthropoda; class Arachnida; order Opiliones; family Sclerosomatidae; genus Leiobunum; species Leiobunum rupestre. The sequence continues at coordinate 49,015,843 of NC_143386.1, read as the reverse complement.
GTTTTTAGGGACAAGATATCCTTTCACAGGTCGAGTAACGACTAACAAGAAGTCTTACCAGACGAAGGCTTCGACTGGTAAGACTTCTTGTTAGTTGTTGAAAGGTGCATACAACAACACACAAAATAGAGTTAAAAGTTGATTTTTTTAGTAGAAATCTACTATAAATAAAATCATTTATATCTAACCGGTAAGATTTTTGTTTCACCATAAGCAATTTATGAATCCTTTATTGTATTTACCAGGTATGGATACACATTCGCCAACCAGTCGGTTTGCTGATAGGTCTCGGGTGCCAGTTCCTGCTTATGCCCCTGGCCGGATTTTGCCTGATCAAAGCGACGCAATTGGACGGGCTGCTGGCGACGGGGGTCCTGGTCACTGCGTGCAGTGCTGGCGGCGTCACCTCAAACATGTTCACCTATTTCGCCGAGGGAGACGTGTCCTTGAGGTGCGAACCGACATATTTCTTACTTTTTCCGGTCTATTTTTAAGGAGAGGCTAGCGTCAGTTTCAAACTGTGCTATTTGTGCCATCTCTATCAGGGGCGTAGGAACCGGGTGCAGGAGGGTAATACCATAAGCCTATAACCTCTAAGTTTGAAATGCGCATAGCGCCCTTTGTACCACCACTGGACGGGCGAAAAAGAAGAAATCAGGCGATAGTATCGGCACCTGGTAGAGATAAATTGAAGCTTCTTCCTTCCCCCTTTCTCTCTCTACGCACCTCTCTCTTACCAAAGCAGCTGGCATCATGCATTGCGGGACGCGTTACGTTTCTCTTTAGTAGGGTGGATTTAGCGCTGTACTTTCGCCAGTCGTTTGCTTGAACCTACACTGCCTTTCGATTCAAACTTAGGGTTGATAGGCTTATGGTAATACCCCTCCCTATAATTTTTCTGGGAGAGGTAACTCATGTTATTGCCCCCTCCAACTTGTTGGTCAGTTGAAATCTTCAAAAGGCTCCAATTCTCATTTTAAAAGCATATAAAGCCTAAAAACCTCAACTGTGTTTAAATTTCAGTCTTTTCCCGCCAATTTACATAGTAGTAAACAGTACACATGCATTTGGAGAAGCTACACACCATTAAAAATTCAAAACCATTCTGCAGACCCCTTTTCGTTTCTCTTTGCGCCCTCCAACTTCTAGAACGTTCCTACGCCCCTGATCTCTATGTATCGCGCGTAGTTTAAATTTTGGTCAAAAGAGTCGTCGCCTCGAAAGTGTGAAAGCTGCCTGCTCATTTAAAATTATCTCGATACAACAGCTGAATGTTTCAACTAGGAGCAACAAACACGTAAGGAGAACGCAGCTAGCCTTTAAACACGCTAACGCGGTGTTGTGTACGAATTTCATTGGACGAACTTTTACGCTGAACGTTTTACGGAAAGGGGGAAGACAATTTCCGAATTTTCCCCTTCCGACGGCAGCAGGTGCTAAAGCGTCTAACCAATGAAAACTGTACAAAAGAAAATGCACGACTTTTGACGGGTTGCGTTCTCCTTGTCTGGGGTGTTGTGTTTGTTGCTCCTATATGTTTCAGCCTAGAAACATTTATCCAAATGTCGTCAGCTATTAAGTCATACATTAAGATGACAGTAGGCGCTATTTTTTCAACCTATACTAATACCCCAAACTACATATAAGGAATTATATAATCAAATTATTTTACGGTAGCAATGAAATTATTTTGTTTTTTAAATATTTTTAATAATATCCTAATATTTGGTATTAAATAAATAAAAAATAATATGATAAGATTCAATTGATCGTTGTCTGCAGCTTTTATTCAGGCCATAGCCCTGTAATTAAAAGATAATTCATAGCCGATTATAGAGTTTGTGCTGCTGTGACTGGTTTGTCTATGGTTTCTCTTTATACTGCCAAAGCTGAGAATTTTCTATGCATAGATCTGGCAGCATTTTTCAACAGGGGCAAGACAGTCCGAGATAGGTTTATTTAAGCGCCTATTATAATTTTTATCGGAACGAAAATTATATTAGTTCCAAAAGCGGTCGTTAGATGGCGAGACGAGACACAGTGATGTATTCAGCTGTATGTGCTCCCTTTGTAACCCCCACAGTAGAATACACTATGCGTGGATAAATCTACGCTTGTGACGAACGGGTTGCAATTCGTTATTCGGAAAAGCTGACCTCTTCGTAAAAAAATACTGCGTCTTGTATTGATTATTTGATTATCTTACAATACATTAGGGTCGTAGCTGATTGCACCCCTACCAAAGCGAATTAAAGAGCCTATCGGTAACGTTTAGCTTAACATGATATTACCGAACGGCGTTTTCCTTACATCCTACTTCTCTCGTGTTTCACGGCTGTTGATTTTAAAGCCCCGAATATCTAATTCCAGCATTACCATGACTGTATTCTCGACCGTGGTCGCTCTGGGGATGATGCCCTTGAACTTGTGGATGTACGGTCGTAGTTTGGAAACAAAAGAAGTGATCATCCCGTACGTGAAAATCATCATTTCTTTGGTTGCCGTCACGGCACCCGTGGCCATTGGCTTGCTAATTAACTGGAAAGCCAAGAAAATTGCTCCATACATAACTAAGGTTAGACCCTAAGCCTAAATCCTAATGGTATACGTGTATACACTTGGAATCTCTAAGGCTTCATTGTCACCGCGCGAGCAATGCGCCTGAAGAAACGGACGCGTAACCAAATGACTCAGAAAATATACCTTGGTTCGCCCTCCCACTGAAGATCTTGGATAATTTTAACGTTCTTCACATTTATCGGGTTTCACTTATATTCACTTATTTAGATGGTATGTGAATAATTATTCAAGCAGTTTCGTAGCTAGGGGCAGCCCTCCCCGGATGCCACCCGTTTGGGTGTGATTTGGGGGTGACACCTGACCGTGCAAAACAAAAACTTACACAAACCTGAGACTAGTAAGTAGAACACCATGATAACCGCTCCGGGTGTCACCCATGCTAGCTACGCCACTGTATTCAAGCTAGGAGCAACATAGAACGCAGCATAGCTTTAAACACTCTAACGCAGTGCTGTGTTCAAATTTCATTGGACGAGCCTTAACGCTGAACGTTTTAAGGGGGGGGAAGACAATTTCTGAATTTTCCCCTTCCGACGGCAGCAGGCGATTAAGCGTCTAACCAATGAAAACTGTACACAAGAAAATGCACGACTTTTGACGGGTTGCGTTCTCCTTGTGTGGGGTGCTGTGTTTTTCGCTCCTAGATTCAAGACTTAATTTCTACGCATTTAGCCCAAATAAATAAATCCCTTCCTGTTTCTAACGTAGCTTGCGTCCGTTTCCATGGTAACGCATATAGGTCAGCCATGACAATAAGACGACCATGGAGGTCACGTGTTTATTACGCGGGATCGTGTGGTGTTTTGCCTCGTGATCTTTGACGTGAAATTAATGTCATGGCGGCCGATCTTCTCGTCCACCCCAGTCGTCATTAAACATTCCAAGTGTATATATGTATAATTTCCTGTTTAGGCTATAATGTTCTGAACTTTCTACTTTCAATTTCCTTTTTAGACTAATGTTCTGAACTTTCTAATGTCAATTTCCTTTTTAGACTAATGTTCTGAACTTTCTACTTTCAATTTCCTTTTTAGACTAATGTTCTGAACTTTCTACTTTCAATTTCCTGTTTAGAACAAGGTTCTGAACTTTCTACTTTCAACTTCCTGTTTAGAACAATGTTCTGAACTTCCTACTTTAAATTTCCTGTTTATACTAAGGTTCTGAACTTTCTACTTTAAATTTCCTGTGTTTACTAAAGCTCTGAGCTTGCTACTTTAAATTTCCTGTTTATACTAATAAGGTTCTGAACTTTCTACTTTAAATTTCCTGTGTTTACTAAGGCTCTGAACTTTCTACTTTCAATTTCCTTTTTGACTAATGTTCTGAACTTTCTACTTTCAATTTCCTTTTTAGACTAATGTTCTGAACTTTCTACTTTAAATTTCCTTGTTAGACTAATGTTCTGAACTTTCTACTTTCATTTTCCTTTTTAGACTAATGTTCTGAACTTTCTACTTTCAATTTCCTTTTTAGACTAATGTTCTGAAATTTCTACTTTTATCCATTTACATTCAATATTTTTTCATTCATTACAGGCTGGAAGTTGGGCTGGCGTAGCTTTTATCATTATTGTCCAGAGTATGGACATCTTCATTTTCCCAGATCTCTTCGACAACATTCCGATATCGGTATACGTAGCCAACGTCCTATTACCAGTTATAGGAGTTACGTGTGGTTACTTAATCTGTTGGTTGTTCAAAAGGCCCCCACCCGTTCGGAAAACGGTGGCTATCGAATCGGGTGTTCAAAACGTGGGCATCGCCTTAACCATTGTATCCTTGTCTTTCAAGTTTCACGTAAGTCACTATTTTGGTTTATTCATAATCATAGCGTTTGCTCAAGAATGTATTTATTTATACTCAGGGAGAATGAATATGTCGAGACTATCGACGGACACGTTGAGCCCCTAACCCCGTCACGCTAAGGGGGGGGAGGAAAAAAGGAGGCGGTCTTATTTTTTGCGTCCTCGCAGCAGCGTCGAAAAACGTAATTTTTAAGAACCAATGAGATTGCAGTATTATTTGATTTTATTAAAGCGGAGGAGCAAACGGGGGGGGGGGCAACGGGTGGAATTGGAGAAACGCTAAAAATAATCTCGACATATTCATTCTCCCTGAGTATAAATAAATACATTCTTGATTTGCTTATTGAATTTTTAATAATTGTTTTTGTATTCTAATTGTTTCAGGATCAAAAAAGAGTATTGGTGTTTCCGTGGCTGTACGCTTTTACCATGACTGGCGTTTGCGTAATCATTGCTTTGGCTTATCAAGTTTATAAGAAATATGTTGATTCCGATGATGGCGCTTCGCAACAAAGTGAATTGAAAAAACCTGCCCAAAATGGTAAACTTTCTAAACGGGGTCTTAAAGGGGCTTCAAAAGTTCGGTGGCAAAATGTGTATAAAGTCAGTAAAGTGCGAAATTTACGGTTGGCTCTGCCCGCCTCTGCCAAGGCCGAGTGAGGGGTTGGGGGGGATGAAAAGCATGCTCAATTTTCTTTTTTTTTTGCCACCGAACTTTGGAATCCCTTTAAAGGGAGTATAACCTTTTCAGGAATTTGGGGCAATACGTAATTCCCTCCCCTCATTTTTCTAACCACGTGTTATACGTAGTGTGAAATACAATGTTTTTTTAGGCATTATCCCACTAAAAGTATCTCCGCTTTGGTAGTGCTTTAATTTATCATATCTACTAGAACGCCTTTCGTGAATCTAAAACCACGTACCTCATTATTAAGAAAGTATATTTGAATAAATATCCAAACTATAATGAAAATAATTAATTTATAGCTCGGATATTGTTGTTTATATGTTAATTAAGGGTGCATTTAAAATATAAACCATAAATATGGAACAATAAAGGTTTCAAGTGAGGAAACCTCTTCAGGGCGGGCACGCTACCTCTAATAGAAGAATTGGGGGTTTCTATTATCGTTCTAGACTAGCGCCATGAGCGAGAAAAGAGAGAAGCTATGGTGCACCCTACCAAACAAGGAGGGTTATACTCCCTTTAACAAAATTGAATATATTAAATATGTATTTTTTTAATTTAGGTACATCTAAGCATAATTTGAACGGAGTTGACAATCTCGCGCTCAAAATCGAAGATCTTGAAAGAGGAAAATCAAAAAATGACCTAGCTACATCGCCGAAAATGTAGTTTCCAAAATTTTCAGCTTTTCTGAACTCTTCAGTACTCTTGGGAAAACTACCCCTCTAGTGCTGAGAAACAGTGATACGAATAAAGACTGTTTTTACCATTCCCTAGGGCAGGGGTGAACAAATGGGCGATCTTTACTAAAATGCCATTTCGACCTTCAAAATAGTGACCTTTTAAATTGGAAATCCTCCGCCCTACGGTCAATTTTTACGATATTTGTTTAAATAGACAAGTGTTTTTTGTTGTTATTGCCTTTATTTTTTTATTTTATTTAAATTTTCTTTGTTTTATATGAAAATAAATGTTGGTTTTGTAGAAAAATGTTTTAAAAGTTTTACCTTTTCAAATTGAGAGCTGTTTACGAAGAAAGAAGTTGGAAAGCTGTGGCCGTCTAACGTTGATAATAATATGCTAAAATACGCGAATAAGTAGATTAGTCCATAATGAAAAGGGATAAAAAAGAAATTTAAAAACTTACAAATAGCTCGTACCAATAGGTCTTCGAGCAAACAAAAAGACGCGAAACTCGGACCAAATAGATCTTCGAGTGAAAAACTAAATTTAATAAATTAAAATAGCCAGAAATTCCAACGGTAGACCGGTTTCGTCCTATTTGGGACTCATCAGTACCGCGCGGGAAATTAAATTTCAAATTTGTATAGGGTTTAGCATTTTTATCCCTTTTCATTATGGACTAATCTACTTATTTGCTCGAAGACCTATTGCTACGAGCTATTTGTAAGTTTTTAAATTTCTTCAAATTTGTTTAGGGTTTAGCTTTTTTATCCCTTTTCATTATCTACTTATTCGCGTATTTTATCATCCTTTGAAATGCAGTCCATAGCCGTGGTTCCTTTTAAATTAATAATATGCTAGCTGCTTAGGCCACCGACTCTGTATCGTTTTCTATTGAGTTCCTTGGACCTAGGAAGCTTGCACTCACTTGTCAGTGCGGAGCCATGGATGGTGCTGGGAACATTTTGTTCAATTGCCCATCACAGTAACGTGTTGAATACTAGGCGATTTCTAATTCTCATTTTCAGGTCACATAGAAACACGTAGCAACCAACGCTAGAAGAGCTGGATTTTCGTCTGGACTCTTTGTGACTTATCATTATCCAACGGTTTATGAACTTCTTACGTTAGCCGCAAAGCGGCTGGGCTGTAAAGTGAAAAGGCTAATTATCTCGCTAAAATAACCGCAATTCTCCAGAAAAATTGATGGGTGTCCTGAGGCCACTTTGCGAAAAGCTCTTCGGACCTGATTTTACTTCAGTGTGATTGTTTCTTACTTTGTGTAACTTTCAATATTCGCTTCCACATAAGTACATGTATGTCATATAAACATAATAATGAAACCTTGGGTACGTTCAGCAGCGCTCATCGGACTCACCGATTACTAATCGCTGACATCGGTTTCCTACTGTACGCTTTTTCTGTTTTGACGTCACGATGGTCATCGGTTACTCACCGAAGTCATCGGCTGGAAGAACCGGTTTTGCCGATGACTGACGTCATTACTGACATAAAACTACTGTACATTCAACGGCATTTTAGAAACCAAATGACAGAATAAAAGCGCGTTCAACAACTTACGACGTCAGTATGACGAAAAAGCTCATCGCTTAACGAAAAAGCTCATTGGATGATGAAAAAGCTCATCAGTTGACGAAAAAGCTCATCGGTTGATGAAAAAGCTCATCAGTTGACGAAAAAGCTCATCGGTTGACGAAAAAGCTCACCGGTTGGCGAAAAAGCTCATCGGTTGACGAAAAAGCTCACCGGTTGGCGAAAAAGCTCATCGGTTGACGAAAAAGCTCACCGGTTGGCGAAAAAGCTCACCGGTTGGCGAAAAAGCTCATCGGTAGACGAAAAAGCTCATCGGTTGACGAAAAAGCTCATCGGTTGACGAAAAAGCTCATTGGTTGACGAAAAAGCTCATTGGTTGAAAATATAAAACTATCGGGTTTTTTTTTCGTTGACTGTTCAAGGGATATGACGTAAATAACTCTGTGACGAAAAACGCGTCATCAACTTTATAGAAGGGAAACGGAAGTTAATGGAGCAGATTTGAAAACGCACAGAATTCCTCGCATGTGTCTCTCTTTGACATTTTATAGTTCAGCCCGTGCCCCGCGATCACGAGGTTTTGTTTCTATCATAAACCTTTCAATAGCACAAGGATTGTAATACATTTCCGTTTTTGGGTCCACTTAAAGGGGCTCCAAAGTTCGGTGGCAAAAAAATGAAAATTGAGCTTTTCATTCCCCCCAACCCCTCATTCGGCCTTGGCGGAGGCGAGCAGAGTCAACCGTAATTTTCGCACTTTACTGACTTTACACACATTTTGCCACCGAACTTTGGAGCCCCTTTAATTTTTGTGTGTGCCGTGTGAAACAAGGTAGACCTATCTGAGAGCGAATGTCAAGCAAGTCGAGATACGTGATTTTGGAAAGAAATTCAAAATTAGAATACTCGAGTTTTTCGACATTATTCTGCTTATTTTTAATGTTGCTTTCACTTTCATTTTAGTATATTTCAACTATTTAATTACTATTGCAATAATTATAGATATAACACTAAAAAGGTTTTTTTTATCAAAATGAGGGTTTTTGATTTTCTGGACTTTGGCTCTCAGATAGGTGATTCTGAAATATAATATTGACAAATACACGTATAATATTGACAAATACACGTATAATATTGACAAATACACGTATAATATTGACAAATACACGTATGATATTGACAAATACACGTATTATATTGACAAATACACTTATAATATTGACAAATACACGTATAATATTGACAAATACACGTATAATATTGACAAATACAAGTATAATATTGACGCGCTATGAAAATGATAAAAGAACCGCAGGCTCAAATACTTTAACCTAGGAGCAACAAACACAGCTGAGCACCCCACATAAGGACAACGCAACCCGTCAAAGGACGTGCATTTTCTTGTGTAAATTTTTCATTGGTTAGAAGCTTTAGCGCCTGCTGCCGTCGGAAGGGGAAAATTCGTAAATTGTCTTCCCCCTTTCCGTAAAACGTTCAGCGTAAAGGCTCGTCCAATGAAATTTGTACACAACACTATGGCACGCCATCCTGGTCAAAATTAAGTTGAAATATAGGGTGATGGTTTGGAAATATAGGGTGATCTTTTGGAAATATAGGGTGATCTTTTGGAAATATAGGGTGATGGTTTGGAAATATAGGGTGATGGTTTGGAAATATAGGGTGATCTTTTGGAAATATAGGGTGATGGTTTGGAAATATAAGGCGATCTTTTGGAAATATAGGGTGATCCTTTTTGAATATATAGGGTTATCTTTAGTAAATATAGGTGATATTTTGGAAAAATAGACCCTCGTCCAGGAGGGTCGCATTCCCCGATTTCATGATAAGTGAGCGGTAGCACTGCAAATAATAGTTTTAAAGCAAAAGCGAGAGATGGTGATAGCGACGCTATCGCCATCTCTCGCTTTTGCTTTAAAACATCACCCTATATTTTCAAAAGATCACCCTATATTTTCAAAAGATCACCTTATATTTTCAAAAGATCACCTTATATTTTCAAAAGATCACCTTATATTTTCAAAAGATCACCCTATATTTTCAAAAGATCATATTATATTTTCAAAAGATCACCTTATATTTCCAAAACATCACCCTATATTTCCAAACCATCACCCTATATTTCCAAAACATCACCCTATATTTCCAAACCATCACCCTATATTTCCAAACCATCACCCTATATTTTCAAAACATCACCTTATATTTACAAAACATCACCTTATATTTCCAAACCATCACCCTATATTTCCAAAACATCACCCTATATTTTCAAAACATCACCTTATATTTCCAAAACATCACCTTATATTTCCAAACCATCACCTTATATTTCCAAACCATCACCCTATATTTCCAAACCATCACAATATATTTCAACTTAATTTTGACCAGGATGGCGTGCCATAGTTTTGTCCTGGATGGCGTGCCATATAGCTGCGTTCTCCTTGTGTTTGTTGCTCCTAGCTTTAACCACGCGACAGACATTAACCAAAAGATAAGACCAACTATCTTTTTATATAGAAATGTTATGCAGAGGCATATTTATGAGTAATAATTTTACATATTGTTCCAATGTTCGGATTGTGTTAAATTTAAATTGGTGTAAAGGCTTATTTTATCTATAAATACTTATCTTTCCCTTGTTATTCTGATCGCACCTTCCAAACACGTATAAAAACGCGTAAAATATGGACTTGGGCCGCTTTTACGGGGGAAAGGAATTTGAAACAATAAAGTTGTATGGTGTGTAGTACATTTTGAATGCCGCCTGTAGAGAAAATAATGGGGATTGTGGGAGGAGAATCGTAAAAGAGTGTTTGAAAGTCACAGTGCTAAAACTCTCTAGTAACGACAGGACGTTTGGATTTTCCTAAAAAGCACAAACGCTTGGTCCCATCCATCTACCGAAACAATTAGTAATTAATTTGCGCAATTGAGTAGGTAAAGCATCGTGCAGCCTAGGAGCAACAAACACAACACCCCACACAAGGAGAACGCAACCCGTCAAAAGTCGTGGATTTTCTTGTGTACATTTTTCATTGGCTACACGCTTTAGCGCCTGCTGCCGTCGGAAGGGGAAAAAGCGGTAATTGTCTCCCCCCCCCGTCCGTAAAACGTTCAGCGTAAAGGCTCTTGACGCTCGTCCAATGAAATTCGTACACAGCCCTTCGTTAGCGTGTTTAAAGGCTAGCTGCGTTCTCCTTGTGTTTGTTGCTCCTAGGTGCAGCTAACTCGGAGAATACTTTTGGTCTGCCCCTTGAGTAGCTTCGGTAATTTGTACTTCAAATTTCGTGTAATTTTCAGTTTTTTTTGTAATGAATATTCTTTTCAATTACTGTTGTAATTTGGAATGTATTTTTGTGTAGCAGCATCTGTGTTCATTAAAACGCGCCTTGTATTAATACAAGGTCCAAGGTCGCACTGTTTGGTGGTATGTCAAAAATTGACAAATTAGTCTTTGTCGATGCATAGACAGTATATGTCCCTACTGTCTATGGTCGATGTTCCGAGCTTCCCAAACTGCCTAATGATGGGTTCCATTTAAGCTTTATTCGGAGCGCTCCCGGATCGGTTTTCATTTTCCATTTCAAATTTAGAGTACATTTCCAGAGAACGGGGCACTCTTAGTTCGGAAAAAAATAATCATGAATACACAAAACATCGAAACACTCGTAAACTTGTGCTTCTATAATTATATAGTTTGTGCATGGTGTGTCATTTTTATTTTTCTAACAGGCGTGGCAAGATATTTACTTAATTTTTCGATGTCACCGTAATCGCTAATATTTATATTCTTCTACTCTTTGGATTTAAAGAATTTTCATTAAGTATTTAACTAGAGTATTTCATTTAAGTAATATTAAACAAAAATTATGTAAAAACGTACGAGTTTTTAGGCTCTTAATTTCCTTTGTAAATGCTCCATGCTGATTCGCTGATTATCAGTAAACTTTCTTCGTCGCACGAATATTTTTCTTTTCGCGCGAACCGCCGGTAGACACCATGGCCGATGAACAGGGCCAGTTCGATGCTTTACTTTTAAATTTTCTAAATCCCGATAATGAAATTCGAACCAAATCAGAGGTAAGTAGCTTAGATATTTGCATTATATATTTTAAAAATAGACAATTTCTGTGTTGAGTGTAATACCAACTTAAAGAAAAATCACGTTATTATCTAAGACTTGGTCTCTCGCTGTATCTAAATAAAAGATAGCATGTGTTTAAAGCATGAGGCTAGAGCATGATAATGATGTAACCGCGTTTTGTTAAGCAACATATTTTTGTATAACTATTTCATAAAGAATAATTTAATATAATAAATCTATTTGCAGCAAACGTTTGATACTATACCTGTTGAAAATAGAGTAGTTTTTCTCTTAAATAGTGTATGCAATGCAGTCAATGGAGAAGAGGTATGTAATTTCATTTCTAAGATTCATTTTGTGGGGTTGTTTGCTAATGTGTATTGTAACCCAGGTCCGACAAATGGCTGCTGTGTTATTACGGCGGCTTATATCCAATGAATTTGACGAATTTTTCAAGAAACTCAGTGAGGTAGCGCAAAATCAAATGAAAACGCAGCTCCTGTTAGCCATTCAACAAGATTGTAGTGTAAATCTAAGAAAAAAAGTAGCTGAGGCTGCCGCGGAATTTGCTAAACATCAAATTGGTAGATAGACTTCGTAATTTTTTTATATTTCAACAACAATGGAATTAAAATAAAATCGTTTTCCATTTAAGATGATGAAGCGAACAACTTATGGCCAGACTTTTTAAGGTTCCTTTTTGAGTGTGCCAATTCCCAAAATATGGTTTTAAAAGAGGTGGCTCTCCATATGTTTTCATGTGTTCCTGGTATCTTTGGTAACCAACAAAGCCGGTATATGAATGTAATAGAGCAAATGCTCTTACAAAGCTTGCAAGATCCTTCCAATCCACAGGTCTGTCACCTATAGAAAACTTTTGAACAGAATTTGTGTCAAATTAACCTTAAAATGGATAGGTACAACACACGGCAGTGAAAGCTACAACATCCTTTTTGGTCACTCATGAACGGGAAAATGGAGTTCAAAAGCAGTTATCTAGCTGTTTGCCTCCAATGTTGCAAGTTTTGTCTCAAACTATCGAGGCTCAAGATGATGATACGGTATTGAAAAATATTGTAGACTTAGCTGAATCCTGCCCAAGGTTTTTAAGAAGTCATCTAGAACCTCTTCTTTTTCTTATGACCAAAGTAAAGGTTTTCATTATGAGGGCTTAGTTCTTCAAGAAGATCATTAATCTATTTTTATTTGAAAAGACTGTAGCAGATACTAATGTTCCTGACACCTGGCGTCACTTATGTTTAGAAGTAATTGTTACGATGGCAGAAACGGCTCCTGCAACTATGAGGAAATTGGGTAGCAAGCACATTGCTACTGTTATTCCTTTGATTCTGAATATGATGGTCGATTTGGAAGAGGATCCTGATTGGTCAACAGCCGATGATATCAGTGAAGACGATAATGAAAGCAACCCTGTGATTGGCGAATCATCTTTAGACAGGCTTGCCTGTGCCATTGGAGGAAAAGTAGTCTTACCGCTGGTCATCAGGTGTTTACAGGATTTATTTGCTAGTCCAAATTGGACCCATCGTCACGCTGCGTTGATGGCCGTTTCTGCTATCGGTGAAGGTTGCCACTCTCAAATGGAATCCTTATTAACTGAAATTGTCTCTGGAGTCATGCCATATCTTCAAGATGCTGTAAGATATTAAGCTTTTTTTTATGTTTAAGAATTAAATTTAAGTATAAAATTATTTTGTAGCATCCGCGAGTACGTTACGCAGCCTGTAATGCTTTAGGCCAAATGGCAACAGATTTTTCACCCATTTTTGAAAAAAAGTTCCATGACAAAGTAAATTTTGGTAATCGTACCATTTATTTTGAACAAATTTTTACAACTGAACATTTTTACAGGTTATTCCGGGATTATTAGAATTATTAGGAAACAACAAAGAACCAAGGGTTCAAGCTCATGCTGGTGCTGCGTTGGTCAATTTCTTTGAAGAATGTCCCAAACCAGTTTTAGCACCTTATTTGGACAGTATTGTAGCGCAGTTAGAAACCGTTCTAACATGTAAATTTAAAGAGGTTTGTTATATTTTACATAGTGGTAAAAAGACTATTGTCCGAACACAATTTTTTATTTACAGTTAATAGATCGAGGTACTAAACTGGTTCTAGAACAAGTTGTAGTTACGTTAGCATCTGTAGCTGACACGGCAGAAGAGAAATTTGTTCAATACTATGACAGATTTATGCCATGTTTAAAATACGTGATACAAAACGCAACGACTCCAGAATTGCGTTTATTAAGAGGAAAAACTATCGAATGTGTTAGTCTTATCGGCTTAGCCGTAGGTAGAGACAAGTTTGTGAGTGACGCCAGCGATGTGATGGAAATGTTGCTTAAAACTCAAACAGAAGTTGGTATTTTAAGCGATGATGATCCCCAGGTGATAATTTTCAAATGAATGTTCCAAATGTGTATATTAATTTTTTTCTTTCCCTTCAAAGCTGGCTTATATGATATCGGCATGGGCAAGAATATGTAAAATTTTAGGGAAACAGTTTGAACCATATCTCCCTTATGTTATGGGGCCTGTTCTAAAAGCGGCAGCGTTAAAACCGGAAATTACACTACTCGATAGTAAGCTCCAAATGGTCTATTGCCTTTAATTTGGAAAAGCTTTATTTTTGTGTATCTTTTTTAGGTGATGACATGAAAATAGTCGAAAGCGACGATGATTGGCAATTTGTCAGTTTGGGTGAACAACAGAACTTTGGAATAAAAACAGCCGGTTTGGAAGAGAAAGCGACAGCTTGCCAAATGTTGGTTTGTTACGCGAGAGAACTCAAGGAAGGCTTTGCTAGCTACGCTGAAGAAGTTGTCAAACTGATGGTTCCCATGCTCAAGTTTTATTTCCACGACAATATCCTTCCATGAAAATTATTCCCATTTTGGTATTTTTTCAAGCAATATTTTTCCTTAATTATTAATACCTGTTAGGATTGCAGCTGCAGAATGTCTTCCGTATCTTCTTGAATGCGCAAAGATTAGGGGAGAAGAGTACGTTGCAAATATGTGGAGTTATATATGTCCAGAAATACTCGGTGCTTTAGATTCGGAGCCTGAGAAAGATGTTTTATCAGAGCATTTACACGCTTTTACCCAGGCATGGACTTACTGCATTGAAAATGTGTAAAATTTGGTCATAACTAAATTTAATTTTACCCTCAGTGTGTGGAAATTTTGGGTCGAACGGCACTGAATGAACAGTCAATGGCTGAATTAATTAGGATTCTTGACAATGGTATGAAGGAATACTTTGAACGTTCTCAAGAAAGACAAGAGAAGCGTAGAGATGAAGATTACGATGATCTTGTTGAAGAAGAGCTTTTAGATGAAGTAATTTGTTAATTTTTAGTACTTTTATTCTTATTACAATCTTATTGTAAATAGGATGATGAAGATGTATATTTATTGAGTAAAACAGCCGATGTCATTCATGGGGTTTTTTCTGTCTACAAAGAAGATTTTCTACCCTGCTTTGAACCTTTATTACCACATTTTGTTAGATTATTGGTAATTAATTCTTCACCGTGTAATTGAGGGTACGTTCAACAGCGCTCAACGGACTAACCGATTGCTATTAGTAATCGCTGACATTGGTTTACTACTGTTCCCTTTTTCGCATTTCCGGTTTGATGTCACGATGGTTATTGGTTGCTCACCGAAGTCAGCTTCTATAAATTAAACGCCATTGACTGAATAAAAGTGTTCAACAAGTTACGACGTCATTATGACGAAAAAGCTCGTCGGTTGAAAATTTTAAACCATCTGGTTTTTTGCCGTTGACTGTTACTGAACGTACCCTGATTTTTTTTTTAATTGAATTATTAATTTTGATTTCTAACAGGGCCCTGATAGACCTTGGTCTGACCATCAGTGGGCGTTATGTGTATTTGATGATCTGATAGAACATGGAGGCCCAGTGCGTAAAATTTTTCAAACTTATTTTTGGAATGGTGGTATTATTTATATATTTTATTCAGGGTTGTGGAAAATACCAGGAGTATTTCTTGAGACCGTTGCGAGACGCTTTAGGAAGTAAAAGTTCAGAAGTCAGACAAGCAGCTGCTTATGGAGTTGGTGTATTAGCTCAGTTTGGAGGAGATGTATTTGCTAAAGCTTGCGCGGATTTTGTTACACCTCTAATGGAAATGATAGCGCAACCAGATTCTCGTGAACCAGAAAACCTCAATGCCACTGAGAATGCTATCTCAGCAGTTACCAAAGTTTTGGAACATAACGCTTCGCAAATCTCTGTTCCCGCTATCTTACCTCATTGGCTTAGTTGGTTGCCTGTTTGGGAAGACGAGGATGAAGCTCCTCATGTTTATGGTTTTCTATGCACATTATTAGAACAGTAAGCCTTGCAACGAGTAATAAACAATTAATGTTATGATTATTTACCTTATCCATTTTATTAAATCTTTCTCCAGGAACAATCCAATCTTATTAGGAGCTGACAACTGCAATCTTCCTCGAATTGTTATGGTTATGGCAGAATCATTTGTTAGAGAGGCAATACCCGCTGATTCTGACGTTGGTAAAAGGATGATTGTGTTATTAGCCTTGTTAAAAGTAGGTTTCAAAGTTAAAATTGATTGAAACATAGTTTATACTCATTTTTTTTTTTTAGAATAATGAATCTGTTTTCAACGCATGCTTAAATCAACTTCCAACACAGCAGCAACGAGAAGTTTTACAAAAACTTTTGTCTTAGAATCTTTCGTTCTCTATTTTATCACATTTAAAAATATAAGGAAAAAAGTTCAATTGGACATTTGGAACTATGTATAATAAATAAATCAGTAGGAAAAAGCTTTAACCCATCTAATAGAACTTTTGCGTTATTTCTTTTGTTTAATAAATATCAAAATTTACAAATTTACTTTTATACAGATAAAAAAAATAATTATTCAAATTTGTTGAAGCTAAATTTATGCATTAAATTTTTTTCTTAAATATCAGTTGTGTCCAATTGGAGATTTAAATTTCTAAAATACCTAAAACATCGATGATATCCCGTATATAAACTCTTTAAAATCATACAAATTTTGTACATGATGTTTATTCCTGTACATGTACGTGTGTTATTAGACAAAAAGTTTTTAAAGGTAAAAAAAATGTTATGAATTATGCCAGTCTGTTATGAAACTGTGGGAGAAGTAAAAAAAAAAGTTTCCAATTTGAAAATAAATACTATTTTCACACAGACCACTTCTATTGTAGATACATATTTTTTATTGATATAACTCTTCTCAAAAGGAGGAGTAACCTGTTTTGTGTCATAATGAGGCTTTAGTTGTTCATATTCCAACTAAATCTACCCTTAATTAATGCCTCTCATTCCCTACTCTGTTCTCCGAGCAGCATATCAGCATTCAGAAAAAACAATTGTTTTTTATCAATGTTTTTATGTTTATGAAAATGGTTGCCTTCGCTAATGAACCTTTTTCACCGCCAGTTAAAAGAAGTTAATATTGCCAAAAATGTATTTAAAACATGTCAGCAATAACTGATTAAATCTGTAATAAGCTAAACTTACAACAACAGCGATTTAAAAAATAAACCAAGTTTTCAATAATTTTGTGGATTTTGTTACTAAACGTAAGAGTGAACGAATTTTGAAATTATGTTTTGAGAAAAGTTACTTGATATCTTAACAAATATGCTTTTTTATAAAAAAGATAGGCGGACAATCTTATTTAACTGCTTTTTTGACCATAACATAGTAGTTTAAAAAATATTTATTATAGTGGTATTTTCACGTGCAAAATCGTGGCAAAATGAATTTTAAAAGCTGTCAAAATGTATACGATTTTTCCGCGGCAAGTTCAAATTTTAAGCCTTTGTAGTTGCAAGTTTTCTTAAGACTTTAAAGGTATTTATATATTAACAATTTCAATACTATTCACAACGAGGAATTTAATTAAAGATGGGGGAAAATAACCGAAACTAAAGAAACATGAAATTTTAATGACCTATTTTCCTTTTGGATATCCTCATTTTTTCATTCTAAATTTTACCACCAGGCTAATTAAGGCGCTGCCATCACACATTTTCCTCATCTTTTTCTTGTAAGATTTTTTTGACTGTGAACTGTGTGCAAAAATTGCTCAGCGCTGTTGGTGATTAGAAACCGAGAGCCTGAAAGGTACTAGGCCTAAGAGACAATTAAAAGTTAACATCTATGTTGTTCCGCTTTAAATATTGTAAGGGATACTCTATTAAATGTGTTAAAATTATTCACATCGTAAACGGCTTATAATTTTGATAAATAAAGCCGTCATCATGAGTTTAAAACCGGGGAAAAAAGACACTAAAATGCGAATCCGAGCATTTCCAGTGAGTTTATGATAATTCATACAATGGTTATGTTTATTTTTCGTTTTGGTTATGTATTTGCTTATCTTGCAACTATTTTATGTAATAATATTTCCAAATATTACCTAGTCCTAAATATCCAATGCATACTTATCTTATTGGTGTTTTCAAACAACTTTTATTATAATCTACAAACAATTACGCTTACAAGTTTACACTACTCATAGCACTTCCCACCTTTAAATTCAGTTTTTCCTTTTGATATATCTGTATGGTGTCTTTAGATTGGTTGTGGGGTTTTTTTTTGGAGGCTATGAGCTTTCCAACGGTCTCTTGTAACTTCATGCATATTACAATTTATCTCGCCTTTACGCAGATGTCCATGGATGAGAAGTTTGTACAGAGTATCTGGACATTGTTACGCAATGCCATCCAAGAGATACAGAAGAAGAATAACAGTGGGCTCAGTTTTGAAGAGTTGTACCGTAATGCTTATACAATGGTTTTACATAAACACGGGGAAAGGCTTTATACAGGACTCAGGGAAGTTGTGACGAATCACTTAGAAAACAAAGTAAAATTGATTTCATATTAGAGTGTTAGGACATTTTTTCAAAATTATCTTTCAATCATTAGGTTAGAATAGATGTATTAACTGCTCTTCATAATAATTTTCTTCAAACCCTAAACCAAGCCTGGAACGATCATCAAACCAGTATGGTTATGATTCGAGACATTCTTATGTATATGGTATGATTTAATCATAGAAATTTACCTGATATTTTCTTGTAATTTATTTTATTTTTCTTGCAGGATCGAGTTTATGTCCAGCAAAATAGCGTGGACAACGTTTACAACTTAGGTTTGATAATCTTTCGTGATCAAGTTGTACGTTATGGATGCATTCGTGATCATTTGAGGGATACCTTACTCGATATGGTTATGAGAGAAAGGAGAGGAGAAGTAGTTGACAAGTTGGCCATTAAAAACGCTTGTCAAATGCTAATTGTTCTCGGCATAGACTCAAGGTCCATTTATGAAGAAGATTTTGAAAGACCGTTCCTTGCTCAGTCAGCGGAATTCTATAAAGTTGGTTCTTCAATCTAATTTGAAACCAAAACGCAAATGGCACTAACTTTCTTAACTTTGTAGATGGAAAGTCAAAAGTTCCTAGCGGAGAACAGTGCCTCGGTATATATAAAGAAAGTAGAACAAAGGATTAATGAGGAGGCTGAACGAGCTAAACTATATTTAGACGAATCAACAGAGGGCTTAATAGTTAAAGTAGTTGAGGAGGAATTAATCAGTAAACACATGAAAACTATAGTGGAAGTAATGGAATACAGATTTTTCTTTAAATATTTTTGAGTGTTAATGAAAACCACGCCTTTTATAGATGGAAAACAGTGGAGTGGTGCATATGCTTAAAAACCAGAAAACGGAAGACTTGGCTTGTATGTACAAGCTTTTTAGTCGCGTACCTGATGGGCTTAAAACAATGGCAGATTGCGTCAGTGCCTATTTGAAAGAACAAGGCAAAAATTTGGTTACGGAAGAAGAAGGTGGCAAGGGTGACGCCCTGACTTTTGTTCAGGTACGAGTATAAGCTCTAAACTATTAATCTAGAAAAGGTTAAATGTTTATTTCCTCTTAAAAACAGAGTCTCCTGGACTTGAAAGACCGATTTGATCACTTTTTGGTTAACTCATTCGGTAGTGATCGATTCTTTAAGCAAATGATTGCTAGTGATTTTGAGTATTTTTTAAACTTGAACCCAAAATCTCCCGAATATTTATCACTATTTATTGACGACAAGTTAAAGAAAGGTGTTAAAGGAATGACTGAAACTGAAATTGAACAAGTTCTGGATAAGACTATGGTTTTGTTTCGATATTTACAAGAAAAAGACGTTTTTGAACGTTACTATAAGCAGCATTTGGCCAAAAGGTTGCTTCTCAATAAGAGTGTTTCTGATGATTCAGAGAAGAACATGATCTCCAAGCTGAAAGTTAGTTGGGAATGTTAAAAAACTGAAATGCAGAAGCATTTTGATTAGGCGAAACTAACGGAATATCGTTTCAGACTGAATGCGGTTGTCAGTTTACGTCAAAGCTTGAAGGAATGTTTAAGGATATGTCCGTTTCTAATACCATGATGGAAGAATTTAAATCGCACGTCCAATCTTCACAGACAAAACTATACGGAGTTGATTTGAATGTTAGAGTGTTAACTACAGGGTTTTGGCCAACCCAAGCCGCTACCCCGAAATGCACTATCCCCATGGCACCCAGTAATGCTTTTGAAGCATTCAGAAGGTTAATTGTATTAATTTTCCCAATAAACAACGCAGGTTCTAAATAAAAGTTGTTTTTGCGCTCTATAGATTTTATTTGGCCAAACATAGTGGAAGACAACTTACGCTGCAGCCTCAACTTGGCTGGGCGGATCTAAATGCGGTTTTCTACGGTCCACGCAAAGAGGAACCTTCCGAAGCTAAAGACAGTGCTCCCTCTTCTTCAACCTGTTTACCATCTCCATCTTCTTCAACCGTTGGAAATGTGGGAGTAATGGCAGCCATCGGTGGAGTAGGAAATCCGACACCAACTGGTCCTCCTAGAAAACACATTATTCAAGTACATTATCCACTTAACCTTAAAGAATTTATTAACCAGGGAGATTTGTGGTTACATTAGGTCTCAACATACCAAATGTGTATCTTAATGCTGTTTAATACCCGCGATCGCATAAGCTACGAAGAAATATCCAGTGAAACTGATATTCCGGAAAAAGACCTCATTAGGGCGTTGCAATCCTTGGCCCTCGGTAAAGCTACTCAGCGTATTCTTATTAAAACGCCAAAGAGCAAAGAAATTGGTTAGTTATTATTCCAATTATCCCTTTTGATGTACTATTTTAATTAAATTCTAAATTTGTAGAACCAAGTCACATTTTCTCAGTGAATGACTCGTTTACATCGAGACTTCATAGAGTTAAGATTCAAGCGGGTACGTTAATAAAAAATTTAGATTGTACTGAGTGTAAATTATACCTATTTATTTAACAGTTGCAGCCAAAGGTGAATCGGAACCTGAAAGAAAAGAAACTAGGAGTAAAGTAGATGAGGACAGAAAACATGAATATCCTTTTTTTATTATTTTTAGGGGTGTTTTTTGGGTTTCAAGTAAAGTCCCAAGCCCTTGAAAATTGGTCTCATTTAGTCGCAAGCCTTTGAAAGTTGGTCTTATTTGAGTCGCGGGCCCTTAAACACATTTGAGTTATCAATTCTTCAATTTATCCCTATTAGGGATTAAAGCCATTTACACATAGATTTTCTATTTTTTAACTAATTACTAAATTATAAGTTTATCAAAAATATTAAAATTACTTGAGTTAAGGGAAACTTTCATCCCTAAACTTGGTCCAGTTTGAATAATTTCTAGGCCTTTGTAAAGGACTCTGGTACTTGTTGCAGTCCTATAAATAGCAGTTTCAAGTTTGAGTCAGAGTACTCACACACCTCTAATTATTTTTAATAGCTTAAGGAAGGGTCGCTGAGGGGTTAGAGGCGCCCTGGTTCTATTCCAGCTTATGACTTTTTAGTAACTTTCGTTATAGACCTAAACCTGCACTGTGGAAATTACCTCTGGCCTTTTTCAATGCGGGTTATAAATTGGATTATTATTATTATCTGGCAAAAAAAATTCAAAGTTTTCTTAACAAATATTCACGATTGAAGCGGCAATTGTCAGGATAATGAAAGCTAGAAAGAGAATGCAGCATACTGTTCTAGTTGCTGAAGTTACGGCTCAGTTAAAATCAAGATTCATCCCCAGTCCTGTCGTTATTAAGAAGAGAATTGAAAGTTTGATAGAACGCGAGTATCTAGCCAGAACAGAAGATAGGTGAGTGTAAAATTTGCATAGTTTGTTCAAGTGCTTTAGAATAATTTTTACTACGCAATTATGCCAAATTCATTTAATTTTTTTTTTCTATTTTACAGAAAAGTATACAATTACGTAGCTTAGAAAAATATAGTTCGGTTTCTTTATTCAAAATTCTACACTGGAAAAATGTGGCGATTCGTTTTGTGGGTTAGATTTAAATAAAAAAAAAAGCTAAAATTGACTCTTAAAGAGACATCAGCTGAAATTTACTTTTGAAAAGATATTTTCTGTTAGTGTTTTTTTAACTCCACAAAATTTTTATTTTGCAACGAGAAACTCCAAAAGAATTCACGCGGACTTTTTTTCTTAACGCGAAGTTAACATGTCTTAGAGAAATAATACATGTATATGACACTCTTTAAAAAAAATTCTTTCCCTAATTATAAAACTTTTAAAATAGTATAAAAAACATTAAAATTGCCTTAAAACGTTCTTAGACATTATTATTTGTAAGTTTTTTTTCCCCTTTCTCATATTTAGTAGTTAAATTGCATTGGTGAAACTGATAAATTGCCCGTTTGATTTCCCAGAAAATATTCTTAAAAATTAGAGGTCTTAAAATTCTTTTGCCAAGGGTTTATGACAATTTGGAAGGTCCTGTTTGTCATTTTATATGGATTGTCTCAGACTGTACAAAATTGTAAAATTCTACTCTTTGGTAGGATTTTCGTATGAGTAAAAAAAAACCCAAACTGTGATTTTACATTTCTCCCTTCTACCCCTAAAACAACAGGCGTTTTTTTTAAGAAAGAATATGTTTGACGATGCGAAGTTGGAAAGAAGTTTAAACCTTTATGCACATGTCAGTTTTTAAGTTATGTAAATAAAATTCACATTGTCAATATAATATTTAGTTTTATTTCAAGCATTCTATAACGAATGAGTCTACTTTTCACAAGTTTTTTTGCATAGCTATTATATACACTCGCTTGCCAAATGGGGATAAACTATTTGATTATAGTGACTTTATCATTGAATAGTCAAGTTTTAACATTCTGGTATATAAATTTATTCAATCCACTAAAATACAAAAAAAGTCGTTAAATTAATAAAATCTTTAAATTAAATTCACACATTTGTTTCCATAGGCACCATAGGAGCGGATTTCTTGGTAATTTTTACCAATCGTCATTGTCACTGTCTCGGTTATTCAAAGATG
This sequence comes from Leiobunum rupestre, assembly GCF_980474605.1. Taxonomy (NCBI): domain Eukaryota; kingdom Metazoa; phylum Arthropoda; class Arachnida; order Opiliones; family Sclerosomatidae; genus Leiobunum; species Leiobunum rupestre. Next base: position 48,992,970 of record NC_143386.1, on the reverse strand, counting down.
AGAAGAGTACGTCCTTAACTTTGGGCCTGGGATCTCGTTCAATATCAGTTTTAACAGCACCGGTTTCTCCCAACATCCATTCCAACACTAACAATAAAACAAAGCGGATTAATTTTAAGCTGTTAAGTACTATGGATTTAATTTTAAGTACCATCAATTTTAAGGTTCATTCCGTTAAAACTATCAGGGCCAATGAATTGTTTCAATAATTGACTATCTTTGTAAATGAAAATTGTTGGTAAATTTTTGTCAGGATAATTTGCGATGCATGTTGTCGATATGCTTCTTAAAAACTTTGTTGCAGGAAACTTTGGAGCCAGTTGGTTTAGGAATTCATTAATAAGTGAGCATAATGGTATCCTATTTTATATTAAATGGGTTATTTCAGTCTATTTTGTAAACATTTTGAGTAAATTTACCCGGATTTATACAGGTGTAAAACCACCCAAATGCCATCCCCAGCTTTGTTTACTTGAGAAACGTAATCTTCTGCTGAAATTTCCCTCACATCGCCATATCGATTCCTTACAGCTGATGCTTTCATTTCAGCAATTCTTTTCAACCTAAAAATTATAATCTTTAGCACGTACTTTAATGTACATCCTCATTCCCTCATTACCGGTATTCTAATAAAACACGTTCATCTCCTTCATCCTCAATTTCATCTAACTCATCCAAATTCATGTCATCCATTTCTTTTAAATAAATGAAGCAAGATTACTCACACTTTAAAGTTCAGATTCTTTAAAAGAACACAGACCTTTTCCACTCTTTCCCACATGATCATTAACGGTGTTATCAACCAGCTTTATAACATCTTCCTCGGTAATTTCAGCTTCTTTCTGAGGTATAACCCCTTTTTTCCTTAAAACATCATTCCATTCTGTATCCTCATTGGAATCCTGTAAATAATAATATCACATAAGTTGTCAACTTGACATTATTTCAAAAACTAGCCAAAGCACGTGTTTTAAGCCATTTAAGCCAAGGCTTAATATTATTTTGGTATTTTTAAGTGAAAGATACCGAGTAAACCAATGAATAAAAAAGTATTCATACCTGCATTTTTTATAATAATATTTTTTGTGGTTTCCTAAACTAAATTTAAAAAGTAATTAAATCAAAATTAAAAGTCGTCGAACTCGGAATTGATGATGGGCAGATAACAATGACGTTCACGACCCGCTCAGAGCTGCCAGATATAATTTTACCTTTACTGCCCAACAGCTCTTCAAAGGAGCCCAATTTCCAGCCCAATTATAAATAGGCCATATTTTGTAAACAAGCCCAAATTCTAGCCCAATTTGGCTAGAGTTTATTTTTTTAAAGGCGCGCTTTTCAAAATATTGGTGTTTGCGTTATGTTATAGTTTTAAGTATCATGGGAAATTTTATAGAAACTCCAATTTTTATTATTCGAAATATTTTTTTAAGTACAAATTAATCGAATTTTTGAAGAAAACTGTACATATATTGAGAGTAATACATTTGTTTTTGGTTTGTTTATCTATCTTCTTATCGCTGTTTGTATATACTTTAAATTTGTTGTCTAATTCTGTATGATGCACATGGTGTGAAGGCCTCCGCTGCCATATACACCAATAAAGTCTTTCTTATTTTTGAAAAAAAAAAATGACAGTTGGTTTTCAAAAAGGCATAAGGTATTTCATTTCACCGCGCGTCGATGGCGCCAAGTAAACTGCCCATCTCATGGCTTCCTACATTGACGAAAAGGGGGTGAGCACTCGCGGTCAACTTCGCCAGATACAATAGTGCCTCTATTTCTTTTATATCTCTATGGTTGTGCCCATAGAAATAGAAATTAGACTAGAAGCACTGCCCTTTCCGCCAATCCCAAGGGAAACAGGCGAGCTAGAAGGCTGACATTAGGGTGGAATCGCGATGTACGCGCCATCTGACAAACGCATTAAACATTGTCGCCATGGCTACGACGCGAATTTCGAAAGGGAAAAAAAAGACGATCCACTGCGCATCACGTCGTGCGCAGCTGTGGTCTTTTCGCGTTTAAATTTTTGCGTCTAAAAGCTTGGAAGAGAGAAGTATTCTGGAGTGGAAAAGTCGGGCGCCACCTGCGGCTTTGTAAAATTCCCATCATGCTCTTTTTGGTCGGAAGTCATCAAGCCAGAATGATGGCAGATAAAGCTGACGTCCGACCAAAAACCGGTTTAACCGGGGTAGTCTGGGTAATTCTAACAGCAAAAGGCGCGAAAGGACGTTCTTATTACCGCTTTGGGATTTTCCACTCCAGAATACTTCCCTACTCCAAGCTAAAAGAACCCGCAAAAATGGTTAAAAACTGCGCTTTTTCACATTGGAAGCAAATGCTGTACCTAAAGTTAAGTTAATTATGGACTTATCTACTTTTTCGCGTATTTTATCATCCAATGCTGTACCTACACAAGTAAAAATTACCCTATACATTCTGAAATAAAAAACTAACTGAAATATGAATAATTTCTTTATTAAAACAAGAATTTGAAAGAGCTCACAAAAATATATATTCCAGAACAAAGCATATTTACATCTTCTAGAGTATGCCAATTTATTGATTTTAGTATTTGTTATTTAGTTTCCCTATTTATCAGAGGTTATTTCAGAAAACTTACGGAAAAAGTGAACTACCGGAAACCACTCAATTTGACTTGACTAATACTGACGATAGTTTAAAAGACACTGAAACCAAGATTTTGGAATCTCATGTAGGCCACACTGAAATAATTAAAATTTAGTTAAACTGTGATGATTTGTGGTATTTCATACTTACAATGATTGCGGAAAGTTAACGTGTAACTTTAAGGGTGACACGGTAGATTTAGTAGATTCTTGAGATTTTTATGATTTTAATAAAGCTGTTTAAATAACTTAATATAATTGTAACCGATACCTGTTTCTATTTCCAGATAAATAAAAACAAGTTTTTAATACGTTGCCTACGATCTGTTTTATGTTATTCCACGTGACCATATTTACTTATTTAGTTTAAATTGTTTCTATGAGATGGCGTGACTATCGCGACTCCACTCTGATGGCAGCCTTCTAGCTGGTACGTCCCCGCCCAATCCAATCGTGCTTCTAGTCTAATTTCTATTTCTATGCTTGTAACGACCCGAGCTTGGAAGAAACGTTTTTCTTTTCCCATTAATTTATATAATTAAAATATCATAACCTAATGTTATGACATATTTAATTTAATTTTATTTTATTTTAATTAAATATGGTTATATAAAGAATTTCATTTTTGTTGTTTCATAACATTTCGCGTTAAATTGCCGAAAATTTTAATTTCGTTTTCAATATTTCAACTTTTGGTGCAGTAAAACGCGCGAAAACCAAATTTTTCAAAACTATAGTAAAAAGGTTTTAAATATATACTGAAATGATATTGTAATGTAGCCAGGCCCGTCACCATTTAAGAATTATAAGGCGAATTGAATTTAAAGTTGTACTCGTTTTAGCACCGAAATAAGCATTGCAATTACACAGCCGTCAAAATGAAATTAGGTCGAGAAAACTATCTTTGTCGTCGTTGTACCGGTGACACAAATGTAATCGTTCGTACGAAATATTTGAACCCGGCAGTTTCATATTTCAAACTGTTTAGCGACAAGTTAGACTTTCGTTTACATAGCGGGTTTGTTGCGTTATAAACCAAGAAAGCTCTAGCTAAACGTGTAACCTCAAAATAATGTAACGGCTACTATGCCTTCCAGAAGTTTATTTCCAATATTTGTAACCAATTTGTATAACCAAAGAAAAAGCGCCAGTGACGAAACTTCAAACTCCGGTACTTCCCGGGGAAATATACCTATTTGTATAACCAAAAGTGACATAATTACCAAAAGTGTGTCAATCAGACCTATTTCTTAATGAATGTTACGAGCGAAATACAAGTTGGGAGGGGAAAAGGGAAAGTATGCCTTGGGGAGGGAAGGAAGTTAAAACCCACAAATAACGCCTCGTAGTGAGGAACGGAGGAACTAACAAGGAGACTACCCGAGGTGTTACACACCGATTTTGTTCAAACTCGGAGGATTGGTAGACCTTCATGTAACTTGAAAAATCCTAAAGGGATTTTATTCAATGGGCAACGGGTTTGCCATGGCAACGAAAAATGTTTTTGACAACATAAAATAATATGGGATTTTGACCGATTTCCCTGTGAAAAAAATTAAAAAAATTGTTCAAAATGTGACCAATTTTGATTTTTTTCATCAATTTTGTTTATAATTTTGGTATTTTAATTTTTTTTTTTCAATTTTGTAAAATGTTTCACAGGGGGGAGACCCTTGGAATCGGTCAAAATCCCATGTTATTTTCAATGGGAAAATTTCCATTTTATGTTGTCAAAAACATTTTTCGTTGCCATGGCAAAACCGTTGCCCATTGAATAAAATCCCTTTAGGATATTTCAAGTTACATGAAGGTCTACCAATAATCCGAGTTTGAACAAAATCGGTGTGTAACACCTCGGGTAGTCTCCTTGTAAGTAGCACTGGTCAAAGTTAGTGTATTTTTTGATTTTTCGTCGTTCTGTGGAGATGCTATCGCCATCTACCTACGATATAATACCATAGATTAAAAAAAGATCCAGAAAGGCGACAATAAATAGTCTTTTATGTGGTCAATCTCGAGTCGAGTATTCATTAAACCTTTAGCATACGGGGATTGCCACACTTTTGGTAATTATGTCACTTTTGATATAACCAAGGAAAAAGCGCCAGTGACGAAACTCCGAATTAAGAAACTCGGTCTTTTGGCTAAGACCAAAGTGTAGTATCTTATATATAGTTCTTATATACTCGTCGAATTTTAGTTCATGTCTTGTTCAACTTGTTAAAATAATCCACGCGCTCTTTCATATTTCAGCGTAAAAGGCTCGCGCTTTTTTTATTTCAGGGAGCACGCGCAAAATCGCTCGAGCCCATTTACGCTAAAATATCAAGACGCGCGTGGAACTTTTAAACAAGTTGAATAAGACATAAATTATGCTAGCTATAGGAGCAACAAGCACATCACCTAACAGAAGGAGAACGCAACCCGTCAAAAGTCGTGGATTTTCTCGCGTACAGTTTTCATTGGTTAGACGCTTTAGCGCCTGCTGCCGTCTGAAGAGGAAAATTAGGAAATTGTCTTCCCACTTTCCGTAAAACGTTAAGCGTAAAGGTTCGTCCATTGAAATTTGTACACAACACTGTCTTAGTGTGTTTAAGGCTAGCTGCGTTCTCCTTGTGTTTGTTGCTCCTAGATTAAATTAATTCAATTACATAAAGTTGTTTTGCCGATCGTAACCGTCGAAAACCACAGTCCGGGTACCATGAGATAGTATACCAAATGTGGTCGACCTAAGTTGAAAACTGTAGATTCCTATAGCGGAAAACAAACTCATCTGGTTCATTGCGCTGGTAATCCCTTAAAATATCTGGGTCTTTGGTAAAGACGGCGTTATGAGGTTATTCAACGGTATATATTTTAATCAAATTCAAAATTCCAGTCTATCTTTTAAACGAACAATTTAGATGAACCCCTCTTACGCGGTCGTGTACATCTCTCAATTAGCAATTCTAATTACGTCCAATAAACCAAAGCATATGCGAAATATTTTTAGTTTCCGAAGAGACGACCCAGTTACCCGGGGTGGATAACGCGTCTCATTTTCTTTCTAAGGGTAATGTTTTCATTTTTGAGCAAACTATCGCTAGTAGACAAGCGAGGGGCAGGTCACTTCCATTTTGGGTGTGTCTTAATCATAGTAAAATGATCAAATCAGGGTTATCAAGATTAAAAAATCTAATCACGATTTAAACGCGATCTAATCTTTTTAATCAGGATTTAATCATTTTAATCATTTTATTCATGATTTAATCATTTTAATCACGATTTAATCATTTTAATCACGATTTAATCATTTTAATCACGATTTAATCATTATAATCGCGATTTAATCATTTTATTCACGATTCAATCATTTTAATCACGATTTAATCATTTTAATCACGATTTAATCATTTCAATCCCAATTTAATCAATTTAATCGCGATTTAATCATTTTATTCACGATTTCATTTTAATCACGATTTAATCATTTTAATCACGATTTAATCACTTCAATCACGATTTAATCATTTTAATCACGATTTAATCATATTTAAACATTCTAATCAGATTTAAACAATCTAATTATGATTAAATCAGATTTAAACAATCTAATCATGATTAAATCAGATTTAAACAATCTAATCATGATTAAATCAGATTTAAACATTATAATCATGATTAAACGTGATTTAATCAACATAATCGTGATTAAATTGAATTTAATCAAAATAATCACGATTAAATCGGATTAAATCTTTCGAGGGGTGCGTCGTTAATCAAGGAAGTGACCTTCCCCTCGCTAGTAGACCAATTTTGATTTCTCAAAAGAAGAAAATGTCCCCCTAGCGAGGCGCTGGCAAAGGCTACGTGTGACCACGCCTTAGTAGCAAGCGGACGCAAAAAAGCGACGAAGCCCGTAATGCAGTCTGTCTTGTGAATAGCTTTCAGTAAAACTTTTGCATGTGAAGAATAGGAAGTGTCACACTTATGTTACAATATTATACACTTATTTACTTAAGTCTACGAGCGCGGGCTACAATCGCCAGAGGAATATATAATTTTGACTAGCGAGCGCACGAAAAATATACTAATAAAACTGTCTTGTGATTAAAAAAAGCAAAATTTTAACAAGCTGGGCAAGACCGCTTTTAATTTTATAAAATCGGCTATTCAATAAATTACGTTACGAAAAATGCATTATCTTTTCAAAACTTATTGTTTACTTTTGACACAACCAAGAATGTATTTATTTATACTCAGGGAGAATGAATATGTCGAGACTACGACGGACACGTTGAGGCCCTAACACCGTCACGCTAAGGGGGGGGGGGGAGGAAAAAAGGAGGCGGTCTTATTTTTTGCGTCCTCGCAGCAGCGTTAAGCACGTCAAAAACGTAATTTTTAAGAACCAATGAGATTGCAGTATTATTTGATTTTATTAAAGCGGAGGAGCTTACCGCGGTCCCCAACGGGTGGAATTGGAGAAACGCTAAAAATAATCTCGACATATTCATCCTCCCTGAGTATGAATAAATACATTCTTGACACAACTAAGCCAGAAAATGTGACAAATAAATTTATAGCAATAATTTTCTGTTATTCTTATCCCATTTTCCCCGAAGATTTTCTCACGTGTTTTAAGAAACATTATTTTCTATAGCCCCAAAAATATTTTTTTTGTTCCTTTATTACAACGTTCTTGTTTGGCGTTTTCTGTTTGTTTGGTATTTCTCATATTGACGACATTAAAGGTTTTATTTTTTGCTAACACTGGCTCTTGCGATGTATAGATCTGCCCTCATCTCGGTGAGAACTGAAATGGGTTCAATCCACGGGGGTGTCACGAAATCTGGGCTAATTCTCTTCGCTTCCCACTGTGCCGGATCAACGAGGCGGTCAGCTCACGTACTGTCACTCGGACAGGAAGAAGATAAGGTCCTAATACCGAGCCTAATACTCTCGAAGTGAGCTATCCGTGTCAATTATAAGAGCATTCGTTTCGTCAAAGTCTACTGACTCTAACCAGAGAAGTTTCATTTCTTTATCAAGCTATTGTTATCCCACGGGTCAGTGCGAAAGGATGATAATAGAACTGATAGTTCGCTGGAAGGCCAACGGATCGACGATTCGCAACGATATCTCCTTAAGGCTAGTTCCCACTTGGCGAATTTTCGAGACGAATAAAATTTTCGCGCAACGAAAAAAGACGCGTTTTTTCGGTCGCTGGAGAAGCGGTTCTCACTTTAGCGCGAAAATTTAAAAACGCTGAAAACAACTCGTGCGGGTTTTTACTAATGTTTTAGGCCTAACGTAAAACATCAGTTCAAAATGAGCCAAATTTATGTTCCTGTTGATAATTTCAATAAATAAACGATTCTATTCGTAAGATAATTACCTTTACTTCAGTATCTTGGTCAAGTTGGCTGAGCCGCTTTTCTAAAGACCTAGGCTTAATAAGTGACGGACGGGAGCGGAATAGATCGAGGGAACGCGTTTTCTGATTGGCTGAAGCTTTTTATCGCCAAGGTGTGGACGTCAAAAAATAAAACATTCGCTAGATACCGCGGAGACGCGACTTTAGCGGCGAATTTGAAAAAAATCGCGAATTTTATTCGCGAGCGTCAATTTTCAGCGCGAAAATTGGTTTTATCTCTAAGTGGGAACTAGGCTTAAGACATTTCATCCTCCCAAATTCAACCGTATCATTTTCGAACTAAATATAGATGGGGATTTTTTTAAATAAACAATAGTACAGAGCTTAGCTGCTAAAGCGTGAAGGCTTCAACAGAACGAGGGATTCTTATACTTCAAAATAGTTTGCCTACAAACGTAAAAGTAACTTAACGACTATAAATTCTATAAGTAAGACACTTCATGTTATTTTAATGGTAGTTTTTTGAACGATACTCTTTTCGACACCCACTTAAATAAAAATTGTACTTCAGATTTCTGATTGCCAAAGATTTCCGTCAATTTATAAAGATTAATTTGGATTTTCAGTTATTTTATTATTTCCACGAAAGATTTCCTGATTTTTATTCAAAGCAATATGATTTCCTGATTTTTATTCAAAGCAATATGATTTCCTGATTTTTATTCAAAGCAATAGGATTTCCTGATTTTTATTCAAAGCAATATGATTTACTGATTTTTATTCAAAGCAATATGATTTCCTGATTTTTATTCAAAGCAATATGATTTCCTGATTTTTATTCAAAGCAATATATGATTTCCTGATTTTTATTCAAAGCAATATATGATTTCCTGATTTTTATTCAAAGCAATATATGATTTCCTGATTTTTATTCAAAGCAATATGATTTCCTGATTTTTATTCAAAGCAATATGATTTCCTGATTTTTATTCAAAGCAATATGATTTCCTGATTTTTATTCAAAGCAATATGATTTCCTGATTTTTATTCAAAGCAATATGATTTCCTGATTTTTTTTGATTTCCAAAGATTTCCGTCAATTTATAAAGATCCTTACTATTCCCAGTGATTTAATTATTTCGAAAATAATCTTGGATTTTTAAGATTTCCTGATTATCAAAGATTTCCCAGATTTCTATAGATTATTTCGATTCCTATTGATTTTATATGATTTCCAAAATAATCTTTTATTTTTTAAGATTTCCATAAAGGTTTCCTATTTTTTAACTGATTACCAAAAAATTTCCTGATTTCCAAGTAGTTTTTATTTTATTAAAAATTAATCGTGATTTCCATGAAATAATTTCGTTTTTTTTGTAGAACCATAAGTAACAAAGAAATTCGTCTATGTCATACTTATGTCATTATGTTAATTATGGTAGAAGCCATTACTGTTTATCAAAGATTTCCTTAATTTTTAAAGATTTCTTTGGATCCCAATTATTTTATGATTTCTTAAATAATATGTTTAATATTTCCCAATTTTGATGGAATGTCTTTTTGTATTTTGATTTTTCTAACATTTTTTCGATTGCTTTTTAAATTTCACAGTATTCTTAAGATTTATAAATCTTTTTGATTTTTTTTTTTAAGTGTAAATGAACCGCAGCTCAAACTTGGACTCGCAACCGACATATATAGTATATTATCATCCTTGATAGTAGTTTATATTTATCCTTGGGCATATGCAGACGCCTAGTGGTAGTCTGTGCTCAACTAAACCTTGATTGCTTAATACGTTTTCCTAATTCACATATTTTATATCGTTATGTTACTAATTATGCTACAAGTGTCATGAAGAGCTTGTCACCACCCTCCTACGCCTGGGCAATAAAAGTCGCTAGATGACCTAGGGTGGTGCCTTTGGTATTAGCCTAGCTGATTATTACTGTATATTAAACAGAGTTGCCACAATATTTTCATATTTAAATTACCTGACTTTTTCCGTTTTCCTGAGATTTTCCACAAGCCAAAATTATATTAGGTAATTTCATGAATATATTCATGGTAATTTTTAACTTTAGTTATAACTTATATTTTTATAAGATGATCACTTCCAAATTGTTTTTCAATAAAATAAAATTAAATGAATTCCCAACCTATGATATATCATAGAAAATAGCAGGAATTATCATAGTAAATTCCAGGAATTATCATAGTAAATTCCAGGAATTATCATAGTCAATTCCAGGAATTATCATAGTAAATTCCATGAATTATCATAGTAAATTCCACGAATTATCATTGTAAATTCCAGGAATTATCATAGTAAATTCCACGAATTATCATAGTAAATTCCACGAATTATCATTGTAAATTCCAGGAATTATCATAGTAAATTCCACGAATTATCATAGTAAATTCCACGAATTATCATAGTAAATTCCAGGAATTATCATAGTAAATTCCAGGAATTATCACAGTAAATTCCATGAAATATCACAGTAAATTCCACGAATTATCATAGTAAATTCCAGGAATTATCTTAGTAAATTCCAGGAATTATCTTAGTAAATTCCAGGAATTATCTTAGTAAATTCCAGGAATTATCTTAGTAAATTCCAGGAATTATCTTAGTAAATTCCAGGAATTATCCTAGTAAATTCCAGGAATTATCTTAGTAAATTCCAGGAATTATCATAGTAAATTTCATGAATAGGCCGATATAAAATATTTCGCCTAAGTTGTTCTCTTTCCCTCACTACTAGAGGATTTCGGAAAGGGGGTAGGAAGGAAAAGTAAGTCTGTGACGTATGTTCAACAGCAACGCCATCTATGTACAGATATCAAAACTATAAAAAACGTTAAAAACAAATTTCGTCTGCTGCAGTATTTTTGTGGGAAACATAAGCCTTAGCAAGAATCGTGTCCTTACGCGAAGGTTTCTTATGATTAACACGTAAATTATATGTTAAAAATATAAAATGAATCGTCTAATTGGAATTGGAGGATCTGTTTGCTGTTTTATTTAAATGTTTTTTAATTTACATTTATCGAAAACATTAACAAACCTTTTCTTTGTAGAATCCATCACTTCAAACTGGCCGATTCGCGAATTGCGAATTCGTTAGACTGCAAAAAAACCGTCGAAGTTGGCCGTAAATTCCGACCAATCAGAGAAATCCTCTTTTTCGCCGGTTTACGCGGGGGAAGTACTGAGGGGAAGTCTCCTCGTAGGATAATATTTTTATCGGCCTATTATCACAGTAAATTCCATGAATTATCATAGTAAATTCCATGAATTATCATAGTAAATTCCATGAATTATCATAGTAAATTCCAGGAATTATCCTAGTAAATTCCAGAAATTATCCTAGTAAATTCCATGAATTATCATAGGAAATTAACTATGTACATGAGTTTATAATTAATTTCATATAAGTATGTCAGTTCCTTATCTTCCGAGTGTTAAAGTTTTACAGAGAGCCATTACTAAAATTAACACACATTTTTTATGGATTTCAGACAATGTCGTTAGTGGCATATTTTTCTCGATAGAGGCGCTTTTTTGATATGACCTCAAATGTACCTATGCACTCTTATTGAATTATTTCGACTATCTGACACTCTTATGAAACATAATTATAAACTCATGATATATATTACATTTTAAATCCCCTCCGAAATATAAATAAAAACGTTCATTTCTAAGATATAAAAATAAGAATTTGAATATTGCCATTAAAACCTTATAAATTGTTTAATCACATTTTCACGTATAAATTATAACGACTATTTACAACACGATAGGAGTATCCGTAATAGAAATACTTCAAAATAGGATCAACTATTTTAATACGGTAATACTGTTTTCGACACAATTCGTTAAGTCAAAAATGTTCTTTTAAATTTGCACGAACTTGAACTTTTTTTTTACTCCGAAGAACCGAGGGACCTATTGAACCATGAATAAGTCATTCTTAAAAACCCACACAAATCCTCCCCGAAAAGGTGGTATAAATGATCATTCCTCAACAATACAATGACGTACGTAACACCAAAAGTGTATTATATATATCTAACGAGAGAAGTAACCAACAAGGTTATAAACATGAAACAATTCTAGATAATTTCAAATGGAAGTTTTTTTACCTCGTGGATGTATACACCACATCATTACTTCACAATTAACGCAGGTATTACTCTGATTAACGATGTAAAACGTTGAAATTAAACTGCATATGGCTATTTATTTATTTAAAAGCCATGTTTCCCCTTGATGTAACAGTTTTTGTATGACTAACTATTTTTCTTTCATTGTTCAAACGAATCACATTTGCAGTATATATATATATATATATATATATATATCCTCCTAAATTATGTCTATTATTTACTTCTGATAACACGGAAGGTTCTAATACCCAGGTCATCAAGCGACTTTTAAAACCATTAATTCGGGTGGCCAGCCCTTCACACCACGCGAGCCAACAGCTTCATACACTAACTATTAACGTTAAAGGCCTAGGATTTCTTCTGCCAGTTTTCCTTTAAGTTTTCTTCCCGCCGCACAAATATCCTGGTGGTAGGCCAACGTGTTCTGCGGTTGTTCTACCACCAGGATATTTGCGCGGCAGGAAGAAAACTTAAAGGAAAACTGGCAGAAGAAATCCTAGGCCTTTAACCTCTACAAGTATCTGCGTAGAAACACGTTTCAAGCTAATAACTTTTGTCAAATCATAGTTGTTTAAACTAATAATATGGCGAGCAACAACATTCTAATTGGAACCAAATCCGTAAACCAGATAGTTTTTGAATGACCTTGAAGACAAGGTTCAAGATCATTCAATTTTACCCTAGTAAATATCCCCCTTAAGAATGTTCCATAGAAATCTGAAATTTTTCAAAAACAGTTTTTCAGTTATTTATAATTTTTCGTTTTTTAGTGGACACCCTGCAAATCGCTTATTTACTTTTGATAGCGCGAACGGTTCTTCGTTACATAAGCGTCTTCCTTTATCACGCACTTAGGTGTAATTTGCTAAAAGACGAAAATAAAATGGTGGGAGTTTTAAAAAGGAGAACGCGCAGGTTGAATGAAAACCCCTTCCTCCCTCCTTTTAACAATTACAAACGGAACTGAAGTATTACCGCGCTTAAAACTACTTATCCGTGACGTACGCAAACTTTACTCGTTATCTAGCTGGATTAAGCCCAGCGATCGCAACCCCCCCCCCCCCCCTGGCGCGATACAAATGTAAGTCGATGGCAAAAACCTACACCTTTTCCGAAGAGATCGGGGCCACCATGGACGGCCACCCTTCCGAATTTAGAGTTTTAAAAAACGCTTTTGGGGGTCTCCGGGTGGGGGCGATTCAATCTTATTTGCCCGACCCGAAAAACCGTTATTTTTTCGCGTCATCTTCTACTCTCTTCCCGCGTTTGTGCGCGTTGCTTTTGTGGAATCCACCCCCGATGCTCTAAATTCTAGGTCTTCAATGCCCTTGTATAAAATGACCTTAACATTGACAGAACCTACCAAACTTCGCCGGAATATCAACCGTTGAAGACATTAAAAAGAGTGTCTTCTCCCTAATCCTCGATTCCTCGTTACTTGAATCGGAATTCCATCGGGGATAACCGTTTTACAGGTAAGGAGATTTCACATTTATATGGCGCATTGAGATGAGGGAATCAGATATTACGCGACCTTCCAGGATTCGCTATCGGTGTCCACGTTAATTTATTTAATAATACATAATTTATAATACATACAAATCTTTGGTTTCGGAAAATACGAATTAGTCGTTAGATATTTTTTCCAACTTAATTTTGGAACTAAGACATTGATTTCGTACGGATATGATTGAATCCCTTCTGATTGAATTAGTTGTATTATATTAGCCGCATATTGACGGAATAATTTACTCTTAGATAGAAGTATTATTTTTCCATTACCACTAATGTTAATTACGTTATTCGCTTGAAACATGTATCTACGCCGGCTCCCGTGGATTTCTCAAAACACCTTATATTATATAGTGATTTTCCCAAAATAATTAAACCGGAACATGATTTAAAATTAGAGCTCGGTGAAACAGATAAAATTAACCGCGAAAATTTCGATTATTCATATAAATTTCGGTTAACTGTTTATTTATGGATATTATTCGCGGTTATAAAACGATTTAATATGCTTAAAATTAGTTTTTATTCGGATAATTTTCGGTTACTTATAAAAAGAAATCAAACGGATATTTCTTATAGAAACAACGAGTTCTATTTAAAATACGTTAATGTCCCTTCTGAAAGTAATTTTAACATATAACATCGTTAATCGAAGAACTAGACGTTGTAAATTATAAGGCATAATGCTGTGTATGGTTAAATTGTATGCTTCCGCGGGAAAAACGGGTCCATTGGAAACTGTATTGAGCCTACGCAGGTAGCGCCTAGCGTCGCCGATCCAACGCCGCCGTCGCCTATATTTTCTCTGGCGTGAAACCGCCGCCGCCGAGACTTTGAGATTTTCTACGTAACGGTTTTTTTTTTTTTTTCAAAACCAATTTAGAATTTTTTTTTTAAATTTTCAAAAGGGGGGAGAAACTTTTGACCCTTAAATACTTTCTTGATATAACATTTTGAAATTAACTGAAAACTAATCGTTTATTTACGTTACATTATTGGCAGTTCTCAAAATGAAGAAGCTAATACTAGTTTTCTTAACGGTCAACATCCTGTACGTCATCCACTGCGAGAAGACGGTGGTCCCGGATGAGCCCATCCTGGAGAAAACGAACACCACCATAGCGAAAGAAGAGGTGTTTCAGAACGCCACAAACTTGGCCTACGTCGTAGAACCCAAGAGCAAACAGACCCACAACAGACAAGGATCTCTGGCCTCTTTGGCCAGCTTGGGAGGTTTAGGTGCCGCTCAAGGACTCATGTCAACCGCCACGGGAGTTTTAGCCGCGGTAAGTAGCCCGAGACACCTAGGAGCCACAAACACAGCACCCCACGCAAGGAGATCGCAACCCGTCAAAAGTCGTGCACTTTGTTGCGTACATTTTTCATTGGTTAGACGCTTTAGCGCCTGCTGCCGTCGGAAGGGTAAAATTTGGAAATTGTCTTCTCCCTTTCCGTAAAACGTTCAGCGTAAAGCAGCTTTGCCAGACGTACGATAATTATCGTACACGTCGATAATTCCGAGCTCATTTTTTTGACGTACGATAATTTCAATGGCGTACTATATAGTAAGCATTTTTCGATAATTCGGCTTCCACGTACGATAATGTACTATAATTTTTAAATTGGCTGAAAAACTGATAATTTCAAACGTTAGTTTTTAATACGTCGAACTTTAAGAGTGATTAAAAAATGTATTTAACAAGTTTAACGTCAGTATTTCACATTAAATTCAAATTTACCGCTATTTCTCAGGCGTACGATAACGTATTTTTGAAATCGAATATTTTTTGACTCTCGTACGATAATTTGAGTTTCAGGTACTGGCAACACTGGCGTAAAGTCTCGTCCAATGAAATTTGTACACAACACTGCGTTAGCGTGTTTAAAGGCTAGCTGCGCTCTCCTTGTGTTTGTTACTCCTAGGTAACACTACCATCTAAATCTACGATTACTTAACTTAACATAAGCTTTATTATTAAATACAAAGGTTGGTGGTGGTTACTTAATGTACGCCTTGATGACCACCGTTTTCCAAAACGTCGTGGACCCCGCTTTCAACCGAGAATACGGACACTTATTCGCGCCATTAGAAGTTCCGCCATTGAGCGTTCAAAATGCCCAAGCCGCGGCTGGTGGCCAACCCGGAGGTCGACCAGGAGGGGCGGGAGCCCAACCGCCTTTCAGGAGGAACGGACTGTCTTTCGGACTGCCGCCGACCATCAACCGTATCCTGTCTTCACTCAGGGCCACCGACTACCCAGAGGCTACATTCAGATACTTGCAAGTGGAAAGTTTCCATTGCCGCAAAAGGGCCGTTT
This sequence comes from Leiobunum rupestre, assembly GCF_980474605.1. Lineage (NCBI taxonomy): Eukaryota > Metazoa > Arthropoda > Arachnida > Opiliones > Sclerosomatidae > Leiobunum > Leiobunum rupestre. Next base: position 48,976,975 of record NC_143386.1, on the reverse strand, counting down.
GCGAAATGGAACAGTTACTGAGTAAAACGGGAATGCCCAAAGTGGTTTTACAAAGTTTGAGGTAATGCGTTGTCTACGTTACGTACAATCTTATCAAAACTACGTCCAAGTACCTAAGAATATGGAAACGTACAAAGGGTCTCCATGAAAACCGGAAGGCGAGATCAAAAATTCAAACCATTTCGCGTGTAACTACTAAATAGGTAGACATTTTGTTAGGAATCTCATCGAAGCGACAAAACGTACGAAAATTATATTTATGCTTTAAATTTTTTAAATTAATATCGTTATGGGCCCTAAACAAAACCAGATGAGATTTTAAATCCGGGTTATTTAAATCAAATAGCAAATGACGACAGAAATATCGCAGAAAAAAGTTGGCAAAGTTGAACAAATTAGGCCTTTGTGGTGATCCTTTTTACAATTACCAGGGATCCTATATGTTATAAGGATAGGTAGCCCTCCGGCCAGCCCGTGTTTTCAAAACGCCGGCAGCGCCGTCGATATTAAGAGAGCCTCTAAACGTGGGACGTCTTGTTTCTTTTCCCTCAAGGACAAATTTTGGCGGTGCTTCCTCCATGTTTTGTCCTTGACGGAATCTAAAGACGGATTCTCTATCGCGCATGACCCACATACGGCGCTGCCATTTTTGTCCCTCGCCTCATATCCTTCTAACATATAGGATCCTTGCAATTACCTTCGCTATCGAATAAAATGACAATTTTCGGTCACCCTTTCTAATTGAACTATACTCGAACAATTTTTAACAAGGCAGGTAACCATTATTAACGTGAAACTAAATTCTTAATCATTTGAAAATAATTAAAATTCGCACACGATTGAAACTGTTAACCCTATATCAGCAAAATGGCGGCATTATTCGGTTCCTTCTTGCTCAAATTACATATTTATTCTTGGTGCATATATCTATACTTGGAACTGCGTCATTGATGACGAAAAAACTACGGTTGCAAACTTTCTGATTAACAGGTGGACGAACGAAGTGAGAGTGGTATAGGAATATAATGCTTTAGTTCCATATTCTTGGTACCTGAACCATTCTTAGTAGCTGAACCCATCCTTGATAATATCTTATTCGTTGTTTTTATTGTTCTACTTTGGCAGTAATAAAATACCTGGAATGGAAAAATACGAAGACGCCGTGTGGTGGGCCTTGCAGAAGAACACTTGCAAAGCCTTGCAAGCAAATTGCCCTCACAGCTTGGGACAGACTTTGTTAAAGGCTATTGGATTGAATTAACGGTCATTGTTATCGTCATTGTACATTATGTAATTTATTTAATATTGTTTATCCGTGTTTTTGTACGTTTTAATAAATAGTAAAGGTAATTTATGTACTGATGAGGTAGATCTTTTTCTAACTTTTCACAACACAAAACCGATTTATTAGTTTAGTTTCAGAAATAATTTATTAATTTATACTTAGAGTTTCTGGGCCATAAGCAAAATCTTGTCACCGGGCATTCCCCCCCAAAATATCTGTAAGGAAATCCACCATTAGAATTCGGGCATTAATCAGTAACGCTACGCCAGCGCCTCAGTGGGAGGGAGTAAAAACATTCATTTCCCAAAAATTATCACTGGTTTCGGGTTAGTTTTACTCCATTCCACTAGATGGCACCGCTTGCATATCTCTCTTAGCGTAGCCAAAGAAAGCTTTCTTTCTCCATGGCGTAGCTATATAGGATCTCTGACCCCGACGCCGCTAAATTTTGACCGACAATTACAATCCGTTAAAGCTGCAAAGACAGAAAATCTGGTAGCCTGGTTAAAAAATATTGTAAGCCGTCGGCGGCGCGCCGAGAAAACATCGGCGGCGGCGTGGCGCAAAAAAAAATGATCGGCGTCGGTGGCGCGCAGGCGCCTGCATCAAGGATTCTATATTTTTAGAAAAATGTAGAATCTTGGAGGATAAAAGTATTTATCCTCCAAGGTAGAATCCTTGCCTGCATCGGCGGCGTCGGGGTCTTATCTCTGATCCGTATTAGAGAACCAATGCGATATAGTTTGGGACTTATAGTGGGTGTGGCCTATTTTGGTTGTCAGGGTAACGAGTTTATGTTGGCCACGACATTAGACTCCATTTATGGATTATTTGCCAAACAGGATCAAGTGGTGTTTTGCCTCGTAATCTGTGACGTAAAAAAATGTCATGGTGGCTGTTTGAAGGCAGGGCTTAGCTACGACGTAGGCCCACTATGCTCTGAGCAAGAACGGCTAAACATTATATTAAATGCATTTCATAATATTTTCCCTTACTTATAGAGACTTACTAAAACCATCACCACATAAAAATATGTTTAATTTCTACATTTTATATCCCCATCCCTCTCCCGACTAACAAATGCTTAGCTCAAAAGTCAAAATTTCAGCCAGAGATTCCAACAGTAGACCGGTTTCGCCCTTTTGGGGCTCATCAGTACTGTGTAGGAACTCTGGCTATCCTCGGAAATCTGCCGATATCAGTAAAACTAATAAACAATCAGAGTGCCCTATATGTGAGCAGTCCAGTGCAATTTATAGTGAAATTCTCGCTCGGAAATTCTTCACCAATTATTGCATGGCGGTCGCTATTCAGCAGACATCTTTTACGCTCGGGCTTCCGTTGAAATCCAACGTTAAGATAGTTATATCAAAAGTCAAAATTTCAGCCAGAGATTCAAACAGTAGACCGGTTTCGCCCTTTTGGGGCTCATCAGTACTGTGTAGGAACTCGGATATCCTCGGAAATCTTCCGATATCAGTAAAACTAATAAACAATCAGAGTGCCCTATATGTGAGCAGTCCAGTGCAATTTATAGTGAAATTCTTCACCAATTATTGCATGGCGGTCGCTATTCAGCAGACATCTTTTACGCTCGGGCTTCCGTTGAAATCCAACGTTAAGATAGTTATATCAAAAGTCAAAATTTTAAAAGCTTAGCTCACTCGGCGCATGCGCAAAGGTAGAACTGGTAGCGGCCATGTTTAAAAATTAGAATTAGCGTCTACTGTTTTTCGCGCATCGAAACCAAGGTTGGATATAAGGCGAGACATAAGGCACTAATCACGGCATTTAGCTACTAAAATAAATGTTCTGACTCATTAATCCCATTTTTTTTAATCCCATCATGTAACTCAAGTGATAATAAACTCTTATTTTAATTCTGACGGGTAAAGTAAAATGTTGGCTTATATATCCCCCTTTTTACCCCCACTAGTTAGTGACTACTAAAATAAATTAAGATAGGAGGCTCACTAGTCAGGCTGACTACTAAAAAAAATACCCTTATGTCCAGCCCTGATTGAAACGTCGCTATCATAAAGAGGAAGATTTTTACAATGAAGATGGCGCTACCCAACATTAGGTGGCTTAAGGCTTTCCCGCTTCTATTTAATAAATAGTTGTGAAGCCGCAATGAAATGTACACATTCATGGTTGAGCGGGAAACGCTCTTATTGGAAACTGCCTCGAGCTTGCAAAGACACATGTTTCATTTTTATAGCCTAGCAACTTTGTTTTTTAATAAAATATTGCCAAATTTAAATTTGGAATATTAGCTTGAAAATCGTTGAAAACATCCCAAATCGAAAATTGAAAACGGCGCCAAGCTCAAAGAATAACAAATGAGAACACGTTTTGGCGCCATCTACCGCTCACCTAGAGAACATAATCATAAAATTATCGGGTCGAATTTATTATTTATAATAAATGGAAAATTAAATTAAATCTATTTACCAATTATTGAAAATTGAAAATTTAATTATAATTAAGAAATAATAAATATAGCTATCGATAAAAAGCGGTTTTTAGTAGCAGATGAGCGTGTAGGCGCATCAATGTCAGCCGAAATAGCTCAGTTGGGAGAGCGTTAGACTGAAGATCTAAAGGTCCCTGGTTCGATCCCGGGTTTCGGCATTTTTTTTTTCGCCCGTTAATACCAATAATGAAATTTGAACTTATTTTCAAATCATCAGACGTGTAATAAATATTTTTTTGACATACCCGGAAATAAACCCTATTATATAAAAAAGTAGAAACTTTGACAATAATATTCCTTCTAGCAAATCTGACGTAAACAGTTCGGGAAAATCTATTAAGAGTACCTAATAAGCGACTATGTAAATCGGACGAGGTAATATCATACATTATATGCAAACAGACACAGAACAAATAGATATCCCAAAATTCTAAATTCGAATCATTTGGGGTGTTCATCAACCCTTTGGCTCTCAACGCGAAATGGGCCTAGATTTTCGACGCAAACGCCTAAAGAAATAGCCAATTTAACTTGATCAGTTTAAGAATCTTAAATAAGTGTTATAATCGTGCGGTACGTAGGGGATAAAGTATTATTAAATGGGGTGGAAAAGTCTTTGTAACACTGACAAGATCAATCAAAACGTCGTGATAATCAAGGATCAGACCCAAATCCCATATTAACTAGCTTGTTTTAAAATTCTACTTGGCCTCGAGTGTTAGGACACGGCAAAACTAGTTCTCAGTGAGCTGTCGAACAACTAGACGCAATGTTGTGAAATACCGCGAGGCACGACGGAAAAACAAAAGTTCTAAAATGAGATTCTATCATAACCGGATGGTTTGGTGAAATTTAATAAAGCGGGTACAGTTTGCGCGCATTTCGTGACCAGTCACGTTTCCCGTAACGGTTTCAAAGATGACTATAAAATTTTGTTCTACTTTGCTTTAATCGCCAAAAGGGATACATCGCTAATAATCCTTCCAAAAAAAAACCGTTAAAAAGATCATCTTACGCGTCGGAGAGGGAGACATATATTGAAAAAGGAGGAAACTTTTTGCCGAAATAAAATTATAATGAATTCCGAGTTACCGAAATCAATGGCGTCTTGTGTTCACGATCTAGCTATCCGGGTTATTCGGAAGCGGGGATTTTCCCGTTCTCGCTAAGCCTAAATCGAATTTAATCATTATTCATTCAATAAGATTCCGAGAACGCGTTTTCTACGAGTGTTTCCCTACAACTTTTTCGACCTATCCTCGAAGCTCCATGCGTAGGATAACAATACTTCGACTAAAGTGTCAGTGACAAGCAGCGAAAGAAATTTGAATATCTTAAAAGAACGCGTCCTTTTTTCGCGGGTTTGCCGAAAAACGTCGTCTGCTTAGGAACGCGAAGAAACTTCCGTTATGTATTGGTACGGGCTCAGCAACGTCGGGCGAGCGCTCGTCCTGTTTTGCGTCCTAGCCACGATGGTCAACGCTTTTCCCTTGGAAAACAAAGGCTCTACGACGGTAAGGAGGCAAAGTAGGCAAATAATGTTGATCAACACGATGGGGCTGATCAACAGGCTATTTCAAAAAGCCGAATGGGACGTTCTGTTCGTCAAGATGACGCGTTTGATCATGGAGTACTTTATGAAACTGTCCCTGAAAGAAATGTTCGGTAGTGACGGGTCAAAACGGTCCTTGGACAGCGACGCCATGTTGCCCGTGACGCGGGGAGAAAACGCCAAACATTTGTTCCCTAATTTGCGACTTTTAACGAATATAAACAATGAAACAAATTTAGCCGGACGGACCAAAAGAACCGCATCAAACGTATCCCTAAAAGTGTCTAACCAACCCGGTTCCGGTAGGAGCTTGATCGAATGTGATCAATCGCGATACCCCGTGTTGTGTTTGGTAGAGACTATGCTGGAAAGGTACGCCAAAAGGTCGCCCAGAAATGCTCCCTAAATGCTTCAAAAAGGTATTGTTACTCTTTTTTCAAATACGGTATCATTAGCCCTTTAAGAATCCAAATAGCCTGGTAGTCGGCTCGCCTGCCAATATAATTGATCAAATTTTACTATTATTATCTACATGTATAAATGAATTAAAGTGGAATTCCATTATAAGCTATAAATTAATTAAAGTAATACTATTACGTGTTCAACTTAAAGTATATAGGAGACCAAGGCTTAAAAATATACTCTTTAATTAGGCAAACACCAAAAGAATTTGATAAAGTTAAAAAAAACACATACACAAAAAGACGAGAGGCCCTTGAAGTTAATTTGCATATAAAATATGCTTATTTTCGTAATAAATTAATGAATTAATCAATAATAAATATCAACTTTGATACGCCCTTTTGCGCTAATTAAGAATATAACGGCGTGACTTCCACGTGGGCCTCTAATTTTATTCAAAACGTCATCTTGAGGTTATGTCAGAGGTTTCCGCGTACCTTAGACACAATTCCACGGTTTCCTACCCAGTACTAATGGCTCCCCCTCGGGTTAACGCTCGAATTATGGCTTTACACCCTTAAAATAACCTTATATGCAAAATAAACAAATTTACGAGTTCTTAATTTTTCTTGTTTTTAATTCTTTTTATATACAGCATTTAACAAAAAACAAGCGACTAGACTGCTCAAGACCCAAAAAGGCCAAAGCCACTTGACAAGACAGCTGTTTATATTATTTATACTATTTATAAGATATTTTTACTATCGTTTTAATTTATATGTTAATTGAATAATCACCTCATTTGCATAGGAAAAACCCTCAAACTGTAGTCAAGCTATTTTACTTCGATCGAGAAAGTGTTTAAAAAATTGTATTTTGTATAAAATAATTCACGAAAATTCGATTAAAGTAATATAATTTAGATTAAATTTAAAACTATTTCTATTTGTTATCGAGTAAACGACCTTTATTACTATCGCACAGTGCAATAACTTCATCGAAATTTTTAGGGCGTACTATAATTTTCATGGCGTACGATATCGTACCATTATTTCGATAATGCTGCCTCAACGATAATTTTTAGATTTTTTAAAAAACTTACGAATTATTTAAATTTTATTATAAATTAACTTCTACTCAAAAACGAATGATATACATTTTCTGCCGCACGTGCTGCCTAATCCCGAGTGAGGGTTTATTACTCCTAGCTGTTACCGCATTTTTAATACATTTTTAAACATATTAAGTTCAGTAATGATAATAGGCATTTTGTTTATTTCCCCGAAATAAAACTCCTGTAGTGCTTTCAAAAAACCTCTAAATTCAACGCATTTATGTATGAATTCAAATTTAGCGCCAAAAATAAATGTGCGTTAATTTTTAGACCTAGATACGATAATTTAAGATTTTCGATCTGGCAACGCTGGCAGCCGCTCCCACCTTTAGCTTTTGACATTTACTTCGGTTAAGGAAGTTAAGGATGTTATATTCCATTTAATAGTGGAACAATCTATATCCTGGATGTCTACCCTTTAAAAACTAATTAACAACCAAGCTATTCACTGTTTTTACATAATACCTGTTTATTTCTACTGACCACATAGTCATTTTCCCTGATAAAACCATAAGCCTATCATAAGGTCCCCATAAGCAAAGGTCTGGGCCAAATTTTTTACGATCACATACCCGTTATTACGAGGTTGGTATTCAAAATCTGCCCCTCCTAGTGGCTACGTCCTCAACTATGCATTTCTGAAATAAATTTCGCGTAATGTATTATGAATGCGCACAAGCCGTGCGCGAAGGCTTTTAAACTTATAGAGGAATCATGGAAATTCGTCCATGGAGGAATTTCCGCCGCGAGCCCTTAGCACCGTAGCCAAGGCTTATTGGAAATTTTATCGCTTTCAAACTTAAAATTATCACTTATCTTTGCCTAGGTAGTTTAATTAAAAAACTGGCCATAGTCTTAGTCGATAGCTACGCCGCAAAATTTTCGTTTTGAAAACGAAAACATTTGAGAGAGTTGGCCGTTTTCGGTCTATCGAAATCTGGCAGCCTTGCCTGCCTTCCAACCTGTATCTACATACCGAAAATGGCCGACGATTACGCCGCCGAAAATATTTTACTAAACTGATTGGCGGCGGTTTTGACCGTGATTTTGAATTATCGACTAAGACTAATAGTCTTAGTCGATAATTTGGCGTGACGTCAGCTTAGACTTCTCTTTGTTGTGATAAGTACCATCCTATTAGTTACTTTTGAAGCCGATAGATGGCGGTACGGTTATTGAAACACTCTTATTTGTCAATTTAGAACAGACTCCCTTTAAGCTTCGAACATTCTTCGACAGAAGTTGACCACGATTTATATTCTAACCAAATTCGCTACAGTTCAAGCAGAAATAAATCACATAAACTTCTGATTCTACAAAAATCCAATTCGTTTTTGGGCACTCACTCAATGTCGTTTTTTATTTAACGAATAAGCAAACCTAAAATTATATATTTTTTGCGAAACAAATTTTTAAAGGTTTAAAAACCTTAAATTAGATACGGGTTAAAATATCAACCATATTTGTAACTTTTTCTAAGACGAAAATATAAAATAACGCGTAAAATACAATCCGCCAAATGCCTTCGCTACACCCCGACAACAAAATGACGACCAAGCTAACGAAGCTTAAAAAATAACCTTTGGCCAATCAACAGGGGGGATCTGCGGTCTGTACGCCTACGGCCAATAGTATATAAACCCTAGTACTATAGTTAATTTTAAAGTATCCGAAATCAGCGCTTACCGATTCGACAATTCTTGACAAGGTGTTTCTAAAATTTATAATGCACATCTCCACTTTGTTCCGAATCACGATTGTTCTCTTCGTGTCCTTCAACTTCGTCCGCGCCATGGAAGTCTCGCATCAAGAAGGTTAGTATTCACCATTCATCGCCTCAAATCATCGAAAAGTTTAACCATCTTTCGATTCTTCGCAGATCTATGGCCATTCGAAAGATCGCTGACGGTAACCAGTCTCTTCACCTTTTTCACGAGTTTCTTGACCAAGAACTCCATGGCGAAATTGGCTGCTTCCATCACGACGGCCAAGTTAGCGGCTTTGGGATCGGCTGTGCTGTTGAAGATAAAACCGCTCTTAGTTGTCCTGGGAGCGATCTACATGACTGCTGTCTTCCTGGCGGCACTGTTTCCTAACTCGGCCATCGTTGCCACCATGAGATCCTTGGAGACATCTCTTTTGGACCAAGTCAATTACCCGTCCTGGTCGTCGATGGACCCCGCTGACTTACTCTTTGACTTCTTGAGAATTCGAGAAAGAGAATGTAGAGAGAAATCAGCTTGCGAAATCGGACATTACATGGCCAAAGAGTACCCCAATGTCGCCAGGGCGATGAGACTATTTGGGTAAAACATTTGTCTTAGGTTTAAACCATTTCCCAGCTTTTTTTACAATGACTTAATTTTCTTTTAGTGGACAAGTGACGAAACAGTACGCCGAGCAAGTGACTCAAGGTGCCCGACTGTTGGACTGCAAGATTACCCATCCGAAATGTCCAGTCTCTTTGCACCTGTATTGAAGAAAAAGACGATTTATTTTGAGTTATTTTTGATAAAAAATAGCCGCGTTGTTTTCTATATATACCCTTGTTTTTATAATATGACTATTACGCGATTTGTAAAATAACTATTGAATATTTATACAATATTTATAATCAGTAATCTTTCTAGTAGCCAAATAAAAATCGATATTTTGATTTTAATGCACAATTACTTTCTTCTTCATTTCAACGAATGTAAATACGACTTTTTTAATCATGGTCAACAAGACCAAAGCTGTGTTAGCAGCACTAACTCGTTACAAAATGTTTGAAAAATATGATTAGATGCAATTCCTGAAATGTACCATAGCTTAACAGTTTAATTAGGAACAATATTTAAAACGCCCTGTTCATTAGGAACAATATTTAAAACGCCCTGTTCATTAGGAACAATATTTAAAACGCCCTGTTAAATCATCTTGTCATTCATACAGTGTAAAATCAATTTTATCATTGATAAAATATGAAACACCCTGTATAAGAAAATGGGTGCCATAAAAATAAACTCAGAGTTGCCAACACCCTGTATAGCCATACCCAAGATATCACAACATAGCATAGCCAACACCTTGTCAATCAATAGCCAAGATAGCATAACCTAGCATAGCCAACACCTTGTCAATCAATAGCCAAGACAGCGTAACCTAGCATAGCCAACACCCTGTATAACAAATGTCGGATGACCTAAAAAGCACGCCGGAAGTAGACAACGTCCTGTAGAAGAAAATTAACAAAGTTCGTAGAGGTTTACAAGGTCGAAGATTAAATATTTATTTATACATTCTGAACCTTAAATTGGTACTAAATTCAAATATCACAATTGCGTATATTGGGTTGAGGTGTCACGCGAATTGATCACAAAATTAATTTAATCATTACTAATGATTATATTTTTCAACGAAATCGAACTTACGTATTTTCGCCAGGAAATTATTCTCAATTGTGTGTCCCCCTATACATTGACTTAAAAATTAAATGTTGCAAATTTTTATGTATAAATCGACTTTATGGGGCCTACAATCGTCTCACCTACCCCTAACGCCGCCCTTGCGAATCTATAGGTCCCCGATCACCAAAATGCATTCTGGGTTATCGATTGACATATCATTGACCCTTCTAGACCAAATTTTAAAAAGTTATGTAGAATTAGTTCACACAAATCCCTTGTGTAAAAACCATTATATATCAGACTGATATTAAAATTTGTTTGAATTCTTCTACTACTACTACTACTACTGCTGCTGCTGCTGCTGCTAAGTAAAAAAGTTACCATTGTTTATACTCTAAATGTTTGAGGGGCATTTGGAAAAATCTTTGAGCGGTTTACATCTAATGTTAATAAGATATACGGCTATTATGATTAACCTTATAATTAAATTAAAGGGAGAAGAAACTACTTTTAGACATCGTCTGTTAACAAGCTCTAACTTGTAAACAGCTAGGCTAATACCCTTGGCATCACCTTAGGCCTACATGTATGTCATCAAGCGACCTTTCAAGCCATTAACTCAGGTGGCCGGGTTACAATGCGTAGGACGGGGGGGGGGGGGGCAAGCCCTTCCTGCTACGCGAGCTAACAGCTCCCTACACTAACTTGTATTTAACGTAACCAGCGCCAATTACAGTAGCTTGTTAAACCTAGTGTCAGAACTGTGAAATTCGTTTGTCCACCATTAATATTGGAAGACAGGAATTCAAACCTCTACTTGGAATGCTTATCGCGGCAGATTTTCGTCTCGATGTGGCTGACGGTTTTTTTTGACGTCACTATGTTAACTTAACAAACAACTACGTAAGAGGGGAGCGCGCAGAGGGGATTTTTCCTCTCGTAGGGGTGCCAAAGCCGTCAGAGTGATCTTACCATAAGCGATACGGCAAGATAAGCATTCCCAGTAGAGGTATGGATTCCTGTAAAATATCATATTCCCGTTAAGTATAGCGCCGCTATACGATTACAAATCGTGCAAAACAGATTAAATAAACCAAAACAAATATCTTTATTGAAATATTTATTTTATTATCACTTTTAATTTATATAAAATACATTCTTAATAAAATTAAATTAAAACACACGCAAAAACTCAAAATAAAGCCTATTTCTTTCTATTTTGAGAATTTTGCGAATTTTGAGAAGATGACGGTGGATTTAAATTAAAAAGGGCTTTAATGGGCGACTGAGGACACGAATTATAGGCCGCCGCGCAGTTCACGTTGTTGGTCCCACTTAAAAATGGTTGTTGGTAAGCAGCCTCGATGGGAAGCACGTTACTACGCGGGGAAAATTACGATTAAATATGGAGTCTGCGCAACGGCACTGTACCAAGAATGTATTGAAGTTACTAAGAATATTTCAGCATAGCACTAACCCCTGGTACCATCCTGGACATGAGGGCTATCATGGGAATGAAAAGGCTGACGTCTTGGCCAGGGAGGGTGTGACGGCTGGGTTCTGTGGACCAGAACCCGCTGTCCCTATCCCCCGTGGCTTGATACGCAGCCTGGTCTCCAAATACATGACTAACCGTCAACTCGAGCTTTGGCTCGAGATGCATGGCCAAAGACAGGCTAAGGAGTTTATCCCTGGCCCCTCTAGGCAAAGGGCGAAAGAACTGCTTTCGCTCTCGAAATCTAGTATAAGGTTGGTTACTGGCCTGCTTACAGGTCACTGCCAGCTCAATAGACATTTAAATATTATTGGTATCAGTGATGACCCACTATGTAGGGCCTGCAAGGCCGAGGAGGAGACTGCCTCTCACGTTCTCTGTAGCTGCGATTTTTATGCGGCTCAAAGGCTAGAGCATCTTGGGATGCATCAATTAGAAACTAACGACTTCTTTAATATGCCGGCCAAAAATATTTTAAGGTTTGTGTCGGAGATAGGACTTTTCTAAGTCATGGGTCAGGGGTGCACAATGGACCTAGGGTCGAAGTGCATGGGTGGGCATTTATGCCTCCCCGCCCCCTCTCAATAATAATAATCCTCACAGCTTTTGTGGAGAAAGTTCGTCTGCATTTAAGGGGCATTCAAGGTTATACCATATAGCCATCTTGAATGGGAAATCAGACGAATTTAAGCTACAACGGCTGCGAGGATGGGTATCAGAATCTGTAGTCCAATATTCTTAATAACTTCAATACATTCTTGACTGTACTAACAGAAATAATCTTACCCCAGAACGTTAAAAACCTGAGCAGCAGCGGGGAAGTTCCGGGCGAGTATCTGTCCACTCTCGCAAGCGGCCCGTACTTGGCAATTGGGGTTGTTGATACCAACCAAGTTCATCGTGGTCGCCATTGGCTGCATGGACTGAATGGTACCGGGTAGGTTAGACGGTGAAAAGGGAGCCAGCACGTTGGTAATGGACCTGTAACGGTAATACGACGATAAATAGCAGATTCCACCAAGTCCTGTGATGGCGACTAAGGCCAGGCGCCCACTATTCTTCGTAACATCTCCGTCCTAGCTTCCACAAGCCTTTGCTTCGTAACGGAGACAATGCCTTGTGGAAGCCAGGACGGATACGAAACAGAGCCAGTGGGCGCCTAGCCTAACGCTGACTGTCGAAAACGAGGTGCCGTCCCTCGATTCATTACTGTACTACAAATTAGGACAACTCTCTAAATTCTAGAAACTGTCGCCTCCTGTGGTTCAGCAACGTATCTAGACATGGCGGTAATGACAAAATTTCGTCTACTGAAACAAAGGACACGGGCGGATTAACATGAAAAATCCCCCCCCCCCCCAACGATTTTGATGAAATTTGGCACAGATGCTTAATATATCAATGTAAGAATTAATTTGCATTTTCCTTATAACAATCACACATCCGGTGATATATCGAAAACGACCTCAAAGATTTTGACTAAATTACAAACACTGCCTCCAAATATCATGAGATATATCACCGGATGTGTGATTGTTCCTATATTCCCATTGAAAATATAAGGAACATTACTCGAACCTGTATCTCTTGAAAACAAATTTTGTCAGATCTAAAACTTTGCATTAATTCTTACATTGATATATTAAGCATCTGCGCAAAATTTTATCAAAAAACGTTGGGGGGGGGGATTTTACGAAGTTAATCCGTCCTTTACAGTAGGTTAAATTTCTATTATATTTTCATCAACTTAAAAAGGAATTTTTTACCCAATTTGTTGTTGCAAAAGTGTACCAAATTGCGGGAAGAAAAAGGACACGACGGCGAAAAATGAGTAGGCTAGACTCAATACCTGGAAAGTCACGACAGACTTTCCGAAGATGCTGTTGAGAACGTACATGAAGGGCGAGTTTTGAACGAAGGACATGACCATCTGCACTACGCTGGCAATTGGTATTTGCGACAATAACCCGGACAGGGCTGACATGGGCGATGGCTGTTGTTGAGGGAAGAACTGACCGTTTGGCGGCATTTGTTGACCACCAAATCCAGAGTTAAATTGGGGATTGAACGGTACTTGTTGATTACCGGACACAGAGTTAAGTTGGTTGTTGGCTCGCATCTGTTGGCCACCATCCGAGACGGAATTCGACTGGAAATTCGGAGGTACTTGTTGATCGGCAACGAACTGACCCTGACCGTTGTTTTGACTTAGAATTAAGGGTGGTAACGACGTAGCCAATACGAAACACATTAGAGTGAAATAACGAAACTTCATGATTTAATTTTGAGAATTCGTGATAAATGGCAAATTACGCTATATCTATGATAAAAGATTCGATAATAATGGCATTTATACTCGCGGTGAATTTTAAGCAGAGTATCAATACAATTTTTCGATATTTATACATATTTTTTAACTAGCGAACGAGATTAAAACATTTTTGTAACAAACGGAAACCAATAGTATCCTAGGCATACAAACTCAAAATAAAATTATTTTTTAAAAAGGCATTTCATAAAATTTAAAATACCCCACACCTTTGGAACCGACCTAAAAATATTTGAATGTAGATAGAAGCTCGAATTCCGTTCTTTTAGGAATCAAACCGATCACCATAGGTAGTTACGTCGTGTTCAATGAATTTCGAGTGGAAGAGCGGCTGTAGTAGTGCCAGAGTCAACGCGAGACCATGAGAATTACTCTTTGGTTGATGTCAGCGTTGTTGACGTTCAATCGCGTCCAATTTTGCGAAAGCAGCGGGATCATATACGATGATATAACCTTTAATTTCATCTTGATGATAGTCTTTCCTCACCGAGTGCCTATCGTCAGGGACAAGGAGTCCAAAGGAAAACACAAGTGGCAGGACTTGGCCTACACCCAAGTGAGTCACTCGCCTTCTAATCGACTACATTTTGTTCGCGTTTCCTACAAGTACGTTCCGCTTCTTTCTAGGACAAGCGTCGTAGCCAAGCTCGCGGGTTGTTCTACGAAGACCAACACGTCAATTTCATCCTGCAGATCAATTTCTTCTTGTTCCAGGACCCGATCCCGATCAGTGGCGGCTCTAGTATCTTCGGGTCGTACTTCAGCGGGTTCTTCTAATTTGTTCAATACACCAAATGGTAATCAACCAAACTTTAATAATAATAATCAATAATAATCAGTTAGGCAAATACCCATGGCACCACCCTAGGCCCAAGTCATCTAGAGACTTTAATTTAGGTGGCCGGGTTACAATGCGTAGGAGGGTGGTGCGAGGGGTAAGACAGTCTCAGATAATCTGTACACCGAGTTCGTGCATTTAGCACTGTTAAAGGTACATATTTTCAAGAGTTCGCGAGTTCCATATAGCACTGTCAAAGGTACGGCAGTGTACACCGAGTTCGCAGAGTTTCTTACCCCTCGGGGTGGTGGCAAGCCAACGGCTCCCTACACTTACTATTGCCGTTACTTTTAGAAAATAAGAATTCACGTTAACGTAGTAGAGTATTAAAGATCGGCACCACTCTTACTGTTCCATTACATATAGTAAGATAGATCAGTACTCCAAATTTGATGTTCCGACTAACTGACAAGCTTATAAATTCTGTAGTAAATTGATAAAACCTGTCACACGTCTCTTTTAGATGATCGCATTGTTGGACGGCCTAAACTGGAAATATGTACTGATGTTAATAGCGCAAATAACCGAAATGTTCTCGAAAGGACCACCCAAAATAGTGTACGACCACCAGCTCATCTTGTTCCTACTTAAGTTTCATTTTCCGTTCACCATTCCCATTGTCGATCCCAATACGTGGAAAGGCTCCGGCGCTTTGCTTGTAAGTTAAGACTTTGAAGACTTACGCAATTTTGATAACCAACAATTTCGCCTTACAGAGAAATCCGCGTTCCAAATCTAGACGGAGGTGGTCCCTGTCACCGTTTTACCAAGACCAAACAGTCAACGTTGGCTTTCAAATAACCTTCCCATTCAGACCGGCGAAAATCCACAATTTAAAGGATATTTACCCCAAATATTTATTACTATAATCAAATTTGTATACCCAAAAAAAATTCACAATTTTTAATATTAATTTGACGTTTTAGCCCGAATAAAGATATTTTTATATTTTGGATTAATTTTGTTCAGAAGAATTTGTTTTTTGTTTAATCATGCTGTATAATAGCAGTATAATATTGACCTTCCACTAGAAAGGGTGGAATAAAAAATATGGTAAATATATTAAACCGTGTGTTCGTCTTAAGTATAGTGCAACAAATAGTGCAAAGTTACATTTTCTACGAAGACTTGGAAACGCAATTTTACCTTTGCACTCAGTTTTATCTACTAGACGGTGATCATTTGAAATACGCTGGTCAGTTGGATGACATCGACGCTGGAGAGCCTCCGACCTTGACGAGTAACGACAATGACAATTTCGAATCACCGAGACTAAAACTGGTCTACGATGATGTACTTGTGGACATCTTCATGTACTTTCAAGTACCATTCGTAGTCCCAATCTTCTATCCCGAGCTATGGATTCCCAGTTGGTACCCGAGCCTGGTCGAGTCCAGAACACTGACCTGGGCGAATGAGAATGAAGAGCAGTACCCTAAGTTCGACATTATGGCTCCCCTATTCGATTACTTCGAACCAAATGTTGAGGAAAATAGTATTCTTCCGGGAGAATTGGTCAAAGAGCGGCCGATAATGGTCCGGAAGTACGACGAATGGAGTCCCTTGTACGACTACCTCCGGATGACGCATGACGTCATAACGGGGCGCGAGCAGCCCGTCACTTGGGAACCATTGGACGAATATGACGTCATTCGAATGGCGGAAGTTACGGAGAAATGGTTCCTGCATTACATCGGAATGGGAACTTCGAACAACCACAAAGCGGAAGATTCTGAACTAATCGGTAAATTAAGAGGTGCCGCTTTGGAAGTAAACCACTATATTTCGGGTGATTTGGAGGACAAACTCGGTTCTTTGACCCCGTCAGAGTGGAAGGAAAATACCAGTGACGAATACGTAGACGAAATCGATTACGACGACGGTATTGACGTCACCGGGAAAATGTCGGGTAATATTGATAAAAACGCTACAAGCAGGCTACGTCGGGGTAAAAGAGCGATATTTTACGAGGATACTATCGTATATTATCAATTTCAAATATATTTCTTAATCGAGGAAAAGTACTACGAGTTTTTCGACGCATTTTTTAACGTGGTTAATCCATTCGCGCGGTCCCTGGGATTATCCATGCCAGTTTTGAGAAGTGACACTCAACGCGCAAATGCGGACGGTCGCGGTTTTAGCGTCGAGTATGACGATTTTAGACTAGATTTTTTTCTCATGTTGGACCTGCCCTTTAGAGTGCCAATTGTACCTTAAAAATACGCCAGACTTAAAATCCCTAATTAATGATACTCTAACAAACTGAACCACCAAACTCTGTAACGCATTTGACTTAACTAAAAGGTTCTGTACTAGTTTTTGGATATTATCGTTAAAATTGCGAGTCGCGTCATTGATAAAATTTTCACTCAATTTTGTATTTTTTTATTTTATGTAAAGGCTGTATAAAGTGGTTTTTAAAATTGATGTAATAATTATGTGAGCAGTGATTAAACAAGCGCTAGTCGTAGATTCACTGCTGAAATATTATATATTTTTAGTGACTAGGGGTTAAATATGTGTCAAGCCCACGCCAACGGGTGATACTTTGGGATAGGGATGGGACGCCCGAGGCGGAAGTATGACAACCACCCATTGGGGGATTATCTGCCTCGCTGACGAATGGGATTACAGGACTAAGCCACTAGCCCATAGAAATAGAAATTAGACTAGAAGCACGATTGAATTGGGCGCGGACGTACCAGCTAGAAGGCTGCCATCAGAGTGGAATCGCGATAGTCGTGCCATCTCATAGAAACAATTTAAACTAAATAAGGAAATATGGTCACGTGGAATAACATAAAATCAGATCGTAGGCAACGTATTAAAAACTTTTTTTTATTCATCTGACATTATATTAAGTTATTTAAAATGCTTTATTAAAATCATAAAAATCTCAATAAGGAAATATGGTCACGTGGAATAACATAAAATCAGATCGTAGGCAACGTATTAAAAACTTTTTTTTATTCATCTGACATTATATTAAGTTATTTAAAATGCTTTATTAAAATCATAAAAATCTCAAGAATCTACTATATCTACCGTGTCACCCTTAAAGTCACACGTTAACTTTGCGCAATCATTGTAAGTCTGAAATACCACAAATCATCACAGTTTAACTAAATTTTAATTATTTCAGTGTGGTTTAAAATATGCCTACATGAGATTCCAAAATCTTAGTTTCAGTGTCTTTTAAACTATCGTCAGTATTAGTCAAGTCAAATTGAGTGGTTTCCGGTAGTTCACTTTTTCCGTAAGTTTTCTGAAATAACCTCTGATAAATAGGGAAACTAAATAACAAATACTAAAATCAATAAATTGGCATACTCTAGAAGATGTAAATATGCTTTGTTCTGGAATAGATATTTTTGTGAGCTCTTTCAAATTCTTGTTTTAATAAAGAAATTATTCATATTTCAGTTAGTTTTTTATTTCAGAATGTATAGGGTAAGTTTTACTTGTGTAGGTACAGACAGCAGTTGCTTTCAAATGGTGCCTTCCATTTTGAAAGTAAATTTCATCCGGCAGAAAATGTTTACTACACACAAAGTCATATGAAGTAATTGAAGTCCAATTTTCGCGATTTACCGCTAAAACCCATTTTCCTAGTAATTCAGCATTTCTGAGAGGAAATCTTAGTGTTAAAAAATCTCTTATTCCGAGATTATTATAAAATATTTACTATAATATTAAATACTTATGAAATGATAATTTTATTTCTTTCCCAGATCTCTCTTTACAATGTGAAAAAGCGCAGTTTTTGACCATTTTTGCGGATATGCTTTAGACGCAAAAATTTAAACACGAAAAGACCACCGCTGCGCACGACGTGATGCGCAGTGGATCGCCTTTTTTTCCCTCTTCGAAATTCGCGTCGTAGCCATGGCGACAATGTTTAATGCGTTTGTCAGATGGCGCGTACATCGCGATTCCACCCTAATGTCAGCCTTCTAGCTCGCCTGTTTCCCTTGGGATTGGCGGAAAGGGCAGTGCTTCTAGTCTAATTTCTATTTCTATGCACTAGCCCCAGCCTGTTTTTTTTTGTTTTTTTTTAGAGTCCCACGATATGGTGTCGGCTAGAGCCTTAAACACCAACGGCCCCGGCCTGTTGAAATATTAATTACCAAAGCTCTCGGCGGATTCTAAAATCTGTCATCTGCTAAATATTGACACAAAAACATTCTTGTTTTGACAATACCCTTTTCAGTATCGGAGGGGGAATAATACCGTAAAATGCCTCTTTTTCATTCAAGCTGAACGTTTCTGTTTTAACAATTACATAATTGAATTATATCTTTTTTATTAGGCTGAACCTTCCTCTAGTGCTTAAAATCATTTTGATAATTATAATATTAATAGTTAACGAGATATAAGGTCCTAACTAAAGGGTAGTTTGGGCGCTTGCCCAACTTGTTTAGCTCCGGGGGTCCGAATTAAAACGTAATAACTTAATTAATTTTAAATTTTAAATTGTAAAAATTATTTTAGGCACTAAACAAGAGGCTGTTCTACATTAATTTTAAAAGTTAAAATACAAAATTAAAAGAGTTCAGCTTGAAATGGCGCGAAAGTAGACAATGGCCACTGTGGTCTTCCCCCTTAACCCCAAAATTTAAAATCTGCCACCCCAAATTTCACGAAACCCCCTCAATTTTTTTTATTTTTGTAGAAATAATATTCAAAACTGTGGTACGATAGAGCGCAATATAAATAGTATATAATTTTTTATTAGCATAAGTTTAAATAAGTTAAGCTTACTGTTTATTATAGTTTATTTTATATCACACCGTTATTAATGAGCATAGTGATGCCATAGTCCTTTTTTAGTATTTAATGTGGCGCCACCTACATCAGTTTTTCGAAAGCAGATACTATTTATCTTTTGCTGAAAGCATTTCACGACCTAAAATTTTATTATTTGGTTTCCTCATGGACCTATAAGCGAATTTCAATCATGTTTGGCGCATGCGTAGTGAAACGAAACTAATTGGGGGATTGAAGATTTTACTTGAGCAGTTATTGAAACTCGCTTCGTTAGTAAAAACTTATATTTTAATTAACATGGAAAATTCGATAGTAATCGATCCAATTAGCCTTTTCAGTTTTCATAGACCCACGTAGCGGCCAGCGCGAGAAGCTTATAAACTGCGGATTTGTCGTCTGCTAATACTTTTTGACACTCGCGCGATAGCGGCCAACCCATTCGCCGAAATTCCATGAACAAAGATTTTCCCGCTATAAACCATGCTATAAACTATCGGCGTTCAGCGCCACGCTCGTTTTTATATTGGCTTCAATGCAAAAACAAGTGTTGTAAGTCGGGAAACTTCCCGGAAAATGACCGAGGCCTTTTTTCCGGAAATTTCCGTATTTTTCCGCCAAAAATAAAAAATGTTTTCATTCCATGATTAGTCTAATATATTGTTTGCAAATTTAAATAAAGCGGCATTTTCGCCTCATTTTTTCGAATCTAAAAGTAAAACTAAACCTCTAGACTAGTTTAAACTGATTAATAATGTAACACTATTAATGTTTTGTAGTATGTTTACTGTTATTAGACATTTTATAGCGATAAAAAGTTAAAAACATTAAAAACCCTTAAAAAGTAATTTATATGTTTCAATTTTTTATTTTTCCGCAATTCGGAAAATTTTCTGGAAAATTAACAACACTAGCAAAAACTATTCTAAAAATAATTTTCCGCTAGGGTGTAGGGGCGCTCAGAGCTGAGAGATACGGTGGCGGAGTGGTTAGCACTTTCGCCTCGCAGTAAGAGGAGCCGGGTTCGATCCCAACTTGTCGCACTGGGTGAAAACTCGGAACAACTCCTTCTGCGTTGAGTTTGCAAGTTCTCTCCCCACTGGTTTAAGGGGTTTTCCCCCAAGATCTTCGGTTTCCACTTCCATAAAAACTTGTTGAGGTTAATGGAAATAGTTAGTGTAGCTGGAGCTGTTGGCTCGCGTGGCTTGCCACCACCCTCCTACGCATTGTAACCCGGCCACCTGAATTAAAGGCTTTAAAAGTCGCTCGATGACTTAGGCCTAGGGTGGTGCCTTGGGTATTAGCCTAGCTTATTATTATTATTATTATTATTATTATACTTTTGTTTGTAACGAATGGGCTGGCTGCAGTTGTCCGTGGCTAAGCAGACGCTTTGTGATTTATCGCGTGCTTAGCAGCCGAAAAAAAAAGCAGTTGATGAACTTCTCACTTTGGCCGCTACGTGGCGCTATGTAATATGAAAAGGCTTATTATTAAGTCGTGGTTATCAATTTAGGATGCGGAATTAAGATTGCAAGTTTACTCAAAGGCGAATAAAGTAATACGAAAATAGGTAGTTTGAAAATAAAGGATAGGCTTCAAAAGATTTCGCGTATATCTTAAAACAAAGATTTTTTCGAGTTCCCAGACACGCAGCACCGAGCGACCATGACGAAGGGTTTCCGCCAATTCGCTTTCGGAAGTGAATTTCATATTTGATATTTCTCATTTTTTCCCTCTCAGAATTACGGAGTGAAACTCAACGCAGGTCGCCCCGGGCTAACGGCGAAAGATGACAAGGTAATTACTTCAACCCCTTCTCCTAAAAACTGCCCATCTCGCGAAAAACGGCTTCAACTCGTTTTACCCGCAATACTTTTACAAATGTCAATGATCCGCGTTATTTCCGCAGCTAAAAAAGACTTTTCTATTTTTGTTGTTTTCCAAAGAGTACAATGAATATGTGGTTTGAGTCTATTTGATCGATTCCCAAATGATCGAACGGGTCCCATTTGATCGAATGGCATTTGATCGAATGGCATTTGATCGAACGAAATTTGATCGAATGGCATTTGATCGAACGAAATTTGATCGAAAGCTACTGTAGGGTAAAACTACTAGTTTTTGGGAGTAAATCGAAAAGGCAACGGTGCATACGTGCCTACGGCGCGCGTACATCAACCTAACCTAACCTAACCTAACCTGACCCTATTTATATATATCAAAAACAACGGGCCGTTATCGTCGATGTCATAAAAATTCCATCATATAGTGTATAAAGTAAAAATCTCTTCATCTTTGTGGCTTAATACAGTTAAAGCAATGAATTATTCCATCATTATTCCTTCTGCACTTCATATTGACATTCGGTAAAATAAAAACGTACCAACTGGTACTATAAATACTTTTGAATTCGATCAAATAGTATTCGATCATTTGAAGGTTCGATCTTACGAAACAAATGACAAATGGGATTCGATCAAATGGAATTTCGATCAATTGCAACATATAATGATCAAATGGACCAACACCGAATATGTCACTAGAAATCTTATAGTTTGTACAACATTTAATTTTCATATTATTCGATTACACCGAGACGAAAGCTTAGCACTTTTTTCAAATTATAATACCCTTCCAAGCTTTACACTAACTACACTACACAGTTTAAACTATTCGTAGAATTTCGGTAAACACTTTTTAATGCTGCTTTTCGATTATTCTGGAACCAAAGGTGTACCCCTTTTACGCTAAATTAAACTATTCGCTTGTTCCGGTGAAGGAGAATTACTCGACGCCGTGAACTATTCGTCAAAGTAAGTATTGGGGTTGCACCTTTAAAACTTTTACACCTCCTCCGCTTATACAGAATTTATCTACCAAAATGGCCATGGCAGCCATTTTGGGAAAACATTTTTACCCGGACACGTGCTTTTCGCCAGCACAGAATGGGAGTAAAATGACGTCATATGGGGTTACTCTGCTTACCCTACTCCGAAATAATAATGTATAATAATAATATATATATATATATATGTGTGTGTGTATATATATAGTGTTTAGTTTAATCACTACCATGACAACAAAGCGTTTCAGTATATATGCATGAAACCAGAAGAATATCATCTATTTCTTACCATCACTCTATACTTCTAACGTTATTCCTATCTCTAGCACAGTCCAAAATGCTTCAGATTTCAAATATATGATTTTTTTACTAAAAAAAATTATTATTTATAATATTTTTTAAATAAAACTGCAGAATTATCAATTTATTAATAAAAACAACACAAATAAGTAGAATAGGCGATATTATAAATTTGTTATTTGGGTTTTTATCCTTTTTATATAATTTTTGAAATGTAGGTAGACTGGTTGAAAACTACTGCTTTAGCTGGCTCTAGAGTCTAGCTTATTTTTCAACCACATTTCGGAAGAACCAAATACATAATATGATTTTCTAATAATATTACTTAATCCCTTCGTGGTGTAATTTTAACATTTTACCTTACTAGACAAAATAATACACGCGGTAAATTTTGAACTGTGAGTTGCGTATTCCCTTTCAAAAGTACCTGAAGGTTCATGTTTCACATGGATCTTTCTCTCGTAAGAAATATTTTATATACTTCTGTTGAAACGAAGATAAAGAAAATTGAAATTCCCAAATATATTTTTCCATAGAACTCAAAAGATTGGAGTAACACTTTTAGTGTTAAGGGGGAAGACTACTGTGGCCATTGTCTATTTTCGCGCTATTTCAAGCTGAACTCTTTTAATTTTGTATTTTCACTTATAAAATTAATATTTATATGTAGAACAGCCTCTTGTTTAGTGCCTAAAATAATTTGGACAATTTTAAATTTAAAAGTAATTAAGTTATTACGTTTTAATTCGGACCCCCGGAGCTAAACAAGTTGGGCAAGCGCCCAAACTACCCTTTAGTTAGGACCTTATATCTCGTTAACTATTAATATTATAATCATCAAAATTATTTTAAGCACTAGAGGAAGGTTCAGCCTAATAAGAAAAATATAATTCAATAATGTAATTTTTAAAACGGAAACGTTCAGCTTGAACGAAAAAGAGGCTTTTACTGTATTCTTCCCCCTTAAGCGAATGGAAATTTCGGGGTAGGGATTAGACGAAAAGTATTAACCAATTAAATGGGTGCAGATACGTTTGAAAAATTATGGCTGATTTCCAGGTCACGTGACTCGGGATTATATAGCACCACCTTCAAAATTTAAAACGAGTCCCTTTAAAATCCCAAAATAAACAGTGAAAAAAATCAATGACAGAAGACCATTGAGAATTAGGATTAGTCCTGTCAATGAACTTTGTAGAAGACCGAACACGTATTATGTGGAAATGGGCGGGTGGGTACCGTTAAGGTAAAAATATATCCTCCGCTCATTTGAGGAGGGGTAGGAAGGGCGGCGAGCCCAACGAAAGTCATTTCCTTGTTTCATATAATTAAGCCCGTGAACTTGATCTTGGGCTAGGGGAATAGGAAGACCTCAAAGAAAGAAAAAACTGCTTTTTTTCCGCGCTGCTAAATTCTCGGCGACGCGTTTTCTGCCTATATTTCCTCGTCTGCCTCCGTTCAAGTTTACCGGCCGAGTTAGTGTCATCGAAATTAGAAGACAGCTAGGTATCGTCACGGAGAGAAGTCGTACAAATATACAAATTTACTCTGAATAAGAACGTCATTCTCGGACGACGTGTATTTTTTATTAATTTAAAACGTATTTATTAATCTTAATTAAATTAGAAACCACGGTAAATGGCCAAATTTAGTCGCAAATTAGCGTTTTACTTGGTAATCGCCGCCGCTTTTCTGGTGGCTAGCATTCTTTGCAAAGACGACGAAGACGGAGTGGTCGTCGAAGATGTAAAGACGACGGACAAAGAACTCGATCTGAAAAACATCAAGGAGGATCTGACTAAGCGTAAGTCGCTTTATTAGTTGGACGGGATATTGTTATGGAGGGCTGAGTAGGTAATTACCATTAATTGGGATGGCTTTAACGAAGTAAACATTAGAAAAAGTGTTAAAAAAAAACTACGATTAATGATCCTGGTATGGGACCAACCGCAAACCGCAAGCTTTTTGATACCCACTTTTTAATGTGCCCAATAATACTATTAATATAAACTAAAATTACCGACACGAAAATTATTGCGTGAGTAAAATTAGTTACGCAATAATTTTCGTGTTTCTATGTTTTAGTTTATATTATACTAGTGTTAAGATTAGAACAATGAACTCTTATTAATAAATACTATTAATATTATTATAATATTATTATTATGTTATATTTCAAGTAAAAACACTCAAATAATGCCTCTGAACAGAACGCGAAATACTCTTCCAAGTATTCCTAGTTAAAAATTTTAATGCCTAATTATAGTTAATAATCTTGCCAATAAGAGTAGGTTTCTTACAAAGTAATTAAAGTCAACCTAAGACTTGTAAAAAGGCTAATAAATCAATCAAAATATTAGAGAGACATTAAGCACGTGTAGGGAGAATGGGTACACTCGACACAGCGGCGTAGCGAGGATATTTGGCGCCCAGGTCAAAACACCCAATTTGCCGTTTTTAGCGATGGTTTATCGTTTCTAATACAATATATAGTTGTTTCGTTGTTTAACCTACAACTAAGTTTACGATTCGTGTGTAATAACTGTATTTATTAAGTTAGAGAGGTTAAACCCCCGCTAAATACGTGTAAAGAGAAACGTCAAAAAGTGTAGATGGTACAATTTCTCTATTATCACGAATATAAATCACGTCAACTTTAAAAACTGATTTGGCGTAAAATATTAAAGTCGAAATGAAAGGAATTTGAGCACAAAGCGGAAAAAGAATGAACCCTTTTCGCTTTTTAAAATTGACGGAGACAAAAGTCCTTTGCTCGTTTATAAGGATAGCCGCTCCCATTGTATCGCCGCCGCTGATGATCGCTGTGGCAATCATTGTCCATAGGATGGACGCCACAATGCGAGATCGCTTGTCCGCGGTCTACTTCTCGGCTGAAGAGTGTGGACAACACAAAGGGCAGCCCTGCTCATCCCAAACAGGGCCTGACCCGCGCTAGCAAGGATCTCCGAGATCAACCGCCTTTTGTTCCATTTCAGACCTTTATTTATCGCGATGATACTTATGAAACAATGCAAAGCTATCGATAATTGCAGAAGTATATAATTTATCTTTTACGGGAGAAGTGTCATCTTATCTAATACCCAAGAAGCCAGACAGGCCTAAGTCAACTATAGTGACTCGCGAAGTCAATAGATCTTTATATAAAATCATCTCCAACTGTCTTGCCCCCCGCCGAACACTGCTGCCAGAACTTTGATGACAGCTTAGGCAGTATAACGAAGAATATGTTGTAAGTCCAGTCGCGGTAGCACAAACTCTATATTGGACTTTGATGGGGATTTTATGGAAGCACCTATTACCGATGGCCGGGTTAGATTGCGTAGGAGGCTGGTGGCGAGCCATTTACTTAATTTGTTAAGTCGATTTTTCAAAATACCTTTCGAAAGCAGGCCAGTAACCAGACGCCAAAACTCGGGGGCGCTAAACAATTTGTGGAGCGCCAATGCCTTGATACTAAAAGTTTTAACTTCCATTCCTGAAATTAGTAAATATACCGAAATTGGCTTTATTTGAGAGAGTTGGCCGTTTTCGGTCTATCGAAATCTGGCAGCCTTGCCTGCCTTCCGGCCGGTATCTCCATACCGAAAATGGCCGACGATTACGCCGCCGTAAACATTTACTAAACTGATCGGCGGCGTTTTTGACCGTTATTTTGAATTATCGACTAAGACTATAGGTACATACCCCTGGGCAGTGTTATTATTACATTTTACATCATTAAATTAGAAATTGAGTATCTTTTTTTGGCAATGCTAAATCCGTAATTACATGGTATTGATTTTAGCGCGGTCAAAGCTACGGGCTTATAGGGAGCTAACAGTTCTACGTCACACGACGTCACCCATGCTTTTTCCTATTGAAAAAAATTCTACGCAACATAGCGCGGCCACAGCCAAAGCTACGGAGTGTTAGTTCTCTATACCAGTGTTTCCCAATTTTTGTTTTTTCTATGGAACCCTAAATTATCCACCTAATTCTGGCGGAACCCCAACTCATTTTTGGACTTATCTTAAAAGATTTTTGACACAAACAAAGATGGCCGCGCTGCGAATTCTCAGAAACCCTGTGTCCCTTCCCACTGTCCCTATCCGGATGCACTGAGAGAAAAATATGCTGTCGAATTTACAGGTATGTTTTGGACCCACGGGTGTCCATGTCGTTACTGTAGATTGAACTGGATCTTTTCGTGAAATTTATGTGCATAAACAAAATGTAGATTTTACATTTAAAAGTTTACGGTAGAGGTTTTTGTTGTTACAGGACAATATGTAAACATAACAGTAGGTTACTCTATAAATTTTACATACACTATAGTACAGTTTCTAGCTAAAAATGCTTAAACTACAGTTCGCCCCTCAGTATATTTTACAGTTATTTGTATTTTATGGAAAAATATGTGAAATATACAGTCTGAAGTACTGTATATTTTACCGTAAGTTATGTTTATTATATTGAAGAATTTGTAAAATATACAGCTCAAATTACCGTATATTGTACAGTAAGATATATTTAATATATCGAGGAATATGTGAAATATACAGTCTGAGGTACTGTATATTTTACGGGTACGTATGTGTATTACATTGAAGAATATATAAAATATACAGTTTGAAGTACCGCATATTTGACGGGTAGTCATGTTCATTACATTGCAGAATGTGTGAAATATACAGTTTTAAGTATTGTATAATTTACGGGTACTCATGTTTATTATATTGAAGAATGTGTAAAATATACAGTTGGAAGTATTGTATAATTTACGGGTACTCATGTTTATTATATTGAAGAATGTGTGACATATACAGTTGGAAGTATTGTATAATTTACGGGTACTCATGTTTTTTATATTGAAGAATGTGTAAAATATACAGTTGGACGTGCTGTTTTATTAAAGACAAAGCTACGGTTCTTATCGGTGGGCATTCCGCCTTTGCAAAAATCGTTCTACATGAAGTTACTTTTTGATTTCTATGGTTATAGTTTGACTTATACTTCGTACGCAAGGTTGCCAACCCTGTTCGCACGGCCTCGTAGTGACCTAGA